>NC_139999.1:33498267-34225960 GCF_964263955.1 Coregonus lavaretus
ATCTGCTACAGAGAGCTTGATCACATAGTCATCCGGAACAGCTGATACTCTCATGCATGCTTCAGTGTTGCTTGCCTCGAAGCGAGCATAGAAGTTATTTAGCTCATCTGGTAGGCTTGTGTCACTGGGCAGTTCGCGGCTGTGCTTCCCTTTGTAGTCTGTAATAGTTTTCAAGCCCTGCCACATCCGACGAGCGTCAGAGCCGGTGTAGTACGATTCAATCTTAGTCCTGCATTGACTCTTTGCCTGTTTGATAGTTCGTCGGAGGGCATAGCGGGATTTCTTATAAGCTTCCGGGTTAGAGTCCTGCTCCTCGAAATCGGCAGCTCTACCCTTTAGCTCAGTGCGGATGTTGCCTGTAATCCATGGCTTCTGGTTGGGGTATGTACGTACGGTCACTATGGGGACGACGTCATCGATGCACTTATTGATGAAGTCAGTGACTGATGGGTTACCTTCAGACAAGAACCCGTTCTCTCAATTTAATCTAGTGAGTCTGTCGAGAAAATTCTAATTAAAGGTACACATATTTAAAGGAATGGCCAGTATGAAAAATGTATGCACTCACTAATTGGAAGTCGCTCTGGATAAGAGCGTCTGCTAAACGACTAAAATATAAAATGTTAAGATAAATGTACTGAAAACCCTATTGAATGAAAACTCCACGAGACAGTCTGTTAGCCATCAAGTAGGAGGGTTTTCAGCAGTTGAATTAAATGTATTTTGTGCGCGCAAGGGAGCCACATCTGCAAAGCCCGTTACGCACAGGTAAAACATGTCTGAATACCAACCTCAAATCAAAACGCAGAAAAAAAGGCATACATTTCCTAAGTATGAATCGGCTCCATAGTGTCTGATTTACACACAGCCAATAGCTACAGACAGACAGACAGACAGAGCCTTATTACCATCCGAATAGAGTGGAAAGACAGGCCAGGATAAGACTCCTCAGTGAGTGAACCTATACCTGAGGATGTGGACCACTATATTAGAGTGACACAGTTCCAGTGAGAGATAAACAGTGAATGTCCAATGGAAAATCATTACTAAGTGATATGAACGGTCTGGGAGTGATGACACTGTGTCATTTTATGACCGCTCCCTATCTGGATTGGGGCTATCACAAACAGGGGAAGACTCAGGGCAGTTTGTTCCCAAATAATGAAAAACAGCATGCTGTCTGGCATCGCCATGGAACAGGAGTATTTGTGTATTATTATGCAACCTGGGTTGTATGACCGACCAGTCGATGCATTAGGAAGAACAGGGAGGTAATCATCAAACACACCCACACACCAGACCTGGGTTCACTTGTCTGTGTATTGGAGTATTTTCACTAAGTATTTTCACTAAGTTAACATATGTCATTGTTTTAAGATTATCATCTCATGGATCATTTAGGTATTGGATTTTAGTACCCTTTCAGGTATATATATATAAAAACATATATATGAATTGACTTTACTACTATAGCCCATAGAAACACATTGAATAACACATTCTAGGAGATATAAGAAAGCTCAGGAAATATATATTTTTACACGTATTTAACCCCTTATTTTTGTTGCCACAAAACTGCCTCCATACTTCCATTTGTTTGTATGGGTTACCTTCAGACAAGTCCTGTGACACTTGTGGGGGTCGTAGAGCAAAACGGAGAACACCATTGGGTTTGTTGGCCAATTCGGACACTACGGAAGCTTTTGTGAGAAGACCGATTTTCGGGATGTCTCATGGTCTGACAAACATCGCTGTAGCTCGGCCACCTTCCACCGCAGATGTGTTAGGCCGCCATTTGCGGATGTAGAGGATTGATATCTCTAGCTTAAACTGACACATTTTGATGGGGATCTTTGTATTATGTTACTTAGATTAATGCACGGGTGCGTCAATTGACTCTTAATTAATGTTATTTTATGTTACACTGACAATAAAAACAATACCATCTATAATCTAAAGCAACAAGTGGATTACAGTAGATTGTGTAGGTTTCAAAGGGCTTCAATATTTTGCCATTATGGTCTAAAAACATATCATGATTATCATATTGCCTATAATATTACACAATAGTCCAGCACTTAAACCTTCCAAGCTGTTGTTGTGGGGATCAAAACAGATGAAAAAAAAGCAAGCAATGGAGAAGGTTCCAACATGCTAAACAAACCTCATCAGAGAGACAGATACAATAGAGCTAGAGGCACACTCAGATCTCTTAAAATTAAAAACACTATAAAAGTGTTGTTGTGATTTGGGATTTATGAACGTGAGAATCCCAAGCAGGCACGATGAAAACAGGATCAGACTAGAAATAGAATGTGAGTGGATGTCGAGACGGAGCGTGTGATGGAGATTAAGGCCAGTCCTCTCCTCCACCATGCAGATCTAGTCTCTGCATGAGATGTCCAAGGTGGCTGGGGAAATAGAAGAGACACAATGGAGCTAGTCAGACTTAACAGCTCCATCCCTGTCTTCTGGTTACAACACAACAACACAACATAAAAACTCTCCTCTGTACAGTAGGCAACCTAATGTAGCGTTTGCTTAATGTGAGCTTGTGCCTGAACAGATGGGTTGGCAAAGTATTACAAGGGCACACCCATAGGGATAACGGTGTGGTGTATGTGGGTGCCGGGTGTATAAAGTGCACACCAGCTGGAGACACAGGTGTGAAGTGCAGGACACTGTGCTCTGAATTCGTCGCTCAAATCCACTTAATCTGGGGTCGGATGAAGGAGTGAGCTGGTTTTTGGGACAGATTTACAGGACAGTGTGGATTTGCCTGTCCTTTTACAGACACACTTAATGGAGTCCATTTAGACAGACAGCTGGCCCTAGATACAGTATCTGTTACAGTTTGGGAACCCTTTTGAGACAAGTGTTTCTCTGAGCTGATTGGAACAGATCCAGATGTTGTCGTCTCACTGTCTGGCTGCCAGGCTATTTCACTGTCCTGTTACGCAACAATTAGACCCTCCCTCATCAGTTGGATTGGCAAAGACCAGCCATCTCTGATTTAGCAGCTTTCCCACCTGAAAGTTTACTATAGAATACTACAGTACTTACTATAGAATTCTGTAGTAAACTGTAGTATACTGTAGAATACCATACTACACATTGTAGTATCCCTCGATCAAGTGTAGTACCTACTATGTGGGCCTCCCGAGTGGCGCAGTGGTCTAAGACACTGCATCGCAGTGCTAGCTGTGCCACTAGAGATCCTGGTTCGAATCCAGGCTCTGTCGTAGCCGACCGGGAGACCCATGGGGTGGTGCACAATTGGTCCAGGGTAGGGGAGGGAATGGCCGGCAGGGATGTAGCTCAGTTGGTAGAGCATGGCGTTTGCAACGCCAGGGTTGTGGGTTTGATTCCCACAGGGGGTATGAAAAAAAATAATGTATGCACTCACTAACTGTAAGTCGCTCTGGAAAAGAGCGTCTGCTAAAATGTACTATAGAATATTGTTGTATATTGTAAATAGCCAAAACACCACACTTTATTTTACTATAATAAATACTACAGAATTTAATTTACATATACCCTGACCATTCCCCTCCCCCATATCCCAATTTGTGCCACACATAAGTGTCACGACTTCCTCCGAAGCTGCCACCTCTCCTTGTTTGGGCAGGCTTTGGCGTTTGTCGTCACTGGCCTTCTAGCCATTGCCGCGCCGCATCTCATCATTCCATTGGTTTTGTCTTGTTTATTACACACACCTGGTTCATATCCCCTCATCAGTACCTGTATAAGTGTTCCCTCTGCCTCCTTGTCTTTGTGTGTGATTGATTATTGTGGAGGATAGTGAAGCTCGGTGGAGCTCCGTGTATTTTGTATCGCTGGGATATTTCCCTGTGTGCCGTGTATTTTCCAGTGCGCCTGTTTTGCGCACTAGAGTATTTTGACGCATTTCTGCGTAACTCTGTAATTGCGGAATAAAGCCTGTTATTCTGTGATTTACCCTCCTGCACCTGACTCCTTCGACATCACCTCATCACAATAAGTGAGAAACCTACATGCCATGTACAGTGAGGGAAAAAAGTATTTGATCCCCTGCTGATTTTGTACGTTTGCCCACTGACAAAGACATGATCAGTCTATATCTAGTTTTAATGGTAGGTTTATTTGAACAGTGAGAGACAGAATAACAACAAAAAAATCCAGAAAAACGCACATCAAAAATGTTATAAATTGATTTGCATTTTAATGAGGGAAATAAGAAAGAAAGATCAGAAAGATTTATGGCTCCCAGGTGTCTTTTATACAGGTAACGAGCTGAGATTAGGAGCACACTCTTAAAGGGAGTGCTCCTAATCTCATTTTGTTACCTGTATAAAAGACACCTGTCCACAGAAGCAATCAATCAATCAGATTCCAAACTCTCCACCATGGCCATGACCAAAGAGCTCTCCAAGGATGTCAGGGACAAGATTGTAGACCCACACAAGGCTGGAATGGGCTACAAGACCATCGCCAAGCAGCTTGGTGAGAAGGTGACAACAGTTGGTGCGATTATTCGCAAATGGAAGAAACACAAAATAACTGTCAATCTCCCTCGGGCTGGGGCTCCATGCAAAATCTCACCTCGTGGAGTTGCAATGATCATGAGAACGGTGAGGAAAGCCCAGAACTACACGGGAGGATCTTGTCAATGATCTCAAGGCAGCTGGGATCATAGTCACCAAGAAAACAATTGGTAACACACTACGCCGTGAAGGACTGAAATCCTGCAGTGCCCGCAAGGTCCCCCTGCTCAAGAAAGAACATATACAGGGCCGTCTGAAGTTTGCCAATGAACAGCTGAACGATTCAGAGGAGAACTGGGTGAAAGTGTTGTGGTCAGATGAGACCAAAATTGAGCTCTTTGGCATCAACTCAACTCGCCATGTTTGGAGGAGGAGGAATGCTGCCTATGACCCCAAGAACACCATCCCCACCGTCAAACATGGAGGTGGAAACATTATGCTTTGAGGGTGTTTTTCTGCTAAGGGGACAGGACAACTTCACCGCATCAAAGGGATGATGGACGGCGCCATGTACCGTCAAATCTTGGGTGAGAACCTCCTTCCCTCAGCCAGGGCATTGAAAATGGGTCGTGGATGGGTATTCCAGCATGACAATGACCCAAAACACACGGCCAAGGCAACAAAGGAGTGGCTCAAGAAGAAGCACATTAAGGTCCTAGAGTGGCCTAGCCAGTCTCCAGACCTTAATCCCATAGAAAATCTGTGGAGGGAGCTGAAGGTTCGAGTTGCCAAATGTCAGCCTCAAAACCTTAATGACTTGGAGAAGATCTGCAAAGAGGAGTGGAAGAAAATCCTGTGTGCAAACCTGGTGGCCAACTACAAGAAACGTCTGACCTCTGTGATTGCCAACAAGGGTTTTGCCACCAAGTACTAAGTCATGTTTTGCAGAGGGGTCAAATGCTTATTTCCCATATTAAAATGCAAATCAATTTATAACATTTTTGACATGCGTTTTTCTGGATTTTTGTTGTTGTTATTCTGTCTCTCACTGTTCAAATAAACCTACCATTTAAAGTATAGACTGATCATGTCTTTGTCAGTGGGCAAACTTACAAAATCAGCAGGGGATCAAATACTTTTTTCCCTCACTGTATAGACCATATTGTTTTCACTACAAGTTATAGAAAAGAGCAGAGTGCTGAACTATCTTTTTAGACTGCAGTCCTACTTACAAGTTATGGAAAATGTGCTCTTTCAGTATTTCTCCAAGGAGAAAGCCTCCACTTCTAGGTCAAAGATAATAAAACAAAAACACAATAGTGAATACTACAGTAATGTCTGCAAAAACACTACATTATTTATTATAGTATATACTACAGTTATCTTTTACTGCAGTATTTATACTATAGTTAACTGTAAATACTACAGTATACTACAGTGAATACTACGGTAAAGACCGCAAAAACACTACAGTGAATACTATAGTATTTACACCATAGTACACTATAGTATTTTTTCACGTGGGTCTCTATAAGGTCAAAGGGTATTAATCCATAACCCCATGGAGGGGTCACAGGGAGGAGGGGGTTTGACCTCAGAGTGGTTCTGTTAGAGTTGATCCCTAGCCAATCAGGCCTGAGTCGGGATGAGGCATGTAGAAAACAACTGTCAACAGGTCCTTAGATGGAGATTCACAGATGATGCATGGACGGACGGACACGCACACACCCTCACTCATGCACGCATACGCACCTCTTTCTTTTGATGCACACTTCTATGTGTCTGTTGATAGAATTGTGGCCAAACAGTGGGTGGAAGGAGGGAAATAGTGTCCATGGGCGAATCAGAGCGTGGAAATGAGTTGCTTTGTCTGGTTTGCTTCACCTATTGGGTGCAATCACTGAGAGGATCAGGGAAAAAGGGGGAAATCACGCACACGCACGGTTGCACACACACCCGCACGCACACACACAGACACACACACACACACAGACGATCTGCTAATGGGTCCAAAGCAGATCTTCCCCTAAAAGCACCCTGGAAATCCACTGTACAGAGCTGGTAGGGGTAAATGTGCTCAGACAGAATTCAGACAGTTGTCTATTTGGCCCTGTAGTCACCTGGTGGTACTTGCCCACAGCCCCTCTCTCTGATGATCTAAATCAAATCAAATCAAAATAAATTTGATTTGCCACATGCGCCAAATACAACAGGTGTAGACATTACAGTGAAACGCTTACTTACAAGCCCTTAACCAACAATGCAGTTTTTTTTATTTATTAAGGAGTCTTATGGCTTGGGGGTAGAAACTGTTAAGAAGCCTTTTGGACCTAGACTTGGCACTCCGGTACCGCTTGCCGTGCGGTAGCAGAGAGAAAAGTCTATGACTAGGTTGGCTGGAGTCTTTGACAATTTTGAGGGCCTTCCTCTGACACCGCCTTGTATAGAGGTCCTGGATGGCAGGAAGCTTGGCCCCAGTGATGTACTGGGCCATACGCACTACCCTCTGTAGTGCCTTGCAGTCGGAGGCCGAGAAGTTCTCATATCAGGCGGTGATGCAACCAGTCAGGATGCCCTCGATGATGCAGCTGTATAACTTTTTGAGGATCTGAGAACCCATGCCAAATCTTTTCAGTCTCCTGAGGGGAAATAGGCTTTGTTGTGCCCTCTTCACGACTGTCTTGGTGTGTTTGGACCATGATAGTTCGTTGGTGATGTGGACACCAAGGAACTTGAAGCTCTCAACCTGTTCCACTACAGCCCCGTCGATGGGAATGGGGGTTTGCTCAGTCCTCTTTTTTTATGTAGTCCACAATCATCTCCTTTGTCTTGATCACATTGAGGGAGAGGTTGTTATCCTGGCACCACACGGCCAGGTCTCTGACCTCCTCCCTATAGGCTGTCTCATCGTTGTCGGTAATCAGGCCTACCACTGTTGTGTCGTCGGCAAACTTAATGATGGTGTTGGAGTCGTGCCTGGCCATGCAGTCATGGGTGAACAGGGAATACAAGAGGGGACTGAGCACGCACCCCTGAGGGGCCCCCGTGTTGAGGATCAGCGTGGCAGATGTGTTGTTACCTACCCTTACCACCTGGGGGCGGCCCGTCAGGAAGTCCAGGATCCAGTTGCAGAGGGAGGTGTCCTTAGCTTAGTGATGAGCTTTGAGGGCACTATAGTGTTGAACGCTGTGCTGTAGTCAATGAATATCATTCTCACGTAGGTGTTCCTCTTGTCCAGGTGGGAAAGGGCAGTGTGGAGTGCAATAGAGATTGCATCATCTGTGGATCTGTTGGGGTGGTATGCAAATTTGGGTGGGTCTAGGGTTTCTGGGATAATGGTGTTGATGTGAGCCATGACCAGCAGTTCAAAGCACTTAATGGCTACAGACGTGAGTGCTACGGGTCGGCAGTCATTTAGGCAGGTTATCTTAGTGCTCTTAGGCACAGGGACTATGGTGGTCTGCTTGAAACATGTTGGTGTTACAGACTCAGTCAGGGACATGTTGAAAATGTCAGTGAAGACACTTGCCAGTTGGTCAGCTCATGCTCGGAGTACACGTCCTGGTAATCCATCTGGCCTTGCGGCCTTGTGAATGTTGACCTGCTTAAAAGTCTTACTCACATCGGCTACGGAGAGCTTGATCACATAGTCGTCCAGAACAGCTGATGCTCTCATGCATGCTTCAGTGTTGCTTGCCTCGAAGCGAACATAGAAGTAATTTAGCTTGTCTGGTAGGCTTGTGTCACCGGTCAGCTCGCGGCTGTGCTTCCCTATGTAGTCTGTAATAGTTTTCAAGCCCTGCCACATCCGAAGAGCGTCAGAGCCGGTGTAGTACGATTCAATCTTAGTCCTGTATTGACTCTTTGCCTGTTTGATGGTTCGTCGGAGGGCATAAAGGGATTTCTTATAAGCGTCCGGGTTAGAGTCCTGCTCCTTGAAAGCGGCAGCTCTACCCTTTAGCTCAGTGCGGATGTTGCCTGTAATCCATGGCTTCTGGTTGGGGTATGTACGTACGGTCACTGTGGGGACGACGTCATCGATGCACTTATTGATGAAGGCAGTGAGTGATGTGGTGTACTCCTCAATGCTATCGGAAGAATCCCGGAACATATTCCAGTCTGTGCTAGCAAAACAGTCCTGTAGCTTAGCATCTGCGTCATCTGACCACTTTTTTATTAACCGAGTCCTTGGTGCTTCCTGCTTTAGTTTTTGCTTATAAGCAGGAATCAGGAGGATAGAGTTATGGTCAGATTTGCCAAATGGAGGGCGAGGGAGAGCTTTTTACCCGTCTCTGTGTGTGGATTTTTTTCCCTCCGGTTGCACATTTAACATGCTGGTAGAACGGATTTAAATTTCCCTGCATTAAAGTCCCCGGCCACTAGGAGCGCTGCCTCTGGATGAGCGTTTTCCTGTTTACATATGGCCTTATACAGCTCATTGAGTGCAATCTTAGTGCCAGCATCGGTTTCTGGTGGTAAATAGACAGGTACGAAAAATATAGATGAAAACTCTCTTGGTAAATAGTGTGGTCTACAGCTTATCATGAGATACTTTACCTCAGGCGAACAAAACCTTGAGACTTCCTTAGTATTAGATTTTATGCACCAGCTGTTGTTTACAAATATACACAGACCGCCAACCCTTGTCTTACCGGAGTCAGCCGTTCTATCCTGCCGATGTAGCGTATATGCCTCCAGCTGTATGTTATCCATGTGGTCGTTCAGCCACGACTCGGTGAAACTTAAGATATTACAGTTTTTTATGTCCCGTTGGTAGGATAACCTTAATCTTAGGTCGTCCAATTTATTTTCAAATGATTGAACATTGGCTAATAGGATTGATGGAAGAGGCAGTTTACTTGCTCGCCGACGGATCCTTACAAGGCACCCCGACCTACGACCACGATATCTCTGTCTCTTTCTCATGCGAATGATGGGGATTTGGGCCTTGTCGGGTGTCTGTAGGACATCCTTTGCGTCCGACTCGTTGAATAATTTTTTTTGTCCAATACGAGGTGAGTAATCGCTGTCCTGATATCCAGAAGCTATTTTTGGTCATAAGAGACGGTGGCAGAAACATTATGTACAGAATAAATTACAAATAACGCAAAAACACACACATAATAGTACAATTGGTTAGAGGGCTGTAAAAAGGCAGCCATCTTCTCCGGCGCCATCTAGTACGTACTGAATGGAGTTTCTACATAGATGATATACAGTAGTGTCTGGCAAATGTGTGGGCCACAAAGGGCTGCCTGCTTGGTTAGTAGTAATTCAATGTTTCTATCATGCTAAACACATGATTTGATTGTATAATATGACAGATAAACCAAGCCACGACGGATTGAGTTAGGCTACATCATTTCTCTGTGCCGCAGAAAGAGCAAGCACTGAAAGCATAGGCTCTGTCTGTGCTGCTCACCCACCAAGCTGCCTGGTGCGCTCCATCACCATGGTTTCACCAGACATCAATCATCATGTCCAGTCTCAATACCCTCCGCCAGAATGGCTGCTGTAAAACCAATCCACCCATCAATACCAGGGGGAGAAACTCCATTCAGTACACTAAATCATCAAGTCAAAGCTTATTTGATGATTATTGTAGTCTGTATATTTAGCTGCTCTTTGAGCAGTCTATACAGTAAGCAGCAAAAATATTGATGTGCATAAATTATAAATCACCCTGTCAGCTTGCATTTTTGGCAATCATGTTTCATAGGCCTCTTAATAGAAAACACAGAGTACAAAGTCTTGGCCAACAGAGAGTGCTATGGAGCCATGCAATGGCTCTATCACAAGGCTCTGAACAGGTTGCTTGCTGGCGCTCCATGTCTGGCTGCAGACTGATGGACAAACTGTGTCAGCTCCGTCTCCTGTGCTGTTCAACCAGGTGATGTGGATTACATTTACATTTACATAATTTAGCAGACGCTCTTATCCAGAGCGACTTACAAATTACACCCCCGGCATGACATCTGCCACTGACAACACAACAACAGCACATCCATATGAATCATGCTGGGTGTGGATCTACAGTGCCTTGCAAAAGTATTCATCCCCTTTGGCGTTTTTCCTATTTTGTTGCATTACAACCTGTAATTTAAATGGATTTTTATTTGGATTTCATGTAATGGACATACACAAAATAGTCAAAATTGGTGAAGTGAAATTAAAAAAATTACTTGTTGATAATAAAAAAAAAAAATCAATAACGGAAAAGTGGTGTGTGCATTTGTATTCACCCCCTTTGCTATGAAGCCCCTAAATAAGATCTGGTGCAACCAATTACCTTCAGAAGTCACATAATTTGTTAAATAAAGTCCACTTGTGTGCAATCTAAGTGTCACATGGTCTCAGTATATATACACCTGTTCTGAAAGGCCCCCAGAGTCTGCAACACCACTAAGCAAGGGGCACCACCAAGCAAGCGGCACCATGAAGACCAAGGAGCTCTCCAAACAGGTCAGGTACAAAGTTGTGGAGAAATACAGATCAGGGTTGGGTTATAAAAAAATATCAGAAAATTTGAACATCCCATGGAGCACCATTAAATCCATTATTAAAGAATGGAAAGAATATGGCACAACAACAAACCTGCCAAGAGAGGGCAGCCCACCAAAACTCACGGACCAGGCAAGGAGGGCATTAATCAGAGAGGCAACAAAGAGACCAAAGATAAACCTGAAGGAGCTTGGAGTATCTGTCAATAGGACCACTTTAAGCCGCACATTCCACAGAGCTGGGTTTTACGGGGGAGTGGCCAGAAAAAAGCCATTGCTTAAAGAAAAAAATAAGCAAACACGTTTGGGGTTCGCCAAAAAGCATGTGGGAGACTCCCCAAACATATGGAAGAAGGTATAATATATAATAAGCCATTTAGCAGGCGCTTTTATCCAAAGCGACTTACAGTCACACGTGCATATATTTTTGTGTATGGGTGGTCCCGGGGATCGAACCCACTACCCTGGCGTTACAAGCGCCGTGCTCTACCAGCTGAGCTACAGAGGACCACAGAGGTACTCTGGTCAGATGAGGCTAAAATTGAGCTTTTTGGCCATCAAGGAAAACACTATGTCTGGCACAAACCCAACACCTCTCATCACCCCGAGATCATCATCCCCACAGTGAAGCATGGTGGTGGCAGCATCATACTGTGGGGATGTTTTTCATTGGCAGGGACTGGGAAACTGGTCAGAATTGAAGGAATGATGGATGGCGCTAAATACAGGGAAATTCTTGTGGGAAACCTGTTTCAGTCTTCCAGAGATTTGAGACTGGGACGGAGGTTCACCTTCCAGCAGGACAATGACCCTAAGCATACTGCTAAAGCAACACTTGAGTGGTTTAAGGGGAAACATTTAAATGTCTTGGAATGGCCTAGTCAAAGCCCAGACCTCAATCCAATTGAGAATCTGTGGTATGACTTAAAGATTGCTGTACACCAGCGGAACCCATCCAACTTGAAGGAGCTGGAGCAGTTTTGCCTTGAAGAATGGGCAAAAATCCCAGTGGCTAGATGTGTCAAGCTTATAGAGACATACCCCAAGAGACTTGCAGCTGTAATTGCTGCAAAAGGTGGCTCTACAAAGTATTGACTTTGGGGGGGGGGGGGGGGGGGGTGAATAGTTATGCACGCTCAAGTTTTCAGTTTTTTTGTAAGGCAACAAAATAGGAAAAATGCGAAGGGGCGTGAATACTTTCGCATGCCACTCTATTTTTGGTTTATCATTCTCTAATTTTACATTGTGGTGAACAGCTCCTTGTTTAGGAAAGTTCTCACACAGGTCAAATTAGCTCTTTCATTTGGCCTGTCAGTTGTAGAATGTCATAAGTTATGTGCCTGTGGAAGCCAATTTGGCCATTCCACAGTGAGGGAGTATGCACTGATGCAGTCACCCGTCCACTATGTCCCACCGGGGTGCCAGTGACTGGGCTGCTGAGGCGAAAGGAGTGGGATTGGTCTACAGTGGTCAACCTCCAGAGCGACCCCCCTTCATCCTCTCTCCCAGCCCAGTGAGGGTGCACGCCACCGAGGCACACACACCATGACCACGGGGCGTACGCCAGCCGAGACCAGGCTAGACCTGGAGGACATAGAGGAGCAGGAGGAGACCCCTCTGTGGGTCCCACCCCTGGGGATCCCTCCAGGCAGACACACTGCAGAGGGACTACTGGAGGAAGTAGTGGAGGTAGAGGCAGAGGAACCAGCCCAGGAGGAGGACTCCACCCACAGTGACACCAGGCTTCTGGTCAAGGACAGGGACCCAAGGGGAGTCAACAAGTGTCTAAAGGTAACTGACACACACAGCAGCACAGCCTGGTAAACAGCGAGGTAAAGTGGAGGTTTAGACAGACAGACAGCACTCTGTGGGAGATAAAAGCACTGTGTGTGTTTGCCCATACTCCACATACAGTACCACACATCCCCTGTCTGTTGACTCCAGATAATGGAAGGGGAGGTTTAAACACAGGGACGAAGTAAGAGAGACACTATGGAAACAATACCGTAATGATGTTCTGTGATACTCTGGTAATGTTATGGTTGAGATAGGAAGTAATTTGGAAGGATTTTGGTAGCATACATAGTGCTGTGTACACCATGAGCCGTTAATGGTAAACTTGTTATGTAATATACAATGTATACATTGTTCAGTGGTATGGATTAACTGCCTAGGATTTTATTGAGATGAGCACTCATTTATCTCAAAGCCCATATATTTAATGGTACACTGGACATAAATCTGGAGGCAATGGGGAGGGAGATCTGCCATCCAACGAAGTGGAATCTGAAGTTGGAAAGTGGTGTGTTGAGCGATATTGACCTCGTGTGGACACAGTTAGAACTGTGCCTTGTGTGTCATCTCAAAGATCAGTACTCCTCTCCCGCTGTGACCATATGAGTGATGTATCGCTGAAGCGTTACAGATTGGGCAATAGAAATGTAAAGGTAATTTCCGATTGAGCCAACATATGCAGCGTTTACCGTGAATGCAGTCTCTGCTAACGCGGCAACTTTGACTTAAAATTGTAATCATGTTGTGATGCTGAACTTCAGTGATACAGATTGAATAGAGCCTTCAGTCTCATTGTAATGTGGTTACTTCAGTAAGTGCTACAATACATATCTATGGTTCCCCTGCATCCAAGTTCTGAATGTTATTGGGGGGAAAATACCGAATTTATGGAGAACGTCCTTTTTCTCACCATCCCTATACATAGACCTTCACTAAAGCCCCATGCTAAAGAGAGCTCCCACCAGGCCATGCCCTGACTGACTGTAGACTGTGTCTCCTGAGGTGACCTTTGAGGACGTGATAGCAGAGCCCCCCTCGGTGCGGAGCTTCGATAAGGTGTGGCTGTGGAGCCACGCCCTATTTGAGGTGTCCCGTCTCTGGTGCTACCGGCTCATCTCCCTCCTCCTGGCCGTGCCCATCTCTCTGGTGGCAGGGATCCTCTTTGCTGTCCTCAGCTGCCTGCATATCTGGTGGGTCCTCTCACCTTTGAACTCCTCTGACGTGATCTATTCAATGTCTTCAGTTAGTGCTTAATGGAGTTTAATGATGTGCTTGTGGTTTAAATGCATGGTGTATAGTATAAAGGCTCTATTCAATCTGTATTGCGGAAGTTCATCTTTACAGCGTGATTTACATTTAAAGCAATGTTGCCACTTTAGCGGAGACTGCATTCACGGTAAATGCTGCATATGTCGGCTCAATCAGAAATTACCTTTAAATGTATATTGTGGAATCTGTAACGATTTAGCTTTACAGATTGAATAGAGCCCTAAATTATCTTAAAGAGACATTGACCTGGCCTGTTTATGCTCACTCTTTGTCTGTCTGTCTGTCTGTTTGTCTGTCTCCAGGCTGATCATGCCCTGTATGCAGCTCTTCCTGATCAACATGCACTGGGTTCAGACTGTGTGGGGCAGTGTATTGGACATCGCCATCGCCCCGTTCTTTAAGAGTATGGGGATGTGCTGCGGTAGCATCAACGTCCGACTGGCAAGGGACTGATGTTGGGCTCTGCCACCTTCTATGGGAGTGTGGAGGAAGTGGGCTGGTTGGGTTGACGCACACTACATATGAAGTGGTCGTTTGCAATCATGTCTCAATCTCAAAGAAAAATGATGTTGCTGCCTTCTACTCTGCAAAGAACAAATTGAAAAAAGTAGAACTTGTAATTTTTTTGTAAATATATTAAATTAAATTACATGAATTAGACAGTATCTAGAAATGATGTAATTTCTGTGTTTTCTATTTTGCTTAGTACATTCACAACTATAATTGGTTTAGGACTATCGTAGTCAATTTCATCTCTAAACCACAGTTTAAAAGAAAGTTGTTAGCAATTTAGATTAAACATAATGCAGCACACATACGTGCAAGTGCACACGCGCGCGCGCACACACACACACACACTCCACATTCCATATGCTGGTGTAAATGAAAAGTTCCTCCTGACAGCACAGATTATGTGGCCAGTGATGCATGTATACCCCCAGTTAAATAGGGGTGTGGAATTACATTTCCTCCACTGACTGGCCAATTCTCTTTCTGTCTCAGGAAAATATTGGATCAGGGTTTAAAAGTGAACGCTCTTTCTCTGTTCCAGCGTGATGTTTCCAAGAAGATTGGGGAAGCACTGCTGGTCTGATGTATCCTCTTAACCGAGATGCCGTAATTACTGGTTGTGTCATCTAGCTGTACCGGTTAGAACTTAGAAGCCAGGTAGATTCAAAGCTCATTTTGGGATTGAAATCAATCTGCCCATGTTTAGTAGAACAGAAGTAAGAGCATAGTTGCAGGTTCTAAGATTAGCTCAAACTGAGCATCTAATTTGTTTCTGGACCTACAGCATAGGCTTAGGCAATTATACCTACAAACTGCCCTAGCAGTTCAAATTATGTAAACTTCAAAAGCACTGCACAGCTTTTGTGAGATGCAAATGCACACTACCGTATGCAATCATTGGGATTTCTAGCCTTTAGCAAACACTGCAATTCTCTGGAGCATGGATCTGTTCAGAGATACAGCAGGGGAAAGGGCCAAACTTATGAAGCAACTCCTTTTGTGATACAGTTGGTTCATTTTCAAGGGAAATTGCAGTGACCCTTGCATATACCCTGGGGATACATTATTCAACTTCAACTGGGATTGTAAAAAATATATCTATCTATCTATCTATCTATCTATCTATCTATCTATCTATCTATCTATCTATCTATCTATCTATCTATCTATCTATCTATCTATCTATCTATCTATCTATCTATCTATCTATCTATCTATCTATCTATCTATCTATCTATCTATCTATCTATCTATCTATCTATCTATCTATCTATCTATCTATCTATCTATCTATCTATCTATCTATCTATCTATCTATCTATCTATCTATCTATCTATCTATCTATCTATCTATCTATCTATCTATCTATCTATCTATCTATCTATCTATCTATCTATCTATCTATCTATCTATCTATCTATCTATCTATCTATCTATCTATCTATCTATCTATCTATCTATCTATCTATCTATCTATCTATCTATCTATCTATCTATCTATCTATCTATCTATCTATCTATCTATCTATCTATCTATCTATCTATCTATCTCTATCTATCTGCCTACCTGCCTGTCCAGCTGTCTCTTTGTCTACCTGCCTTTCGGTCTGTGTTGCGGGCCCGCTGCAGTCAGTTTACAGTATTGACACACAGGAGACACAGACGTGCCCACTGTGACACTCAGGGATCTATTTCTGTCCCTCCTCCTCATATGTGCCCCGACCCCCAGACGCTGGCCCCCAGCCACACTCCTCCTCTCACACCACGCTGAGAATATACTCCTCTAATTGGGTTGGCTTCTGCTCACACGCACTCTGATCCCATTCCACCACTCTTGCTCCTTCTCTCCCTTTCTCCCTCTCTCTGTCTCTCTGTCCAAAGGGAACTGGGGCAGGGAACGTTATCAAGCCACTGCTCTGCCGTAAAGTCACACTTCACCCATGCAGTCTTTTTTGCACACTACAGGACAGTGTGTGTAGATGTAGATAAATAGCAACAGGTTTACAATAGTTATACGCTGCTATTACTATTGCTTGCTTAGCTTCCTCTTCTTCCCCCCTCCTCTTCCTCCCTCTTTTCCATCTCATCATAATGTATCTATGGTCTTGTTTATACAACAAGCAAATATAGAATGTAATTACTGATAGGGACAACTGTAACAAGGAATCCTACAGTAAATCATACAATCAATTTATTTTGAGAGAGTATTGACTTTTATAGGGGTATGTAAGCAGTTGGACACATCTGACTCAGTAAATGATGATATATGCCAGTTGAAATTATTTATTGTGCAACGATATCATCATTTCAAATAATGTGCATGTGAGAACGACCACAATTTCTGGGGGCCACTATGGGTCATAAGGCCTGAGGGGGTGTGGTATATGGCCAATAAAGCATGGCTAAGGGCTGTTCTTACGCACAACGCAATACAGAGTACCTGGATACAGCTCTTAGCCGTGGTATATTGGCCATATACCACAAACCCCGGAGGTGCCTTATTGCTATTATAAACTGGATACCAATGTAATTAGAACAGTAAAAATATATGTTTGGTCATACCCGTGGTATACTTTCAGCCAATCAGCATTCAGGACTCGGATCAACCAGTTTATGAATAGGTTTATTGTTCATATTATGAGGTCAAATCTGCTTACTCATGGTCATCTTTAACAAGTTAATCAGAACATACATATTATTTTCTTCACCTTGAAATTGGGAAGTAGATCAGTGGGGGAAAAAAGTTAATTGTGATGTAGGCTAGGTTTTGCAGTAGATCAGTGAAAAAAAGTTACAGTCATGCATTTAAATTCCATATAAGGCAACAAAATGTGAGACTTGTGCCAGGGGTTGTACTGTACATTTCCAATAGTCACAGTGGGCATGTCAACATCACAGGGTTGCTTCACTTCAGAACCTTATCTGGACCTAATCACGGGTCAGGGCGATGGTTGCTATGACTTTAGTTGCTTGTTTTTCAAACAACATTACTGTATCTTTATTATTCTTTATCATCTTTGAAAATTATTCAATGTATCTTCCTACATTTGTTTATTAAGGCAGGTAAAACTAAGGTTTTAACTTTGAAGAAGTGACTATTCAAATGTTTGTTGTGAGGAGAGCAACCAGCATGTTTTTGGGGACACTAGTGGTCATATTTGGTCTCTTAGGCTACTCATTTTTTGTCATACCCATGGTATACAGTTGAAGTCGGAAGTTTACATACACTTAGGTTGGAGTCATTAAAACTTGTTTTTCAACCACTCCACACATTTCTTGTTAACAAACTATAGTTTTGGCAAGTCGGTTAGGACATCTACTTTGTGAATGACACAAGTAATTTTTCCAACAATTGTTTACAGACAGATTATTTCACGTATCACAATTCCAGTGGGTCAGAAGTTTACATACATTAAGTTGACTGTGCCTTTAAACAGCTTGGAAAATTCCAGAAAATGATGTCATGGCTTTAGAAGCTTCTGATAGGCTAATTGACATAATTTGAGTCAATTGGAGGTGTACCTGTGGATGTATTTCAAGGCCTACCTTCAAACTCAGTGCCTCTTTGCTTGACATAATGGGAAAATCAAAGGAAAAAAAATGGTAGACCTCCACAAGTCTGGTTCATCCTTGGGAGCAATTCCCAAATGCCTGAAGGTACCACCTTCATCTGTACAAACAATAGTACGCAAGTATAAACACCATGGGACCACGCAGCCGTCATACCGCTCAGGATGAACGTATTTGGTGCGAAAAGGAGACAGGTACAAAAGTATCTATATCCACAGTAAAATGAGTCCTATATCGACATAACCTGAAAGGCTGCTCAGCAAGGAAGAAGCCACTGCTCCAAAACCGCCATAAAAAATCCAGACTACGGTTTGCAACTGCACATGGGGACAAAGATCGTACTTTTTGGAGAAATGTCCTCTGGTCTGATGAAACAAAAATAGAACTGTTTGGCCATAATGACCATCGTTATGTTTGGAGGGAAAAGGGGGTAGCTTGCAAGCCGAAGAACACCATCCCAACCGTGAAGCACGGGGGTGGCAGCATCATCCTGTGGGGGTGCTTTGCTGCAGGAGGGACTTTAGCACTTCACAAAATAGATGGCATCATGAAGAAGGAAAATTATGTGAATATATTGAAGCAACATCTCAAGACATCAGTCAGGAAGTTAAAGCTTGGTCGCAAATGGTCTTCCAAATGGACAATGACCCCAAGCATACTTCCAAAGTTGTTGCAAAATGGCTTAAGGACAACAAAGTCAAGATATTGGAGTGGCCATCACAAAGCCCTGACCTCAATCCTATAGAAAATGTGTTGGCAGAACTGAAAAAGTGTGTGCGAGCAAGGAGAACTGCAAACCTGACTCAATTACACCAGCTCTGTCAGGAGGTATGGGCCAAAATTCACCCAACTTATTGTGGGAAGCTTGTGGAAGGCTACCCGAAATGTTTGACCCAAGTTAAACAATTTAAAGGCAATGCTAACAAATACTAATTGAGTGTATGTAAACTTCTGACCCACTGGGAATGTGATGAAAGAAATAAAAGCTGAAATAAATAATTCTCTCTACTATTATTCTGACATTTCACATTCTTAAAATAAAGTGGTGATCCTAACTGACCTAAGACAGGGAATATTTACTAGGATTAAATGTCAGCAATAGTGAAAAACTGAGTTTAAATGTATTTGGCTAAGGTGTATGTAAACTTCCGACTTCAACTGTACTTTCAGCCAATCAATCAAGGCTCGAACCAACCAGTTTATAAATAGGCTTATTGTTCATATTATGAGGTCAAATCTGCTTACTCATCTTTAACTAGTTAATCAAAATAGTTGTATTTATTTCTACATATTATTTTCTTTACCTTGAAATTGGGAAGTAGATCAGTGGGGGGAAATAAGTTAAAATTGTGATGTAGGCTAGGTTTTGTAGTAGATCAGTGAAGAAAAGTTACAGTCATGCATTTAAATTCCATATAACGCAACAAAATGTGAGGCAAGTGACAGGCAGAACCTCCCACCCACAGAGCAACCACCTCCTCTATATTCCACACAACAGAATTCAGTATTTTAGTCTATGATTTTCATGTGAGTGTACAACAAATCTGTGAAAAATTAATTAATTACACAACTGTACCAAAAACTATAAAAGTTTATGTATTAAAATCTTAAATATTGCCAGGTTGGTTTTCACAGCTGTTTCACAAGTTGTTCATTATTTTAAGTTGTAAGGTATCCTTTGATGGTATTTATTTGTTCCGCATTATTCATTGTTGTATCCTAGGACCTACAATAGATACATATATATTCAACCACAAGGCTGTATACTATGCGAGATAGAAAAATGTAATCATAATAGAGGACTACTGAAATTATATTATTTCCGTGTAGATACGGTGAGGGAAAAAAGTATTTGATCCCCTGCTGATTTTTTACGTTTGCCCACTGACAAAGACATGATCAGTCTATACTTTTAATGGTAGGTTTATTTGAACAGTGAGAGACAGAACAACAACAAAAAAATCCAGAAAAACGCATGTCAAAAATGTTATAAATTGATTTGCATTTTAATGAGGGAAATAAGTATTTGACCCCTCTGCAAAACATGACTTAGTACTTGGTGGCAAAACCCTTATTGGCAATCACAGACGTCAGACGTTTCTTGTAGTTGGCCACCAGGTTTGCACACATCTCAGGAGGGATTTTGTTCCACTCCTCTTTGCAGATCTTCTCCAAGTCATTAAGGTTTCGAGGCTGACATTTGGCAACTCAAACCTTCAGCTCCCTCCACAGATTTACTATGGGATTAAGGTCTGGAGACTGGCTAGGCCACTCCAGGACCTTAATGTGCTTCTTCTTGAGCCACTCTTTTGTTGCCTTGGCCGTGTGTTTTGGGTCATTGTCATGCTGGAATACCCATCCACGACCCATTTTCAATGCCCTGGCTGAAGGAAGGAGGTTCTCACCCAAGATTTGACGGTACATGGCCCCGTCCATCGTCCCTTTGATGCGGTGAAGTTGTCCTGTCCCCTTAGCAAAAAAACACCCCCAAAGCATAATGTTTCCACCTCCATGTTTTCCGGTGGGGATGGTGTTCTTGGGGTCATAGGCAGCATTCCTCCTCTTCCAAACACGGCGAGTTGAGTTGATGCCAAAGAGCTCGATTTTGGTCTTATCTGACCACAAAACTTTCACCCAGTTCTCCTCTGAATCATTCAGATGTTCATTGGCAGACTTCAGACGGGCATGTATATGTGCTTTCTTGCGGGCGCTGCAGGATTTCAGTCCTTCACGGTGTAGTGTGTTACCAATTGTTTTCTTGGTGACTATGGTCCCAGCCGCCTTGAGATCATTGACAAGATCCTCCCGTGTAGTTCTGGGCTGATTCCTCACCGTTCTCATGATCATTGCAACTCCACGAGGTGAGATCTTGCATGGAGCCCCAGGCCGAGGGAGATTGACAGTTATTTTGTGTTTCTTCCATTTGCGAATAATCGCACCAACTGTTGTCACCTTCTCACCAAGCTGCTTGGCGATGGTCTTGTAACCCATTCCAGCCTTGTGTAGGTCTACAATCTTGTCCCTGACATCCTTGGAGAGCTCTTTGGTCTTGGCCATGGTGGAGAGTTTGGAATCTGATTGACTGATTGCTTCTGTGGACAGGTGTCTTTTATACAGGCAACAAACTGAGATTAGGAGCACTCCCTTTAAGAGTGTGTTCCTAATCTCAGCTCGTTACCTGTATAAAGGACACCTTGGAGCCAGAAATCTTTCTGATTGAGAGGGGGTCAAATACTTATTTCCCTCATTAAAATGCAAATCAATTTATAACATTTTTGACATGCGTTTTTCTGGATTTTTGTTGTTGTTATTGTGTCTCTCACTGTTCAAATAAACCTACCATTAAAATTATAGATTGATAATTTCTTTGTCAGTGGGCAAACATACAAAATCAGCAGGGGATCAAATACTTTTTTCCCTCACTGTAAGGGAAAGGCAGGTTAAAACAAAAACATGACAACCAGACAAGCCAGTGTACGAATCAAAAGGATTTGCATATGAATGGAGTGGAAATTAGCTGACTTCTTGATCTCTAAGGTAAGTCACTTTAATGTGCCAAGCAGATTACACATTTTCTTTGCCGTTTCCGAAACGCAGCAATGTTTAAGAAATTGATTTCATGTTGTATTGTTAACAAGGTACCCAAAAGTACAGTGAAGAGGCGACTCCATGATGCTGACCTTTTATGCAGAGTTGAAAAAAAAAGCCATATCTCAGACTGGCCAATAAAAATAAAAGATGGGAAAAAGAACACAGACACTGGACTTTTTCTTTGCAACTCTGCCTAGAAGGTCAGCATCCCGGAGTCGCCTCGTCACTGTTGACGTTGTATTTGTCCTCTTGCTCAGTTGTGCACCGGGGCCTCCCACTCCTCTTTCTATTCTGGTTAGAGCCAGTTTGCGCTGTTCTGTGAAGGGAGTAGTACACAGCGTTGTACAAGATCTTCAGTTTCTTGGCAATTTCTCGCATGGAATAGCCTTCATTTCTCAGAACAAGAATAGACTGACGAGTTTCAGGAGAAAGTTCTTTGTTGCCTGTAATCGAACCCACAATTGCTAATGCTCCAGATGCTCAACTAGTCTCAAGAAGGCCAGTTTTATTGCTTCTTTAATCAGCACAACAGTTTTCAGCTGTGCTAATATAATTGCAAAAGGGTTTTCTAATGATCAATTAGCCTTTTTAAATGATAAACTTGGATTAGCAAACACAACGTGCCATTGGAACACAGGACTGATGGTTGCTGATAATGGGCCTCTGTATGCCTATGCAGATATTCCATTAACAATCGTCCGTTTCCATCTACAATAGCCATTTACAACATTAACAATGCCTACACTGTATTTCTGATCAATTTTATGTTATTGTAATGGACAAACTAATTGCTTTTCTTTCGAAAACAAGGACATTTCTAAGTGACCCCAAACTTTTGAATGGTAGTGTATATATAATATTCACTAAACAAAAATATAAACGCAACATGTAAAGTGTTGGTCCCATGTTTCATGAGCTGAAATAAAAGATCCCAGAAATGTTCCATGCGCACAAAAAGCTTATTTCTCTGAAATGTTGTGCACAAATTTGTTAACATCCCTGTTAGTGACCATTTCTCCTTTGCTAGAATAATCCATCCACCTGACAGGTGTGGCATATCAAGAAGCTGATTAAACACGCTGGGGACAATAAATGGGCACTCTAAAATGTGCAGTTTTGTCACACAACACAATGCCACAGATGTCTCAAGTTTTGAGGGAGCGTGCAATCCACAGGCCACAATCAACAGCCTGATGCGAAGGAGATGTGTCGTGCTGCATGAGGCAAATGGTGGTTACACCAGATACTAACTGGTTTTCTGATCCATGCCCCTACCATATTTTTAAAGGTATCTGTGACCAACAGATACATATCTGTATTCCCAGTCATGTGAAATCCATAGATTAGGGCATTATTTATTTATTTCAATTGACGGATTTCCTTATATGAACTGTAACTCAGTAAAATCTTTGAAATGATTGTATGTTGCGTTTATATTTTTGTTCAGTTTATATAATATAATGGCATATACTGTATATTAACAATGTAGCATCTCTCATATGCACCCATTAAACCCCATAATTGTCATATGAAGCAGAGATAATTTATGCAGGATTATAATACAATATAGATACAAAATGCTTGGTTCAGTCAAGTAATAAGTTGCATTCTAAACATTGCATTCTAAACAGTAATCTCACATTGCACACAATGACGTTACAGATCCCAGTGACTGATTAGTGTTGCAAATACTGATGGAAATGAACACAAGCATGACATGACATGACTTGCAGATGATATCTCGAGCAGAACTTCTCAAAATCTCTGTTTATAAGGCCTTACATTTTGACTGAGAAGACACCTGAACTTTCTGAAGACTCTTCTAGGAAGGCAGAGGTCAGCTTCTCTCTGCTGACTTTGGTAAGGACCTTTAAGATTTTGGTGTTTTACTCATAACAAGGCTATGTATGCCACAAAAAGATACAATTGATTTCTACCTGTCGCTCTCAAAACAATGTAGAAGTTAAATTATAATGCATATATTTTGTATGGACTGATTTTAATTGTGCATAAATCCGTGATATATTTTCTGAGTAACACACTGTGTTGTTATAACCCTGTACATGAAAAGAACTGCAGCGAGACCACCAGAGCACCACCATTGTCCAGGTCATCATGGGAGTCATGACTGTGTCTGTTCTTCTCTGTGTCCTCACCTTCCTGGGGACCGAGGTGACTGGTGAGTGCCAGCCATGCTTGAGCTCAATCCCATCTCCACTCCAGATACATAAAAACGTTTTTCCATAATTTACTCTCAGGATTTTTTTGTTTGGTTTAATCTGTAATTGTTGTAATTATGCATGGAACATACAGCTCGCAGGGATCTGAAATATCTGTCTTCTCAGGGACTTCTCGACCATGGTATCACAGATTATCCCGACAAGTGGAGAGATTTGCAAGAAGATCTGAACCATTGCCAGATCCGTACCAGTGTCCACCTGGGTTTTCTCGACCCAGCCGTTACTGGAGCACTTGCTACCGTTTCGACAACAGTTTGAAATCATGGTCGGCGGCAAATGTAAGTGTCATGACTGATGTTTACTGACATGCATCCCATTTAGAGTGATGGTACGTGAGGTGGAATATAGTTAATTGTATTGTTCATCCTCAATATATGAATATGAATGAGATGGAACGCCTATATCACTTGAGCTTTATGGATGATAAAAAGAAAGATAATGAATTAATAAGGATAATAATAAAGTCAATGACATGCTCTTGCTTCCTCGTACAGAATGCATGCCGTCAAAGAGGTGGATCCCTTGCTTCTATCACAGACAGTAACGTGTACGAGTATGCTCTTTCCCTGGTAGAAGATGGATACACCTGGGTTGAGGGGAGCCATGAGGTAAAACAACCTGTTCCTCATCCCCAAAGTACTCTCATTTAATATTTATTTTGGTTACCACTGACTACTAAGTAAATACTGACGTTGACTTTTCCCTTTTCTCCCTAGCAGTCTGGAATTCAGCAGAAGTACTGGTTGACAGGCTCTGTGCGTGACCAGAATGGAAAGCATGAGGGCTGCTTGTCATTGGTGAAATTTGATGGTCAGTATTGCAAACATATTCTTGCTTTGGTAACACTAAACAATAGGGGTCCGGTACAAGGACTTTTATAGGGACCACATATTAACTGTATTCATATAGTTGTGCCACAACTGTCTGGACAAATGTGCTGTACAACCTTTGTGGAACCCCAAGTATAATGATCTAAGGGCTGGATTCAATCTGTATTGCAGAAGTACCGCGGAACATCTGTGTTTTAGCTCGATTTAAATTTAAACTCAATGTTCCCGCGTTCGCGGAGAATGCATTCACGGTAAATGCTGCATATGTCGTCTCAATCGGAAATCACCATTACATTTTAAATCGCATGTTCCGCGATACTTCCGCGATACGGATAGAATCCAGCCCTAAGTTGTATGTAGGTGTTGGGTGAGCAGGAGTGCAATCTCCATTCACTCCATAGTGGGTTTTAATAGCTGTAGACGAGCTCCTCTGGTTAAATACAGAATGAGAAAGTTCAGTCATTTTCATCAGTCCCATTCAGTGAATGGTAAACAGCCGTACCTGTTTTCCATGGTCACTCTTCTTCTGTTCTGCCTTACCCTGAGACTCAAAAAAGACATTCTCCTCTACAGATAGAACAGGTTTTGATGATATCAGCTGTTCCAGTCAGGACAACACCGCCTTCACCCTCTGCGAGATATAAACGTCTTATTTCGTAGTGTAAGGCCAAACAGAGAGTGGATTTTGCCAATACTCTCTGATGATCTTTTTCTCCTATCGCACCACATTGTTCTGAATTGACTTTGTCTAATACTTAGAGACAATATCATGAAAAGTGATGTAATGGCTACAGAATCATACATAATGATACATTGATTCAATTGTATTTTAGGTGGCCTTTTTTCTATTGAAAGTAATAGTCTGGTTTTGCAATGGAATTGTCACTATAGTATTTTTGAAGCTATCTTTAAGATACAGTACCAAACATGTAGGTAATGACAAAAAATGTTTGATTCCCTTACATTCCCATACAGTTATTCTCAATACTTACTCTAAAAGGGGAAATAGGCTATATCCATTATATCTGGAATATCTATTGAATTGGTGGAATTGTTATGTCATGTACATCCCTCAGTGCTTCCTTGCATATCTTTTTGAATAAAAACATTCAGCATCACCCTGTCTCAGCATGATCAACTTATACCACTGTGAAATAAACAACATCAAACAATAGGGTCACCTCAACCAGCAGCACTTTTATAAATAGTATGTGCACTATCTATTCATCTTTTATTGATCATATTTGTGAACATTATTATAAAGTGTTACAGTAACTAGTATTTGACTAGATGCATTGGCACTAAATCACTGCAATGTGCTGGTCCAGCAATATGCTGTAGGTCAATTAAATACTTTATAGTGGACCTATTGAGATAGTGACACTGCACTGTATTCTACAACCACAGAGCAAAGTGGCCAGTGTTGATTTTACAGTGTAAAATTTCTAGTGTTGATCCAGGAGTTAAATTCACTCTGTAAGAGTGTAAAAGAAACCCCCAGTGTTGATGTTAATAACCAGAGTTGTTATTTTACACTTCGGAGAGTAAAACAGTCCCATCAAAACCATGGCCATCCTTATCATATTTTTTATGATTGTTTTTAATATCTGTGTGTTTGCATGTACATTGATTGATTGATTGATTAATCTTATGCTACACACAGATAAATAAATAAATAAAATGTAACTAATCCAATCAATTAGTTAGATTTATTGCACCTGTTACTGAAATGGTTTTTCCAGTTTAAATGGTTTAGGTAGTCTTCTTATCAACTTTCCTAACCCTGACAGTCATTCCAAATGCAGGTTACAGGTGAATAAAAATTCCAACTGTTGGATGTCCTAACTTTGGCTGGATTCAAATAGGAATTACACTTCACTTTGCAAGCCAGCATATTGTGACTTGCAGGCCTGATGTGGCCTGTAAAGCAGGTAGGGTAACCTCAGGTAAGGTAAAATTAGGCCATCAACGTAAGGCCTGATGATATATGTATTGTAATGTTGTAGAGTTACATTTTAATGATAGCATTCACCTACGTACTGATTTGTTGCATGTTTGAATCTCATCATGGACAACCTTAGCGTTTTAGCGAATTAGCAATTTTGCAACTACTTATTACTTTTTAACTACTTTGCAACTACTTAGAATGTTAGCCAACCCACCCCTCCCCTTAACCTTAACCCTTTAACCTAACTCCTAACTCTACCCTTAACCTAAACCCTAACCTTAACCCCTAACACCTTGCCCAGCTAATGTTAGCCATCTAGTTAACGTTAGCATTAGCCACCTAGCCATCTAGCTAAAGTTAACCACAACAAATTGGAATTCGTAACGAATATTGTAAATTCGTAACATATCGTACAAATTGCAATTCATAACATATCACATGAATTGTTATTTGTAACATATCATACAAATTGTAATTCTTAACATATCATACGAAATGGATGATGTACATCCACAAATTGATATATACCAAACATAAAATAACGTATACTAATTTGAGTGTCCCGGATTGGCCTATAGTCCAGGTTGGCCTATAGGGCTAGCTGAAACTCCTTTGACATTGTATAATGTTCAGTTCAATGACCTTACGCATATTGTCCATTGCTTTTTTTAAAATAATTCCATTACAAAACTCCATTACAAAAAATGCACATAAATCTTTAATGTAGGTATGCATCAATACCTGCTGACCTACAGTATCACCTGTGCTTTCATCAATACATGGATGAGTAGAGGTGGACGAGTTCTGATGCTGTAAATCATGATAGATCCCAGTTGAAATTATTTTTTGTGCAATGATGTCATCGTCTCAACATAATGTGCATGTGAAAGGGACCACCATTATTTTTGGTCCACTATGGGACATACCGGTTGTGGTAAATACAGTGTCTTGCAAAAGTATTCATCCCCCTTGCCGTTTTTCCTATTTTGTTGCATTAAAACCTGTAATTTAAATTGAGTTTTATTTGGATTTCATGTAATGGACATACACAAAATAGACCAAATTGGTGTAGTGAAATGAAAAAAATTACATGTTTCAAAAAATTCTAAAATATAAATAACGGAAAAGTGGTGCGTGCATATGTATTCACCCCCTTTGCTATGAAGCCCCTAAATAAGATCTGGTGCAACCAATTACCTTCAGAAGTCACATCATTTGTTAAATAAAGTCCACCTGTGTGCAATCTAGGTGTCACATGATCTGTCACATGATCTCAGTATGTATACACCTGTTCTGAAAGGCCCCATGGTCTGCAACACAACTAAGCAAGGGGCACCACCAAACAAGCGACACCATGAAGACCAAGGAGCTCTCCAAACAGGTCAGGGACAAAGTTGTGGAGAAGTACAGATCAGGGTTGGGTTATAAAAAAATATCTGAAACATTGAACATCCCACGGAGCACCATTAAATCCATTATAAAAAAAATGGAAAGAATATGGCACCACAACAAACCTGCCAAGAGAGGGCCGCCCACCAAAACTCACGGACCAGGCAAGGAGGGCATTCATCAGAGAGGCAACAAAGAGACCAAAGATAACCCTGAAGGAGCTGCAAAGCGGAGATTGGAGTATCTGTCCGTAGGACCACTTAAACCGTACACTACACAGAGCTGGGCTTTACGGAAGAGTGGCCAGAAAAAAACCCATTGATTAAAGAAAAAAATAAGCAAATGTTTGGTGTTCGCCAAAAGGCATGTGGGAGACTCCCCTAACATATGGAAGAAGATACTCTGGTCAGATGAGACTAAAATTGAGCTTTTTGGCCATCAAGGAAAGCACTATGTCTGGCACAAACCCAACACCTCTCATCACCCCGAGATCATCATCCCCACAGTGAAGCATGGTGGTGGCAGCATCATACTGTGGGGATGTTTTTCATCGGCAGGGACTTGGAAACTGGACTGAATTGAAGGAATGATGGATGGCGCTAAATACAGGGAAATTCTTGAGGGAAACCCGTTTCAGTCTTCCAGAGATTTGATACTGGGACGGAGGTTCACCTTCCAGCAGGATAATGACCCTAAGCATACTGCTAAAGCAACACTCAAATGGTTTAATGGGAAACATTTAAATGTCTTGGAATGGCCTAGTCAAAGCCCAGACCTCAATCCAATTGAGAATCTGTGGTATGGCTTAAAGATTGCTGTACACCAGCGGAACCCATCCAACTTGAAGGAGCTGGAGCAGTTTTGCCTTGAAGAATGTGCAAAAATCCCAGTGGCTAGATGTGCCAAGCTTATAGAGACATACCCCAAGAGACTTGCAGCTGAATAGTTATGCACGCTCAAGTTTTCTGTTTTTTGTATTATTTCTTGTTTGTTTCATCCCAAACAATATTTTGCATCTTCAAAGTGGTAGGCATGTTGTGTAAATCAAATGATACAAACCCCCCAGAAATCAATTTTAATTCCAGGTTGTAAGGCAACAAAATAGGAAAAATGCAAAGGGGGGTGAATACTTTAGCAAGCCACTGTATACTGAACAAAATATAAATGCAAGATATGCATCTGTTGGTCACAGATACCTTTTTTTTTTAAGGTAGGGGCATGGATCAGTAAACCAGTCAGTATCTGGTGTGACCACCATTTGCCTCATGCAGTTCGACACATCTCCTTCTCATAGACTTGATCAGGCTGTTGATTGTGGCCTGTGGAATGTTGTCCCACTCCTCTTTAATGTCTGTGCAAAGTTACTGGATATTGGCGGAAACTGGAACACACTGTCATACACATCGATCCAGAGCATCCCAAACATGCTCAATGGGTGACATGTCTGGTCAATATGCAGGCCATGGATGAACTGGGACATTTTCTTGCAACATACTGCCGTGCATTATCATGCTGAAACATGAGGTGATGGCGGTGGATGAAGGGCACGAAAATGGGCCTCAGGATCTCGTCACGGTATCTCTGTGCATTCAAATTGCCATCAATAAAATGCAATTGTGTTTGTTGTCTGTAGCTTATGCTTTCCCATAACATAACCCCACCACCACCATGGGGAACTCTGTTCACAACATTGACATCGGCAAACTGCTCGCCCAGACAACGCCATACACGTGGTCTGCGGTTGTGAGGCCGGTTGAACGTACTGTCAAATTCTCTAAAACAATGTTGGAGGCGGATTCTGGTAGAGAAATGAACATTCAGTTTTCTGGCAACAGCTCTGATGGACATTCCTGCAGTCAGCATGTCAATTGCACGCTCTCTTAAAACTTGAGACATCTGTGGCATTGTGTTGTGTGACAGAACTGCACATTTTAGAGTGGCCTTTTATTGTCCCCAGCACAAGGTGCACCTGTGTAATGATTAAGCTGTTTAATCAGCTTCTTGATATGCCAAACCTATCAGGTGGATGGATTATCTTGGCTAAGGAAAAATGCTCACTAATAGGGATGTGAACAAATTTTTGCACAAAATTTGAGAGGAACATTTCAGGGATCTTTTATTTCACTTTACATGTTGCGTTTATATTTTTGTTCAGTGTCAAATCTGCTTACTCATGGTAGCTAGTAAATCAAAACATTTGTATTTATTTCTATATATTCATATTCTATTCTTCACCTTGAAATTAGGAAGTATGATCAGTGGGAGAAAAATATACAATTGCGAAATAGTCTAGGTTTTGTAGTAGATCAGTGGAAAAAAAGGTTACAGTCAAGCATCTAAATTCCATATAAGGCAACAAATGTGTAAATTGTGCCAAGGGTTGAACTTTACATTTCCAATAGTCACAGTGTGCATGTCAACATCACAGGGTTGCTTAACTTTAGAACCTTATCTGGATCTGATCAAAGGTCGGTTAAGGACATTGGTTGCTATGACTTTAGTTCCTTGTATTTCGAACATCATTACTGTATCTTTATTGTTCGTTATCGTCTTTGAAAATTATTCAATGTATCTTCCTACATTTGTTTATTAAGGCAGATAAAATTATACGTTTTTAACTTAGAAGAAATGACTATATACAAATCGTTTCAGTGAAGAGGGTAGCCAGCATGTTTTCGGGGACACTAGTGGTCATATTTGGTCTCTTAGTCTACTGTTCATTCTGTGTAATATTACATAACTATCCATGCAAGTCTGGTAAGGTGCGACAGTACAAAGAGTTTGAAGACATGGTCCGAGGCAAAGGTAAGTGTCATGACTGATGTTTACTGACGTGCATCCCATTTAGAGTGATGGTACGTGAGGTGGAAGATTTGTTGTCAAGAACCTCAGCTACTACTGAACACCAAGTAGATGCTGACGTTGACTTTTCCCTTTTCTCCCTGGCAGTCTAGATTTCCCCAGAAGAACTGGATGAGAGGTTCTCAGCGTAACATGAGTGGACAGAGTGAGGACTGCTTGGCACTGCTGAAAATCAATGGTCAGTATCACAAACTCACAACTGTCTGGACAAATATGCTGTACAACCTTTCTGTAACCCCAAGTATAAGGATCTAAGTGATCTGTAGGTGTTGGGTGAGCAGGAGTGCAATTGACTGTCAAATCAAATCAAATTTTATTGGCCACATGCGCCGAATACAACAGGTGCAGAAATTACAGTGAAATGCTTACTTACAGCCCTTAACCAACAGTGCATTTATTTTTAACAAAAAAGTAAAAATAAAACAACAACAAAAAAAGTGTTGAGAAAAAAAGAGCAGAAGTAAAATAAAATAACAGTAGGGAGGCTGTATATACAGGGGGGTACCAGTGCAGAGTCAATGTGCGGGGGCACCGGCTAGTTGAGGTAGTTTAAGTAATATGTACATGTGGGCAGAGTTAAAGTGACTATGCATAAATAATTATCAGAGTAGCAGCAGCGTAAAAGGATGGGGTGGGGGGGCAGTGCAAATAGTCCGGGTAGCCATGATTAGCTGTTCAGGAGTCTTATGGCTTGGGGGTAGAAGCTGTTGAGAAGTCTTTTGGACCTAGACTTGGCACTCCGGTACCGCTTGCCGTGCGGTAGCAGAGAGAACAGTCTATGACTAGGGTGGCTGGAGTCTTTGACAATTTTGAGGGCCTTCGTCTGACACCGCCTGGTATAGAGGTCCTGGATGGCAGGAAGCTTGGCCCGAGTGATGTACTGGGCCGTACGCACTACCCTCTGTAGTGCCTTGCGGTCGGAGGCCAAGCAGTTGCCATACCAGGCGGTGATGCAACCAGTCAGGATGCTCTCGATGGTGCAGCTGTAGAATTTTTTGAGGATCTGAGGACCCATGCCAAATCTTTTCAGTCTCCTGAGGGGGAATAGGCTTTGTCGTGCCCTCTTCAATTCACTCCATCGTGGGTTTATAGCTGTAGAGGAGCTCTGGTTAAATACAGAATGAGACAATTCTGTCATTTTCATTGGCCCCTTTCAGTGAAGGGTAAACAGCTGTACCTGTACCACAAGGATATTCTCCTCTACAGGTGAAGCAGGCTTTGATGACATGAGCTGTTCCAGTATCATTGCCTCTGCCAAAACTCTCTGCAAGAGATGACAATGCCCCCATCCACAGGGCACGAGTGGTCACTAAATGGTTTGATGAACATGAAAACGATGTCAACCATATGCCATGGCCGTCTCAGTCAACAGATCTCAACGCAATTGAACACTTATTGGAGATTCGGGAGCGGTGCCTGAGACAGCTTTTTCCACCACCATCAACAAAACACCGACTGATGTAAATTCTCGTGGAAGAATGATGTCACATCCCTCCAATAGGGATGCCAAGGTGCATTGAAGATCATGGTGGCTCATGCTGGTCCAACACCCTGTTGAGACACTTTATGTTGGTGTTTCCTTTATTTTGGCAGTTACCTGTACATACATAATGATAGTTAATTCAATTATATTTTGGGTGGCCTTCTTTTGTTGAAAATGATTGTCTGGTTTGGCAATGGAATTGTCACTATACAGATGTGGGATCTTAATTTGATCATTATTTTATTGATGAGGAAATGCAAACTTATCATGCATGCGAGGTTTGAAAAGGCTTCTAAAGTTTGTAATTTCCACTTTAAAATGTCAAACTTGATTAGCCCTAACAAAAAATGTATGAACCCCTACAAAAAAAATGGCATTAATTATAATCCACATAATAATTCACATTTCCTGTTGCTTCAGGATAATTTTCCTGCTGTAGCAAACTGGCTCAAATTAAGATCCTACATCAGTAGTATTCTGGAAGCTATCGTTAAGGTTCAGTATCAACCATTTAGGTATGTACCAAAAAAATCCAAAATAAAATAACATTTGATTCCCTTACAATCCCATTTTAAAACAAAGGATATATTTACGAACACATACAGTCATTCTCAATACTTACACTAACAGGGGAAATAGCCTATATCCATTATTTCTTGAATATCTAATGAATTGGTGGAATTATTGTGTCCTGTACATCCCTCAGTGCTTCCTTGTTTATTTCTTTGAAGAAGAACTTTCAGCATCATCCTGTCTCAGCATGATAAACTTATACCACTGTAAAATAAACAAAATCATTCAATAGGGTCACCTCAACCAGCAGCACTTTTATAAGGATTATGTGCATTATCTATTAATATTTTATTGATCAAATTCGTGAACATTATTATACAGTGTAACAGTAACTAGTCTTTGCCTAGATGCATTGGCACTAACTCACTGCAATGTGCTGGTCCAGCAATATGCTGTAGGTCAAGTGTGGTCCTCTGTAGCTCAGCTGGTAGAGCACGGCGCTTGAAACGCAAAGGTAGTGGGTTCGATCCCCGGGACCACCCATACACAAAAATGTATGCACGCATGACTGTAAGTCGCTTTGGATAAAAGCGTCTGCTAAATGGCATATTATTATTATTATTTAAATACGTTATAGTGGACTTATTGAGAGAGTGACACACAGTACACAGTATTCTACCACCAGTGAGGGTTGACTCATAAAACATTTATTTTTTATTTTTTCAATTCTAATTGCTTGCTGTACAGACTATTATAATTTGTTAACAGATATAAAGGAAGTTTTATTATTTCACTGACAGCTTCTTAACTGTAACATTTGCAGTGTCAGCGGCAGTTTATCAATATAAAGCTGTACAGGATTCTTTATAAAATACATTTTATCACAGTGGGAGACAGCTTTAATGATGACTGAAAATGAGCACCTCAGAAAGCTACACTATATATACAAAAGTATGTGGACACCCCTTCAACTTAGTGGATTCGGCAATTTCAGCCAGACCCGTTGCTGACAGGTGTATAAAATCGAGCACACAGCCATGCAAACTCCATAGACAAACATTAGCAGTAGAATGGCCTTACTGAAGAGCTCAGTGACTTTCAACGTGGCACCGTCATAGGATGCCACCTTTCCAACAAGTCAGTTCGTCAAATTTCTGCCCTGATAGAGCTGCCTCAGTCAACTGTAAGTGCTGTTATTGTGAAGTGGAAATATCTCGGAACAACAACGGCTCAGCCGGAAAGTGGTAGGCCACACAAGCTGAGAGAACGGGGCCGCCGAGTGCTGAAACGCGTAGCGAGTAAAATGTGTCTGTCCTCGGTTGCAACACTCACTACCGAGTTCCAAACTGCCTCTGGAAGCAACGTCAGCACAATAACTGTTAGTCGGGAGCATCATGAAATGGGTTTCCATGGCCGAGCAGCCGCATACAAGCCGAAGATCATCATGCGCAATGCCAAGCGTCGGCTGGAGTGGTGTAAAGCTTGCCGCCATTGGACTCCGGAGCAGTGGAAACGCGTTCTCTGGAGTGATGGATCACGCTTCACCATCTGGCAGTCCCACGGATGAATCTGGGTTTGGCGGATGCCAGGAGAACGCTACCTACCTGAATGCATAGTGCCAACTGTAAAGTTTAGTGGAGGAGGAATAATGGTCTTGGGCTGTTTTTCATGGTTTGGCCTAGGCCTCTTAGTTCCAGTGAAGGGAAATCGTAATGCTACAGCATACAACGACATTCTAGACGATTCTGTGCTTCCAACTTTGTGGCAACAGTTTGGGGAAGGCCTGTTTCAGCATGACAATGCCCCCGTGCATGAAGCGAGGTCCATACAGAAATGGTTTGTCGATATCGGTGTGGAAGAACTTGACTGGCCTGCACAGAGCCCTGACCTCAACCCCATCGAACACCTTTGGGATGAATTGGATCACCAACTGCGATGAATGCAATGAATTGAAACGTTGACTAGTGCACTTGCCAGAGTCTTTAGGGTGTCTATAGCTAGCTTTCCATCCAATTGGCAACAGATTTTCATGTGAATATTGTAAAATCTTCATAAAAACAATATGCCATTTCAGAATTTCCTTTAGGAAAATTTGGCGCCGGACATCATGACAGGGAACATTTATGGACATTCATATGCATTCAGATTCAACCTGGCGCAGCCAGAGCCACCAATAAACAAGGGCTGTTGGCGAAATGAGCCACGTTTAAGTGTCCTTAAAAACAGCCTATAACAAATTACAAAAACACTATTCCTTGTGTTTCGATGTATAGCATATGCAGAACAATGCAAAGGCTTGGGTGTCCACTGTATGAAGCTTAGGCCTAACCCCAGAGAGAAAGATATATGCCAGTGGCATGCTACGACACATAAAGTTGAAATCTGAAGTTTACATACACTTAGGTTGGAGTCATTATAACTCGTTTTTCAACCACTTTTTCAACCATTTCTTGTTAACAAACTATAGTTTTGGCAAGTCGGTTAGGACATCTACTTTGTGCATGACACAAGTAATTTTTCCAACAATTGTTTAAAGACAGATTATTTAACTTATAATTCACTGTATCACAATTCCAGTGGGTCAGAAGTTTACATACACTAAGTTGACTGTGCCTTTAAACAGCTTGGAAAATTCCAGAAAATGATGTCATGGCTTTAGAAGCTTCTGATAGGCTAATTGACATAATTTGAGTCAATTGGAGGTGTACCTGTGGATGTATTTCAAGGCCTACCTTCAAACTCAGTGCCTCTTTGCTTGACATCATGGGAAAATCAAAAGAAATCAGTCAAGAAATGTAGACCTCCACAAGTCTGGTTCATCCTTGGGAGCAATTTCCAAATGCCTGAAGGTACCACGTTCATCTGTACAAACAATAGTACGCAAGTATAAACACCATGGGACCACGCAGCCGTCATACCGCTCAGGAAGGAGACGTGTTCTGTCTCCTAGAGATGAACGTACTTTGGTGCGAAAAGTGCAAATCAATCCCAACACAACAGCAAAGGACGTTGTGAAGATGCTGGAGGAAACAGGTCAAAAGTATCTATATCCACAGTAAAACGAGTCCTATATCGACATAACCTGAAAGGCCGCTCAGCAAGGAAGAAGCCACTGCTCCAAAACCGCCATAAAAAAGCCTGACTATGGTTTGGAACTGCACATGGGGACAAAGATCGTACTTTTTGGAGAAATGGCCTCTGGTCTGATGAAACAAAAATAGAACTGTTTGGCCATAATCACCATCGTTATATTTGGAGGATAAAAGGGGTGGCTTGCAAGCCGAAGAACACCATCCCAACCGTGAAGCACGGGGGTGGAAGCATCATGCTGTGGAGGTGCTTTGCTGCAGGAGGGACTGGTGCACTTCACAAAATAGATGGCATCATGAGGAAAATTATGTGGATATATTGAAACAACATCTCAAGACATCAGTCAGGAAGTTAAAGCTTGGTCGCAAATGGGTCTTCCAAATGGACAATGACCCCAAGCATACTTCCAAAGTTGTGGCAAAATGGCTTAAGGACAACAAATTCAAGGTATTGGAGTGGCCATCACAAAGCCCTGACCTCAATCCTATAGAACATTTGTGGGCAGAACTGAAGGCCTACAAACCTGACTCAGTTACACCAGCTCTGTCAGGAGGAATGGGCCAAAATTCACCCAACTTATTGTGGGAAGCTTGTGGAAGGCTACCTGAAACGTTTGACCCAAGTTAAACAATTTAAAGGCAATGCTACCAAATACTAATTGAGTGTATGTAAACTTCTGACCCACTGGGAATGTGATGAAAGAAATAAAAGCTGAAATAAATCATTCGCTCTACTATTATTCTGACATGTCCCATTCTTAAAATATAGTGGTGATCCTAACTGACCTAAGACAGGGAATATTTACTAGGATTAAATGTCAGGAATTGTGAAAAACTGAGTTTAAATGTATTTGGCTAAGGTGTATTTAAACTTCCGACTTCAACTGTACATGCATTACTTTATGTCAAATGGCTACTACGTCTGTTATACAGATACAGTATATGTAGGCTCAGCCCTAATTTATGTGCTCTTTGACACCTGGAGTTGCATGGCAAATGGTCCAGTAGAACAAGGAAGACAAAGGTCAATGCCAAAGGATTAATCAGCCCTTCCCCCTCTGAGGGGACAAAATGTATATATGTTACAGTCTCCAGAGGACACTATTGAATGAGTGATAGAATAATGATATAGTATCCATGTTTGATAGATATCTACAACTTGTTCACTGAGGATAACTCTGATGCTATTGTAGTGTATTAGGATTATGGAATGTTGTTTATCTTAGTTCAAATGTAGCAGTTGTAGGGTGACGCCCCAGGGGGGATAGGTGATTGGACGAAAAAGGGAGCAACCCATTTATTGCCATTGTTTATAAGGATGGGCTAGACAAAGAGCGGGCAGAAGCATTCAGATTAATTTGGGACGGTGCTTCTCCAGACACCGCGGGTCTGTAACTTATGCTGAAAGCTTGTGATATGAATAAATCTTATGATCCAGGTTCAGTATGAGCGGACTCCTTTGTTCATCAGCAATAATTGCCAGCATTTACTCGATACGACACTATCTTTATGGATGTATTATCTCTGTGGTAACTTGTATCTATACAGGGTGAACTCTAAATTACTCTCAAAGAGGTTTTATTGTCCTCTCAGGAATTCTGTCTCATTTACATTGGTCGCATCCCCCACACAAGCTTTTAGATGCTTTTTGACACCCTGTGGAGATTGGGCCTTTCTGGTCAGGTTACACTGTAAACTTGGTATCGTTTGATTGGTCAAAGGTAGTTGGTTTTGGGTTGAAAGATTACACCTTCAGATGTTATAAATGGAATTAAATGCCTTGTTCTCTCTCTTATCCTGTGTCCAGTCCATGGAGGAAGGTTGTATGATCAATTCTCATTTCCTAGGCTTCTAGGCCTCTGGCCTAGTAAGCATCTCTTTGTCCATGCTTTTCCTTGTAAGTTAACCTTAGAATCTATTTGCCTAAAATAATGAATTGTTAATTTAAGCATTGCCTTGTAACTTAAGCTTTGCCTTGAACCAATTCATTTGACAAAGGTATTAAATAATACTTGCTATGATATTCACTTCTCATGACCATTCCTTGATCTTAGCCAGCTAAACGCATAATACTTGATTGCACATGGTTCAATTGTAGTCTCTTGCATATTGCTAATTATCTTAATGGAGTCAGATATAAAGTTTAATAGGCTAATTGCTTAGTCTTATTATGAGTCACATGTGAGGTATAATATCATATACACTGTATATACACATGTCAAATATTACTACCCACTACATATAGACTTACAGAAAGAGGGTAATTCATAAATTTTAGATCAGAATGTTTTGTATAAAGATAAGCATTATATTGTTAGATTATAGGAGTCATTCTGGTAGGCCTGAAACAGTCATTCTCACCTCAAATTCAACTGTCGGAGTCAATATGAGCGCCGGGGCATACTGCCTTCATATTATAGGCCTGCAGTAGCTAAAGCGTAATAATAGCCACACCATACCAAACCTTCACAAATGTTTGTAAACTTCATTAGGGTAATATCAAAAGTAAGTCAAACCATTGTTTATAGGGAAAATACGAGCAGAAGAGTGAATGTAATCCAGGGAAAAATGCACTGCCCTCCCCTGTGCCCCCCAAGAAAACACCCAACCCTGCACAAATCCCCCAAAAAATGTTGGACCCCCCCCCCCCCCCCCCCCCCCCAAGTAAATGTCGATCTGTCCCTTACGCACATCGTCCATTGCTTATTAAAAGTTATTCCATTACAAAACTGCATTACAAAACTGCACGTGAAATGCATTTTCCTAATCTTTAACAGAAGTATGCATCAACACCTGCTGACCTGCAGTATCACTTGTGCTTTCATCAATATATGGATGAGTAGAGGTGGACGAGTTCTACTTCAATGACCAGTAAGGATACAGAGAGAGGATCACGTTCCCCTTTTATGAATGAAGGGAAGAGATGAAGACACCGAGCTAGGATTACAACATGAACCCTGTGCTAGTGACCAGAGGGTTACACAGTTAAATAACATTCAATGACTTTTGGCCTCTGTTACCTTTCCATTACTTCCCTCAAAGAAATGGAGAATGAAAACAACAATGTGAATGACGACAGATCTGGAAAATCCAATGTATGAACCTTCTCATCCTTTACTTAATCCCTTTATCAGTTGTCACTCATTTAGAAAAAAATATACACATTCACTTATACAGATGTAGGATCTTCATTTGATAATTTTCTCACAGACGGATAATAATCCTGCTGCAACAGGAAATGTGAATTATTGTGTGGATTATAATCAATGGACATTTTTGTAGGGGTTGATAAATGTGACCGACTGGCTCAATTCGGTCTTATATAGCAACATTTGAAATTGTGTTTTTTTCATTGGATAAAAGTAGAGACTCAGAGCTAGAAAATGGTATATCATACACTACAGTTGAGGAACAATGGGAAAGTAATTCTGCTTTGAAAGTTGATAAACTTGTAACCTCATTTTTGAGAAAATGGCTCTTGAATGTTTTGGTAAGCCTACTGGAGAGCTCTTTGTTGTCTGCACCCATTCAGCATCGTTCACACCCTCTTGAGCCTTAGCTCCACCCATCTCTTTAAGGATTCACATGTGAGGCCATGTACTAAACAGCCAAAGATTTCAAGACTAAACGCTGGTTTATACTACGTCTATTGACAGTTGTCGCAGTGACATCATGAACATTCTATTGTCGTCCGACATCAAACTTGTTGTTGTCGTTATGAAAAAGTATAAACACAAAAACTACAGGCTGCATGACATCAGCAGCCTGGTGGTCCAAAATAGCATAACTAGTGTATTTTAACACCAATAAACCCACCCGTTTAAAAAATAATGTAGTATATGTCAATCTAGCAAACCAGGCAACTAAAAGCAACTTTCTAAACAATGTTTTGGTTTGTGTTCTAGCTTGTTAGCTAACTAGCTAATGTTAAGTTAGCTGGCTAGCCAGTTCAAATAATGACCATATCATATTTTTTTAAAACATTTTATATATATATATATAGCTGACAACGTCTTCACTTTAGCTCATTTGTCTTCATTATTACAGGGAAATAAACTCACAACAAGATCATTATTTACAAGTTAATGGAAAATAGCTTACGCCGTAAGTTACGGTTGTGAGTGTGACTAAATAATATCAGGGCAGCCTTCCGGAGACACTGTCTCATTGGCGTAACGTTATATCCTAATTTGAATTTGGTACAGGTCATGTTCTTCACATTACTTTCTCTGGGAAACACATACTATATCAAATAAAATCAACGTTTATTTGTCACGTGCACAGGATACAGGTGTAGTGAAATGGTTACTTGCATAGTGGAGTCTTTTGTTTAGACATGTAGCTAGCTAGTTAGCTAGCTAGCTAGCTAAACAATGAACCATAATCCCAACTCATAACGTTACTACCCTGCATGAATCTGCAGGGAGCTAACCAACCAGGTTCAATGTTAACTAGCTAGCTAACATTAGGCTATAACTAGCAATGCAAATATCTCTGAGATACGAATAATATTACTACACAGATTATACATGTAACGTTAGCTAGCGAGCCAGCCAGCTGACATTAGCTAGCTAGCTTACAGTACGCTTTAACTTGAAATGAAAACGACTTTCTGACAAAATTAGAAACGTATAATATCTGAAAATGTAGCTAGCTTGACTATCTTACCCGTATACATGGATGGACACTTTTCCCTCTCTGTCACGGATGCCATGGTTGCCCTTAGTTTGAAGATGTAATCTGGAGACAGGTATTTTATACAACAGCCTTCTGTGTGTTCTCTTTTCGACTCCCTCTGCATTATTCCACCGGGCATTCCGCTGATTTCAAAACTTGGTCCTCCAGAAAGTGGAGAGGAACACTTTTGCAGTTCTACTACGTGATATAAAAAAAAAAAAAAAAACCCATGTTAGGAAGGAGTACCTACACATACTGACCAGCTTATGTTATAGACAGAAGCGAGCTACATGTCAGACCAATCCGAACTCATCTCTCGGCATGTCCAGCTCATCCATTATCTCAGCCAATCATGGCTACATTTACATTTTAGTCATTTAGCAGACACTCTTATCCAGAGCGACTGCATACATTATTATATATATATTTTTTCTCCATACTGGCCCCCCGTGGGAAACGAATCCACAACCCTGGCATTGCAAGTGCCATGCTCTACCAACTGAGCTACACGGGACTACATGGCTAGCAGGAAGGTTCCTGTCTTTTTCCATGGTTAAACCAACTAGGCTCGTAATTTAACCATTTTATTCGTATTTACAGATGACATACACATTTGTTATTAAGGCACATGAAAGTCCACATGTTCCAGAAGGCATTTCTGCCAAAAAAAAATTTGATTTAAAAAAAAGTTTACGTTCAAATGCCTCTCCTGTGAAGTAGTGACGTGCAACATGCGCCTAGTTTTCTGACATGAGTCACAAATGTTGCATTAGGGTAAATCAAGTCTGAAATGTTAAAGTGGAAATTACAAACTTTAGAAGCCTTTTTAAATCTAGAGTACACTACAAGTTTTTGTTTTCTGCTGTGCAGGAAATTTCCTGCAACAGGGTGATCAAATTAAGATCCTACATCTGTACTTTGCTAACTAAGCATACATTACATTACATTTTAGTCATTTAGCAGACGCTCTTATCCAGAGCGACTTACAGTTAGTGAATACATCTTTTTTTATACTGCCCCCCCCGTGGGAATCGAACCGTATATAGTGGATTACTGTTTATGACAAAGACCTACATTCTTCCTTTCTGGAAGTTTTGGGTCAGTGTGGATCGTACTGTAGTGAACTGTTGGTGTTAGTGGGAGCAGGAGTAGGAGAGTCCTCACTGCATCATGCCACCATGTAAACCCTACCCGGCTGACCCCACAGCCCAGTGTGAAATTTGACACGGCTCTGGGGTCCCCTTTAAGACATACTTTTGCTCTTTGTGAGCTATGATGTGTGTGTGATGTGTTGTGTGGTGTGTGTGGGGGGTGGGGGGTTAGGTCCCCATTTCCAGCAGGACGTCTGCAGCAGCTGTCCACTGGCATTTCAGCCATATCGTCACAGTAGTGAGAGGGGGGATCAGTGAGACAGAGGGGGCTGCCTGCAGTCTTCTTTTGTGGGTTCACTCTCGCTGTCCTCGGCCCCAGCCCTCCACGCCCCACTACTCTCCCTGCCTCTGCCCCAACCCAGGCCCACGGCCCCACCATGGCCGACCAGTACCAGTACAACACCAACGAGGAGAAGATCGTGAAGGACAGCCACACCAAGGAGATCGACCTGATCAACAGAGACCCCAAATTTATCAATGAGGATGTGATCAAGGTAGGTGAACCATGATGACGCCATCCACTCACACACACACTGAATCTACAGGTTTAACTCCTTTTTTCCTAAAGTAAGGAAAGACAAGTTTTAAACCTTAGTTTAAAATTTAAGTCTAAAGTCTAAACTTAAAGTCAACACAGTACACTGTAGTACATTTATGTTGCTGTGTTGCTGCCAGGAAGGTCCCAAAATAGTCCCAAGGCCTTGTGCCTCAGCACGGCGCCCAGGGTTTATTTCTGGAATGGGACTAAAGGGGTGTGACAGAAGGGGAAATTCTAAGGCTGTTTCTTTTTGGATCTTTATCACTGCTTTTCCTGTGTTTTTCCTGTTTACATATATTAGTAGCAATCACAGCGCTATATTTCCCCAGCGCTCAGGAGAGCATGGAAGGAGATAGTATACTGCTAGGCTAAACAGGGTGTATGGCAAAACTTTCATTTACTTGAGTCAGTCATGTTAAGCATATTTCTTATATGTGAGGGCCAAGGGCACTACTTCTATGGATTTTATTGTGAAAAGTGTTGTACATGTTAAGTAGATGATAGGATTTATGAGGAACACGTTCTATATTTCAGTGTTATCTACACAATCTTAGTAGTTTATGTTACAGTATGCACTTGAAGTTTTAAAAAACTGTACAGAATGACATTTTCCTGCTGTCAAATCATTCATTTAAAACTTAGCTTGTCTAAGAAATGTTATATTAAAATACTAAGTATGGAAAGCATGTCTACAATTTTAAAGGTGTGTTAAAATGAATAGACTGTGATTCAGAAGTAGAACTTCTTATAATTATTCAAATTATGGAAATTGGTTTACCTTTGTTAGGAATCTGTTGCGTGTAACATCCCCCTGTCATGATCACTGACAAGTGAATTACCATTCAGGATTGAGTTGCAGATGTCTATGCAACAGTGAGCCAGGATTTTGTAAGGACCAGGTGTTGGATACTGAATACAACAAGCAATTACAAACTGGGCCATCGTGAGCCTCATGCATTTTACATGAAGGAACTCTGAGTTTCCGGAAACTTGATCCAAAACGTGATCTGAGAAAAGTTCGGACTATACATATTCATCAAGAGTGCAAAACTGAGGGACATAGTTTTGAGCTACACTGGCACTGAGATAAGTGCAAAGTAACCAGAGGGTGAAAGTTGACAGGATTCTCGTCACTCATAAATAAACAAAGACTATGTTAGGACACAGAACAGATGTGAGCATGGTATAGTCCCTCAGTATAGCTGTGTTTATTTCATTACTCTGTATCCCAGGCATTAGTGATGATAACAGTCATGGTGCTGAGTCACAATAACACATGTATGTTTACATATCACATCGATCACATTGATTTGTGAGGAAACTGTGAAGGGATTTAATCAAGGGTGCTATGTCACCAAGCACATTGTCACCAAGCGCATTGCTCTTGACTTTAAAAGGGAATTTACACTTGAGCCGACATCTGCAGCATTTACTGTGACTGCTTCGTGAATGTTGCGAAAATTACCTTTAAAAGGCATATTGTCGGCAGTGCAATGGGCTTGAATGACAACGTGCCGTTGATTGAATCATGGCTCTTGTGTTAGGTACTCAGACAACCCTCAACTTTTTCCTCAGAGAGGTTCCACTAACGTTGTCCATGGTATTCCCTCCCTGCAGGTGGAATTTGAGGATGTGATCGCAGAGCCCGACGGCACACACAGTCTGGATGGGGTGTGGAAGCTCAGCTACACTACCTTCACCGTTTCCAAGTACTGGTGCTACCGCATCCTCTCAGCCATCTTCGGCATCCCTGTGGCTCTGCTCTGGGGCTTCCTCTTTGCCTGCATCTCATTCTGTCACATCTGGGCTGTGGTGCCCTGTATCAAGAGCTGCCTGATTGAGTCCCAGTGCATCAGTCGCATCTACTCCCTCTGCATCCAGACCTTCTGTGACCCCTTCTTTGAAGCCCTGGGCAAGATCTTCAGCAGCGTGAAAGTGGCCCTGCGCAAAGAGGTCTAGACACTCACACCTACTGAAGTGTTTACACGTGTTTGGATGAAACGCTGCACCCTTTTTATCCGCCAGACCAGATAACCAGTCCTGGTGTCCTCATATTTCCTAAGACACCCCCCAATACCCTCAACCAGCCCAAAGCCCAGGGCCTCGCCCGTCTTAGCCCTTTGAGTCCTGACATGCTCAGAGCGACCAGCGCCACCAGAGGCTCTGTGACAGCTGCAGCATGGTTGGGTGACAGCTCTGGCTCTGTTGGAAGGCAGAGAGCTATCTGTTCATTGAGGGAATACAGGGCTGGCAGCCATGGCATGGGCAGGACTTGTGTCCCAGAGTGAATGTATTTTGCGATGCTGAGGACAGTGGCACCTCGGTCACATGACATAAACACCCCAGTGACACTAACGGCATTGCAGCACCCGTAGGACAATGCTGCCTGTATACAATCTCTACTATATTGGCTAATTCTGAATTTATATACAGTATATTAAACAGTCAGATGTGTGTGGGTATGTGTATGTTTTGTGCCTGATGATAAATTAGTTGTGCAATGGAAAAGAGAATTGTAGTGCTTGAACAAGATTATATCACGTTTCACAGAATCAATAAGATGCTGTTTATTTACTGAATCATTTTGATTAAACACATCCTAAATTGTCAACTTTGCTTCACATTTCTTTCACATAAGCTTCCAATAACTTGACTGTGTGGGTATGCAAACTATAAGAACGTTAGGAAAAAAGGAGACCCAGGTTTTAAAATTACAAGTGGAATGTTCTATTCGCAGGTCCTACAATTCAGCCAAGTAAGTGGTATCAGAGTGTATGCTAAATATTTCACTAAAGATATACGACATTGGTAATATTGCATTTGTGTATGTATTGATTGAGAAAGAGATGTACAAATTATCTGTTATTGACTTATGAGTGGGGAATTTGCTCTATCAGCAGCTATAAATTTTCCAGAGTACTATTTGGGATTATTGTTATTATTTCAAAAAATTTCACAAGAGCCTTGAAACATTCTGTGCCCTTAGTACATTATAGTATCCTCTTGGCCTCTACCTCTGTTCATAAGGTCTCCATTCCCCTGTCATTCCTTCTTTTTGTCACCAGGTGGAACCAAGAACAGTTCTGCTCATTGGAAGGTAGGGATAGAAAAGCCAATTGCGAACCACTGGTCTGATCCTGACATGTCAGTGTGATTGACAGTTCTGAAAACCATACCAAGAAAAGTAGAATTGCTCTAACTGTCTCCTTCTTTCTAAGAAATGTATGTGCATGAATCAGCCTCTAACAGAATTGAATGGTTACATTAGAGTGACAGAGGCTCAACATATGAGCCTCAACTCCATTTGATGCAAAAAAATCAATTCAGACTCACTTGATAGAACACGTACAATTTATTTCAAATAAATAAGAGATACATATGTACTTTTCCAAAATACAACACTCTAAATACAAATAAGCCAATTATGTTTTCTACAAAATGTTCAGTAGCCTTAAGGACAAGTTGAAAACCAAGACATTTACAGTAAAAGGCGAAGCCAACTTCTGCCTTATGCAATAGTTTCTAAAATACATTGAATAATCCAGATAGATCAAAGCAGGATTCATGAGGTTGCTCCCCCAATTCGGAGTGTTCTGAGGAGTGTTCTGAGTGTGTGCAATCCATTTATCAATCATATTTAGCAATATAGAAGACGCCAGCCTAAGACTCAAAAAGTACAGTCAGATTATGTAGAAAATGAAATTGGTGACAAAATAAACCACCATTTTCATAGAAGTACATTTGGATGTTTGTGTTCATCCTAGGAGAAAACTGTGGCTAGTTTGCTGAGTTGCTTTCTGTAAGAATAAGTAAATTAGCCTTAAAGGGGCAATCTGCATTTGCTACATCCATTTTTTTTTATATAAATGAATGATATGTACCCATTGATTCTTTAAAAATATAACTTATAAATGCCTCAAGAGCTTAGATCAACTGTTGTACCCCATCAGAATGCAAAATATAAGGTTGTTTTCCTCCAATGTTTGTAAACGAAGTCAATGTAAACAAACACTTTATAGCCTAAAAACTATAATTTTGATATCATAGATGATCAGACCTTGCATCTATAGCTCTGTCTATGAATTTGAGAGTGATTACGTTTCCCCAGCTTTTTACCGAAACAGGGGCAGGCAGAACTCTTTGTCATTGTTTCAACTGCTGATTGCCGCTTTAACAACTTGACAGATATCGCTGTTGTCATAAAGCTAGGACATTTTACAAAGTGGATAGTTGAAACATACTGTGTGTGTGAACTAATATGTAAATATGTGCAAAACAATGTAACAGGAGAGTAGCTTTACCTTCAGGTTGACAAAGTTAATAAAAAATGTCCCTCTGGATTGGTCAGTATTCACAACCCAAACCACCATTACAGAACTGATTGACACAGAGTCTGTGAAATGGGAGGCCTATGTTAATGGCCTTTAAGTCCATGGTGAGGAGAACACAGCTCTCTCCTTTCCTTGGTTGGGAGTGACAGACACTCAGTCCTTCATTTTCCATTCACCACCTCCTGTCCTCCTCCCCAGACCAAACACGTAAATCCATCAGTCTGAAAACACAATCAATGGATGACTCACTCTGATCTGCGACAGGACATTTGCCTGTGAGCGGAGACATTCAACAAAATGTCCCCAAATAAATCTCCATCTGTACAACAATCAATCGTTAATTATATTCTTGACCAACCGAGTCTGAGACAAAAAAAAAGCAGTGCAATAGTATTAGGTGGGTCTCCCCCGGAGCGGGACAAGAGTAGGGGAAGGACAAGTCTGGGTTTTGGGGGGGGAGAGGGTACCATTGGAGGGAGTGCATCTCATGTGGTGGAGGTCTGTGTGATGCTCCTCTGACTGCTGGTGCTCTTGATGACGTAGGTGGAGGAGTTACTCTTGCGGCTGGAGTCGTGGTCACGTTCGCAGTGGCATTGGGAGGACTTGAGGTAGCGGGCCGAGCAGCACAGGAAGTTCTGCCTCAGGTCTGAGAACAGGTGGCCTGCGAAGCACATGTAGATCCATGGGTTACAGCAGCTGTTCAGACTGGCCAGCAGCATGGAGATGATGAAGGGCATGGCTAGAGAAACAAGACAAACAAGACAAACACACAAATTACATTTCTACTGATACTTCAATCACACATGATTGCAAATTGACAACTGGTGCTATAAGTGTGTTCTAGTGTTTTGTAGTTAGGGTTACAAAGCTACCAGTAATTTACCAAAGTTACCCAAAATCTTCAGTCATTTTGTTAATTAACTGGTAATCTATGGCAATCTATGGTAACTTTGGTAATTAATGGGACTTGCAAAGCAAACGTCCCATTCTAAATCTTCTTCTTCTTCTTCTTCTTCTTCTTCTTCTTCTTCTTCTTCTTCTTCTTCTTCTTCTAATTTGGACAGCTACTCCTACACATTTAAGCTAGTAGCAGGTAGCCTAGCGGTTAAGAGCGTTGGGCCATTAACGACAGGTCTGCCGTTCTGCCCTTGAGCAAGGCAGTTAACCAACAACTACTGCGCCGATCATGTCGATTAAGGCAGCCCACCGCACCTCTCTGATTCAGAGGGTTAACTGCAGAAGACACATTTCAGTTGAATGCATTCAGTTGTACAACTGACTAGGTATTCCCTTACCCTTCACAACTGCTAACCCCACAACTACTGACCATCTGTCTTCCGTTCCACAGACACAGAGAACTACACACAGTCAGAGCTTGGCTGCCAACAGCTGACACACGCTCTCTGGGGGGGATTTTATCAGAAAATCGCAGTGCAGCCGCTGGAAAATACACTAGAGGTAAACAGAAATCCTGCTGAACGAGGGAGCGCTCAGTTTGTTGTTTTGGTATTTCTGTTTTTTATTTTTAATATATTTGCAACATTTCTAAAAACCTGTTTTTGCTTTGTCATTATGGGGTATTGTGTGTAGATTGATGAGGATTTGTATTTATTTAATCCATTTCAGAAGAAGGCTGTAACGTAACAAAATGTGGAAAAAGTAAACGGGTCTGAATACTTTCTGAATGCACTGTATTTAGGATATTGTTTTACAGCTTTGTCATTCTATTTTTTATTTTACAAAATCAATTTATTTGATTATGTTATATATTTTACATGTGATGAGGCCACACAGAGGGCCAGAGATAATTACAGACACCTGTGATAATCTAAAGTACCCAAAAGGACCACATAAAATCCTTGAAAGTTACCAAAATTCTGGTAGTTTATTGGTAAACTTCAAAAGTGTAGAGTAATGTACCCTTCATTTGTTTGAAGATATAAAGGTCATTTTTAAAGATGACATCTGATTGAATAGTATGATTTCTATTGATCTCATTCACATGTTGTAATAATCTACATTTCACCTTAAAGTCGTATAAACATGGTTGTTGTGAAATGCCAGTCTGTCTCATTATGTTCTTATCCTCTGGATCTTCTGAGGACCAACATGAGGAAACCACTTTCATCCTAATTATCTCTCTCTCACTCTCTCTCTCCCCCCCTCTATCTCTACTACTCATTAATGACATCCCTGATTGGATTGTTCTTAACACAAACACAAACACACATATACACACACACACCAACACAATAGACACACCCAGAATGCATTCACAGTGTAAATTGAATAAAATGAGAGATAGAGCTACTGGGGGAGACAGACAGCGGTGATACATCTTGCAGAGTGGCCTGCAGTGTTGCGTGGGGTGACATTTATGCTACAGATGTAGGATCTTAATTTGAGCCAATTTGCTACAGCAGGAAAATAATCCTGCAGCAACAGGAAATGTGGATTATAATTAATGGACATTTTTGTAGGGGTTGATAAATTTTTCATATGGGAAAATCAAGTCTGAAATTTCAAAATGGAAATTACAAACTTAATAAGCCTTTTTAAACCTCAAACACACTACACGTTTACATTTTCTGCATTGCAAATTAAGATCCTACATCTGTATGTCCACCGGCCAATTGACATATAGTAACTGAGTTTGAGATTAATGGAATGGGCCCATGTCCTGTATTTAATTAACCTCTTCTGATTGCTAATCTCTCTCCCTTTGTCTCTCTCGCATCGTCTTTAATGGCTGGCCATCCAGCTCTGATATGAAGGTTGCTCAAATCTAAATCCCTGGGAACAATCGGCGGAAGGGCACGGCAGCACCGCCAAGTAATTAGGAGCTAATTGATTTGTCAGTCATTAAGGCTGTGAGTTATGGGCACACAAGTGTCCCGATGTGAACACTGTAAATCATTCTATTGTCTGTCTTTTACAGTGTCAGAGCAGGGAGGACACATGTTTAGTCTGGACCGGGGACAGGCCTAGGGCCTACACAGTTTCCTAACTCGAATGAATGTGTGGTAAGAAATTGCAGTGATGCAAAGGTAAAGTGGAATTGATCTACTAGATAACTAAAATGAAAACGTAATATAGATCAAAGTAAACTCCACCATATGACAAGTCTTGATGTCCTGCAGCTATAAAGTAGTTACACTGTAATTCCATTGCTTTATAACTTTCAGCCACAAAGTTACACGACTTCAATCTCAAAGGAACACAAGGCAGTATGATAGATGAATGAATAACTCAATAAGTTTCCTCTGTAATATTCATAACCTTGCTCTTGTGAGGGAGGGAGGAATATGAATTAATGCAGCTTGGCATTGGATCATTCATCTTTTCACTGAGGCATGTCAGGTGGTTAGTGAGATCTAAAGAGGGGTACTAAGCAGCAGTCAAACAGACATACACAGACTAACACTGACACAAAGCTTCTTTGATCTAACTCCGTTAGGCAGAGCCATGCAGAGCTTCCTTGTTTGGATATTATTTACCAGTAAATAATGGTTCCATTAAACGTAAGTCAAAATGTAAATGAATGTTCTGTGTAGGCTCCTGTGCATTCAATATATATGCTAAATGTCTTCACACAGCACAGCAGGATCACATATCATGACTATTAAACATTCTTATGGCTTTGTAAAAGGTGGGCGTGTGGGTGAGAAAGGGGCCAAGATGTGATTTGAAGGAAGGAATTATTATGAAAATAACCATTGGTAGATTAGCTCATGGTGTCGTTCACAGGAGACGATAAATCACACAAACCCGCAAATTTGCTGAAATGTGCAGAAAATTATTCCCCTCATTGGTAAATCTGCTCAACTATCAGGTTCTGTACTGACTAATGACCACAACCTGACTGGCACGATCATCTGAGTTTAATATCAACACTGTATTTCAGAGGATTTACTATGCCAGAGAAGCTAAGCAGTAGAATTCCTAAACAAGACCGTACAAGAGAGGGGCCTTGCTTTTCTCATTTTTTATTTTGGCTCTCAGCCAACCACTGACCTGGCTATCAGATGCTCCATACTATTTCAATGGAAGCTCTATATTTAGTCTCTGATCACATGTTTGTTGTTTGAGTCGACACAACTGAAAAGGACTTCCCTGTTTTAATAAAAGACGCATCTAACATTATGTATAACGCTGTACTTTTCAAATGACTGTTACAACAATGAGGCTTGGCATCTGTTTAATAAATCTGCTGTAAAATGCAGAGAAGAACAGACAGTGGCCATGGACAAAAGGAGTCCATGGGGACTGGGTAGACAGCCAATCAATAGAGTCAGTGCCAGTCAGCATCACACAGAGCAGAGGGTGAGTCAGCGTAGGGAGAATGGAGGCTGTACACTCAGGTATGGACAAGGGCATAGACACAGTTCATAGATGGGCCGCTGAATGCTGCTGCAGATCAGAATCTGATAAACAATATTGAGACAATATAGGCAGCAGACCTTGTCTTGGCCACACAATGTTTACGGTTTATCCAGTCTTCTTCATTATGTTGCCAGTCAAAACAAATTAAACTATAGTGTTGAAACCAACAGGAACAAGCTCAAGATAGGGTTAATGTTTGTGTGTGTGTGTGTTTGTTTTACTATCCTTGTGGGGACCAGAAGTCCTCACAAGGATAGTAAAACAGGGAAAATATCGAACAAGTGGGGACATTTAAGGTAAGGGTTAGGTTAAGGGAAAATATATAATTTTGAATGGGAATCTATTGTCCCCACAAGGAAATTAAAACAAACGTTTGTGTGTGTGATAATTATTTTCCATGTGTGCGCTCTAGTGTGTGTTTGTATAATTAGTATGAGTGTGTATTCAAATCCTAAATCCCTTAAATATGAGCTATGGGACTGTTGTGTAGCAAGAGGGAGGAAGCGCAAGTCCACATGGCGCTTCAATGAAGGATATTGCTGTGGGTTGCTGTTTGGGCAAACTGTTTCTGCTGAGTTCACCCCTTTTCAGGGAAAGCAGGAAACAGAGAATTTGCAGTTTGATTTATTGTGAGAGTGATAGAAAAGTATCTTCTTATTTGAGCCCATCTCTGGGGAGCTAATGGATAATGGTTCTCCAGGAGGAAAACAACCACTGACAACCATTCTGTACTAACTGATGTTTTCTATTTATAGCAGTTTTGCTTCTCTGTGGCAGGAAAAGGAAGCTACAGGTTATCAAAGTTATCTAGACTCCATCTTAGTTCTATCAAGGGGTAGGTCAAGTAATCAGCTCTGTAATTCTAGAAGTGTAATGGCATAGGCCTAAATCATAATATCATCATCATAAGAGTATAAACAAGTTAGTCTTGATAGGTCATTATCTGAAAGTGAATAGGTGTAATGCTGGCATCATTATATGCCACGATGGAGGTCATAGGCAGTGTGATGGGCTCCTTATCAAACATTAGCAAAGTGCTGCATGTGTTAGTAATGGCCTCCTCAGTAATAGCCCTTTAGTCTGTATGGCTGTTTGGGCTCACTCTGCTGGCCGTAGTGCTGCTAGCTAATGGATACTTTATCTCTCCAGGGCCAAATGCAGCCAGGTGATACACAGCCTATTTGCAAACACTCACATGTGGGCGCTTATAGCAGGACCACTTCTGCTCAAGTGTAGAAATGCCTCGATCAGACAACCATTGGCCTATACCTAAGATGTTCCACTACTCAACCTGTGAACCTGGCTCTCTTCCAGAATGGCTGCTTTCAAATGGTTTATAACAGAATTTGTCAATTCTAAAGCCAATACATTCAGAAATGTCCAATTGTATAGTGAAAATAAATTATTTGCACCATGTTATTTGCACTGTGTATCTGCTATCAGAGGTAATGCCTAATATTGTATAATAACGCAATCATTAATTTCAGTAAAAAGCTGTTTAACTAGTCAAATCCACTGATTGTGTGTTGTCCTCAGAAGGGTTAAAACGTCTCCAGTGGATGCTGCACTCCCAAGAGGTTGTCTTTGGGAGATCACAGGCTGTGTGTTTCTGTTCAAGGATGATAAGAAAAGCTGTGTAAATAAACACTATTCTCTACCAGGGAACAACAGCCTGCCTGCTTGAACCTGCCACACCCCTAAAGGCTTACAGGGACAAAGCCTACAGTATACTTACTCATCTTGGATCATCCTGCAAGCTTCATGAGGACTTTGGCTGAGAATATTATTTTCTATACTTTTCCATACACTTGTAATGCACAATTGTTTGGGGAATCTAATGACTGGTGTTTGTCTTGAGATGTTGGGAAATATAACTAATTTGTGCTGGAGCTGCTGTGGGGATCAGGAGGGAACAGCACAGAACAGATGCGTTGAATACAGAGTGCTGTGCTGTAACTCTGATGTCTTTCCAATGTATGGATGGTCTCACTTTGATTTACCACACTCCTTTAGCTGTTTACAGCTTCAATAATATATTATACTTCTTCAAAGGATAGAACATAAACAACATGGCAACCCCAACCAATAGGCCATCTACTGTATTTGGTTTAGCACATTTTGCCCAATCCCCCTCTAGTCCATGCCAGTATAAGCCTAATGTGAATAGGCCATACCATAAAGCCCACAGAGCTAAACACTGATATTACTCATCCCAGGAGCATTGGTCAGTCACTGAACCACCATTGAACAGACTATCTTTGTATGATAAAAATCCCCATATTCTCATACTTGCATAGTCTAGACTTGAGGAGGTTTATGAAAACAACAGTGTAAATGTGTTTGCCTTCAGGCCAGTCATTAAAGGCCAATTTGGTTGGAAAGGAATGTAAACAAAAATTAAATACAAAACTGCAACAACAGAGGTAGCGTAGCCTATTGGATGAAAACCAACTCAGATCTGCTCAATTTAATTAATAACATTGGGTGTGGCGTTAAGGCCGGTCATTAAGAAATGAATTGCTCTGGTGGGCTGTCTTCTCCATTGAAGCACGTGCTCCCCTGTGTCCTGGACTGAGGAGATGACACGCGTGGCCCCAATATTACATGTCACTCATGCGCTCCGACGTGCCTCCCAGGTAATCTGATTAATGGTTATGCGTGTAGGCTGCAGGAAGGCTCAGATGGTTGGACCTCAGAAAAACATCCATGCAGAGGTGTGCACAAACCATGGAGGTTACAGTCCGGAAAAACTGCTTCCAGTGACTTAAGTTACTTTGAGTTGCATGGACATTTGCGTAGGTAGCCTAGGCCTACTTTGCTTCGCTTCAGAGGAGGGGTATTGTAAGTAGATGACCCTCTAAGTGTTGTTGTTGTTCGTTATGGCAAGTGAATCAAATGGAGGTGGAGGTGGTGTTTTTAGTTTTCATAAAAAGTATGTAACAATTCTGGACAACCATTGTAATATTCAGCCCACTTTTCTCAAATTAAGGATATTTTGACGGCTTATGCACTATATAGACCTATATGAAACGAATATAAGGAGATAATATTTTTGGGCCAATTTAACATTATTCCATACATATTTGTTCGGATCGTTCCACCCGTATCTCCACAAGTCACCATAACATTCTATAGGTGGGCAGAGCTTCATTTGCATCATGGTATCTTTGTTGGCTGGAGGCACACCATAGCCTATGAAGGGCTGCTGACTTCATCCACTGCCTGTGGGTAGGCTATTACTCTATATGATGCGTCTAATTTTCCTTTACAATGGCATACATCCTCTGATGTTCCTCGGGTTGGCCAAAATGTAATGCGTAAAAGTGCAGTGTCCAACCTGTGCGAATTTAAATTGACTGTCAATGGCAAAGGCTGTTGAAGTATATTTGTATTACCATCTAGGCTATTTGGTGAAAATCAGAGACATGTATTTAGATAAATACATGGCTCTGGTCATAATTTACGTATACTGGAGGAGTAGAGTCGGATATTAAAACAATACCGAATATCGCATGAACCTAATATTACGCACACCGCATTATAAGCCCCGAGGCAGTATACGTTCCGAGCGTTTTAAATTAACCATGGACATTTAATTTCAAGATGGACATTTTAATGGCAACAGTCTATAATTGCGAAGCCGCCTGGTTAAAGTATTTCATATTACGCACAGAATCTCAAACTGCAGAAATAATTTTCCTGGTTATTTTCAAGGTGGAGTTTGAACTTACCTTCCCGGGGCGCCGTTGGATCCCAAGCCGTCCACATCTGCACCGTGAAGAAAGGAGTCCAGCAAACGATATACGCCAGAACTATGACAAATGTCATTTTAACAGTAGTTATCTTCGCTTTGGAGATCAGCTTTACACTGCTCACCCGGGCGAGCGCATGACCTTTCGAAGTCTTCGGAGTGAGGCTTATGCACTGGTCCCTCTTGGTTTTCATTCTAAAGTTTTGCCATATCTTAAAGCTTATAAGTCCATAGCATAGGCTCAGGATAGCCACTGGTATGATGTAGATGGTAAGGCTAATCCAAGTTATATACGCTTTGGCACCCCAGGGCTCCACGAAGTCACCCCAACAATCATACACTCCGGCGCCAACGTCCTTCAGGGAAAAAATGTACATCTGTGGGCTGCTGAACACTAGGCTGAGGACCCAGGAGATAATCACGTAGAAACGGTCCTTTCTCTTGTGCAGAGACCGAAGCGGCTGACAAATCGCCAAGCACCTGTCTACAGACATCAAAACAAGCATATAGGTAGATGCGAACATCCCGACGATCTGGAAGTATTTCACCAACCTGCACAGCATATCGGGTCCATAGAAACGGAAAGTAATGTCCCAGATAAGTTGTGGCAAGACCTGAAATATAGCCACAACCAGATCCGCAATGCTGAGGTGTTTCATGAAGTAGTACATTCGGGACTGGGTGTGCTTGGTGGTGTGAATGGCCACCAGGACGCACAGGTTCCCCGCCAGCGCCAGGAGCAGGACCAGAGCGAGCACAGTCACCTCCACTTTAGCCACCTCTTCATTCCGTTTCAGGGGGTTCGTCTGGTTTCCCCCGGTGGTCCCGTTGCCAAGGGTTGAGTTCCCCAATGATTCGTTAAATGGCCAAAAGTCCTGCTCATTTAGTATACTACTTTCCATTGTGTTGACCGTATCCTCTGTCAGTCCTACTGCGACGCTAAAAATCATGCAATAGCAGCAATGTTCAGCCACCCTACATTGGAGGGTTGTTTTACAGGTGTCAAGACAAAGCATCCGAGTGTGGAGCTGTGTTGTTACCATTTACGCACGATGGGAAAACGGAATCCCAATTTTGCGTTGAAGCCTTATTTCTTATTCATAGCCAAATAGGATCAGACACTGGTGAGCGGAAATAGAGGAAACACATTAACGCCTTGTTTGAATTCAAAACAATTCAATTATATAATACGGAATTAAAGGGGGAATCTGCGATTGATGCATCCATTATTTTAACTTTTAAATTAATTATATATAGGCCTAACCATTGATTCTAGAAGAATATACCTCCTACAGTAAATGCCTCATACTCCATCAAAACCCAAAATATAAGCTTATTTTACTCCATTGTTTGTAAAAATGTAATTGTAAACACACATTGTATAGTCTCAAAACATGGTTAAAACTAGATTTTTTCTGATTCTTTTTATTGTTTGAACTGCAGATTGCCCCTTTAAATTAAAAATTAACAGAACCACAACATATAATTCAAGAAACTATTGATAGAAGATGCTCACCTAATTCACACAAAAAATATTCTCCAGACATCTAAATTATATTTTAACATAGCCTACAAGTAATAGCATATTATGATGGGTTTTCCTAATGTAAATGTAGGCCTACTTACATGTGCATCTGCTTTACCGTCTTGTAAATTGAATACTGGAACTCCAGTTGTTTTTTAATTCATAAACGCAGTGAGACCTGAAAGTGAAGCATCCAGCCTCCCTCACTAGTAGGGATCGGATTGGCCGGCATCATGATATTTATACGACTTGTATATCCCTGGCCAAGATTATGCATGAGAAATTGATTTACACATTATTTCCACTAGGTGTCCATGTGCGCACTCTAATAGATGACGGCCTAATGGCTAACAATTCCCTGCATCTAAAATTAAAACATTTTATATGGATAGTGTTCTGTTTTTTTTAAATGAAGCGTCATCATCATTTAGGCTACCCTAGTCAACGATAGGCATAAAGGAATCATAATGAAATTTTCACAAGTAAATGTACACTATATAGGTATCTAAATATAAGGACACTAGCTTTAACTAGTTGACAGCATTAGTTGATTCGGCTACAACAAGAAGGCTAGGCTAGTGCAACATTTCATTCCATTCCATCAATGCCTCTGAAACACTACAATGTTACCTTTCCTCGGCAGCCTGCTGCTCAAGGTAGCCAATGTGAATCATTAACATAATGTTGGCAAGTTATATTGTTACAAATGTTTAACCTTGCAATGCCATATTTGTCTCATTGACTGCTACTGTGCAGTGACATGTTTTAAAAAGCCTTTCGGCAGAGAAACCTATTTTATTTGCCTGTGATGAACTGCACAACACTATCTCAGAGTATGTGTATCTTAGTACGCAATAAACTGGTGCGTGCGGCTCCGGCCGCCCAGAGTGGCTCGCTTGTGGGTGTGCTGGCAGCATATAACAGCACGTTCGATTGTGCGTCAATAATTCAGCATAGCAAGTTTGTATGTAGGTCTGGTTATTAAATGGGTAAATAGTTTAATCCATTCTCCATTTCATGAATTTCTACACAGGTGACAAACTTTGCTGCCCTGTTTCCAATCGTCCACATGGCTGGGAGAACCGATTCAAGTAAGTAAATACATTTCGAAAATGTAAACAAAATGATGTATTATTAGCTAACTAGCTACAGTGCAGGCTAACTCAAATGAGCTGCCAAAGTAGCTAGCTAGCTATCTGGCCAACTTTACATACTGTATAGCTAGCTAAGTGAATTAAATATCACCAGCTACCTAACTTCATATTAGCTAGCTACCTTGATGTATTTATCATTGTAAAAAACAAACTACAAATGCATTTGTGGGTAGCTAGCTAACATCCATGGAGGAGGGTGAAAGGATAGCAGCCCCAACTGTCAAAGTGAGAGAGTAGGCTATTCTAGATAGGGCAGGTACTTTTGTGTAGTTCCAGTCCTTAGAAGTGAGGACAGAGATAATAGTAACATCATATTCAGTGCTGTCTAATTTGAGTATAATGAAGTCTGTTCTTGTGATGTTTTCTGTCCGCAGATACAGAGAGCTGTGAAAGCCTGTCTGCAGATGAAGAGGTCCCAATGAAGAGCAGTGGTTCTCAGTCCTGGTCCTGGGGTCTCAAAGGGGTGCACATTTTTGTTTTTGCCTTAGCACTACTGTACACAGCTGATTTAAATGAGCAACTCATCATCAAGCTTCAAGTGGTATTTATGTATTCATTTGTGATGCTATCCTTGATATGATCCTGCTGTTGTCACATGCTACACATGCTATCTATCCAATGTTATCATGATTTGTTATAAGAGTTATTACACTTTAGTAATCCACAATGACCTGGTGATGTAAAAGTCTAATGACATTATCTTCCATATTCCTACAGATACCTTGCAACTGAAGATTCCTTCAAAACGATTGCCTACAGTAACCGTGTAGGGCACTGCACGGTTGGGTGACCAGGGCCATCTGGGACTGCCTCCTGGGGAAATTCAGGCATGTGTGAAGGCTACTTGTGTCCTGCATAACTTCACGAGGATGGACATGAGGAGCAGGAGGGGATCTTTAGCTCGCCGCCGTGTGCCAGAGGAGAGGTCTGCTACTCTGCAGGATGTTTCAAGGATTGGGTGCCAACAACGCAGCACGGGAGGCAATCCGTGTGCGGGAGATCTTCATCTCCTACTTCTTCGAAGAGGGTGCTGTTCTCTGGCAACACCATAGACTACACTATGCACAACCAAAGGCTCTTTTAAAAGCCATCCACATTGCTATAAGAGTATTCTTCCCTTTACTTAGCTATGTCAACTGCAGTTATTCAATTCCCAGTTTCTCTCCCTTTGATTTCTACTTCTCAGGTGAGGGTGCTGTTTAGGTAAGGGTGATGTCTGTACAAAAACAAAACAGGCTCTTTCAGGCTTCTATACTTTCTTTAAAGTCTCACTGCCCCCTTCTCACAAATGATCCCAAAAATATAAAAATTAAATAAAGTTGGTTCAACACAGTGGCGGGTCATTTTGACCCTAGGACAACGGGAGGGTTAAGAGTCACCCATATTGAAAAAAAATTGAACAATTAGACACCCTATAACCCACACCTACACACTTGTGTATCAATCTGATTGATGGATTTTTGTGCAGTAAGCAGGCTCAGGTGTATAACTGTGGCTCCTTCCACCTTCAAAGAATAGGCAAGAGGATGCCAACCATGGAGAATATTAAGACACTTCATTATTTATATTTATATAACTATGCTATATTGTTTGTCTTCGTGTGTCTGTGCATGTTTTCCAGTATAAAGTACTCTGCAGCCACTTAGTGTGGACACCAGGTGAGGCCACACACACAGGTTCCTGTTGAACACTGTCTCTTTAACTACCATATTTTCTCAATAATGAAGTCTCTCCTTCACTTCATCCCTCTCCCCCTTCTCCCTAAATCCTCTAGCTTTTATCAGCTGTGTCGGTGAACCCCTCCCGCATCTGAACTGGCTACATAGAGGGCACAGCATGATCTTAGGTGAGAGGTTACTTGGTTGGGTCAACAGGAAGTATTATTAAAGAGATGCTTTATATTGAAATACAGATAGAGATGTAGTAGTCCCAGAGTTAATGATCCAAGGTCAGTTTTGCATTTCACCTCCTGATGATTATGATGACTGACAGTGTTGGAATAAAAAAACACAAGGCACTGCGGTCTAAGGCACTGCATCTCAGTGCTAGAGGCGTCACTATAGACCCTGGTTCGATTCCAGGCTGTATCACAATCCGGACGTGATTGGGAGTCCCATAGGGCGGCGCACAATTGGCCCAGCGTCGTCCGGGGTTGGCCGTCATTGTAAATAAGAATTTGTTTTTTACTGACTTGCCTAGTTAAATAAAATTAAAAAATCATGCTATCCATCTCATCTACAGGTATGTTTTGATTTGAGATAGGAAGCCAACCCCCAGTCCCGTCATCACCACCTCACCCGCTCTTAAGATAACCTTCGGGCCAACTGGGGGCCCAAGGCTGGTTAGGAGACACAACTAGAGTAGAGTAGTATATTAGGGTAGCACTGTAATTCATTAAACATATGCTGTCTTCCCTGCTCCTCTGTTCTTACCCCTTTGTCTTTTACACTCTTTCTCACACCTCTCTCCCCAACTCTTCTTTCTTCCTCTGTTTTTATAATGCACACCAGATGTGCATTGAAGTACAGATTGAACTTGTATTTATAATATTACAATTATAATATGTATAATGCATGTGCTGTATTATGTATTCATAACACTTGGATAATGAACTTCTTTCAATTAAGCATTTCACATTCTCTACTGGTTGAAATTAAGTCTCTCTTTTGATGAAATACTACACCTATCCTGTGTCCTCAGATCAGTGCTGATGAAGGAAATTAGATACTGAGATGAACCGGTTTTAGAGTATTTACACGATGCATAGGAAGTGTAGTGTACTGTTTTTTAAAATTCAGTTTCTGTATATATGAATAAAAAATCATCAAAATTGCATAGTTACAATGTGTAACCATTGATGTCCCTGGACCAGGATTGGTAAACACTGTTGAAGTGTATAATTGGAATACATACAGGCAGACACCGTATCATTCAAAGACTGGAGTTTGATACAACTGGTATTGGATATGACTAATAAATGTGCCATGGTAGAGTACATGATAAGTGAATATATTCAATGTACAGGCTACAATGTGGGAAACTCATGCTTGGTAATAACTACGTGTATATACAACTTGCATCCTTGGCACAAAGTTATATTATATTCTACTCAATCCATAGGCTTCATTAATGCCGTTCAAACTGTTTTGAAGTCGATACAACCAGCTATGATAGCTGAGGTTCATAGCTAGGTTCTGAACTAATATTTATACCAAACGTTTAAGGATCCATACACAGATCGGCTACATAGCTAGCTACACATCCATAGGCATATGGGAATTGTTATCCTCCACTATACAATAAGCAAGAAAATAGTTAGCTAGCTACGTTACTTCAGCTGCATTGCATGGCAAATATCAGCAAGGTAAGCTTACAAAATGGTACATTACATTTGCAGTAAATGCTTAAGCTAGCTAGAGTCTTTACATCCACTGTTTCACAAGATGACAGCCTGGTTTGCTGGTTTTCTCAGGACTCCCTAAAACATTAAACAACACGAATTACAATTTCATACTCAACACCCATAAAGCTAGCTAGCTAGCTAGCTGGCTAATGTTAGCTAGTCAGCTAGCTTGCTAAATAGAGATTTTCGTTAAATAAATTAATGACAAAAAAAATGCATAATCGCTTGTCTCTACATTAACTAACGTATTCCTCTCAACCGTACATTTTTTGCATGATTCGTTCTGATGTTATAATTTCTTACATTTGCTTCCATCCTGTTTAGTCCCCTGTAGCTCAGTTGGTAGAGCATTGCGCTTGCAACGCCAGGGTTGTGGGTTCGTTTCCCACGGGGGGCCAGTATGAAAATGTATGCATTCACTAACTGTAAGTTGCTCTGGATAAGAGCATCTGCTAAATGACTAAAATGTAATCCTAGTATTTTTGTCAGCCATTTTTGCTGAAGAAAGTCTCCAGCTTTGGGTCGCTTAACGTCTAATTCGTCATGGGAACCACTCGATATGATTGGTAATCGCCCAGCGGTCGGCGCTGGTAATTTGCATAAAGTTGGGAACCGCTGAACTTTTTCACTGTCTCCCACGCCAAGCTCGCGCCGCCCAACGGTCCCCCACGAAGGGTCAGCCACTCAATGGAATGGGAAGTCTGCATCCAAGTCCCCTGGACTGGAGGACTGACATCTGAATTCTGAAAGACAACAAGTTCCCAAAAATAAACCAAAGAAAAGCTAAGAAGGATTGGTGTGCTGGAAGATTATTGAGGAACAAGTGTGAGATAATGTGCAGCCAGTTTCAGGCGAGAGGACTATGTGGACTGACTTGTCTTGGCCTAATGTTAAAACATGACCTCTCCTTCCAACTGCATGTCAGTCAGCCCTGCACGCTCACGTTACTCGCCATTAGTTTCGTCATTGTTGCTGCATTTTATGTCACTCACATCAGTTTGAAACATGGCAAAGGTTCAAGGGCTTGTTTTCCTAATTAGGCAATTTAATGGCGTAGATTGTAGAACAGAACAAAATTAGGAGATCCCCTTTGTAGTTCACCCATTTAATTTTACTCTTAAAACAAAAATGTTTCCTGATCAAAGGTAGTGGAATGGAATGGAGTGGAGTTTTAAGCTGTAAGCTTCCATTGTGTAGTTAATGTTAGATTAATTAGTTATCATTCCTGAAGTTCTTTTGTCCATGATAATAGGGAAACGTTCATGCAGATTGCATTTAGAGTAGACCAAAGGATAGCCTGTTGGCCATAGCGAACAGGGCCATAAGAAGAATGTGCTCTTCTTACTAATTTGAAGGGTACTGAGGGGGAAAGTAATGACGTTTTCCACCCCCTGACACATAATTTGTTTTCATTAACTCCATATAGCTCACATTTTTTAAGATTCTTAGCCTACCGGTTAAGAATATTGGACCAGTAACCGAAAGGTTGCTCATTCGAATCCCAGAGCCACCTAGGTGAAAAATCTGTCAATGTGTCTTTGAGCATGGCACTTAACCCTAATTGCTCCTGTAAGTCGCTCTGGATAAGAGCGTCTGCTAAATGACAAAAATGTAAATGTAAACATGTTTATTATAGTAATAATAGTATGGTGGTACTAAACTCCCTACTTGGCTCTCCCCACCTCACACCCCACATTAGAATCCTCATTGAGTCTCCAGGTGTCACAAGGTCGACTTCAAGAACACTCGACTATGTGACATACAGTGCCTTCAGAAAGTATTCACACCCCTTCACTTTTTTCACATTTTGTTGTGTTACAGCCTGAATTTAAAATGTATTACATTTAGATTTTGTATCACTGATCTAGATACAATACCCTATAATGTCAAAGTGGAATTATGTTTTTCGAAATGTTTACAAATTAATCAAAAATGAAAAGCTGAAATGTGTCAATAAGTAATCAAACCTTTTGTTAAGGCAAGCCTAAAGTTCAGGATTAAAAATGTGCTTAACAAGTCACATAATAAGTTGCATGGACTCACTCTGTGCAATAATAGTGTTTAACGCTATTTTTAAATGACTACCACACCTCTGTACCCACACATACAAATATCTGTAAGGTCCCTCAGTCGAGCAGTGAATTTCAAGCACAGATTAAACCACAAAGACCAGGGAGGTTTTCCAATGGTTCGCAAAGAAGGGCACCTATTGGTAGATGGGTAAAAAAAACATGGTTTGCGGCAAATCCAACACAACACACCACTGAGTCCCACTCTTCATATTTTCAAGCATGTTGATGGCTGCATCATGTTATAGGTATGCTTGTCATTGGCAAGGACTAGGGAGTTTTTAGGATAAAAAGAAACGGAATAGAGCTAAGCACAGGCAAAATCCCAGAGGAAAACTTGTTTCAGTCTGCTTTTCAACAGACACTGAGAGACAAATTCACCTTTCAACAGGACAATTACCTAAAACACAAGGCCAAATATACACTGGAGTTGCTTACCAAGATGATATTGAACGTTCCTGAGTGTCTAGTTACAGTTTTGACTTAAATGTGCTTGAAAAACTATGGCAAGACTAGGAAATGTCTATCTAGCAATGATCAACAACCAGCTTGAAGAATTTTTAAAAGAATAATGTGCAAATATTGTACAATCCAGATGTGCAAAGCTCTTAGAGACTTACCCAGAAAGAGTCACAGCTATAATTGCTGCCAAAGGTGATTCTAACATGTATTAACTCAGGGGGTTGAATACTTATCTTATCAAGATATATTAGTGTTTTATTTTCCATTAATAAAAAATTAGCATTTTTCTTCCACTTTGACATTAAAGTATTTTAAAACAATTACAATTGAATCCATTTTAATCCCACTCAAGGGGTGTGAATACTTTCTGAAGGCACTGTAAATCACTTCCAACATCAACTGTAGCCCACATCCCCCTAACCCATCCAAAGCTGATTCTCATCCCAGTACCTTCTCCATTCTCCCACAGATTCCAGGGGCTGTGGAATTCCCACTGACACAGAAACCCACTAAGGAGCTAAGTATCCTATAGCCCTGATGATGAGGATGGTGGTATATGTACCTATAGACTATATGTACAGCGCATTCGGAAAGTATTCAGACCCATTCATTTTTTCCATATTTTGTTACGTTACAGCCTTATTCTAAAATGGATTAAATTCATTTTCCCCCTCATCAATACCCCATAATGACAAAGCGAAAACAGGTTTTTGCAAATGTATTAAACAGAAAAAACGGAAATACCTTATTTACATAAGTATTCAGACCCTTTGCCATGAGACTCGAAATTGAGCTCAGGTGCATCCTGTTTCCATTGATCATCCTTGAGATGTGTCTACAACTTGATTGCAGTCCCCCTGTTGTAAATTCAAGAGTCCACCTGTGGTAAATTCAATTGATTGGACATGATTTGGAAAGGCACATACCTGTCTATATAAGGTCCCACAGGTGACAGTGCATGTCAGAGCAAAAACCAGTCGAAGGAAATGTCCTTAGAGCTCTGAGACAGGATTGTGTCGAGGAACAGATCTGGGGAAGGGTAACAAAATATTTTGGCAGCATTGAAGGTCCCCAAGAACACAGTGGCCTCCATCATTCTTAAATGGAAGAAGTTTGGAACCACCAAAACTCTTCCTAGAGCTGGCCGCCCGCCCAAACTGAGCAATCGGAGGAGAAGGGCCTTGATCAGGGAGGTGACCAAGAACCCGATGGTCACTCTGACAGAGCTCCAGAGTTCCTCTGTGGAGATGGGAGAACCTTCCAGAAGTACAACCCTCTCTGCAGCACTCCACCAATCAGGCCTTTATGTAGGGTGGCCAGACGGAAGCCACTCCTCAGTAAAAGGCACATGACAGCCCGCTTGGAGTTTGCCAAAAGGCACCTAAAGGACTCTCAGACCATGAGAAACAAGATTATCTGGTCTGATGAAACCAAGATTAAATTCTTTGGCCTGAATGCGAAGCGTCACGTCTGGAGGAAACCAGGCACCGCTCATCACCTGGCCAATGCCATCCCTACGGTGAAGCATGGTGGTGGCAGCATCATGATGTGGGGATGTTTTTCAGCGGCAGGGACTGGGAGACTAGTCAGGATCGAGGGAAAGATGAACGGAGCAAAGAGCCTTGATTGAAACCTGCTCCAGAGCGCTCAGGACCTCAGACTGAGGCGAAGTTTCATCTTCCAACAGGACAACGACCCTAAGCACACAGCCAAGACAACGCAGGAGTGGCTTCGGGACAAGTCTCTGAATGTCCTTGAGTGACACAGCCAGAGCCCAGACTTGAACCCGATCGAACATCTCTGGAGAGACCTGAAAATAGCTGTGCAGCGACGCTCCCCATCCAACCTGACAGAGCTTGAGTGGATCTGCAGAGAAGAATGTGACAAATTCCCTAAATACAGGTGTGCCAAGCTTGTAGTGTCATACCCAAGAAGACTCAAGGCTGTAATCGCTGCCAAAGGTGCTTCAACAAAGTACTGAGTAAAGTGTCTGAATACTTATGTAAATGTGATATTTACGTCTTTTATATTTAATACATGTGCAAAAGATTTCTACAAACCTATTTTTGCTTTGGCATTATGGGGTATTGTGTGTAGATTGATGAGGGAAAAAATACAATTTAATACATTTTAGAATAAGGCTGTAACGTAACAAAATGTTGCAAAAGTGAAGGGGTTTGAATACTTTCCGAATAGCTACCTCAATTACCTCGTACGCCTGCACATCGACTTGGTACTCCCTGTATATAGCTATATTACTTTTTACTCGTTGTTGTTATTAATTATTCACTGTGTATTTATTCCTCATCTCACTATTTCAATTATTATTTAATTTTTTATCTTTAACTCTGCATTGTTGAAAACGACCCGTAAGTAAGCATTTCACTGTTGTTTACGAAGAATGTGACAAATCACAGACAAAAGGATCACTGGTTGCATAAGCACACCCCGAGGCCCAGACCCTTCTCTTCTCATCCCCCTCTCTGTTCTAGTGGATGCAGCAGGGTACTATGAGGCACATGGCCAGTAGTTACGCTCTCTAACAGGGAGTGTGCTGTGATTCTACCCTTTGAACCACACTGGGACACCTTCCGTCTCCCCAATTATTTATGCAGGTACATGCATTTGGCCTTGGGCACAAACCAACTAGCCTATTTAGCTCAAAGTAAGGGCTGGTATCAGTTGATTCTCTGATGAAGGCTGTGTGTGTCAGAGGTCTGCCAGCCCACTGATTTAGGAGCGGGTTAACAAGTGAAGTGAAGTAATGCCTCTCACGGTCACACCAGTCCGGGACGTATCGCACCCAGGCCTCAAAGAGCTGTAAATTACAAGTGTCAAGGGTGGGTTAGTGGGACATGTGACATCCAAACGGTGTTACATGCAGTGGTGCAGCTTCTTTATATGTATTTTACTGACTTTGACATATTATACTTAAAGGGGCAATCTGCAGTTGAAAAAATAACAAAACCTGTCCCCACCACTGTTTCAGTAAAAAGCTGAGGGATGAGGCTGTCATGAATCCCGCTTCCTGAGTCGGTTTCTGTCTGAGTTGACTGTTTTTTGTCCTGGAGTTGTTTTTTCCTGAGTTTCTTGAACGCACCCTGTCTGGTTGCCGGGCGACGAAGCATGGCGGGAGATCTCTCCATTACCTGCACCTGCATCTCATCAGCTATCTGCACACCTGGTTCTGATCATCACCTCTCTGACCTGACATCCATTCCCTGCCGGATCATTAGCCATGAACAGTATGTTGTGCCTGCGTATCAGCCTCAGATTACTAAGAGTTCGTTTTGCTGTTCTGTACTTTTTGCTTGCTGTGAACTCACCTTCGTTTACTCTGTCTACAGTTACTCTCCCGGAACATTCACTCCACCGCTGCCTGGTCGTCTGTGGTTTCAGAGACATCATTGGATCTTCCCATTCACTCCCACCAACTCACCTCCACTGCCAGCTCCGTCACCTGGATTCTCCTGCTTCCACATTTAAGTCTTTAAATAAATACTCACCTTCATTCAACTCACCTTGTCCTGGTCTGCTTCTGTGTTCTGCTTTAGAGAATCGTGACAGAGGCTTGAGTAATTGTCAGGGTTGAGTGTAGAGGGAACGTGGAATCACACGCAGGACACAGAGATTCAAAAAACAAATGTCTTTAGTGAAGTCCGACAGTACAAGCCAACACGGCAACAGGCCCCAGGCGAAACAAGCGTACACTGGAACAGTCCAAAGTACATACGCACAACGTGCAGGACTCTCTCACACAAAACGAAATACAGAGAGCATAGAACAGCGGACCAACATCTACACGTGACATAGAACAATTACACACAACACCTGACCAAACACAAGAGAACTAAATAGGGTGCCTAATGAACACTTAACAATGAACAGGTGTAACAAACAGGCAAAACCAATCAAACATGAAACATCGAACGGTGGCAGCTAGTACTCCGGAGACGACGACCGCCGAAGCCTGCCCGAACGAGGAGAAGGAGCCGCCTCGGCCGAAACCGTGACAGTAATGTAACCACTCTCAAATTCATACAGAGCTATGGATGCAAGTACTGACCATCCCATGATATCAACATTATAGTTGTAACCATGTTTTTACGCTATACAGTTGATGTCGGAAGTTTACATACACCTTAGCCAAAAACATTTAAACTCCCTTTTTCCTCCAAACATAACAATGGTCATTATGGCCACTATTTTTGTTTCATCAGACCAGAGGACATTTCTCTAAAAAGTACGATCTTTGTCCCCATTTGCAGTTGCAAACCGTAGTCTGGCTTTTTTATGGCGGTTTTGGAGCAGTGGCTTCTCCTTGCTGAGCGGCCTTTCAGGTTATGTCAATATAGGTCTCGTTTTACTGTGGATATAGATACTTTTGTACCTGTTTCCTCCAGCATCTTCACAAGGTCCTTTTGCTGTTGTTCTGGGATTGATTTGCACTTTTCGCACCAAAGTACGTTCATCTCTAGGAGACAGAACACGTCTCCTTCCTGAGCGGTATGACGGCTGCGTGGTCCCATGGTGTTTATACTTGCGTACTATTGTTTGTACAGATGAACGTGGTACATTCAGGCGTTTGGAAATGGCTCCCAAGGATGAACCAGACTTGTGGAGGTCTACAATTTTTTTCTGAGGTCTTGGCTGATTTCTTTTGATTTTCCCATGATGTCAAGCAAAGAGGCACTGAGTTTGAAGGTAGGCCTTGAAATACATCCACAGGTACACCTCCAATTGACTCAAATGATGTCAATTAGCCTATCAGAAGCTTCTAAAGCCATGACATCATTTTCTGGAATTTTCCAAGCTGTTTAAAGGCACAGTCAACTTAGTGTGTATGTAAACTTCTGACCCACTGGAATTGGGATACACTGAATTATAAGTGAAATAATCTGTCTTTAAACAATTGTTGGAAAAATTACTTGTGTCATGCACAAAGTAGATGTACTAACTAACTTGCCAAAACTATAGTTTGTTAACAAGAAATGTGTGGAGTGGTTGAAAAACTAGTTTTAATGACTCCAACCTAAGTGTATGTAAACTTCCGACTTCAACTGTACATTGTTTGTTTACATTTACTTTGTTTTGAAAAAATAAGCTTACATTTTGGGTTCTGATGTGGTACGACAGTTGAACTAAGCCCATGAGGCATTTAAAAGTTATATTCTTCAAGAATGAATGGGTACATATCAATCACTCAAGTCCAAAAGTGGATGCAGCAACTCCAGATTGCCCCTTAAAGAAATAAGTATACTTTTATTCTTAAGAAGAAATTTGAGATTGAAAATGCATCCTTTGTACCTATAGTGTAAAAAGGCTAGAACTGAGCCTAAACAGACCCCTGCAATAAAGGTCTCATCTTCTGTCCTAAATCTCACCATTAACCAAACACCACTCATGTTTAGGTCTAGGACCTATAGAGATGAAATGAAAGCACCCATGATTCAGCCCCTGTTCCTAGCACTTGTTTAAACATCCTGTTTTATTGTCCAGACAATATGGATCTGCATGAGAGGGAAATGTTATTGTCTAGTTATAACTACAAAGTCAACCAGCCGTCCTGTGGAAACCAGGTTACAGCTGATGACTGATCCTGTTTCTGCACTGCTGATATCCAGTCGATTAACCGCACTTGTCTCAGCAACTGGTCCTCTACCTGTCTAGGATCAACATTAGCCAGGGAACACGCTATCACCTGGCAGGTCAATGTTGTTTGTCTTTATTGACAACCACACGCAGCTCTATTTGTCTGCTTCTAAAATAATCCCTCAATTGAATTATTTCCCATTGCCACTATGAGATTCTACATTTAAATGAATGAATTAAATTAATTGTGTCCGTTAGAGAGCTGTATACTCTCTGAACTTTTATGTCAAATCTATTTTTTCCTGGAATGGACCAGCGTTGGCTCAAAAGTTAGAATCCATCGAATCGGTATCCTGTGACTTTAGAAGGGTGTCCAGTCTGCCACTCCCCATCAGGACCACAGTGCCCTTGGCTCAGCCAGGAGTTGCCGGTCTCCCCAGCCCTCTCAGGCCCACTCTCTGTCCATTAGCCAGCATTACAGCCCTACATTGCTCTGGCAGCTCCCTCCCTGACTCACCACCACTGGGTTGTCAATGTCACACTCACAGCAAACTGACAGGCAGCAGAGAGAAATGAAATTCACTTTCACTCAGTTTTAATGATAGGAAATCAAGTTTTCTTAAATTGAAATGAATGGTTATGAAAATAGCCCAGTCAGTAATTGCTATGTGTTGTTCATATATGTGGGAAAACAAAAATAAGTTAGGATTACTGAATTATGTTTATATTTTTCTGACTAATTTACAGATTCCCAATTGGCTGACTGATGTCCTTGCTCTCACCTCAACTGAACTGAACTGAGATGGGGACCTATGTGATGCTGTAGTGTCCATGTAACCAAGGTAGGACTGCTTTATCCTGTTATTATTTTGGCTCTTAGTTAGGATTCAAAGGTATCGTCCATCCCAGCTGCTCTCCTGCCATCTTATTGCTCTCCATCACCTCTCAGGTATTGTAGAGAGGATGATAAGAAACGGGTTATTGGACTCCGAGGTTATCAGACTAAACAGACCAACGAAGAAGTGTGTGTGTGTGTGTATGGGAGATTAATCATCCCTCCCAGAAGTATTGTGTTTACCCTGACCATTACTTCCGATACAGCTGGTAGCTGATCTCGGTCATCGGTTGGCTGTTGGCTATTCCCTATTGGCTGTGGTGTGGGGTTAGGAGTGTGTGTGGACTGGGGGGGGTTAGCTGGGGCTCTCATATTTCACAACAGCGAAACGGCTTACAAGGCTCTGATCTTTGCTGGGCCGGGGTTGAGCTTCTGGCTCTCATTTCAGATGTAGTTTATGTCAGACCACCTCTGCTATCAGTCACAATGTCATAGTGAGGTAACATACCACAAGGAAGCTCATGGTCTGTAAAACAACACCAGTCATGTTAATTTTGAGTGGGAAATACAGTGGCTTGCGAAAGTATTCACCCCCCTTGGCATTTTTCCTATTTTGTTGCCTTACAACCTGGAATTAAAATTGATTTTGGGGGGGTTTGTATTATTTGATTTACACAACATGCCTACCACTTCGAAGATGCAAAATATTTTTGATTGTGAAACAAACAAGAAATAAGACAAAAAAACTGAAAACTTGAGCGTGCATAACTATTCACCCCCAATTACAGCTGCAAGTCTCTTGGGGTATGTCTCTATAAGCAAGGGCACATCTAGCCACTGGGATTTTTGCCTATTCTTCAAGGCAAAACTGCTCCAGCTCCTTCAAGTTGGATGGGTTCCGCTGGTGTACAGCAATCTTTGTGCTGGAGATAATGAAAATTAAGTTGAAAAGTGGTAAGAATTGCCCTTTAAGAAAGTACCTTAGCTCCCAACCTCCTCATGTGTCAGAGGTCATAAGAGTTTAATTATGTTATTGTTGGGCAAAGGGTGGGAATTACAGGAGTGAACTTTTGCCCCACTCATCCCCATCTCAGCACCAAAGAGCATGAAATCAATGTCTGGTAAATCTCATTTACTTGAAACATAACATAATCCTCTTAGCTCATGAAATGTAGCTTATTAGTTTGGCAGGGCAGGGAGAGCCCATTTGGTCCATTAAAGGCCCAGTGCAGTCAAAATTAGATTTTCCTGTGTTTTATATACATTTCCACACTATGATGTTGGATTAATACAATGAAATTGTGAAAATGATGATAATGCCCTTTTAGTGTAAGAGCTGTTTGAAAGACCGGCTGACATTTCAGACTGTTTTGGCCTGCCTGGTGACATCACCAATAAGAAAGAGAGTTCCAAACCTCTCTGCCAATAACAGCTAGTTGTAATTCCAACTCAGACCACAGTCCTAGCAAAATTATTGCTTGAGGACATGCTCTTTGCTAAGAAGCTATTTCTGTTTATTTTTGACCATTTTAATTGAAAACAATCAGAGTAAGGTATTTCTTTGTAACCCAGAAATTATTTGATATTAAGAAAAACGGCTGCATTGGACCTTTAAGAAACTGGGTGAGGGTTAAAACCCATCCTACTCTTTTGTTCAGTTTGTTGGTCAGCCTACAGACATTTGTCAGGCTAGTTTGACTTTCTCACTCCATTCACACTTTATAGGTGAGAGAATATAATAATACACATTGTAATGCATAGCCTGCTGCCAGGGACGGCCTGTTCAATAGGGCGATATGGGCGACGCACTGCCAAACGGGAAAAGGAAGGGATTTTTTTTCTAATCAATTATATCACGGCAACAGTAGTTATCAGTGTTGTAATCTATACGTCTGATCTGCCACAGTGCCACACTGCCACTAAATGTCGAATCAGGCTAAAGTCGTGCTTCAAATGGCTCCACCCCCTTTTGGGGCGATTTCAGTCAGATTGAAAATCGCCCAGAATTTCTGTCATAGACTCCCATGTAAAATCTATTTTTTTCAAATTTCAGAGCCTTCAATACAATCTCAATGGGTGTCTGTGGGCTTGCACTTACGCGCTTTCGTCATACGTTACGTAACCATGAACGTAACTGAGAAAAGAGTGGATTGTTTGAAAGAAGTTCCTTTTTGTCGGCGAACAAATGAAGATAAATTGGCAACGAAACAATTAGGACCTCCCAGACCAAATTTAATAATTCAACAGGTTTCTACTAAAGGCGGAAAGTCCTACACCCGAGGATTTTCCAAAAATTGGTACGAACGGAAAAAGACATTGCCACTCACTCAACTGGATGACGAGGGATACAGGCTAGCTGTCCGCCGCCACAACGATGAGGTTAGTGTTGATAATCACAAGTTTACTGGATGTGGATATGGTGTAATAAAGGCAGTTTATTCAGAGGTAAATATATCTGGAATCGCGTTCACGGACCCGTTCGTCAAACTCTTAAAAATGAACTTGGGCTGGGAATTGCCAGGAACCTCACGATAAGATATATGCATCAGCATTGCGAGTCTCATGATTCTATACGTATTGCGATTCGATACTGTGATTTTATTGCGCACCATATGTCTGTTGCAGAGGGATCAGAAAGCCATGAGAACGAGTTTTGATCAGTCATGGAAATAAAAGTGCTGAAAACAAATTGGCTCCCAATGTGAAAAGATTGAGAACAAGCTATGAAGGAACAATAATGGTGTTTTGGTGCAGGTACAGCCAACTAGCGCTAAAATATTGCGATATTGTCAATACAGTATATCGTAAAGTATCACTATGTAACTCGATTTCTTTCACCCCAATCCCTCAAATTAACGGTAAATAACTTAATTGTTTGCCCCACATTTAGCTAAGATGATTAGCTAGCCAGCTAAAATGTTTTAGTTAGTTAGCAGTCGCATCTACAATAGTTTACTGTCAATAACATGTCTCCAAAAATGACGTGATGTCTCCAATTGTGTTGACATTTTACAATTGCAATGCGCATCCATGAGTATCCACTTTCTGTAGCTCAGCTGGTAGAGCATGGTGCTTGTAACGCCAAGGTAGTGGGTTCGATCCCCGGGACCACCCATACACAAAAATGTATGCACGCATGACTGTAAGTCGCTTTGGATAAAAGCGTCTGCTAAATGGCATATTATTATTATTATTATTATTATTATTATTATCTGAAGAGAGCCCCGAAACATTGTGTGCAGACATTTTATGCAATAAATGAAGTAGGTTCAATCTAGTAGTTCTGATCTTCTGATTGGTCCTGATGAGTTGGGCGAGGTCCCCTGCAGGCTACTGTCACTGTTGCATTGGCTCTGAGTCGGGTTCTCTGTCTTCAAATGTTCAGCCTAAGAGAGGGGATTTTTGTGTGTGTGTGTGTGTGTTTAACAGTGATGATGTGTGTGTGTGTGTGTGTGTGTTTAACAGTGATGATGTGTGTGTGTGTGTGTTTGTGTGTGTGTGTGTGTCCTCAGAGCAAGAACTCGTGAGTTGGAAGAACTGAGAGGCCTATGGCGTGGGTGTTGTCCTTGGCCACCTGCTGACAAGGCTGACAAGATAGGACCCTTTTGTCCATTGTTATTGGATAGGAACAGAACTTATAACCAGCTCCTGACCTAAATAGATCTTAGCACAACATTTTACTCAACATATCATATTCCATATTCACTATAACAAATATATTTACTACGACATTAGCAAGAACCGCCACATCCTCAGCCGGCTAATCCAGTGTGTGAAGTTTTGCGGAGTGTTTGAGTTAGCTTTGCGAGGCAAAGATGAAACTGAGGGCTCCACCAACCCTGGTAAGCCAACACTTTTGAGATCAGTCAATAAATGCTTCTGGTATTGACTTATATGCTGCCCCTGTCTTCATGTTGTTGCTGGACATATCTTTTTTTAAATGTGTGTAGGTCACCTAAATCATCAGAAAAATTGCCCCTCCTGAGAATTTTTTCAGGAGCCGCCACTGCCTGCTGCTGAATGACTACATAGTGAGAGAACATCAGTGGTTTATTACACGCCTGAGGCTGACTGTACCTCACTGACAATGTTCTAGCTGGGCAGTCATCTGACTAGAGGCAACTCCAGTCAGTCCATTTCACCTCCTCCTTCAAACTTTACACAGAGTCATGAGGAAGTTGATTCTGGAAAAGGGGGGGATTCTTCAGGTGAAGAAAAGCTGACGGTTTGGCACGTAGTCCCAGCCAAGGTGATGCTTTGAAGCTGTCTATGTTTAATCCTTCTCAGTTTCTTCTCTTCATCTTCAGTTTCACCCCACACTCCTGGCTGGTTTACTAATCCCATCTCACTTCCCTCTCCTCCTATTATTACTAGTTTTCCTTTGTTTGTTCATTCCCCCTTACGCTGGGACTCATCAGAGGCCATCTTTGTTATCACACAGTACATTTACATTTTGCAGACGCTCTTATCCAGAGCGACTTACATGAGCAATTAGGGTTAAGTGCCTTGCTCAAGGGCACATCGACAGATTTTTCACCTAGTCGGCTCGGGGATTAGAACCAGCGACCTTTTGGTTACTGGCACAATGCTCTTAACCACTAAGCTACTTGCCGCCCTACTTGTCTTGGTTGCTGCGCCCGTCGGTTGCCATAGAAATAACTTTGATTGATCTCCTCTCCAATTTCTGGACCAATATGGATTACAGGACATGATATCAGTTAGAGGAAGAGGGTCCCATCAAATAAAACTGCAATAAAGCGCATGCACTGATGTTAGAGATTAACAAATGAACTTTCTGTAATATCCTGCTTGGATGGAATACGGGTCAGGGACTCAAATAAATTAATTGGAGGAATTAGCAGGAGAAAATGCTGATACTCTAGACTCCCTCCTTTAATTTATCACTGAAATCCATCAAATACAATGAAAGTCAGCTATTGAACTAACATCTGACGGAAATTAAAGTAAGAAAATATTGGCCATTAAACTAATATCTTATTGCTACTCATGCTGTGCTGTACTGCACTGTGTGTGCTGTGTCACGACAAGACTGTTTAATATTCCTGAAAGGTCCTAATTCAATTCCCTGCAGCATTGTGATCACCATTGCTAAATAATTTCCATTTATACCTGAGCTAGGTATCTAAGAGCTAGGTATCTAAGAGCTAGGTATCTAAGAGCTAGGTATCTAAGAGCTAGGTATCTAAGAGCTAGGTACGTGAGAGTTAGGTATCTAAGAGCTTGGTATGTGAGAGGTAGGTATCTGAGAGCTAGGTATCTGAGAGCTAGGTATCTAAGAGCTAGGTCTCTGAGAGCGAGGTATCTACAGTGCCTTCAGAAAGTATTCATACCCCTTGACTTACTCAACATTTTGTTGCCTGAATTCAAAATGGATTAAATATTTTTTGTCTCACCCATGTACACACAATACCCCATAATGACAAAGTGAAAACATGTTTTTAGAATCTTTTGCAAATGTATTGAAAATGAAATATAGAAATATCTAATTTACATACAATACCGGTCAAACATTTTAGAACACCTACTCATTGAAGGGTTTTTCTTTATTTGTACTATTTTCTACAATGTAGAATAATAGTGAAGACATCAAAACTATGAAATAACACATATGGAATCATGTAGTAGCCAAAAAAGTGTTAAACAAATCAACATATATTTTACATTTGAGATTCTTCAAATAGCCACCCTTTGCATTGATGACAGCTTTGCACACTCTTGGCATTCTCTCAACCAGCTTCACCTGGAATGCTTTTCCAACAGTCTTGAAGGAGTTCCCACATATGCTGAACACTTGTTGGCTGCTTTTCCTTCACTCTGCGGTCCAACTCATCCCAAACCATCTCAATTTGGTTGAGGTCGGGGGATTGTGGAGGCCAGGTCATCTGATGCAGTACTCCATCACTCTCCTTTTTGGTAAAATAGCCCTTACACAGCCTGGAGGTGTGTTGGGTCATTGTCCTGTTGAAAAATGAATGATAGTTCCACTAAGCCTAAACCAGATGGGATGGCGTATTGCTGCAGAATTCTGTGGAAGCCATGCTGGTTAAGTGTGCCTTGAAGTCTAAATAAATCACAGACAGTGTCACCAGCAAAGCACCCCCACACCATAACACCTCCTCCATGCTTAAGGTGGGAAATACACATGCAGAGATCATCTGTTCACCCACACCACGTCTCACAAAGACACGGCGGTTGGAACCAAAAATCTCCAATTTGGATTCCAGACCAAAGGACATATTTCCACCGGTATAATGTCCATTGCTCGTGTTTCTTGGCCCAAGCAAGTCTCTTCTTCTTATTGGTGTCCTTTAGTAGTGGTTTCTTTGCAGCAATTCGACTATGAAGGCCTGATTCACACAGTCTCCTCGGAACAGTTGATGTTGAGATGTGTCTGTTACGTGAACTCTGTGAAGCATTTATTTGGGCTGCAATTTCTGAGGCTGGTAACTCTAATGAACTTATCCTCTGCAGCAGAAGTAACTCTGGGTCTTCGATTCCTGTGGCGGTCCTCATGAGAGCAGTTTCATCATAGCGCTTGGTGGTTTTTGCGACTGCACTTGAAGAAACCTTCAGTTCTTGAAATGTTCCTTATTGACTGACCTTAATGTCTTAAAGTAATGATGGACTGTCGTTTCTCTTTGCTTATTTGAGCTGTTCTTGACATAATATGGTCTTGGTCTTTTACCAAATAGGGCTATCTTCTGTATATTGGCCTTGTGTTTTAGGTAATTGTCCTGCTGAAAGGTGAATTTGTCTCCCAATTTCTGTTGGAAAGCAGACTGAACCAGGCTTTCCTGATTTTTATCCTAAAAAACTCCCTAGTCGTTGCCGATGACAAGCATACCCATAACATGATGCAGCCACCACCATGCTTGAAGAAAAGTGTAATTAATAACTTTACCATGCTCAAAAAAATATTAAATGTTTGCTTTTTTACCCATCTACCAATAGATGCCCTTCTTTGCGAGGCATTGGAAAACCTCCATGGTCTTTGTGGTTGAATCTGTGTTTGCTGCTCGACTGAGGAATTGTGTGTGTCAGGTACAGAGATGAGGTAGTCATTAAAAAATACATGTTAAACACTATTATTGCACACAGAGTGAGTCCATGCAACTTATTATATGACTTGTTAAACACAGTTTTACTCCTTAACTTATTTAGGCTTGCCATAACAAAGGGGTTGAATACTTATTGACTTAAGCTTTTCATTTTTCATTAATTTGTAATTCCACTTTGACATTATGGGGTATTGTGTTTAGGCCAGTGACACAACATCTCAATTTAAACCATTTTAAATGCAAGCTGTAACACAACAAAATGTGGAAAAAGTCAAGTGGTGTGAATACTTTCTGAAGGCACTTTAATAGCAACGTATCTAAGAGTTAGGTATCTAAGAGCCCAGAGGAGATCTAAAAGTATATTTCAGTGTAATTGTGATTTTATAAAACAACTATTTGATCCTTAATCTGATTTGCGGCTTGCCAGATAATTTTAATTCACTGTAGAATCTATAATATGGACCTCAAATAAGATTATACTAGATTAGATTACTTGTGATTAATTCCAGGCAAACGTAGTGGTTTACCTGAAACATAAAGCAATGATTACGTTGAAAGTTACTATTGCTGACAAAAATGGAACTGTTGGAATACCTCATCCACGTTTAGAAAACAGCCAAGTGTGGCACATTGCATACTCAAATATGGAGTGTTTTCAGAGTATCGTCTACATTGATGCTGTTTACATGATGGGGAATTGTTTATGGACTTTTCAGCGCAGAATGTGGCATTATGTCATGCACTTAATTAAATCAATTAGACTTGGTGTTCTTTAATTTCCCAGGCCCTATTTCTTATGGAATAACTGGTTTATAATTGAGTTATCAAAAATGTGTTTGACACAAAGATGAGCATAAACAAGTGATACAGTAGTAAAGTGAAATTCACCTAAAGATGTTTGATAATCCTCGATAGAGAACATTATGGATCCCAATCAACTACATGCAATCTCTAGAGGACAGGACAGAACAGGACAGGACAGAACAGAACAAGTGTGTCAGATTCAGAACAAGGCCTCTGCATGACACTGACCATTAATGTAGTTTAAAAGTGGTTAACATAAAACTGTGTGACAACTGGATGGATGGCAAAATCTCTCTTCCATTGATATTTGAATGACTAGGCAGAGGATAGGAAGTTCAAAACCAGTGTTAATATACTGCCAACATAAAAGAGAAATCTCTGACATGGAAAGCAATGTCTCCTGCTTTCTAACCCATGACATTTCCATTACACGTGAGATTCAACATATTTTAAGACACGCTACACGTTTAATTACTTACAACAGTTGAGTCGAAATTTAATTGGGCTTGGCTTGAAAATGATAGCTTTATCAAAAACACCTAAATGAATCCATTACACTGCTAATCTGATTGAAATCTGTTTGTTGTAAAATAAAATAAAACTATGTTTTGTGCCAATGTGGTGCTGTTTGTCCTAATAAAATTTGCACATACCTGTACTACATCCCATGTGATTCAGATAATGGATGTTATCCCTGGTATTCTCTCACACTAATGTGTGTTCTCTGTCCCATGCTGCCTGTGAGAATGGGATGATATAGCACTATGATGACAAATGACATCACCTGGGCTCCTCAGTACAAATGAGAGAGGAGGATGGGGCCTTTACCTATATACTCCCGTAGGAGATAACAAAAGCATTATGGTCCATCATCAGAGCCAGTCGTGATGGATGAAGAAGATTCATTTCTGGAGCCATTACGGTGCTGTGTCTCTATACTGCTCCTTCCTCTCCTCAGTGGTGGTGTGGTCCTGTGGATGTCACAGTCTGACATCGTCCACACTCAGTAACCAGAGAGCCATGTCGACAGCCAGCGTACCCCTGCATAGTCGGCTAGTCTGGCACGGAGCTGGCTGCAGGTATGGAATACGCAGCCCCAGGGGCAGAGAGGGAGGTGATATGTATCCTATCAGAAAGAGACAGGGAGAGAGGGAGAGCAAGGGAGAGAGAGAGACAAAAATAGTTGTGTGACAAAGAGAGTCCCTGAGGGAGAGAGAGAATGTGTGTGTGTGTGTGTGTGTGTGTGTGTGTGTGTGTGTGTGTGTGTGTGTGTGTGTGTGTGTGTGTGTGTGTGTGTGTGTGTGTGTGTGTGTGTGTGTACGGGATAGAGAGAGAGAAAGAGAGAGATAGAGTTTTGTGTGAGTCCCTGAGGAATATGGACCCACATATACCCACATTAGCATGCTGCACATTTCCATAGAGCAGACCACTCCACAGGGTTGACACTCTTGCATATTCACCTCTATCCAGCCATGACTCACAGCAGGACCCAATCATGCAGTCTAGTCTGCATTCTGAGTGAATATCAATCCCACCAGACGGGGGGGGGGGGTCTGTTTGGTGTTTGGGTTTAGGGTGGCTTTGGCACAGCTGCACCAGGTCTGTCTATCTCCGTGGTGACGCAGCAGAGGGTGATTGACAGGGCAGTCCGAGCTCCTAGGTAATGGAGCTCATTTGACAGGTGCTAATGAGGCCCACAGATAGCCAGGAACGTCTGCTCTAATGTACTATAGCATGCAGCAGAGAAAATTTGGCCTTACAGGATGTTGTTTGTACTACTTGTCTACAGCTCTCTTTACATCTGTTTGTAGACAGACCAGTGGAGAGAGACAACCACAGCCTTTTATTTATTTATTTTATTTCACCTTTATTTAACCAGGTAGCTGGAGGTCTGACCCCTGACCCCAAACAGCCCAGGGAGGGAGGCCTATCTGTAGCATTATTCAGAGTTTTGACTGGAATATTGGTGGAATATTGGAACCTCGCACAAGAGGACAGCTCCCAGTGTGCAACCTGCATGGTGGAATGGATGATTTGTTCTGAAATATTCAGTGGAATATGTGACGCAATGCTGGAGAGAGGGCCAAAGTTAAATATAACTATGTAAGCAAAGGGGAAAAGGTATGGGATCGGTGAATTGCATGCTTTGAATGGTAGGTCTGCGTTGATGCATCGGCATGTTGGTAGATGCATATGGTTCAGAGGATTTATGGATGTGACTACACTATATTATGTGGTAGGTAGGAAGATATACAGTTGAAGTCGAAAGTTTACATACACTTACAGTGGGGGAAAAAAGTATTTAGTCAGCCACCAATTGTGCAAGTTCTCCCACTTAAAAAGATGAGAGAGGCCTGTAATTTTCATCATAGGTACACGTCAACTATGACAGACAAAATGAGAATTTTGTTTCCAGAAAATCACATTGTAGGATTTTTAATGAATTTATTTGCAAATTATGGTGGAAAATAAGTATTTGGTCAATAACAAAAGTTTCTCAATACTTTGTTATATACCCTTTGTTGGCAATGACACAGGTCAAACGTTTTCTGTAAGTCATCACAAGGTTTTCACACACTATTGCTGGTATTTTGGCCCATTCCTCCATGCAGATCTCCTCTAGAGCAGTGATGTTTTGGGGCTGTCGCTGGGCAACACGGACTTTCAACTCCCTCCAAAGATTTTCTATGGGGTTGAGATCTGGAGACTGGCTAGGCCACTCCAGGACCTTGAAATGCTTCTTACGAAGCCACTCCGTCGTTGCTCGGGCGGTGTGTTTAGGATCATTGTCATGCTGAAAGACCCAGCCACGTTTCATCTTCAATGGCCTTGCTGATGGAAGGAGGTTTTCATTCAAAATCTCACGATACATGGCCCCATTCATTCTTTCCTTTACACGGATCAGTCGTCCTGGTCCCTTTGCAGAAAAACAGCCCCAAAGCATGATGTTTCCACCCCCATGCTTCACAGTAGGTATGGTGTTCTTTGGATGCAACTCAGCATTCTTTGTCCTCCAAACACGACGAGTTGAGTTTTTACCAAAAAGTTATATTTTGGTTTCATCTGAACATATGACATTCTCCCAATCCTCTTCTGGATCATCCAAATGCACTCTAGCAAACTTCAGACGGGCCTGGACATGTACTGGCTTAAGCAGGGGGACACGTCTGGCACTGCAGGATTTGAGTCCCTGGCGCGTAGTGTGTTACTGATGGTAGGCTTTGTTACTTTGGTCCCAGCTCTCTGCAGGTCATTCACTAGGTCCCCCCGTGTGGTTCTGGGATTTTTGCTCACCGTTCTTGTGATCATTTTGACCCCACGGGGTGAGATCTTGCGTGGAGCCCCAGATCGAGGGAGATTATTAGTGGTCTTGTATGTCTTCCATTTCCTAATAATTGCTCCCACAGTTGATTTCTTCAAACCAAGCTGCTTACCTATTGCAGATTCAGTCTTCCCAGCCTGGTGCAGGTCTACAATTTTGTTTCTGATGTCCTTTGACAGCTCTTTGGTCTTGGCCATAGTGGAGTTTGGAGTGTGACTGTTTGAGGTTGTGGACAGGTGTCTTTTATACTGATAACAAGTTCAAACAGGTGCCATTAATACAGGTAACGAGTGGAGGACAGAGGAGCCTCTTAAAGAAGAAGTTACAGGTCTGTGAGAGCCAGAAATCTTGCTTGTTTGTAGGTGACCAAATACTTATTTTCCACCATAATTTGCAAATAAATTCATTAAAAATCCTACAATGTGATTTTCTGGATTTTTTTTCTTCTCAATTTGTCTGTCATAGTTGACGTGTACCTATGATGAAAATTACAGGCCTCTCTCATCTTTTTAAGTGGGAGAACTTGCACAATTGGTGGCTGACTAAATACTTTTTTCCCCCACTGTAGGTTGGAGTCATTAAAACTAGTTTTTCAACCACTCCACAAATTTCTTGTTAACAAACTATAGTTTTGGCAAGTCGGTTAGGACATCTACTTTGTGCATGACACAAGTAATTTTTCCAACAATTGTTTACAGACAGATTATTTCATTTATAATTCAGTGTATCACAATTCCAGTGGGTCAGAAGTTTAGATACACTAAATTGACTGTGCCTTTAAACTGCTTGGAAAATTCCAGAAAATGATGTCATGGCTTTAGAAGCATCTGATAGGCTAATTGACATCATTTGAGTCAATTGGAGGTGTACCTGTGGATGTATTTCAAGGCCTACCTTCAAACTCAGTGCCTCTTTGCTTGACATCATGGGAAAATGAAAAGAAATCAGCCAAGACCTCAGAAAAAAAATTGTAGACCTCCACAAGTCTGGTTCATCCTTGGGAGCAATTTCCAAACGCCTGAAGGTACCACGTTCATCTGTACAAACAATAGTACGCAAGTATAAACACCATGGGACCACGCAGCCGTCATACCGCTCAGGAAGGAGACACGTTCTGTCTCCTAGAGATAAACGTACTTTGGTGCGAAAAGTGCAAATCAATCCCAGAACAACAGCAAAGGACCTTGTGAAGATGCTGGAGGAAACAGGTACAAAAGTATCTCTATCAACAGTAAAACGAGTCCTATATCGACATAACCTGAAAGGCCGCTCAGCAAGGAGAAGCCACTGCTCCAAAACCACCATAAAAAATCCATACTACGGTTTGCAACTGCACATGGGGACAAAGATTGTACTTTTTGGAGGAATTTCCTCTGGTCTGATGAAACAAAAATAAAACTTTTTGGCCATAATGACCATCGTTATGTTTGGAGGAAAAAGGGGGGCCTTGCAAGCCGAAGAACACCATCCCAACCGTGAAGCACGGGGGTGCAGCATCATGCTGGGGGGGTGCTTTGCTGCAGGAGGGACTGGTGCACTTTACAAAAAAGATGGCATCATGAGGAAGGAAATGTATGTGGATATATTGAAGCAACATCTCAAGACATCAGTCAGAAAGTTAAAGCTTGGTCGCAAATGGGTCTTCCAAATGGACAATGACCCCAAGCATACTTCCAAAGTTGTGGCAAAATGGCTTAAGGACAACAAAGTCAAGATATTGGAGTGGCCATCACAAAGCCCTGACCTCAATCCTATAGAAAATTTGCGGGCAGAACTGAAAAAGCGTGTGCGAGCAAGGAGGCCTACAAACCTGACTCAGTTACACCAGCTCTGTCAGGAGGAATGGGCCAAAATTCACCCAATTTATTGTGGGAAGCTTGTGGAAGGCTACCCGAAACGTTTGACCCAAGTTAAACAATTTAAAGGCAATGCTACCAAATACTAATTGAGTGTATGTAAACTTCTGAACCACTGGGAATGTGATGAAAGATATGAAAGCTGAAATAAATCATTCTCTCTACAATTATTCTGACATTTCACATTCTTAAAATAAAGTGGTGATCCTAACTGACCTAAAACAGGGAATTTTTACTAGGATTAAATGTCAGGAATTGTGAAAAAACAGAGTTTAAATGTATTTGGCTAAGGTGTACGTAAACGTCCGACTTCAACTGTAGTAGTCATTTGCGGTTGGAAGTTATACCTCTTCCACATGCATCATCTGTCAGTAAATGCAGACTTGGGAATTCAATCTCCCCTAGCCCATCTCTTTCCCTCATCTGGCATGAAATAGTTATGGCATCCAGTCCAGTAAATAACATGTTAAGGAGCCCAAGAGGTTCTGAACAATTACATAGTCACAACACACAGCATTATAAGGGCCTGTCTTTGGTGAGCTGAGCAGCCTTCCAGTTAAACAGCTTCGACATTGTGAGCATAATGTGCTGTCGCTAGGGACCCATTTAATTTCCCAGCCATTGGAATTATTACAGACTCGATGTTCTGAACTGATTCACAATAGTGCTGATGGCTTCTTCTTACCTTAATCTTATTATGCTCCTTTACAATCCCCATGACAACTGGGGGTGATTCAAAGAGGTCCTCAGCTTAGCACACCCATTCCAACAAGCAGAACAGACAAGCACGCCACTGTGCAGATTTGGTATTACATCCTTCACACTCATAAAACGTATTAAACCTATACCTCAACCTAATATCATCTGTAAACCTCAGTCTGGCTATAGGAATATAGCAGTACACAAATTAATAATTTTATTCTGGACAGATGTGCGTATAGGATCTGTGTTTCTCTGAGTGAAGTTGTGGTTGTGTGGTCTCCAAACCCTTGAGAGAAATGTGAACCTCAATGTTCTGTGCACTTTAATAATCTATTAAATCTCCCCACACTGTTTAATAGCAGTGGAGAGGGATCACCCCTGCAGCAGCGCTGACTCCCTCTCAATAGACAAAATATAATAACATGTAAATGTAATTCTATATGGTCTGGGAGTCCTGCTGATACATTCCTGCCCTCTGACCCTATGGGAGGGTCTGTGTGTTCCTCTCTGCATGTAACGTAGACACAGGGAGTCAGGAAGCAGGTGCAGTTAGTGAGTTTAATAACAATGAACATGGAACGATACAAAACAAGAGCCGCATCTGACATGGAAAAACAATACTACCTGATGACAAAAGAGTGCTATATAAAGGGTAGGTAATCAAGGGAGTAATGAAGTCCAGGTGTGACTGATGATGATGAGATGCAGGTGTGCGTAATGAAGGTTACCAGGTGTGCGTAAAGATGGGTTGCCAGGACCGGTGGTTAGTAGACCGGTGACATTGAGCGCCGGAGCGGGGGAGCAGGAGTGGACGTGACACTGCATTAGCAGGAACTGTCAGTGGAGGTGGCCTGTCTGTCAGTGCTCACTCTGTATTCAGCTGGCAGGATCCTCCTAGCGCATATTTACACAAACCGTTTCACATTGTAAACACAACAAGGGAGAGGTAGCTTCCTTACGATTATCACATCACACTGTGGCAGTTACACAATAGTAGTCCAATGATGCTGCCAGTCAAGGTATTTTAGCATAGTCTCACTTTCTTGGGTCATAAAAATCATAAAATCATCCAGCTCTGACCATTACTAGTCTATAAATAGCATGCACACAGTGCCTGTCACTCTGTTTAAATTCCTATATTCAGACTATTACAAAAAAATAACTATTACTTTATAGCTTAAGTCTTCAGATTACTCTAATTCTGCCTCTGTTTAATTAGCTCCTCGTAATGAAAATACTGCAATGAACAAGTTCCATTTCGCCAACAAGAAGGATAATGTAGATCAACTTTTGCATTCAACAGAGTATTTCAGCTTGTCCAAAAAATTATAATTTTTTCGTAATGCCTGAATTTTTCTAAATCGACCGTTCCTTCCTCAAGGAAGCAGAGGTACGTGCTGCCGGGTCTTCATGATGCCACCGTGGATAATCAAAGAGCCAGGGTGGAAATCAATAATCTACTGAGCAAGCTCCAGACATGCCAACAAAAAACCCAGTGTGCTGGAGCACATATTTACAGATTTTTCCTGCTGGTGGCAACAGGCTGCTACATTCTACATGCCCCCCCCATTAACAGATTTCACCCCCACCCCTCAAATTAGCATGGCAAACACAGATGTGCCATCAGGGTGACAATATCTACAATGGAACGCACACTCAAGTGCTATAGAAAAAATATGAATGAAATAGCAAAATACATGTCACATACTGTAAATCCTGCTGTGTTCCAATCTACCATATTTTCAATCCTCGCTTTACTCTGTTTTTCTCCTCTTTGAAAGGTGCATTGCACTTTTATTGGTGTAATGTACAGGTAACCAAAATAAAGGAAACATCAACATAAAGCTTTGGTCCACCACGAGCCGCCAGAACAGCTTCAGTGTGCCTTGGCATAGATTCTAAAAGTGTCTGGAACTCTATTGGATATTGGAGGGATGCGACACCATTCTTCCACGAATCGAAAATGCTGGCACTGCTCCAGAGTCTCCCATAAGTGTTCAGTTGGGTTGAGATCTGGTGAGTGACACACACACACACACACACACACGCACACGCACACGCAGACACACACACACACACACACACACACACACACACACACACACACACACACACACACACACACACACACACACACACACACACACACACACACACACACACACACACACACACACACACACACACACACACACACACCCTATGCTCCTTAAAGACACCTCTTTCAAAGTCACTGAGAACTCGTCTTCTAGCCATGGTAGCCAAAATAATGGGCAACTGGGTATTGTTATACATGACCCTAAGAATGCTGGAATGTTAATGCTTAATTAACTCAGGAACCACACATGTGTGGAAGCACCTGCTCTCAATATACTTTGTATCCCTCACTTACTCAAGTGTTTCCTTTATTTTGGCAGTTAGTTGTAAATTATATGTAGTATTTCACTTTAATAAATGAAATAACATTGTGTTGGCATCAAATGACCTGATATGAAATAAAGTCACTGACGTGATCTGATTACATCATTGCTATCCACTGAAGGTCCAGCTTACTTACACAGCAAATTCTCCAGTGTTAAATCAACACTGAGAGTGTTAAATGTAATACTGGGCCAGTGTCTATATGGGTCCACACTCTTCAGTGTTAAACTAACACAGTACTTAGTGCGGACGCTGTTAAACTTTGTCAGTGTTATGGAATGAACACTTTTAACACTCTTTAGGACAAAACATTAAATATATAATAAGGCCTTACTTTGATGGTCAAGTTTTACCTTAACACTGTGGTGTTATGAACCAGTGGAGGCTGGTGACTTGAAAAATTGAGGAGGATTGGAGACCCGCGGTATAGGCGCGGAACGCACAGAGACAACAAAATGTGTTTAGAAAATCGTCAGTCTAATTATTTTAACGTAAAGCATTTAATAAAGACATTTACAGTACAATATTATGGAGAATGGGAGTGAGAGGGCTACTTACAGTGTTGGAAAGGGATCACCGCAGTGACTGAATGAGGGTATGAGGCATGAGTTGAGGTGTTCAGAGGCTTGACCAGTGCAGGACAGGATTTGACTGGGAAGACAAAAAACAATAACCCAACACACTTCACAGTTAGACAAAAGAGCTAAGAATGAGTTAGTCCAAGCAAGGAGTAAAATCATTGATGTGTATTAATGTGATTGTGTTTGTGTATGTGATTGACTTGAACGAGAGAAAATTGATAGGGGTACTCACAGTGCTTGGAGGGGAAACATTCAATGTGCCAGTGGATGAGCGGGCACATGAGACGTGGCTTCAGTTCTTGTCAGGAGAAAGTTGACAATGGTAGTGGAGTGGTGTAGTCATCACCTCTTAATCAGGGAACAGGAGGGGACTTAGCTGTAAATACAAATAGCATATACATTCCATTACAGCTGCGCCATCGTAGGTTTGGACAACAACTTTCTTTATGAAGTTAAACTCAGACATCTCAAAATTAATTAAGTCAAACACAGACTGCGCATCTCGCCCACTTGACACATCAAGTAGCCCAAGAAACGTTCCTGAATAAAGCCCTGATCATCCACATACCCTGACGATAACTGATAACTGCAAGCAGACTGGTGGCACCATAGGTCCCAGAGCGATGGGGCAATATTTACCCCCTTTGGCCTGGAGTTTTTCCTTATATGTTAACCTAACTAGGAAAACACTGGACCCTATAAGGTATGACAGTGATTAATCAGTTTTAAAAAGGTTGTATATGGGCTATGATGGGACCAGATTTTCCTAATCAGGTCACATGGTTTTTAAAAACTCCTGAAAAAAACTCCTGGCCCTGGGGGGGATGAAAACCATGTCAAACTGCAGCTACCTTATATTTGTTCATTTAAATTATATTTTGACTAGATTAGGTGGGGGAGTTCCTCTGCCCAGACACATAGAAAACAACTGATAGACAATAGAACTCACATGGCTGTGTCACGGATTCAGCCGAGGATGCCCCTCCTCCTTGCTCGGGCAGGCTTCGGCGTTCGTCGTCACCGGAGTAGTAGCTGCTACCGATCTATGTTTCTGTGTTCGACTTGTTCTGTCTTGATTGTGTACACCTGTTTCCCATTATGTTGTATTGTCTTCCATATTTAACCCTCTGTCTTACACTGTGTGTTGTGTGTGATTGTATTCGTGATCGGCAGTCGTTAGTGTGCGGGTTATTTTCTCCCTGTGTGGAGATTGTGTATTCTCAGTTTACTTTCAAGTAAAGTACGTTTTCGGATCAGCTCTGTGTCCTGCGTTTGACTTCGCCCACCGCATTTCACTGACGCCTTTGACAGGCTGTGCTAGCTTTATGTATGTTTGCATCATGCAGGCCTATGCATCACTATTATGTTGATTGATTAATTCCAGTTAATCATTTTGGATGAAAACGTAGAAGCAGCCTAGCCAGCCCAATTTTGAATATAAGCTAAATTTGATCACATTCACATTTTCTCCTGACACACAAATTGACTATAAATACATAATGTTACCAATTAGTTACCCTGACCAAATGGACAGCGCACATAGGCTGTATGTATCTGCTCTTATAGTATCCTACAGTTGATCAAACTGAAAAATTGTCTCGTTTTCATACCATACAGCATGTCAGATTTCTAATGTTTAGGTGTAGCCTAGGTTGCTGCAACATATATGTCATGAGTTTTTGCTTGTGTCTGTATTATCATCTTTGCTAAATAAATACCGGAGGAAGATGCTTTGCTGACTCAAATAATCTGATGCGCCGAATGAGGCATTAAGTTCCATGTCCACCCAAATTGCCCTAGTCGAGTTCTCAATAAAGAGAGAGCCTATTTGGGAAGCTACAAAGGCTTCTTGAAATAATTGCATGTTAGGGAGCTTTAATCCTCCCTTCTCAGTCTTTGCCTGTAATCTCGCTAGTTTCATCCTGGCCCTTTTACCGGCACAAATAAACTCAGTAATAATTTTGTTTATGGATTTAAAAGTATAGACAGGTATGGATAGTGGTAACATGCTTATGACGTAATTCAGTTTAGGAGCTATGACCATCTTTATAACCTATATCCTACCCCATAATGAGATTTGTAGCTTATCCCAGCTCTTAAACTGGAGTTGAATTTTGTTCAATAGTGGGTCAAGGTTTTCAGAAATCATGTTCTCTAGACCAGGATTTAAAGCGATCCCCAGGTACCTCAAGTTTTTAGGGACCCATTGAAACCTCCAGTTGAGGAAGTCATTTCTCAGACAATGTTTTGATAGGGGCATTACTTAGAGATTTGGTCCAGTTTACTTTATAGCCCAATATCTCTGAGAATGCATTTACAAGGTCCAGTAAAGGCGGTATGGAGAGTTGGGTGTCTGACATTAATAGTAAAATGCCGTCTACATAAAGCAGTACTTTATTCTCCCTACCTCCCATATTAACCCCTTTGATTGACTGATGCAGCCTAATGTCTTCGGCTCATGGTTCTAATGCTATAATAAATAGGAGAGGCGAGAGACAGTCACCTTGTTTCATGCCTCGTCCTACAGAAAATGTAGATGATCGTAGTCCGTTAGTGACTACTATGGATTTGGGGTCGTTGTACATAAGTTTAATAATATTCTGAAAGCCCAAATCCAAATGTATTTATTGTATAATGCAGGTAGTCCCAGCCCACCCTATTAAAGGCTTTCTCCGCATCTAGGGATAAGGCTGCCACTGAAGTATCCAAATATTTTGCCTTCCAGATGACATACAGTAGGCGTCTAAGATTATCAGATGAAGTACTGCCTTTTACAAATCACACCTGGTCTGGATTTATGATTTTCTTAATGATTTGATTTACCCTCATAGCCAGAAGTTTTGTAAACAATTTTCCATCACAATTTATCAAAGAAATTGGATGGTAGCTCCCACACTCATGGGGATCTTTTCCCTTTTTGAGGATTAGGGTGATTACTGCCTCACTCATAGAAGGTGGGAGCTCACCTGTGTCAATCGATGTGTTCAATGTTTTCAATATGTCTGGGCTAAGCTGCTCTGCAAACCTTTTATAGAATTCACTGGGTATCCCATCCAACCCTGGAGTTTTACCACTGGGTGCTTGTCTTATAGTTTCGGTCAATTCCTCCAAAGTAATAGGGCGGTTGAGACAATTCCTGTCTTCCTCTGTTAGTTTAGGAAGGTTTGAATTCTGAAATAATGCCTCTGCCTTCTGCATATCTAAAGGACCGTCTGAAGTATAAAGTTCCTGATAGAAGTCTCAAAATATACTGTTTATTTTTTTATGATTGGTAATCAGCTTGCCTGTCTTATTTGTGATTCCACCTACTTGCCGATCGGTTTCTCCAGATTTCAATTGACTGGCCAACAGTTTTCCTGCACTTTCACCTGATTCGTACCATCTCTGCTTCAGCCTGTACAGTGAAAATTCAGCTTTTTTACTGAATAAAGTATTCAGCTCTTATTTGGTTTTCATCAGATTTATCAGAGAAATGTTGTTAGGATTGGACCAATATTCCCTCTCCAGCGTTTTGAGCTCTGTTTCAAGTTTCTCCATTTTCTGTTTATCTAGTTTCTTAATAGTAGCTGATCGTTGTATCATTACTCCGCGTATGTAAGCTTTAAAAGCTTCCCAGACATGTACCTGTTTTGCACTATTGTTGTTTGTTTCAAAGAATATCGTAATGTGTGTTTTAAGGAATTCACAAAACGTCTTGTCCTGTAAGAGGCTGGTGTTCATTCGCCAACATTTACATGTGTCTCTTTCTTCTCCTATTCCAACAGCCAGATCAATGGGTGCATGATCTGTCATAGCTATCGTGCCCACACTGCAAGCACCCACTTTATCTATGAGAGAGTGTGAGATCAGAAAGTAGTCGATGCGTGAATAAACAGTGTGCCTATTTGAAAATAATGTGTAATCACGAGCGGTTGGATTGATCGATCTCCATATATCATAAAGACCAGTATCTTTACACAGTGTTTTAATTGCTTCTTGAGTTTTTGAGGTCCTGTTTAGACCAGTTTGGGATTGATCTAAAAAAGCATCAGGGACCTGATTATAATCCCCCCCTAGTACCAGAGGAAAATCAACGAAATCCAGTATTATTTTGTTAAGTTGAAGGAAGAAGTCTAGGTCTACTCTTCACTCTTAATCTCTATCCAACAATGTCACCAAGCTTCTCAACACATAGAACCCCCATAATGCTCTGTGGCACAATCCCAATACAACACACTAGGTTCATTCTCTGACCCTAATTCTATGATTGGATGGACAACATGTCAGTTCATACTGCAAAAGCTTGGAGGACGTCCATGTATGCCTATGGAAGGGGGTGAGGCCTACGAGCCTCCTAGGTTTTGTATTGAAGTCAATGTACTTAGAGGAGGACGGAAGCTAGCTGTCCTCTGGCTACACAATGGTGCTACCCCAACAGTGCTGTTGAAGTTACTGTAGACCTTCATTGCAAAACAGTGTATATTAATCAGTTAGTTGGTGACATATGAATATATTTAGTATAGTTTTATCTAAAAAGGATAACTTTTTTAATGTTTCACTATTTAAATTTTTATGAAGGGGCTCGGCCCCTTCCTCCTCTGAGGAGCCTCCACTGTTAGGAACCTTCTGGTTTACAGGCCACATCAGGCCTGCAAGTCACATTATGCTGGCTTGAAAAGTGATGTGTAATTCCTAGTCAGGACATCCAACATTTTGAATTTTTATTCACCCGCAACATGCATTCAGAATGACTGTCAGGGTTAGGAACATTGTGAGGAGACTACCTAAATCATTTAAACTGAAACAACCATTTCAGTAACGGGTGCAATAAATCTAACTATCTGATTAGATGAGTTTACAAAAATTATCTTTGTGTAGCATAAGATTCATCAATCAATCAATATACAGTGGGGAGAAAAAGTATTTGATACACTGCCGATTTTGCAGGTCTTCCTACTTACAAAGCATGTAGAGGTCTGTAATTTTTATCATAGGTACACTTCAACTGTGAGAGACGGAATCTAAAACAAAAATCCAGAAAATCACATTGTATGATTTTTAAGTAATTAATTTGCATTTTATTGCATGACATAAGTATTTGATCACCTATCAACCAGTAAGAATTCCAGCTCTCACAGACCTGTTAGTTTTTCTTTAAGAAGCCCTCCTGTTCTCCACTCAGTACCTGTATTAACTGCACCTGTTTGAACTCGTTACCTGTATAAAAGACACCTGTCCACACACTCAATCAAACAGACTCCAACCTCTCCACAATGGCCAAGACCAGAGAGCTGTGTAAGGACATCAGGGATAAAATTGTAGACCTGCACAAGGCTGGGATGGGCTACAGGACAATAGGCAAGCAGCTTGGTGAGAAGGCAACAACTGTTGGCGCAATTATTAGAAAATGGAAGAAGTTCAAGATGACGGTCAATCACCCTCGGTCTGGGGCTCCATGCAAGATCTCACCTCGTGGGGCATCAATGATCATGAGGAAGGTGAGGGATCAGCCCAGAACTACACGGCAGGACCTGGTCAATGACCTGAAGAGAGCTGGGACCACAGTCTCAAAGAAAACCATTAGTAACACACTACGCCGTCATGGATTAAAATCCTGCAGCACACGCAAGGTCCCCCTGCTCAAGCCAGCGCATGTCCAGGCCCATCTGAAGTTTGCCAATGACCATCTGGATGATCCAGAGGAGGAATGGGAGAAGGTCATGTGGTCTGATGAGACAAAAATAGAGCTTTTTGGTCTAAACTCCATTCGCCGTGTTTGGAGGAAGAAGAAGGATGAGTACAACCCCAAGAACACCAACCCAACCGTGAATCATGGAGGTGGAAAAATCATTCTTTGGGGATGCTTTTCTGCAAAGGGGACAGGACGACTGCACCGTATTGAGGGGAGGATGGATGGGGCCATGTATCGTGAGATCTTGGCCAACAACCTCCTTCCCTCAGTAAGAGCATTGAAGATGGGTCGTGGTTGGGTCTTCCAGCATGACAACGACACGAAACACACAGCCAGGGCAACTAAGCAGTGGCTCCGTAAGAAGCATCTCAAGGTCCTGGAGTGGCCTAGCCAGTCTCCAGACCTGAACCCAATAGAAAATCTTTGGAGGGAGCTGAAAGTCCGTATTGCCCAGCGACAGCCCCGAAACCTGAAGGATCTGGAGAAGGTCTGTATGGAGGAGTGGGCCAAAATCCCTGCTGCAGTGTGTGCAAACCTGGTCAAGACCTACAGGAAATGTATGATCTCTGTAATTGCAAACAAAGGTTTCTGTACCAAATATTAAGTTCTGCTTTTCTGATGTATCAAATACTTATGTCATGCAATAAAATGCAAATCAATTACATAAAAATCATAAAATGTGATTTTCTGGATTTTTGTTTTAGATTCCGTCTCTCACAATTGAAGTGTACCTATGATAAAAATTAAAGACCTCTACATGCTTTGTAAGTAGGAAAACCTGCAAAATCGGCAGTGTATCAAATACTTGTTCTCCCCACTGTACATACAAAAAAAATTCTACCTGCAGTAGAGCATGCTGGGAAATCTGATAATGATGAGCGTGGTTTTGATGGGAATGTTTTACTCTCTACAGAGGAAAACTGACACAATCACACTCTCACACTCAACACTGGTTATTAACACCAACACTGGGGTTCTTTTACACCACTGAGTGTTAACTTCACTCTTGAATCTACACTACAAATCTTACACTGAAAAATCAACACCAGTGGCCAATTTGCTGTGTGCTAATAGACTACTCATAAATGGCCCATCCATCCTATTCATTCATTCTTCTGAGAAACATTCTTCAAGGTGTGGAGATTTCCATAAGAGCTAATTAGAACCAATAACAGTGTCAGCTGTTACATCATTACTGGTCCAAACTGAAACACTGGGACACTTGGCTGTTGGTGTGCTCTACATCTCTACAGTCTGGTCAGAGCCATGGGTTGAAATTCACATGCCATTTAAACTCCATATTAAATAATAGACTTGGAGCTGAATGAGTTCCCCCTCCACTGGCTCTCCTCTCCTGTGGTATCCCTCCCTCCCTCCCTCCCTCCCTCCCAGAAAAACAACATGTTGGAGAGGAGACTCCCCACTGCCTTCTATGGTTCTGTATGTACTAGTCTCTATGCTGACCACCACTAAACATCAACACTACCTGTATGTCGTTTTCGACAGGCTCAGATGAGTCTATTGGATGTCTTGGCCATGAACCTTTAATGATATGAATTAAACATTCTACGTTTGAGTTATTATTCATATAGGATTTATGCTACATTCTACAGAGATAAAATATGAAAGGGAATACATTGATAAAAGAACTAGTTAATAAAACAGATACATGAAAAGTGGGAAGAACGTGGGAAAAGTCTGTTTCCTATGATGCTGAAAGCTTAATCAAGGATATCAGCAAGCAGTAGATGTATGTTCTTACATTTCTAAGAAAGTAGGCTCAATCAATACTTCTTAAGTGGCCAGTTCTAGTGGTTAGTTGAACCTCACAAATGAATGCAATTAAAGAGCAGATCACCCAACCAATTACATTGAGTCAGCAGATAGCATGGTCTGAATGTATAGCTAGGCTATATAAGGTGGCAGTCAATACCTAAAGAGGCCCCCCTCTCCTAATCAAAATGCAGTATAGAAGGTCACAGTTTACTTTTGCTAGACACAAAGCTGATATTAGATATGATTTACTTAAAACAGTAATGACTGGTGAGTGTCCATTTAAGGTTTTATATTCGTCATCTGGCTTACTTTGTTGCCATTGTCTAACAAAAACAGAACATTAATTCATTTGAAGTGTGATGATTGCAGGAATGAAAACAGACAGATGGGTCTAGGAGAGAAAGAATGATTGGTGCGCTTCCCTGATTCCTCCAAATAGAGCGATAATTACATACAAAAGGATGAAAAAGTACAGTACGTTCAGATGTGTGAGCTGGGGGGGCCGAGTGGGGAGGCTCGGAATCATCCCCCCATGATGGCTTTCTCTGTCTATCAAAACGCTTCTCAGACACTCGCGCTCTCTCAACTTCCAAATTAAATTTCCTCTCTTCGCAACCGGAGACGAAAAGATGAGCTGCAATGTATTTCATTATGCACCTAGGTAATATCTGTGTTACCGTAGCAATACGACACTGTAAAACAGCGATCAAAATGTAATCACATCACCTTTTTCCCCTAAGTAAGTCTCGAATGACTCACTAGCACTGACGACTTGTACTGCCATTAAGAGGCTATCAGATAATTCTATGGCCATTATAATGCCAAATTAATTATGATGAAAGTGGATGAGTTTTTTTTTCGTGTTTCTAAAAGGAGGGCTGAAGAGGCTTTGATGGAGTTATTTTATCTGCCAATTAACCTGTCCATTTCATTAGCAGGTGTCTCGCTTTGGTTCCCCAGACCCCTCCCCCCATCTTAGTTAACTAGTCGTGGGAGGAGAAGGAGGGCTGACAGGGGGGCTGAGGTTAAGCTCTGGAGCAGAGAGGTTCAGTCTTTTTACTGCTCATGTTATCCATCTGACTTTAGGGAAACTGTCTGGCTTCATCATGTCTTCCTGAATCACCTCTCTACCAGCTGGCACGTAGCCTTTTATAAAGCCTATGTCAGCAAAGAAAGTCTTTGAGAGTCCTCTATCTATGGGAATCTGCCTATTCATCTATGTTGATGTGTTATTACGCAGTTGTTGTGATAACAATAAGATAGATCTGGGATGGAGAATACATGGGGCCAAAGTTTAATCACCAACTCCAATCATCAACTAGGCCTACTTTAAAGTTTAATCACCAACTCCAATCATCAACTACTTTAATAATCTAGTTTCTTGCTCCCTCGCTCTGCCACACAGCCAAAATGAAGTTTCTCTCATGAGGGTAAAGACGTCTTTCTTCTCTATCATTATCACTTCACCCGGTGAACATGGCAACAGTGGAGTCGAGCAGAGCTCTGATCTGCTCAGGGGAAATGAGGGAACGCTTCCTGCTTCGTGGCTATTGGGAATCAAAGTCCATTACAGGCTGTACAGTGACTGATTGGACAGGCACTCCAAACATCCCTGGCACTAGACTGCCACACACTCAAAGGGAACAGAAACCATCCACAATGAAATTGACTTTTTGGATGACATCAATGGTGTCTGTGAGCCAATTCTCAAGCATTTCTGTGTCAGTTACAAAACCCCTCTGATGAGCTTGACTACACATACTGTAACTAAACATGAAGACAGTAGGGATCAAAACAAACAGACCTGATGAGGCTCTTTGTCTTGTCTGTAGTCACAGTGAAGTTCTGTCCAACGGCTCCAACCCAAACCCAGCTGTTGCTAAGGCTTGAAAACAGAAACTAGGTGTAAATGAGGAAACACAGATGCTTTGCATATCTACTTTCTTTATTAGGATATTAAAGAACACTACAAATAACGCTCAGAAATCTCAGCCAGGGTAATAGCGGAAAAAACAACAGATCCTACGTGTATGATTCTAAATTCACAGTACTAGTCTATTCAGCGGTGGTGGGCACTCTGAAAATTCCTCATTAATATATTCTACTGTCAGGTTGCATAGAAAATTATATTAAACATGCTGTCATACACAACCACCAAAAACCAATCAAGCAAGAAAGTGCAAGTCCTGCACAGTACAAGTCTATCCAATCTCTTGTTTATTAAGACTTCCTCAGAGATGTTGGGCCGAGTCCAACAGGCCGATGCTGGCCAAAGTCAGCAGGCAGAGAGGAGAAGGAACAATGGTTACATACAAAATGATAGAGAAGACTTAGACTAAAATAAGGAAGTTAATACTTTGACAAGACCTCTCCCCCCAGTCTGATGGGCAGTGATGAACCTGCTCACCTTCAGAGTTCCTAGGAGACGAGGGAGAGGTGCTGCTGGCACGCAATGTGACATCCTTCCTCTCTGACACACAAACACACACAGGTCTGCAGTGCAATGGACGGCCCCAGGTATTGCTTGGAGTAGGGCTGGCACAATTACCGTAAAATGAAAACCGTCATGACAATAAACTAGCCATCATAACCGTAATAGTAGGCTAGGTGCTAAAATACTTTCCAGATTAGGACTATATGTTCATGATGTCACTGTGACAACTGTCGATAGACGTAGCTGGTAAATTCGCTCTGGCTATCTACTCCGATTTCAGAGCACTAGTCTGAGTGTGCCAGAGCGCAGAATAACTGATGAATTTAAGAACGCCCGTTGAATATGGCCGGTGTCAGTAAACGTTGGCAAAAAAGCATAATTAAATTATTGCCAGCAGCACAGTTGCAGTCACCAACGCTCTGGATAACATAAAAACAGCCTAACCAGCTTTGCTAGGGCAAGTAAAATTATCAGAGTGAGCTTTGCCTAATTTGTGTCTAGAAGTAGCTAACAAGCTAGCCAACGTTAGCCAGTTAGCTTGGGTGCTTAACTGCTGTTGTTAGGGCAGAACGCTCGGATCAACCCTACTCCTCGGCCAGAGCGTCCAGTGTGCGAACGGACAATCTGACAATGCTCTGAGTTGACGAACGCCCAGAGCGCACTCTGAGCAAACTCTGGCACTCCAGATTGAATTTACGAACAAACCTGTAGTATAAACCAGCCTTTAGTCTTGAAATCTTTGGATGTTTAGTACATGGACTCACATGTGAATCCTTAAAGAGCTGGGTTGGGCTAAAGCTTAAGAGGGTGTGAACGATGCTGAATGGTTGTAGACAAAGAAGAGTAGGTGTACCAAAACATCAATTTTCTCAAAAGTGAGGTTACAAGTTTATCAACTTTCAAAGCAGGATTGTTGCATGCTTGTGTTGCTTGCATATTAATACTGTAGTGCATGTGAAGCTAGATATAGGAGATGTATGTGCGGGTTGTTATGCTAAACACCGGGAGGAGTTAGTGGTAGTACACTGGCAGGATATGTCCGGACAGTGGAAGAATGAGGGCGTCAGGGAAGTGATGGTCCGATTACATGAGTTAGTGGTAAAAGTAGTTAAACCAGAGGGACTGCTTACCCCAGTAGAATTTGATCAGTATAAGGAAACAATCCTGGCTCGGCCAGCACTTAGAGTAAAGGTGCAGAGAATGCATGGCATGCCAAAGGAAGGAATGGGGCACATTTGGATACTGGAGGAGCAAATTCAAGGAGGTTTAGAGAATGGGTTTAAGAGGACTAACCAATATTATAGGGTGTATAGGACGAATCGGACAGAAAGTGAGGGGGATGGAACTGATAGCAAACCGATATGTTATTATTTATAACAGGTGGTGACGCCTGGGGTTGACCCAAAATCCCGGGGACTCTATCGGATGAATGCCTTTCAGACGGTGGAGGGCCAGAGATTGGAAGGAGGGAAAAAGGTCACCCCAGACTTAAATAGAGCGCTCTGCATTTACTGCTTAAGAGTGCCTGAGAAGCAGGAGTCAGTGATGTCGATTGGCTGTGTGTGCTTTATCCATACGGAATGCTTGGCTGAATGTCCGCTTGCTATTTTGAGCATAGTTTGTCCACTTACTGGGCAAAATACCATTGCTAGCTTGATAAGCTTGGCTAATGTGTTGTACAGTACTACCGTATTTTCCGCACTATAAGGCGCACCGGATTATAAGGCGCACCTTCAATGAATGGCCTATTTTAGAACTGTTTTCATATATAGGGCGCACCGGATTATAAAGCGCATAGAATAGAAGATACTGTAGTCAAACGTTTGACTGGGGTTGCGTTATGCGTCCACTAGATGGAGCTGTGCTAAAAGGAATATCAACAAAACAGTCAGATAAAGTCAAACTGTATTAAGCGTTCTGACAACTCCGTTCACTCCCATGGTAACATTGTTCAAACGTTAATGTGCATATTAACAATATCTCCCAGCCTTGCTCACTCTTCTCCCAAACGTGGAGGGGAACCTTTCCCTGATTCAGTAAACACGTAGTAAAAGAAACAGTCTGATACCACTAAATCAAACGTTAGTGCATAACTCAACATTGTTCAGTTACATATAACACGTAAAGCTCACTTTTTCAGTTCATTCCCCGTCCACGAACCCCTCGAATTCTTCTTCTTCAGTGTCCGAATTGAACAGTTGGGCGACTACGGCATCCAACCTGCCCGGCTCCCTCTCGTCATTATCCGAGTCAGTGTCACTGCTGTTGCCTGGCAGTTCAGAGATTATTCCTGCCTTCGTGAAAACTTTGACCACAGTTGAGACCGATATATCAGCCCAGGCATCCACGATCCATTGGCAGATAGTGGCGTAAGTCGCCCGGCGCTGTCTCCCCGTCTTGGTGAACGTGTGTTCGCCTTCTGTCATCCACTGCTCCCACGCAGCTCGCAGTCTAGCTTTGAACGCCCTGTTGACACCAATATCTAGCGGCTGGAGTTCTTTAGTTAATCGACCCGGAATGACGGCAAGCTCCGAATTAGTTTGCGTCACTTGTTTTTTGACAGCATCGGTGATATGGGCGCGCATTGAGTCGTAGATCAATAGGGACGGAGCTGTGTGGAAAAAGCCACCCGGTCTCTTGACGTCAATTTCTCTCAGCCACTCACTCATCTTTTCCTCATCCATCCATCCCTTCGGGCTAGCTTTGATGACGACGCCGGCTGGAAAGTTTTCTTTTGGTAAGGTCTTCCTCTTGAAAATAATCATTAGTGGAAGTTTCTGGCCATTAGCCTGGCAGGCGAGAGCTACAGTGAAGGATGACTTCTCATTCCCTGTGGTGCATACAGACACTGTACTGGTCCCCGTTTTTTCCACAGTGCGGTTCACGGGAATATCAAAGGTGAGTGGAACCTCGTCAATGTTGGTGATGTGCTCTGGCTGGATCTTCTTTTCAGTGATCTTCTTTTTGCAGTATGCGTGGAAAGTGACCAGCTTTTCTTGGTAATCTTTTGGCAGTTGCTGCGAGACGGTAGTTCGTGTGCGGATGGAGAGATTACGTCTTTTCATAAAACGAAAGCACCAAGAAGGACCGCCTCGAAATTCATCGATTGTCATGTCCCGTGCTAGCGCTGTTGCCTTCATTCGAATAGTGACTGTAGAGACGCTTCTACTTGCTGCTCTCTGTTCAACAACCCACTGTTCGAGTTTGTCCTCTAACTGTGGCCATCTCGCTTTGTTCCCTCGGAAACTCTGTTTAGTCTTCTTTACTTGGCGCAGGTCATCTTCTTGCTTCCTCCACTTCCGTACCATTGATTCATTAATGTTGAATTCTCTCGCTGCTGCTCTATTCCCATATTCTACTGCATGACCGACAGCCTTGAGCTTGAACTCTGCGTCGTAAGCGTGTCTCTTGAAAGGTGCCATTTTGGGGTCTTTATACACACACAAGTGGTGTGGGACTGTGAGTAAGCACAGTACCGGTGTGTACTGACTACGGTAGCCGTAATGCTGCAAGTGGTGCGGCTTTGTAGTTTACCAGTCGTACTGAAACATTTCATTATTATTAAATTGTTTTTATTGGTTTTTCATACTGAAACATTTTGACAGAGCGCCTTGAGCGCCGTGTACAACCAGTATGGATCAACCAATTAACCAATTGATCCATATATAAGGCGCTCCGGATTATAAGGCGCACTGTCGTTTTTTGAGAAAATTAAAGGCTTTTAAGTGCGCCTTATAGTGCGGAAAATACGGTAAGTGAAATTATTTGAGTGTGAGGAAGGTATGGAGGAAGCGGAGGGTAGGAGACCTTTCGCAGTGTAGAGGAGAGGACCCAGGTCAGAGAGCACAGCTAGACCAGGTTGTCTCAGAGAAGGGGAATAGGTTGGGGGGTCCAGTTAATCAGTGGATCCCGATATGGGATGATTTTGATAGGGAAGAGATGGTAGAAGGAGTGCCGATGTGGAGTTACTTTTCGTTCCTCAAGATAGAAGGGCAAGAGAAGCCGTATCCGTTTAGTGACGGAACTCCTGCCTCACCAGAGGTGACACCAGACACCTCAGTGATGGGATATGGGATGGATGATGAGAATGGGAAGCATTGGATGAGGAGGCTGGTTAGGGCAACGAAGTATAAGGTGGAGGTGAGGGTTAACTTGAAGACTCCAAAGCGCCCAAACTTGTTGATATATAGGGAGGGGGAGTATAGGGATAACATCCTGCTGTCTCGGCCCCCGCTTATAGCCCTGCAGTTCTGCCCAGCCGAGGCCCCGAGAGGCTTCCAGACCAGAGAGCGCCAGGGCTTCTTCAGTGGTAAAATACCACTGTGTACCCCAGACCAAACCAGAACCACCAGGTTGGAGCTGCCGATCCAGTGGATCTGTGAGGAGAAGGGTGGTAAAGTCTTCAAAGCCGAGGTGGGGCGAGGGATGTGAAGAACAGACAGGTTCGAGAGTGCCTGTACTCAACTCTTCTAGAGCGTTGTGGAAAGCAACTTCGCAGTCGGTACATGGTGGAAAAGGATCCAGCCAGTCGTGCAATGGTGCTAGAGGACATGAGATGGTTTGAGAAGATCACAGGGGGAAGAGATCACATGGAGATCTGAGAGAGTGACCTACTGGGGGACTCAATGGCAGAGCTGGACACCTTTGAGCTTTTGGACCATTCCGGGGCCAAGGGTCAAAAGAGACGTTGACTGGAAAACCTGATTACAGTAGCCAAAGCCACTCTCCCCATTGACCTAGAGCGTCGGACAGATGTCCTGGAGGAGGTACACTGTCTTGGCTATATGGCCCGTGGTAGAGGGAAAAGAAGAGCCCATAGACCTCCCCTGTGACCTCTGCTACCCAGGTCCGTGTCAAGAAATACATATCGGTGACTATGAAAGAGCAGAGATGCACCAGGCCAATGCAAGGGAGGCTGCCAAGTTGGCTGCCGCCCAGGCTGGAGAGAACTATTGGCAAGGACTGAGGGATAGTGAGGTAGAAGGGAGAGATGCCTTGGCAAGGGCCAATTCGGCCAGGGCAAAAGTAGAGGGACAGCCAGACAAACGACCATTAATGGATCCACCAGTAGGGCCATCAGGGAAGAAGCCTAGGAGTATGCTCAGTGCAGCCACTGATCAGGCCTCTGGACTGACGGTTAGAGTTACTATAGGTTTCTGAAATAGGCTTGATTAATTGAGGATCTCTAGCTAATTTTCTTGGTTAATCATTCCATCGGGAACCCGAGTAGCTGGTATAAAGGAACCTAACATGAGACCCAACTATAGTTACTGAGTGCATTGGTAGGAGTCGTAGGGAGGGGTGTCTCTGGGCAAAAGCCAACCCAGAGGAGGGCGGCCTGCTCATGGTGTGCCGAAGTTGAAACTCTGGCCTGGACGATCCTGAGAAGGCGCCGGGTTTATAAGGTTCAGGGTGAGGGAGCGTAGGCACGCGACTTCGGTGATAGCCCACTTTACTGTAAGGCCCTTACTGTTGAGCTTGAGGGACAGTCTCTAGCTGTAGACCAGCTCAGTGGTAAGGCAGAGCAGCAGTTATCAGATCTGTAGGAATTAATGAGGACTGATAACTGAGCTGCTATTGGGTAGGCAGGGGCGAGTTGAATTGTTAATCCTGCAGAGGTGGTATTTCAGCTTTGACAATGGGCCTGTAGTTGGATAGGATGTGCTGGTCAAGGTTGGGTTTCTTCAGTAAGGGGGTGACTGCAGCTGTTTTGAAGAGTGATGGTACCTCCCTGGTCAGCAGAGACTTGTTGATGAGAGTGGTGACAAACTGAAGCAGGCAGGATGAACAGGTTTTGAGTAGGGATGTAGGGATAGGGTCAAGGAAGCAAGTGGTGGCCTCAATTTTAAACATGATTGACTGCACAGCTATGGATGTGACTTCTGAGAAGTTGCTGAGGGGAGGGGCAGTCTGGGTTGGGGACTCAGGAGGTGGGGTGCAGGTCATCTTAGAGGCCATGATGTTTGTTCTGATGGTGTCAATCTTACTCAAGAAAATATCTGAGCGATTGTACTGTTCAGCTGAGGCTGCAGGAGGGCATGAGTTTGTAGGGTTGAGAAGGCGGTTGATGGTTGAGAACAGGGTTCTGGGGTTATCTTTGTGTTGTCAATTGTGGTGGAGTAGAAGGCTGATTGTGTTGCTTTTAGGGCAGCAGAGTAGCTTTATTGGTGGTATTTGTAGGTCAGCAAATGGACAGTGAGGCCATCCTTCCTGCGCAGTTCATCAGTAAAAACCAGGGTGAAGAGCGTTGGAAGGTTACTTTTTGTGTTTTTTCGGGAGCAAGGATGTTCAGGGTAGTATTCAGAGTGCACTTATACAGATTGACCATGTCGTCGAGGGCCAACTCACTGCAGTCAGACTCAAAGGTGGGCTGGATGTGTTCCAGGAAGAGGGATGGGTTGAGTTTCCTTAGGTTGCGGAATTTAATTGTCCTCTTTGGGAGTTGGAGAGAAGTTGGAGGGGTCAAAGACAGTGTCACAGCCTTGTGGTCAGAGACGCCTAGCTCAATGACATCCAAGTCAGAGGCAGGGACAGTGATAATGAGGTCCAATGTGTGTCCACGTTTGTGGATGGGAACATTTGCATGTTGCACAAGGTTTAGACAGTCCAGCAAGTTAAGGAAGTCAGCAGCCATAGAGTCCTTGGGTGAGTCAACATGGATGTTAAAGTCTCCCAAAATCACAATGTTGGAGAGGATGGGGCATACAGAGGTTAATAGTTCAGAAAACTCAGTAATAAAATAAGTGCTTGTCTAGTGTGGCGGTAAACAAGGATAACAGTGCAAGGATTTGGTTGTTTACATTTAAAAGCAAGGCAATCAGCAACGGTCAGTGGGTTTAAAATAAAGCAGTCACTGTATAAAACAGCAAGGCCTCCACTGTGGCCGTGGCTACGCGCCTTTTCAATGTATTTAAATCTAGGCGGAGCTGCCTCATTTAGATGGTAAAAGTCCCCCTCTTTGTGCCATGTTTCACTGAGGCAGATAATCTCAAATCATTGTCTGAGATAAACTCAAACAAAAGAGGAGATTTGTTTGTTAAGGATTGGAGATTGTATAGTGCAAAACATGTGTAGGCGTTGGTGGAAACAGTTTCATTGCATTTTGGTTGGTCCACTGCGCTCTGTATGGACTGTAATGGCTTGGAGTGGGTGACGTCAATTGGCTAAGGGTCAGCCTGCAGAAATGGCCAGTGTCCTTTATCATCCAACTCCGCTGGGCATGTTTTTGTACTGCTCTCATTGCGAGTGCACACAATAGACATTAGTTTGTTAATTAGTCTACCACCTCATCGTCTGCATGTTTTCCATAGGAGCCCATATTTAAAGAGGCTGTTCTTAAGCTCCTTACACAGGCTTGTTTTAATCTGTGCAAAATTTCGGAGTAGTCTTCCTCTGTTGCTGCCATTACTGAATCTTTTGGTCCAGCCTTTGGTCCTGTTGATGGATATCTTAGCACATATTTTACTTCCTGCTTTGATCCTATGGGTACACTCGCAATGGCCGCCAGTCCACCCATTATGCCATCATTGACTTGAATAGGGATGCCCGTTCTTTTCATTGTATTTCTATGGCAGCACATGCAGAGAGGAGAAAATGAGCATAAAAAATTAATAAAATAATTAAACATTTAAATATATATTTCCTATTCGAACAATTATTACGGTGACCGCTGTCATTTGGCTGGCCAATTACCATCATCCATAATTCCATGACCGTCGCAGCCCTAACAAGGAGTGCATCTCTATTGATGCAGCACTGACTAGCCACCCATAATTAAATGACTCTGACCTTTCCTTTGAAGTTCCTCACAGACTAAACATGACAACCAAACACCACTACCACACTTATAATTAAAACTAAGTACAGCGACACGAATAGTCAAATTCAACAGTAACAAAACAAATGCTCAGAGCCCTAGGCATAGACACTATGACACCAACTCTGTGCTCCCAACAAATAGTTTAATGCAGGGCTTCATTTGCATATTGCTATCAGCATTTTTATGCTGCTGCAGTCATCCAGCACTGCATAAATTCACCTGGCCTTGTAATCTTTATTTGGTGATACACAAGGCTGCAATATTTAGATATATTCAAAGGCTCCGTGTTCATGCCTGCATGCGTAATGTTAAAGTGGAATCCTGCAGTGTTGATTAACCTTGCATATTTACCCTGTGCCTGACTAGATTAACGATCTGGGCTCTGATAGCACATAGCACAGGCTGCTAACATGCCTCTGTGGGAGGTGAATACTGCATAGCAATGCTGTAGCAATTAAACATCACTCCGTAGTCCGTACCACAACGCACCGCACACATATTCACCAGTCAGAGTGCGTCTGAAGTTTAGACAGGCTGTCAAACTCTGCCCCTCGCCTCAGAATTAAGTTATTACTGAGTTTCAGTTTGGTATTTCACTGCCTGTTTCATGTGTCACTCTGCTTATTGCAGCATTTGCAATATGCCTCTGAAATAAACGCAATTGAAAAAGGAGGAAAATCAATACACCGTAATCTTTCTGATTATAGTGAACTTTTGCTGGAAGCATTGCTTTAGAACAAAGGGGCCGAAGTCATTTGGCCATTGGTGCTACGTTTTATTGGGAGATACTGAGCAGAGCTGGGCCGGGCTGAACTGCATTGAACAAAACAGTGCTGTGTGAGAAGAAGAGCAGCCCAGCGTTAAGACAGACTGGGGCACTAAGGCAGGGATTCAATTTAACCTGTCATACCAATGTCAATACAATTTATATGTTTACAAAGTACTGGTTGTGCACAAAGACTTGCCACTTCTTATTCTGAAAAGTGGAAGCATCTACCTGTGCGGGGAGTAGTGCAGTAAACGCTTACTTATAGTTTAGATTTATTTCGCTTTGTGTGAGGGGGGAAAATCACACACAAAATGTTGGCCACACTGGCTTTTTGTTGAAAGCCAGGGGAGTGGAAAAGTGTTGTCTCAGAGGATCTCTGCTTTGTCTGGCAGCGACAATAACACTCCCTGCTTCACTGCTTCCCAAAACCAGGAGGGGATCAGGAGCCACTCAGCTCTGTCCTGTGGTTTCAGGATGACATCCCTGCTCTTCTTCCAGCCAGGAATGACTGGCTTTCCAGCGGGCGGGATGCAGGGAAACGGGGAGAAAGTGAGGGATCAGTGTGCAGGGATCAGCACGTCACTTTGGTATTAGGCCGGTGTCTCTGTGCCACAGTGAGGTGCTCTTGCCCCAGTCCGTGCTCAGTGTCCAGTCAGTCAGTGGGCCCCTACAGTGAATGGAGCACCACCATGTCACCATCCTACCTGGCTCAAGTTACCTACCTAATTAAGTTCAGGTCTCCAAAGTGCTCCTGCTTACTCATCTCTACACACAACAATGGCCAGCCTCCCCCTTACATTTCTCTCTCTTTGTTTTTTTGAATACATATTGAATGAAACGGTCCCTCTCTATGCTTTCAAACAAAAACAAAATCAATTTGAAAGCTGTTCACGCTGCTCGTTCCGTGGGTAAGCGAATGCTCCTACCACTGTCTCTCCCAAGCATCTTTGACTGGTGTTTTGGCTTACTGCCCCCCATACCGCTTGTAACTTGCGAGTTGGTAATCTCCCGCTCGTTTAGTAAAGTGCAGCCAGGATCCATACAGAGCGCAAGTTCTCCGCTTTCTCTGTTTATCACACAGGTGCATGTGTGATCAAGTGTGTGTTGCTTGTGTGTGTTTGCCATTTCACTGGCAAATCTTGTTTTCAGGAGATGGGGTGTGGGTTGTGTTAGCGTACTCATTTTAGCTCACAACAAGCTTGTAGCATGGCTAATACTAGACAGAAAAACTGCAAAGCTCAATGCGGAAGATAAATAGGTATCAAGCACTACACTCCATGAACTATTCGATCAACAGAAAGAGTTCTATAAAATGTTCATTATCTGTCTTCTCTCAGTCATGAATTTTCCATTGTTGCCCTTTCAGAAACATGGTTGACTGAAGAGACAACCCTCCTTCATGGCATGTCTCCTTATAATGTTGTTCCCCACTGTAGAACATCCAGAGTGGGAGGAGGAGCGTACATTCTTGTTCATTCATGTTTTCAATTATTTGTAAGAGAGGACCTCGCACTTACATCTGATAACATTGATGTTGATCTCTTTTCATAGAAATTCCTTCCTGTACATTTTTTGGTGGTAAAAAAGTGGTAATTGGGTGCATCTATCTGCCAGCCGATTCTCATTGGTAGTTTCATTGATATCCTTGCATCCACCATGGATTTGATTAATAATGAAGATAAAAAAAAGATATTGTGTTATTACAACATAAACTTATTTAAAAGAGAGAACCACTCAATGACATCTGACTTTTTGAATATTTTATACTCCAGCTATCTGTATCTCCTCATCTATAAGCCCACAAGACCGACCAGTATTGATAATATTTTAACAAATTCTTTGAATAATGTGGCTAATACAGGTATACTTTATACTGACTTTTCTGACCACTTTCCAAAATTCCACTTCTCTTTGGCAGCTGTAAATGAACGGAAGGGAATGATTAGTACCATTAAATGTAGAATATTTAACAAAAGTAATTGTGAGCGCTTTCAGATATTGAGTGATGATATTTAATGGGAAAATGTTTAGAATCAGGCCGATGTGGAGTCTGCTTACCAGACGTTTCTCACGTCTTTCAATTCTGTATTTCACCACCTTGGTTTACAACCGGTCTCAAAAAATCCTCAGTTAAAAAAAACAAGTTGTATAAAAATGTCTCACCTGAATTCTACAAATTACAAAAAGTATAACAACACATTTCCTCACCTACTTCGGATATCCCCAAAAATATATTTTACTAACAAATCCTTAAATAATATAAAGTAAACTTGGAAAATCATCAATCAACTGTTAAATAAGAAAAAGTCATCTACAACTATCCATCTCAAGTTATTGTTAAAAATAATACCTATAGTGATTCTGATGCTATTTCATGTGAATTTAATAACTTTTTTGTGAATGTGGGTTCCTCTCTGTCAAAGAAAATAGAGAAAGGGTTTGCATTAAGGGACATTTCCCTTCTCTGCTTCAGTTTGATCTTCCTGATGTAATGGAGGTGATGGAGGTAATTGGTAACTTAAAGATATCAGCAGCAGGTCATGATGAGATTGGTGCCTCTTTGGTGTCTTCCTCGATTACTGAGCCTCTAACGTACACTACCAGTCAAAAGTTTGGACACACCTACTCATTCAAGGGTTTTCTTAATTTTTTACTATTTTTTACATTGTAGAATAATAGTGAAGACATACAAACTATGAAATAACACATATGGAATCATGTAGTAACCAAAAAAAGTGTTAAACAAATCAAAATATATTTTATTTTTGAGAATCTTCAAATAGCCACCCTTTGCCTTGAAGACAGCTTTGCACACTCTTGGGATCTCTCAACCAGCTTCACCTGGAATGCTTTTCCAACAGTCTTGAAGGAGTTCCCACAAATGCTGAGCACTTGTTGGCTGCTTTCCTTCACTCTGCGGTCCAACTCATCCCAAACATCTCAATTGGGTTGAGGTTGGGGGATTGTGGAGGCCAGGTCATCTGATGCAGCACTCCATCAATTTCCTTCTTGGTAAAATAGCCCTTACACAGCCTGGAGGTGTATTGGGTCATTGTCCTGTTGAAAAACAAATGATAGTCCCACTAAGCCCAAACCAGATGGGATGGCATATCGCTGTAGAATGCTGTGGTAGCTATGCTGGTTAAGTGTGCCTTGAATTCTAAATAAATCACAGACAGTGTCACCAGCAAAGCACCCCCACACCATAAGACCTCCTCCTCCATGCTTTACGGTGGGAAATACACATGCGGAGATCCTCTGTTCACCCACACTGCATCTCACAAAGACACGGCGGTTGGAACCAAAAATCTCCAATTTGGACTCCAGACCAAAGGATACATTTCCACCGGTATAATGTCCATTGCTTGTGTTTCTTGGCCCAAGCAGGTCTCTTCTTCTTATTGGGGTCCTTTAGTAGTGGTTTCTTTGCAGCAATTCAAACCATGAAGGCCTGATTCACACAGTCCTCTCTAAACAGTTGATGTTGAGATGTGTCTGTTAGTTGAACTCTGTGAAGCATTTATTTGGGCTGCAATTTCTGAGGCTGGTAACTCTAATGAACTTATCCTCTGCAGCAGAGTTAACTCTTGGTTTTCCATTCCTGTCGCGGTCCTCATGAGAGCCAGTTTCATCATAGCGCTTGATGGTTTTTGCGACTGCACTTGAAGAAACTTTCAACGTTCTTGAAATGTTACAGATTGACTGACCTTTATGTCTTAAAGTAATGATGGACTGTCATTTCTCTTTGCTTATTTGAGCTGTTCTTGCCATAATATGGACTTGGTATTTTACCAAATAGGGCTATCTTCTGTATACCCCCTCTACCTTGTCACAACACAACTGATTGTCTCAAACACATTAAAAAGGAAAGAAATTCCACAAATTAACTTTTAAGAAGGCACACCTGTTAATTGAAATGCATTCCTGGTGACTACCTCATGAAGGTGGTTGAGAGAATGCCAAGAGTGTGCAAAGCTTTCATCAAGGCAGCTATTTGAAGAATCTCAAATATAAAATATATTTGGTTTTCTTAAATACTTTTTTGGTTACTACATGATTCCATATGTGTTATTTCATAGTTTCGATGTCTTCACTATTATTATACAATGTAGAAAATAGTACAAATAAAGAAAAACCCTTGAATGAGTAGGTGTGTCCAAACGTTTGACTGGTACTGTATATCTTCACCAAATCTATGCAAACTGGTATTGTTCCTAAAGATTTGAAAATTGTCAAAGTTACCCCCCTCTATAAATCTGGGGATCCAAGATCTTTTGCAAATAATCGTCCAATATCTGTGCTACCATCTTATTGTAAGGTGTATAAGAGAATGTTGAAACATTTAAATTCTCTGTATTCTATATGAGCACCAATATGGTTCTCATAAAAACTACTCCACAGATATGGCTCTTTTGCAACTTGTGGATAACATTTTTATAGCCCTGAACAACAATGAATACGCTCTTGGCATGTTTTTAGATTTATCCAAAGCGTTCGACACAGTTGATCATGAAATATTACTTTCTAAATTGCATTATTATGGTTTTCATGATTATACATATAATTGGCTATATAGTTATGTTGATGACAGAGAACAATTTGTTCATGCAAACGGCTGTGCATCTACCAGGGCCAAGATATCCGGTGGTATTCCACAGGGTTCGATAATTTGACCTTTGTTATTCCTAATCTATATCATTGACCTTGCAGCTGTGTCTTCTACCGTACCTCCCATTCTCTTTGCTGATGATACCAATTTGATTTTATAACACAGTAAATTTTATCCATCTGCACCTTTGTTTAAGACACTCAATATCTTGTCTATTTACGACATTAATGTATGCCAATTATGCACTTTCATCTACAAATACTCATACCTACCAGACAATTTACCTAAACCCTTCAATGGATTCTTCCAGGTTAATTCTGAAATCCATCTACAGTGGGGGAAAAAAGTATTTAGTCAGCCACCAATTGTGCAAGTTCTCCCACTTAAAAAGATGAGAGAGGCCTGTAATTCATCATAGGTACACGTCAACTATGACAGACAAATTAAGATTTTTTTTCTCCAGAAAATCACATTGTAGGATTTTTTATGAATTTATTTGCAAATGATGGTGGAAAATAAGTATTTGGTCAATAACAAAAGTTTCTCAATACTTTGTTATATACCCTTTGTTGGCAATGACACAGGTCAAACGTTTTCTGTAAGTCTTCACAAGGTTTTCACACACTGTTGCTGGTATTTTGGCCCATTCCTCCATGCAGATTGTCACGATGGCCGGTAAGAGAGGACCAATGCGCAGCGTCGAATGCAAACATATTTATTAACACTGAAGGAAACACTACCAAAACAACAAACGATACGTGACAGTACACGGTCAAACATAACCAGACTTGAAACAAAATCCCACAAACACGAAAGAAAAACCGACTGTTTAAATATGGCTCCCAATCAGAGACAACCAGCTGACAGCTGACACTCGTTGCCTCTGATTGGGAGTCACTCAGGCCAACATAGAAATAATCAAACTAGACCCACAACCTACAACACAAAACATAGAAACTAACACCCTGGCTCAACATAAGAGAGTCCCCCGAGCCAGGGCGTGACACAGATCTCCTCTAGAGCAGTGATGTTTTGGGGCTGTCGCTGGTCAACACGGACTTTCAACTCCCTCCAAAGATTTTCTATGGGGTTGAGATCTGGAGACTGGCTAGACCACTCCAGGACCTTGAAATGCTTCTTACGAAGCCACTCATTCGTTGCCCGGGCGGTGTGTTTGGGATCATTGTCATGCTGAAAGACCCAGCCACGTTTCATCTTCAATGCCCTTGCTGATGGAAGGAGGTTTTCACTCAAAATCTCACGATACATGGCCCCATTCATTCTTTCCTTTACACGGATCAGTCGTCCTGATCCCTTTGCAGAAAAACAGCCCCAAAGCATGATGTTTCCACCCCCATGCTTCACAGTAGGTATGGTGTTCTTTGGATGCAACTCAGCATTCTTTGTCCTCCAAACACGACGAGTTGAGTTTTTACCAAAAAGTTCTATTTTGGTTTCATTTGACCATATGACATTCTCCCAATCCTCTTCTGGATCATCCAAATGCACTCTAGCAAACTTCAGACGGGCCTGGACATGTGCTGGCTTAAGCAGGGGGACACGTCTGGCACTGCAGGATTTGAGTCCCTGGCGGCGTAGTGTGTTACTGATGGTAGGCTTTGTTACTTTGGTCCCAGCTCTCTGCAGGTCATTCACTAGGTCCCCCCGTGTGGTTCTGGGATTTTTGCTCACCGTTCTTGTGATCATTTTGACCCCATGGGGTGAGATCTTGCGTGGAGCCCCAGATCGAGGGAGATTATCAGTGGTCTTGTATGTCTTCCATTTCCTAATAATTGCTCCCACAGTTGATTTCTTCAAACCAAGCTGCTTACCTATTGCAGATTCAGTCTTCCTAGCCTGGTGCAGGTCTACAATTTTGTTTCTGGTGTCCTTTGACAGCTCTTTGGTCTTGGCCATAGTGGAGTTTGGAGTGTGACTGTTTGAGGTTGTGGACAGGTGTCTTTTATACTGATAACAAGTTCAAACAGGTGCCATTAATACAGGTAACGAGTGGAGGACAGAGGAGCCTCTTAAATAAGAAGTTACAGGTCTGTGAGAGCCAGAAATCTTGCTTGTTTGTAGGTGACCAAATACTTATTTTCCACCATAATTTGCAAATAAATTCATTAAAAATCCTACAATGTGATTTTCTCAATTTGTCTGTCATAGTTGACGTGTACCTATGATGAAAATTACAGGCCTCTCTCATCTTTTTAAGTGGGAGAACTTGCACAATTGGTGGCTGACTAAATATTTTTCTTCCCCACTGTATATAACACAAGACACTGCGTTAACCTTCACCCTTCCCACTGCCGCACCTCACATAGTCAATTCTCTATCAGATACAGAGGTACATTTACATTTTACATTTACGTCATTTAGCAGACGCTCTTATCCAGAGCGACTTACAAATTGGTGCATTCACCCTATAGCCAGTGGGATAACCACTTCACAATTATTATTATTATTTTATTTTTTTAGGGGGGGGGTTAGAAGGATTACTTTATCCTATCCCAGGTATTCCTTAAAGAGGTGGGGTTTCAAATGTCTCCGGAAGGTGGTGAGTGACTCCGCTGTCCTGGCGTCGTGAGGGAGCTTGTTCCACCATTGGGGTGCCAGAGCAGCGAACAGTTTTGACTGGGCTGAGCGGGAACTATGCTTCCGCAGAGGAAGGGGAGCCAGCAGGCCAGAGGTGGATGAACGGTAGAGGTACCATAGTCTAGATTTTTTATCTTCACATTGCCAAAACATCATAATCCCTCAATAACTTCAAGCGAAGACTGGGGGTCAGCCTGTTGAACCAAACTACTCAGTAATCTTCTCCATATAGCCTAACTCTCACACACTCACATGCACACACACATTTAAATAAAACAAAATACTTGTTTTTCTTTTTGTGATTACTGATCAATTAATTTATACATTTATAATTAGTAGGTTTTGTTATCTGTTTTAACAAATCTATCATCATTTATATAACTATTCACACCCCTGAGTCAATACATATTAGAATCACCTTTGTGTGAGAAGGTGATTTGAAGGAGTCAGGCGCAGGAGGGTAAATCACAGAATACAGAGTTTATTCCGTAGTACAAGGTTACGCTGGATAGCGTCAACCGTCCAGTGCGCACTGGAACAAATACAGGCACATGGGGAAAATATACCCTGGCAATACAAAGTACACGTAGCTCAACAGAGCTACTCTCATCTCACATACAACAATCATCCACAAGAACGAGGGGGGCAGAGGGAACACTTATACACATACTAATGAGGGGATATAAACCAGGTGTGTGTAATAGACAACACAAAACAAATGGAATGATGAGATATGGAGCGGCAGTGGCTAGAAGGCCGGTGACGACGAACGCCGAAGCCTGCCCAAACAAGGAGAGGAGGCAGCTTCGGAGGAAGTCGTGACACTTTGGCAGCGATTACAGCTGTGAGTCTTCTGGGTAAGTCTCTAAGAGCTTTGCATACCTGGATTGTACAATATTTTCCCATTATTCTTTTCAGATTTCTTCAAGCTCTGTCAAGTATGAAGTCGATCATTGCTAGACAACCATTTTCAAGTCTTGCCATAGATTTTCAAGCAGATTGAAGTCAAAACTGTAACTCGGCCACTCAGGAATATTCACTGTCTTCTTGGTAAGCAACTCCAGTGTTGGTTTGGCCTTGTGTTTGTGTTGTTATTGTCCTGCTGAAAGGTGAATTAATCTCCCAGAGTCTGGTGGAAAGCAGACTGAACCAGGTTTTCCTCTAGGATTTTGCCTGTGCTGAGCTCCATTCTGTTTCTTTGTTATCCTGAAAAACTCCTCAGTCCTTAACGATTACAAGCATACCCATAACATGATGCTGCCACCACTATGCTTGAAAATATGGAGAGTAGTACTAAGTAATGTGTTGTATTGGATTTGCCCCAAACACAACACTTTGTAACCAGGACAAAAAGTGAATTGCTTTGCAAAACGTTTTGCAGTATTACTTTAGTGCCTTGTTGCAAACATGTTTTTGAATATTTTTATTCTGTACAGGCTTCCTTCTTTTCACACTGTCAATTAAGTTATTATTGTGGACTAACTACAATGTTGTTGATCCATCCTCAGTTTTCTCCTATCACAACCATTAAACTCGCTAACTGCTTTAAAATCACCATTGGCCTCATGGTGAAATCCCTGAGTATTTTCCTTCCTCTCTGGCAAATTAGTTAGGAAGGACTCTTGTATCTTTGTAGTGACTTGGTGTATTGTATAACTTCACCATGCTCAAAGGGATGTTAAATGTCTGCTTTTGTTTATTTTACCCATCTACCAATAGGTGCCCTTCTTTGTTAGGCATTGGAAAACCTCCCTGGTCTTTGTGGTTGAATCTGTGTTTGAAATTCACTGCTCGACTGAGGGACCTTACAGATAATTGTATGTGTGGGGTACAGAGATGAGGTAGTTATTCAAAAATCATGTTAAACACTACTATTGCACACAGAGTGAGTCCATGCAACATATTATGTGACTTGTTAAGCAAATCTTTACTTCTAAACTTATTTAGGGTTTCCATAAGAAAGGGGTTGAATATTACTGACTTTAGACATTTTAGCTTTTCATTTTTTATTAATTTATTTTAAAAAATCGAAAAACATAATTCTACTTTGACATTTTGGGTTATTTTGTGTAGGCCAGTGACCAAAAAATCAAAATGTAATCAATTTTAAATTCAGGCTGTAACAAAACAAAATGTGGAAAAAGTCAAGCGGTGTGAATACTTTCTGATGGCATGTACATTTCAAAGTGCAGTAATGATTGTACCTAATCCTGCACTCGTAACCAAGTGGGAAGCAGGAATTTACCACATACGATTGAGAAAAATCCACTTGAAAGGCACTCCAACTGGTAATTACTAGTGGGAAATGCGTCTCATCCCTGAGCTCCGACTTCTCCCACCTGCTGACCTCTGACATCACCTACTAAAGAAATTACCACGATAAGAGCATTTTCAGCATTTAAATGTAACAACAAAACATTTTTTTATAAAAAGCAATCTATTAAAAGGTGCGCTATGCAGAAATTGCTCCGGCATTTCCTGGTTGCTAAAATTCTAATAGTTCGCCTAATTTCAGTTTGTGACAAAACAAGCAAGTATAGTCTAGAGAATCATTGTACCATCTAAACCACTGTGAAATATATTTTCCATAACCAAAAATATTGTGTTTTCAGCTGTTTGAAGCTTGTGTACAAAACAGAAAGTAAAAGACACAAAAACTAAACTTAAGAACGGGAAGCATAGAAAAGCGCACATAGAACAGATCTACTGCTTCTTAGACTTGGTTTCAATGAGAACTATAACTCACATTTCTATGTGAATTTGGTCGGGTCGCCAAAAAAGTTACATATTGCAGCTTTAATATGGTTTTTGAACTCTATAATTTGTTTAGAAGCATTATAGCTGACATTTCACTGGTGACATTTCACATGTGAAAGCGAGTACTAAGAACTGTTTGTTCTTAGAATAGAGGATAAGGAGAGACTTAGTTCGGAACAGAGACACCTCGTTCCGAACCTGCAAGTTTCAGAGTACAGAGGGTGGGGGTAAGAACATGAGATGTGCACAGCCGTTAGGTACAGAGTTATGTGAAAACAGCAACTTACACAACCAGAGTAACAGGATTGTACACACCTATCATGTATATAAACCTTAAAGTAATGCTAATACACATTTTTCCCTTACACATTTCACATGTGAACACGTGTTTTTGGAACATTTCACGTGACATTTCAGATGTGAAAATATGTGTTTTTGAAACTTTACATGTGATCACGTTTTCACATGTGCAACTGCATGTGTTATCACTGTTCAGCTAAAGTATGACCCATACATGGGAATTGAACTCACAACCTCTAGATTTGATGTACACTGACCTTTCTGCTGCGCCACAAAATCTGTAGCATTCCCATACACATTCATTACCTATACTCTTTTACACTGCTATTTTAGTTATCAGTTATTCTGACTATTCTCTCATTGATTTAATTTACTTATTTCAGCAATTTGAGGGTTTTCTGTATAGTTGTCTAATGTTGGTGTGGAATATTATTCTGTTTTAATGTTACTCCTAAATCACTACGATAAGTATAATATTTTTTATTGAGTGTATTTTTAAGAAAGCTGAAATTTACTTTGAAGTCCAAAGTGTAGGAATATAGGTGAAATCAGTTATTGACACAGACATGGTGGTGTAGCAGGAAGATTGGAATGCAGTGAACCAAGAGGTTGTGAGTTCAAATCGCAGGTGAGGACATTTTGAATAATAATTACTGTATACATAAACACACAATGAAGTCATGTATGTCAAAGTGTGTCAAATACAGTGCATTCGGAAAGTATTCAGACCCATTGACTTTTTCGACATTTTGTTATATTACAGCCTTATTCTAAAATTGATTAAATAAAATAAAAATCCTCATCAATCTACACACAATACCCCATAATGACAATACAAAAACAGGTTTTTAGAAATGTTTGCTAATGTAAAAATGAAAAACCTTATTTACATAAGTATTTAGACCCTTTGCTATGAGTCTTGAAACTGAGCTCAGGTGCATCCTGTTTCCATTGATCATCCTTGAGATGTTTCTACAACTTGATTGGAGTCCACCTGGGGTAAATTCAATTGATTGGACATAATTTGGAAAGGCACACACCTGTCTATATAAGGTCCCACAATTGACAGTGCATGTCACTTTGTGCATTAAACGTTCAAAAATATTACATTCAAATTCAATATCCTAATACAAATTCAAAATTATAATACAATCTGTTGGCAATGAAATCACTCCATATAGAACTTCTAAGCCCCTTAACCCCAAGACTTAACACTGAGCACATGTATAGTAGTCTCATGACAAACTTAACATTAGCTGGCCTGTGCGCACACAAGATTTGGTTCTAGGTGCCGAGATTATATTTACTGTATAGAGACAGAGGAAGAGGCGACGCGAGAGGGTTTACTCCCGTCAAACTATGTCCACAATAAGCAGACCGCCTGTCATCCCACTCAGCCTATGGCTTTATAACGACGCACACATTGAGAGCACAGCATCCCTCACAGGGTCTTAGCATGCAAATTCTCCTCTATTTAGTTTTTATTATATGTGAATACTTCTGCATTAGTTTAATCTGTTTCAGCTGTAGATGCCATTATCCCCTTCATTCTAAAGAGGCGACTGCTAAGTGTGGGGAGAACTATGGATGTATTGGCAGGTGGGTCTGGGATTGTGGAATAATAGACATGTTGAATCATAAAGATCCAATTACATGCTAAACTGATGTATGGGAATTTAAATTGTCAGGAATTTGATGACCAGTTGGTCAATATACACTTGGGACACAAAAACTAAAAATACCGTAAAATGTGGAATATTTATTACAAAGTTAATATGTACACTCCACAGTACATGTAAAGTAAGAACAATTAGCGACTAGTCTATGAAAAAATTACATTTCCTATAAAGAAATCAATACTTATAAAATTACAAATATGTATAAAATGTTTTGCATAACTTGCCACATCCTGAAAATTAGCTTAAAGTAATTAGAAAGGTGAAGGCATTTAACAGAGTTCAGCTCAGATCTTTCCTGTCCTCTTCCCAGCATTCCTCCTCAGGTTTTCCGTGCTCGTTTTCCCATGACAAAGGGCAGAGCAGAGTCTTCCTCCTTGGAGCAGGAAGCCCGCTTCCCACTCGAGGCGTTCTCTGAAACTCTGGAGAGAGAAATTCTCAGAAGTGAGTCTGGGGCTTCAAGCCCCAGCTTAACGGAGCAGAAAGACCAAATCACATTATAAAAAAAAAAAGACAATTCATGACTTCTATGGAACAATTCTCTCACAGACAAATGGACAGCAAAAGGTGTCTTTATTTGCCATGATGAGTCCTGTCTCATGTGGTTGTTTCCTATATAGCCCTGACCAAATCACACCCAGGGCTGCTCTACCACAGATACTTACAGCATAACCATCTCTGCATGCATGGGGGGAAAATAATAGTAGAACATTTAGATTATGTCTCCCATCCCTAAGTGGTATCACCACTAATGATATGGCTAGATTAAAGCACTCCTTGACAACAGTGTGTTTCCAGGGAAACGGTACTGATGTGTTGAAGTGTGAGGCATGGTGGTTTGGATGCAGTACAGTACAGGTCCTAATCTACTGTCTACTGTCACTGCATAAGGCTAATAACATAAAGGAACTCTCCCTGCTCTGTTCTGTTCTGTTCTCCTCTCACATTCCTCCGTGGCCACATACCCACTAACACAGACAGAAGGTCAGCATGTGGAGGTCAGGTCTCTGCAGGGGGCAGCAGGTCACAGACCGCTCTGCACTGTGGGGTACATGTAAGACATCACAACATGTAGAGCGTTGGCCTGGCAGGGTGCTGCAGGTCAAAGGGCATAGTCTCCAGAAGAGCTATGGTGGCCCTTCAGGTCGTTCTCCTAGTATCTAGGCCAGTGATCCCCAGTGGGGTGACTGAAGGGTTATTTTGGAAATGTTGACACAAGGAAACGACTTTCTCCACGACAAAATCATGAAATCAAAAAGGAAATAGTAGTCTAAAACAAAAGGCTTTTTAAAGACTTATCTGTGCTCCAGCTCTGAATGAAATGCCCCACCTGACCTTCCACGGTCTGCTGATTTCTTCTCCGAAATGATAAAATCCCAGAGGACATTTCTAATTGCTTTCTCCTGAACTTTCCCACCTCACTCTCTCCGTCTCACTCTCCCTCTCTGTTCCCTCTGCTGCTTATCGCCAGTGCGACGCACAGAATCCTGAGAAGTAGTCATATGTTCTTCTCCCCCAAATTTTTTAACACCAAGGATTAACAGGTTTTCGGGTTGATAATCTGCCCAAATCATTTTCCACCATCTCTGTTTCATGTGGAATAACCGAATGGACTGAATAAGTCAAATGAAATCAAACTGTATTGGTCGTGTACACATATTTTGCAGATGTTTCTAGCTCAAACAGTGCAGTAATACCTAACAATAAACACAAATCCCCCCAAATAAAAAGAAAGAAATGAAGAAATATCAGAATAGCCCCGAGACATGGGAAAATGATTGGAGCAGTATAGAAGAATGCTCTGTGACCTGCGGTTCACTCTACCTCGGTCGGCGCATGGCCAACAAGTCACACAGCCAATTATCACCCCGAGCTGTGTTTGGCTTCCTCGCTGGACAGCAGAATGGATGTGCCCTTCTAATGCAATGGCACTGGCTATAGATAGGACCAACTTCTACAGACTGCAGACTGTCGCCTCAGAGAAGTTATTATGTGCTCCCCTCCCTCTCACAGCAACTTTGTTATGATGACTGGATAGACACTTGCCAGGGAAAAATCCAATAGGTCATTTTGAACTATGCCTAGTTTATTACATTTTACAAACCACCTCCTCATCATACACCAATTACACAATGTTTTACTCACTCACACACACACACACACACACACACACTTAATGAAGTTGTGTGCAAATGTGCCTCATTAATTAACCCCATCATTCCTGAGATCCCAGCAAAATTCAGCCCTTATATTTAGCCTCACAATTAAATGTTTAACAAGGTTATTTTCAGGACAACCAGGGCTACAACTAAAAACACAAAACAATTTGACATAAATTGTTGCATTCTTGAGTTTTATTGACAAATGTCAACAACAAAAAAATAAGGTCTGCCAATGCAAAAACCGGATCAAAATGAATTTATATGAATGCTGTAAGTAAATAAATTGTTTGCTCACTGGGAAATGAAGATCCAGTGACAACTGTGTGGAGTTTGGAGTTTGTGACAGCAACTATGTGAGCTTATTACAGTATTATAGACAATATGTACTGGGATTTCCTATGATCTTCTATGTAGAACACCTCCTTACCTTCTAATGATTTACAGGCAGCCCAATTCGGATCTTCTTTCCATTAATTGGTCTTTTGAACAATCACATCAGATATTTTCACATAAGCTCTATTTCCAATTAGTTAAAGAAAGATCACAATTGGGCTGCCTGTAAATGAAGCCAGTGTGGCTCAGATAAATATAAAGGGGTGGCACAGCTCTGCATGTGTTCAGAGTTGGATGCAGCACCGTGGGTGCCCTCATATACCACAGATATTTTAGTTGAGGTCTGCCAAGGATACTTAACTCACAATCCATAAAAAGCCCAGCTGAAATTGAATCCGCTATGCCATTTAGGGCACAGCAACCCAACACTTTTGTTTGGTGGAAAAACTGTCTACACAGATACACACACTCAAATCTACAGTGCATTCAGAAAGTATTCAGACCCCTTCCCTTTTCCCACATTTTGTTACTTTACAGCTTTATTCTAAAATTGATTAAATACACATTTTTCCTCATCAATCTACACACAATAACCCATAATGACAAAGCGAAAACAGGTTTTTAGAAATGTTTGCAAATGTATTTTATTTTAATTGGTCACTATGACAGAGCTCCAGAGTTCGTCTCTGGAGATGGGAGAACATTCCAGAAGGACAACCATCTTTGCAGCACTCCACCAATCAAGCCTTTATGGTAGGGTGGCCGGACAGAAGGCACTCCTCAGTAAAAGGCACATGACAGCCCGCTTGGAGTTTGCCAAAAGGCACCTAAAGGAATCTCAGACCATGAGAAACAAGATTCTCTGGTCTGATGAAACCAAGATTGAACTCTTTGGCCTGAATGCCAAGTGTCATGCCTGGAGGAAACCTACGGTGAAGCATGGTGGTGGCAGCATCATGCTGTGGGGATGTTTTTCAGCGGCAAAGACTGGGAGACTAGTCAGGATCGAGGAAAAGACGAACGGAGCAAAGTACAGAGAGATCCTTGATGAAAACCTGCTCCAGAGCGCTCAGGACCTCAGAATGGGGCGAAGGTTCACCTTCCAACAGGACAGTGACCCTAAGCACACAGCCAAGACAACACAGGAGTGGCCTCGGGACAAGTCTCTGAATGTGCTTGAGTGGCAAAGCCAGAGCCCGGACTTGAACCCGATCGAACATCTCTGGACAGACCTGAAAATAGCTGTGCAGCGACGCTCCCCATCCAACCTGACAGAGCTTGAGAGGATCTGAAGATAGGAATGGGAGAAACTCCCCAAATACAGGTGTGCCAAGCTTGTAGCGTCATACCCAAGAAGACTTGAGGCTGTAATCGCTGCCAAAGGTGCTTCAACAAAGTACTGAGTAAAGGGTCTGAATACTTATGTAAATGTGATATTTCAGTTTTGTATTTTTTATACATTTGCAAACATTTCTAAAAACCTGTTTTTGCTTTGTCATTATGGGGTATTGTGTGTAGATTGATGAGGGGATAAAAACGTAACGTAACAAAATGTGGAAAAAGTGAAGGGGTCTGAATACTTTCTGAATGCACTGTAAGTGTGAGGAGTGGACTGCTAAATTATAATGGTGAAAAAGCCTTCAAGTAATACCAAGACGTTTTTAACTACACATTGGCACCTTTTTAGCTGCTGCGGATCAAATTGAAATCTGACTTCTCCCCAGGGGAGACTTTCCTGAAACCTGATAAAAGCAAAAGTAGCTAAAAGTAGCTGTAGGAAAATGGCACTGAAGGCCAACTACATCTGTTAAATGGAAACAAATCTACGGTTGGTAGCTAACTGTTCCTGTGCTTCGTCAGCACCTGTATTCCGATTGCCTTGATTAGCGACGGCTTATAAGCCTCTCAAAGAGCACTTGATGTTAATTTGCTCGTTAGGGAGTGGCAGATTAAAATTTTCACCGATCATCTCCTCAATGAGGATCCTCTCAATGAATCTAGGTGTGCCTCCTCGAGCAGCTCTATTAAGCCTTGTTTACACTGGAGGCTTTAAATGCTCAAATCAGTTTTGTTTTTCAAATGCGTTTTGGAATACTGGCTGTCCTTTTGGAATACTGGCTGTCCTTTTGGAATACTGGCTGTCCTTTTGGAATACTGGCTGTCCAAACAGCAAGTTACAAGTGACCAAATCAGATTTGTGTGTGTTCAGACAGCAGTCATTTGCTGACATTGCTACGCTAGTTGTCATAGTAACGATTGGTGTATGCGCAGTGGTGTAAGCTGATTGGTGGTGGTGCTCGTGCTTCCTATCTCTCAGAAGTTCTGTAGAAATCTAAACGCCTGCCATGGACGTTTCCCTGTTGCTTTGAGTGCTCAAAATCATAGCGTAAGAACACGTAAAGCCTCAAGGGATAAGATGATCCAACTTTCAAACCAAGTCCTTTTTGGCTAGCCACAGCAGTCAACTAGCTAGCTAGGTAGCTGTTTAGCTTTCTAGCACATTCACAAAGGTAGTTTGAAATGTGGCTTGAAAGACCCGATTCCATGTGCTTTTTGGCTGTTTAGACTGCAGGAAAAAGAACCGATTCAAATCGGACATGCAAAAACAATGGATTTGAGTTGCATCAAACTTCCAATGTGGACAAAACTTTAGAGCTGTTGTTTTTTCCTCCCAAAAGTTGTAAAATGACTTGTTGTTTATCTTACTTTCGCTGCACTTTGAAATGTAGGTCGGGGCAATGTGCTGCGGGGGCTCATTAGCATATTTGGGGCATGGTCTAAAATATGTTGTATTTGTGCCAACTGTTAGTGGAAGTGTTGTACCAGTTTAAGTGGTTTTATTGTTATGTTGATTAAGGTTGAGCACCCAGTTCTACAATCTTTGTAAGAGTGTGTGACAATCAAGAGCTGCACTTTAAAGAAATTACTGTGCATTTTCCAGTAAGTTAATGGCAGTTGGTCACTGGGAAGTTCATGTTTAATTTTCATAATTTACTGTCAGTTTGCTGCATGTAGTTATTGTAAAATTCACAGTAACTTACTGTGGCTCATCTCTGTCACGCTCACTGACCTGATGGTGTGTCAGGAAGGTCAGTTTGATGCCAACCAAGAGGTTGAGGCCCAGTGAGGCCCAAGTGTGCTCACCACACTTAGTTGTCAACTAATATTATAAGCTTTCTTGTAATTAGAAAAATGGATGGGGGAACACAGTGTCATTAGAGCCGATGGTGCGACAGGACTAGACCAGACACCCTGTTATTTCCATCTCTACCTGGATGTTCAGCAGTGAACACATTTACCTCAGGTACATACTGTAGATGGGTATCTAATCAAGTCCAGCGCTAGGCCTGCCTATCTTATGCCAGTCAGAGAAGGAGAAGAAGGGAAGGCTGTTGTCTGTCTGGAAGCCCCTCTGCAACCATTACTTTGGCCGCCAACCAAACTTGTTCTTGGAATTCCTTAGGACTCAACGGGGGCCTATTCTAGGGCCTATTCATGTACATAAATCAGGTCTTTCAGGAACTTAAACAGTGGACATGGGAAAGTAAATAAATAAAGGCCATGTTCACAATATTATAGTCCACAATAGGATCCAATGGGCGTTGGGGGTGGAAGGATATGAACCTGGATGCGAGGTGGGGGTGGAGGGATGTGAACCTGGGTGTGAGGTGGGGTGGAGGAATGTACACCTGGGTGTGAGGCAACAGACAGCAGTAGCTAAGCCTCTCACCACTGTAAAGCAATAGTACTGTAATTGAATCACCTCTTACATGAACTGGGCCAAACTTCAGGGGTTTAAAGTTGGACCGGCGATGTGCAATGCACTCCACAGAGCGAGTGAGATGGAGGTGAACGAGAGGAAAGGAGGAAAAGAGGGATGGAAGGATTCTTTCTTGGCGGAGCCCCCCTCCGCCAAGAAAGAGTCATTCCATCCCTCTTTTCCTCCTTTCCTCTCGTTCACCTCCATCTCACTCGCTCTCCTCCAAAATAAATGCTCAGATAAGAGACCAACGTCCACCACCCACCCCCCAGGTCCATCATATAGGCCCCATCCTCCCTGCCCCTCACATGTGGAATCACTTCCAGCTTCACATGAAGGGCCTTCTAACAACTGTTTACACCATAGACATGTTTCCCTCTCCAATCAATGACAAAGGCCTGTGCCTTTCTCTCATCCTGACTACTGGACGGAAAGAGAGGAGAGGGAAAACTAAATTCCACCATTGGATTCCACATTTGTGGGGTAGAGAGGCATGGGGATGTAACTTAGAGCAGTAGACTATTGGTTTGTAAAGAGCCACCCTCCACACATATACAGTTGAAGTCGGAGGTTTACATACACCTTAGCCAAATACATTTTAACTCAGTTTTTCACAATTCCTGACATTTAATCCTAGTAAAAATTCCCTGTTTTAGGTCAAGGTTAAGAATGTGAAATGTCAGAATAATAGTAGAGAGGATGATTTATTTAAGCTTTTATTTCTTTCATCACATTCCCAACTGGTCAGAAGTTTACAAACACTCAATTAGAATTTGGTAGCATTGCCTTTCAATTGTTTAACTTGGGTCAAACGTTTCGGGTAGCCTTCCACAAGCTTCCCACAATAAGCTGAGTGAATTTTGGCACATTCCTCCTGACAGAGTTGGTGTAACTGAGTCAGGTTTGTAGGCCTCCTTGCTCGCAAACGCTTTTTCAGTTCTCCCCACACATTTTCTATAGGATTGAGGTCAGGGCTTTGTGATGGCCACTCCAATACCTTGACTTTGTTGTCCTTAAGCCATTTTGCCACAACTTTGGAAGTATGCTTGGGGTCATTGTCCATTTGGAAGACCCATTTGCGACCAAGCTTTAACTTCTTGACTGATGTCTTGAGATGTTGCTTCAATATATCCACATCATTTTCCTTCCTCATGATGCCATCTATTTTGTGAAGTGCACCAGTCCCTCCTGCAGCAAAGCACCCCCACAGCATGATGCTGCCACTTTGGCTTGCAAGCTACCCCCTTTTTCCTCCAAACATAACGATGGTCATTATGGCCAAACAGTTCTATTTTTGTTACATCAGACCAGAGGACATTTCTCCAAAAAGTATGATCTATGTCCCCATGTGCAGTTGCAAACCGTAGTCTGGCTTTTTTATTGCGGTTTTGGAGCAGTGGCTTCTTCCTTGCTGATATAGGACTCGTTTTACAGTGGATATAGATAATTTTGTACCTGTTTCCTCCAGCATCTTCACAACAACCTTTGCTGTTGTTCTGGGATTGATTTGCACTTGTCGCACCAAAGTACGTTAATCTCTAGGAGACAGAACGCGTCTCCTTCCTGAGCGGTATGAAGGCTGCGTGGTCCCATGGTGTTTATACTTGCGTACTATTGTTTGTACAGATGAACGTGGTACCTTCAGGCATTTGGAAATTGCTCCCAAGGATGAACCAGACTTGTGGAGGTCTACAATTTTTTTAACTTTACAGTTAAGGACTAAATCATGGCCTCCTGCTCATAAGTTCACCAGCCATTCCCAGCTCCAGCTCTCAGGAGAAGTTGTGAATGGCTGTATATAGAGCAGTGATGTAAGGCTGTGTATTCAGCCCAGCAGAGGAGGGATGGCATCAGGAGCGTACGGTGGCAGCCATAGACATCACTGAAAGGTCATTGAGACAGAGATGAAGAGTGGGACCTTGATTATCCCCAAACACAATGACAGAGACACAACACGAAGGGAGTCCAATTTATTGCCCTACCATGTTTGATATTCCAATTGGCTCTCATCAAGGTGACTGTGTGAACAACCCTTTGTTCTCCTACATTACAGAGGCAAGGGGAAGCACACAAACAGAAAAGCTTCAAATTATGGCAGCCTAACTAGCATGCACAATGCACACACACATACACCAAGTAAGGCACAGGCTTTATATGCCAGCAGCATACCACCCTGCATCCCACTGCTGGCTTGCCTCTGAAGCTAAGCAGGTTTGGTTCTGGTCGGTCCCTGGATGGGAGACCAGATGGAGTTGGAGGGCCAGTAGGGGGCACTCTTCCCTCTGGTCTAAGGAGATCCCAGGGCAGTGAAGGAGACACTGCCCTGTGTAGGGAGTTGTCTTTTGGATGGGATGCTAGACGGGTGTCCTGACTCTCTGTGGTCGTTAAAAATCCCATATCACTTATTGTAAGATTATTAACCCTGGTGTCATGGCTAAATTCCCATCATGGCCACCTAATTGGCATATATCACTGCCCACCTCTCTAGCTGATGTGTGGTGAGCATTCTGGCACAAAAATGGTTGCTGTGGTGGATGAGGTGCGTTTCCCCTACTACAGCATTTCCCAAGCTTGGTGCTCGGGACCCCAAGGGGTGCATGTTTTGGATTTTTCCCTAACGCTGATTCGAATGATCAAGTCTTCATGATTAGTTGATTCAGCTGTGTAGTGCTAGGGCAAAATGTGGGTCGCGAGGACAGAGTTTGGAAAACTCTGCCCTACTATGTAAAGCGCTTTGAGTACCACAGTTGGCTGAAAAGCGCTATGTAAATCCAATCAATTATTAACATGCTATAATTGGTTCTCCATATGAGAGTTATTCCCTTCAGAGTCAACTCTCAGACCTGTGCTTGACATCAGCAGCACCATGAACACCTGGCAATGTGCAAGCTGTCCAAAAATTACTAGAGTTCACGTGACATGGACCAGGTTCCATAGCTGTTTTGAGGACAAGGGAATGCCCAGCGCTATATATATCTGGGACTCGATGTACATTTCTAATTTTCCCAAGTTCATTCATGGGAAATCACCACATTATCACGGGCACCAACTGTATTGTGGGAAAAGGAATTGAAATGTGACTGATGATAGATGCTCCATTGTTGGTTGGGTGCTGTTTTATTAAATAACTTTCCTCCCACTCTTGAGGATATTAATTTAAAAGCAGTGTCACATTTGGGAGACAAGCAGGTCTGTGCAGAATATATACACAGTGGCAATTGTCTGTGAACCTGTCAGGAAGACACACTTCAGTACTCCTGAGCGTGGAAAGAATGGGCATCATGAGGTTTAGAGGGAGATGTAGAGGTGACCGCAGCTCACGGAAACTCCACTATGTAACGTCTGCAAAATAAATAGCCAATTGGTTTTGTGGCAACAAACGTGCATTATGAATGAGAGGATCCTTCGCAGGCGTTGTAATGGCCGAGCTCCTGCCACATCTCATGTGATGTGACAAAGTGTCAGGAATAAGTTGTGTTTGAAGCTGCAGGGTGCTTGTGGGTCAGGATTTCCATTATGAAAATATGGCGCCCCGGACATTTGACCAGCAGCATTTAAATTTATCGGACCCAAATGCATTGGGTGAGTAACCTGATTAGGGCGTCCACCCACGGTGCTCAGAATGACAGAAATCACATTTAGATTATGGTAATTCATTTTAAGAGAACATGCAAGTCGATGTTAGAATAACTGTCCACATTTACTTTTCCTCAGCCAACAAGATGATTAACGAACAGCGAAATAACTAGCCTATGCATAGGCGGCACGTGAGTTTCACTTTACAGTATATGACTGGAGACAGCAGAATATTCTTTAATACAAAAAATGTAAGGCATTGTCCATATACACTGTAATAGGCCTATGAGAAGGGGAGACACAAATAGAATATGACGTCCATTTAAACTGGAGGAGGAAATTATTGCCCAAAAACAAGCTTTTAAGTGGCACTGACCAAACAATGATAAAGAGTGAATATGCAGTGCACACTCGCCGGGGATATGGCTGACGCTCTCCGTTGGTGCCAATAAGATAGGCTATAGGACTACTGTTGTTCGCTCAATTAAGTTGAGAATTTTGATAACTAGAGTATTGTAACGACCCTGTATTGTGTTCTGTGTTCATGGGTGTGTTATCGTTCTCATGGGTGCTAGCAGGGGTTAAATATGCCAGGACAGATGGAAAGGTTGGGGGGGTATGATGGGTAATCCCGCGGGGTTTTGGAATGCTTAAATAGGGGTTACGGTCTCATCTCTTTTCTTCTGTTCGGGACCCTTGATTTGAAATGTTATATTTGTGTATGTTCGAGGTTTAGCGGCGTGGGCTGTGGCCGGAACAATAGCCCATTCAGGAATAAACCTGTGTTCTGCCTGTACACCTGGTGCCCGTCTCTCTTTTACTTTATGACCCAGCTGGGTCATTACATTGGTGTCAGAAGTGCTTTCGAACGACGGGATAGATCGAGATTAGGCGAGTTAGCTGTTTCAGTATAGGCCGTGGTTAGCTTTAGCGTGACTCGCATCTACGGTCATGATGATCGGGGCGAGGCGGAAAGTTAAGGAAGAGTCGGACAAAGTGTCCGTTGTGGGCTCGGGTGTACCCGGTCGGGAGGGTCAGGCGATGACGGCTGTAGAAGAGCTGGAGAGCCACATGGCGGAAGTTAAATTGTCAGTCAGCAAGATGGCAGAACGGGCAGGTTTTCCTTCAAACCGCTCGACCAGAACAGACGTCACGGCGACGGAGATATCGACGTCACCGCGTGCGGAAATGGCTGGGCCTCCTTATGTAAACAGAGATGGCAGCGCCCTATTGCCGTTAGCCACGGTAGCGGCTAAACTTCCAAAGTTCAATGGACAAGGTAAATGGGAAGTTTTTTTCACTCAATTCGAGTTGTTGGCTAGAGCCGGGAGGTGGTCTGACGAGACGAAAGGGTTACAGCTTGCCCTGAGCCTGGCAGGGGAGGCGTCGGAATGCCTGCTAACGCTAGCCCCGGACGAGAGGGGCGACTACGGTGCGCTAGTGGAGGCATTGGGGGGCCGTTTCGGCAGCGATGCACAGCCCAACATGCTGCGGATTGAACTGAATAACAAAAAGAGACTTCAGGGGGAATCATTAAAGGCGTTGGCAAGTGATATTCTGAGCCTGACCAGGCGGGCTTATGCAACTATGCCGATTGGGGTGCAAGACGAGCTGGCACGGGACAGTTTTATTAGAGCGCTCTCCCCCACCGAACTGGGTAAGCATGTTCAGAGATAGCCAGGAAGAGGGAGCTGATCTGGGGTGAGGGAGTGAGAGTGGAGGTTGCCAGTCAACCAGAGGTGAGAGCAGCGGCGGCCGGGGTGCCGGGAGTCACCAAACCAGAGTGGGTCGACAAGTTGGGCGGGTTAGTCAAGACCGCTTCGCTTGTCATTGAGAGGGGCTCCAGACAACATCGCAGTGTCAGCTCAACTTCCATTGTCTGCTGGGGTTGTGGCCAGGCTGGCCACATTCAGCGGGAGTGTGGCAGATTCTCCAGTCAACAGGGAAACGACAGCGGGTTCTCGCGCAGGGGGCAGCGCGGGCCCACACCTCCGCCCCCGAACCCACAGTAAGCAGAAGAGGTACCCAGCAGCGCAGGCAAGAGGGTGGGGACCTGCTTCCCCAGGGTGTAGCTGCCACCGTGTTTCCTAGTCCGGTAGTTGTGGTGGGACGTACCACCATTGGGGACTTCTGCAATGTCATTGTCAAGGTAGAGGGGGTGGAATGTTTGGCCCTGGTCGACACGGGCTCTACAGTAACCCTGGTGAGACCAGACATACTACCTGTTGGGGTGCGGGTGGAGCCGACCCTTGTCCAGCTACGGACTGTCACGGGGGAGCTAGCCCCCATGTTAGGGAAGTGTCGGTTGTCTGTGACTGTGGGGGGGGAGAACTGTGGGGTGTCCGGTGTGGGTAGCAGCGGTACAGGACCCCTGTATACTGGGAATGGACTTTTTGAAAAACTGTGGGGCTCAGTTGGACTTAGCTTCGGGCACTTTGAGGCTGTCGGGGGGGCCCACAGTGGGAATGTCACCTTCGGGAGGGCCAGCAGGGGGCAGGGCTGTCCCTCCGTCTTCCTCCAAGCTTGCCGAAACTCCACTGGTCGTCCCGGCTGCTCCCTTGGTCGTTGTGCCATCCCAGCAGCTGTCTCCGGCGGCAACGACCTTCACTCCCCATAATGGTGCAAGCACAGGCATCCCAGTAGCCCAAAACACACTGGCTCCTTCACCCCATCAGCCCGACGGGGGGAAGGAGGAAGTTATCGACGCCGTTGAGGCTGTGTGGCTGAAAAACTGTCAAGGTCTGGACGAGAGACAACAGAGACAGTTAAAGCAGCTGCTGTTTGACTTTAAAGATAGCTTCGCTTGGGGGGAAGATGAGGTAGGGCAAACGCACCTGGTTCAGCACGACATCGACACTGGGGACAACCAACCCATTAAAATTCGGCCCCGTCGCATTCCCCTTGCCAAGAGGGAAGCAGCAGCCACAGCTATTGCTGACATGTTGCGGGCTGATTTCATTGAGCCATCAGATAGCCCATGGTCCGCGCCGGTCGTCATGGTGCCTAAGAAAGGGGGTAAACTTAGGTTTTGTGCGGACTACAGGGGCCTAAATTCTGTCACCACTAAAGACTCTTACCCCATACCGAGGATCGATGAGTCACTAGACCACGTCAGAGGGTCCTCGTGGTTCTCTTCCCTTGATCTGCGCAGTGGCTACTGGCAGGTGCCCCTCTCGCCTGGGGCACGTGAAAAAACGGCCTTCTCCACGGATAGGGGCCATTGGCAGTTCAAGGTGCTCTGCTTCGGGCTTTGTAATGCTCCTGCCACCTTTGAGAGGCTCATGGACAGAGTGCTGGCGGGGGTTCCGAGAGACGAGTGTGTCGTGTACCTAGACGACATATTGGTACACGGCACGTCGTTTGAGGGGGGACTTAGGCGAGTGCTGGAGAGGATCTCGGGGGCGGGGCTAAAATTACACCCGGAAAAGTGCAATTTCATGCAAAGGGAGTTGGCGTTCCTGGGTCATCAGCTGGGTGGTGAGGGTATCAGCACGATGCCAGACAAAGTGGAGGCTGTGAGGGGGTGGCCAATTCCAAGGGGAAAAAAAGAGGTTAAGAGCTTCCTGGGTCTGGCATCCTACTATCGTAGGTTTGTGAAAGGGTTTGCGGGGATAGCAGCTCCTTTGAACCACCTTCTCAAGAAGGACACTGTTTTTCAGTGGACCGAAGAGCACCAGCGGGCGTTTGAGGCCCTCAAACGTGCCCTGGTGGAGGCCCCTGTCCTGTCCTCACCAGACCCGAACCGTCCGTTTATCCTGGACACCGACGCAAGCAATGAGGGCTTGGGGGCCGTGCTGGCTCAGCGTGGTTCTGACGGGGAGCACGTAGTAGCTTATTACAGCAGAACTTTTGATAAGGCTGAAAAACGCTACTGCATGACAAGGAGGGAGCTTTTGGCTGTCGTGGCAGCAGTACGCCATTTCAAGTACTACCTGGGGGGCCTGCCGTTTGTGGTGCGGACGGATCACTCCGCCCTGCAGTGGCTTCTCTCCTTCAAGGAGCCAGAGGGTCAGATCGCCCGCTGGTTGGAGGAGCTGCAACCCTACGACTTCCAGGTGGAGCACAGGGCCGGCCTTCGCCACAGCAATGCAGACGCCTTGTCCCGCCGCCCGTGTGCTGAGGACGGCTGTGGGTACTGCGCCAAACGGGTGGAGCGAGAGAGGGAACTGTGCATGGAGGAGGTAGTCACCGCCACGGTGAGTCAGCTGAGGGTGACAGAGTGCCGGGAGCTTGAGGCTGTGGACGTCGGGGAGTGGAGGCGTCGCCAGGAGGAGGACGCAGAGCTGCGTCCTGTGCTGGGGTGGGTGGAAGAGAGAAGACGACCGCCATGGGGGGAAGTAGCCCTTCTATCACCAGTCACCAAAGGACTCTGGGCTAAATTCTCAGTCCTTAGAGTGGCTGAGGGAGTGCTCCAGAGGGGGTGGAAAAAGCCAGCTACTGGAGAAATGACGTGGCAGGTAGTGGTTCCCAAAAGGCTGCAAGGGAGCGTGTTACAGCAGCTTCACGGGGGAGTAGGCGCAGGGCATTTTGGGGTCTCCAAAACGTTAAAGCGCGTATGTAAAGGCTTCTATTGGGCCAGGCACAGGAGGGATGTGGAGGACTTTTGCAGGCAGTGCGATGAGTGTGCTGCTAAGAAAGGACCTCCAGGTCAGTCACACGCCCTCCTACAACAATTCCCAGTAGGGGAGCCCATGGAGAGACTGGGGGTAGACATAGTTGGACCGTTTCCAACCACAGACAGCGGTAACAGGTGGATTCTAACTGCTATGGACTACTTCACCAAGTGGCCAGAGGCTTACGCTCTCCCAGACCAGGAGGCAGAAACAGTAGCTGATGCATTGGTAGGGGGAATAATCAGTCGGTTTGGGGTGCCACAGTCTATACACAGTGACCAGGGGAGAAACTTTGAGTCACGGGTGTTCTCAGAGTTGTGTAGACGGTTAGGCGCGGAGAAGACGCGCACTACTCCGCTTCACCCCCAGAGTGATGGGCTGGTGGAAAGATTTAACAGAACATTAGCACAACAGCTGGCTATCGTTACCTCAAAACACCAGAGAGATTGGGACACCCACTTACCGTTTATTCTTATGGCATGTAGGTTGGCTGTTCAAGAATCGACTGCGTGCTCCCCAGCGCTACTAATGTTAGGTCGTGAGTTGCGCACCCCAGCCGAACTGACGTTTGGCCACTCTCCTGATAACGACGACGGGGTTTTGCCTGGCCCGAACTATGTTCGTCGTCTGCAGAACCGGTTAGAAGCGGCTCACACCTTCGCAAGAGAGCAACTCGAGAACGCAGGGATGCGCCAAAAGCGCCACTATGACTCACGCGCAAGGGGGAGGCACTTTGGAGCGGGAGAACGCGTGTGGCTTCACAACCCCATGCGCAAGAAGGGGCGGTGCCCAAAGCTGGACAGTGCCTGGGTGGGGCCGTGCCTGGTGATAGAGAGAGTGGGGGAGGTGACGTACCGGGTGGAGGTTCCCCTACGGAGCAGGAAGGTGGTGGTCCACCGGGACCGATTGGCGCCCTACAGAGGGAGGAAAACGGTAGGGAATGGAAGTGAGGACTCTGATGTGAGCACACGGGGACAGTCTAGCGAGGAGACTCTAGTGCAAGCTGAGCCTGGGACGGGGGCTGCCTCTTCGGAGGGCGCTGGAAATGACATTGGGGCAGATGAGTGTTCTGGGGGTCCACCAGTGAGAGTCAAGGGGAGGCACAAGAGACTGATGCGACCTCCGCGTCGTTTTAAGGATTTTGTTTTGTAACCCTAGGGGCTAGGGTTTAGAAAGGGGGGGGCTATGTAACGACCCTGTATTGTGTTCTGTGTTCATGGGTGTGTTATCGTTCTCATGGGTGCTAGCAGTTGTTAAATATGCCAGGACAGATGGAAAGGTTGGGGGGGTATGATGGGTAATCCCGCGGGGTTTTGGAATGCTTAAATAGGGGTTACGGTCTCATCTCTTTTCTTCTGTTCGGGACCCTTGATTTGACATGTTATATTTGTGTATGTTCGAGGTTTAGCGGCGTGGGCTGTGGCCGGAACAATAGCCCATTCAGGAATAAACCTGTGTTCTGCCTGTACACCTGGTGCCCGTCTCTCTTTTACTTTATGACCCAGCTGGGTCATTACAGTATTTTCATTGTCTTCTCTTTAGAGCAATAGCCATTTGCTTTCCAAACTCTGTTTTCCTGCGATTGGGCCTCTACTTTTCACTGACAGTCGCAACTCAACAATAATCTCTTTGGTATTTCCTTCTGACTGTAGGCAATGCGATTTAAAACAATCCACAACTTTTTTTATGTATTTCTGTATAGACAGGAGTAGGCTAATTAGGCTATATGATTTTACCAATTTAATTCAATTTACTTAGGGAAAGCTTAGCTTCCCCTAGCCTTATGGACGCGCCGCATATGAGCCAATGTCAATCTACTATCCCCCATAGTAGAAAAGTTGACCTATTCTATTGGTCAGCTTGTCGAGAAAGAAATAGCCCAAACAAACTCTGGGACAGTTGTGGGGAGATATATCCCAAATTCATACAACCAGTAGGCCTAGGCTACATAAACATTTTTTTAAAAGCAATGAAGCTGATGCAACAGATCAGAAAGTTTAGCTTAAGATGTTGATAAGATATCATTTCTTAACGTTATTAGCACAGCAATACGCACAAGGCAGTAGACTACGCGCCAATTAACATTTAGCTACCGGACAATGAAAGGAAGTTGAAAACCAATAGAACATGAGAGAAATAGGCTACTGGTTTCAATGGCATATATAAAATAATTGCCTCCACGGATATGGTCTGATTTTGCCTAGGCTACTTTGAAGCAAGGTAAAACATGCCTCAGTAAAACGTTCAGGTTTCAAACAATTAAGTAGCTAAATGCATATTGCCTCCAGCTCATTGCAAAGTGGTGTGTGTGACGCGTTGATGAAGCCTGTACTCTGTATGCACTCGGTCTGTGAATGTGTGTGTGTGTGTGTGTGTGTGTGTAGGCGCATGTCAAGGGTGTGTTTGCATGACAGCGGGAGTGTGTGTATGAGCTCCAGCAGGATGGTAGGGGCAGGATGGAGTAGCTACCGCCCAATATGTTCATCTCTGTCATCTCTCACATCACGGGAGGCAGTGCACTAATTAATGAAGAGGCAGCCCACTCCATCTGGGGGACTGCAGAGGGGAAGGAGAGTGCAGGCGGGAGGGAGTGGGAATGTAGATACTGCAAGCTAAAACCTGACCACTGATCCCATTCTCAGATAGTAGATCTGTGACATCTCAGCTAGATGAGCTAGATGGATGGCGCTATCGTGTGATTGATAGTATGCAGCATAGACATGATGTATATAAACGTTATATTATTTTTAAAGTGTAACCTAACGTTAGCAGTTTGTTAGTTGAAAATGCATTAATCCGTGTCCTAGCTGTTGAGTCAGTAATTTCAGATCCAATCTGCCCATCAGTGAGGCCTACAATTACCCGCTATTGGCAATTTCCTTGCATCAGCTAACTCCAAATGACAAAAACACAGCTATTAGAACTGAGCTGAAGAGTGCCCGTCTCCAACAGATGTCCTGATGTGGCAACATGGCAGGAGCTAACATGATGATGAGGCTGCATGTTTCCAAACATCAGTGTTGTGTGTGAAGGTTTTGTTATTAACTTTGTCTGAAGAGCAGAATCACTTACTCGTAGCATCTGTCAGCGAAGACGGAACTGAAAAAACAGAGAGGGGAGAAACCTGCTATTAATAAAGTGTTCAGAGCATCAGCCAGTCATCACAGCGGAGCAGCACTTCATTGGAACAGAGAGAGAGAGAAAGAGAGAGAGAGAGAGAGAGAGAGAGAGAGAGAGAGAGAGAGAGAGAGAGAGAGAGAGAGAGAGAGAGAGAGAGAGAGAGAGTTAAGCCTGGCTGCAGAATTGGGACCAGTCATTGACACCATCACCATCAGGCTATAAATAGGGCCATAACACTCCTGAGTCTGTCAATGATGTCCGTCCTGTAGACAGGGCTATCAATTCTCTTAGCTCAGCATATATCACACGTCTCATCAGCAGCCCTCCCTCGCTTCATAACTTGTGTTGACAGAACATATCTCTCACATCCAACTCTCCTACTTCGAAAGCCCATTTGTATGCCGCTGCTGTCATCCAGCTAAATGGTGGAAAGAACATGTGTAACAGACGGAGCAGGTTTTTGACAGATTATATATAGCAATGCAATACATCACACTGAGCGAGGAGTTTTTGAAAAGCAACACCTGACATAATTTCTTTGGACTAAGACTGAGTTGATATGGGTGTGCACACCTGCATAGATACATACAGATATCCATGTCCATATCCATTTGTGTATGCCTTAATTGAAATCAATTCATATAGGTTCAGCCATAGGAGGGCCTCGTACAACACATGGACTGCTCTCTCCGTGGCACCTCCCTGTTCCTGTCCCTGGTCTGCAGGGTCCTAGAGTATGAGGACGAATCAGCATTCAGCAGGTCCCATCGCAGCCGGCTGGTCTGGGCGATCAGGGCTTAGGACTGGATTGGGCTGAGGAGGTGATTGGGCAGAGGCAGGGCTGAGCTCTGTGACCCAGTGGGCTGGGCTGGGGGATCAAGGCTCGAGGTTGGGTCAGCCTGTAAGATGATTGCTGAGCTTTGTCTCTCTAATGAAAAGCATACGGGAGTAATGAGCAGCAGCTCTGTGGAGAAAGCAGTGAAAATTGGCAAGCTGGAGGCTGCATCCTAACGAGGCACAGCCAACCACTCAGGAGTCCTGCCACAGGGAAGACCTCTGTAACACCTCGCAAAATTAGTCATGCTTCTGAAGGCCATGGTGACTCTGGGGGATGATATGGGATTCAGAAAGAAGCATGGCGCACATGACACACAAACAAGATAAAAGGTCAACCCAAGAAATGCAGCTTTCAGGTGAGTTTGCACTTTGCAGAGTCTTTCTAAGAGCCACTCTCTGGCACTGCTTTTGGGCATGACAAAAATCACAATTGTGATTGTCAAAGTGGCATCAATGATCAGGAAAAGGAAAGCACTTCACGGAGTAATTTCCTCCCTGGGTGGTTTCTTTGCCTTTTGGACAGAGGGGAAGAGAGAGGGGGAGGGAAAGGGAGGAAACAGAGAGAGAGGGGGGGAGAAAGAGAGAGAGAGAGAGAGACAGAGAGAGAGAAACTGCCCCACTGTGAAACTGTCCAGCTAAGTCGTTTGGACTATGGCCTAGCACAGGGATGGAAAACACTAATACAGGACAAATTTGACAAAAATGAATAAATATTATACACTGCTCAAAAAAATAAAGGGAACACTTAAACAACACAATGTAACTCCAAGTCAATCACACTTCTGTGAAATCAAACTGTCCACTTAGGAAGCAACACTGATTGACAATAAATTTCACATGCTGTTGTGCAAATGGAATAGACAACAGGTGGAAATTATAGGCAATTAGCAAGACACCCCCAATAAAGGACTGGTTTTGCAGGTGGTGACCACAGACCACTTCTCAGTTCCTATGCTTCCTGGCTGATGTTTTGGTCACTTTTGAATGCTGGCGGTGCTTTCACTCTAGTGGTAGCATGAGACGGAGTCTACAACCCACACAAGTGGCTCAGGTAGTGCAGCTCATCCAGGATGGCACATCAATGCGAGCTGTGGCAAGAAGGTTTGCTGTGTCTGTCAGCGTAGTGTCCAGAGCATGGAGGCGATACCAGGAGACAGGCCAGTACATCAGGAGACGTGGAGGAGGCCGTAGAAGGGCAACAACCCAGCAGCAGGACTGCTACCTCCGCCTTTGTGCAAGGAGGAGGAGGAGGAGCACTGCCAGAGCCCTGCAAAATGACCTTCAGCAGGCCACAAATGTGCATGTGTCTGCTCAAACGGTCAGAAACAGACTCCATGAGGGTGGTATGAGGGCCCGACGTCCACAGGTGGGGGTTGTGCTTACAGCCCAGCACCGTGCAGGACGTTTGGCATTTGCCAGAGAACACCAAGATTGGCAAATTCGCCACTGGCGCCCTGTGCTCTTCACAGATGAAAGCAGGTTCACACTGAGCACGTGACAGACGTGACAGAGTCTGGAGACGCCGTGGAGAACGTTCTGCTGCCTGCAACATCCTCCAGCATGACCGGTTTGGCAGTGGGTCAGTCATGGTGTGGAGTGGCATTTCTTTGGGGGGCCGCACAGCCCTCCATGTGCTCGCCAGAGGTAGCCTGACTGCCATTAGGTACCGAGATGAGATCCTCAGACCCCTTGTGAGACCATATACTGGTGCGGTTGGCCCTGGGTTCCTCATAATGCAAGACAATGCTAGACCTCATGTGGCTGGAGTGTGTCAGCAGTTCCTGCAAGAGGAAGGCATTGATGCTATGGACTGGCTCGCCCGTTCCCCAGACCTGAACCAAATTGAGCACATCTGGGACATCATGTCTCGCTCCATCCACCAACGCCACGTTGCATCACAGACTGTCCAGGAGTTGGCGGATGCTTTAGTCCAGGTCTGGGAGGAGATCCCTCAGGAGACCATCCGCCACCTCATCAGGAGCATGCCCAGGCGTTGTAGGGAGGTCATACAGGCTCGTGGAGGCCACACACACTACTGAGCCTAATTTTGACTTGTTTTAAGGACATTACATCAAAGTTGGATCAGCCTGTAGTGTGGTTTTCCACTTTAATTTTGAGGGTGACTCCAAATCCAGACCTCCATGGGTTGATACATTTGATTTCCATTAATAATTTTTGTGTGATTTTGTTGTCAGCACATTCAACTATGTAAAGAAAAAAGTATTTAATAAGATTATTTCATTCATTCAGATCTAGGATGTGTTATTTTAGTGTTCCCTTTATTTTTTTGAGCAGTGTATATACAGTGCATTCGTTAAGTATTCACACCCCTTGACAATTTCCACATTTTGTTACGTTACAGCCTTATTCTAAAGCGGATTAAATTGTTGTTTTCCCCTCATCAATCTACACAATACCACTTAATGACAAAGCAAAAACAGGATTTTAGACATTTTAGCAAATATTTAAAAAATCTAAAACTGAATAATCACCTTTACATAAGTATTCAGACTCTTTACTCAGTACTTTTTGAAGCACCTTTGGCCGCAATTACAGCCTAGAGTGTTCTTGGGTATGACGCTACAAGCTTGGCACAACTGTATATGGGGAGTTTCTCCAATTCTTCTCTGCAGATCCACTCAAGCTCTGTCAGGTTGGATGGGGAGTGTCGCTGCACAGCTATTTTCAGGTCTCTCCAGAGATGTTTGATCAGGTTCAAGTCCGGGCTCTGGCTGGGCCACTCAAGGACATTCAGAGACTTGTCCCGAAGCCACTCCTGCGTTGTCTTGGTTGTGTGCTTAGGGTCGTTGTCGCGTTGGATGGTGAACCTTTGCCCCAGTCTGAGGTCCTGAGCTTTCTGAGCAGGTTTTCATCAAGGATCTCTCCGTTCTTTGCTCCGTTCATCTTTCCCTTGATCCTGACTAGTCTCCCAGTCCCTGCCGCTGAAAAACATCCCCTTTTGGCAAACTCTAGCGTGCTGTCATGTGCTTTTTACTGAGGAGTGGCTTCCGTCTGGCCACTCTACCATAAAGGCCTGATTGGTGGAGTGATGCAGAGATGGTTGTCCTTCTGGAAGGTTCTCCCATCTCCACAGAGGAATCTAGAGCTCTGTCAGAGTGACCATCGGGTTCTTGGTCACCTCCCTGACCAAGGCCCTTCTCCCCCGATAGCTCAGTTTGGCCGGGCGGCCAGCTCTAGGAAGAGTCTTGGTGGTTCCAAACTTCTTCCATTTAAGAATGATGGAGGCCACTGTGTTCTTGGGGACCTTCAATGATGTAGACATTTTTTGGTACCCTTTCCCTGATCTGTGCCTCGACACAATCCTGTCTCGTAGCTCTACAAACAATTCCTTCGAACTCATGGCTTGGTTTTTGCTCTGACATGCACTGTCAACTGTGGGACCTTATATAGACATGTGTGTGTCTTTCCAAATCATGTCCAATCAAGTGAGTTTACCACATCATGTCCAATCAAGTGAGTTTACCACAGGTGGACTCCAATAACGTTGTAGAAACATCTCAAGGATGATCAATGGAAACAGGATGCACCTGAGCTCAATTTCGAGTCTCATAGCAAAGGGTCTGAATACTTATGCAAATAAGTTATTTCTGTTTTAGTTTTTTATACATTTGCAAAGATTTCTAGAAACCTGTTTTCGCTTCGTCATTATGGGGTATTGTGTGTAGATTGACAAGGATTTTTATTTGTTTAATCCATTTTAGAATAAGGCTGTAACGTAACAATGTGGAAACAGTCAAGGGGTCTGAATACTTTCCGAATGCACTGTATAGAGTGGGACGTACTAGTGCATTCAGACAGTGAAGATATGGGAGTCACTTTGGAATGGAGGATTAAGAGAAACTGAGCTCCCCCAGGCCAGACTTGAGGGTCTTTAGAACTGTACTGCTCACAAATATTTATCAGGAGTGATTACATTACATTTACATTACATCATTTAGCAGACGCTCTTATCCAGACCGACTTACAGTTAGTGCATACATTTTTTATAGATTTTTTATACTGGCCCCCCGTGGGAAACGAACCCACAACCCTGGCGTTGCAAACGCCATGCTCTACCAACTGAGCTACCTCCCTGCCGGCCATTCCCTCCCCTACCCTAGACGACACTGGGCTAATTGTGCGCTGCCAGGGAGGTCATAATGACATCACCGAACATCAGCACAGTACAGCCCGAGGCCACATAAATAATTGCGTAAGACAGAGTTGAATGCACATACGCTTTACTGAAAACCAACACTACCAATGTAAGCCATCGCATGTCTCGTGTTCATCCTTGGCAGGTAGTGTGTCTGACACATCCATTGATGGCCCTTGTCTGGGTAACAACATAGCATTATCTGAACAGCTCAGTATGATCTAGCAGCAATCCATCAGGTCTATGCAGAGTGCCATAGGGCAGACGATTTGGCTGTATTGATCCAAAGGGAGGCTGTCTGCTGGCGCTGGTTTGTTTACCTCATGAATATTCCTGGTGGTAATTATCGCCAATAGATCCTCAGATCCTCAGTGGCCTTTTAGCTTTATTCGATGGTCTTACATCTGCTGATCAGACATTACAGGACGCAGGAGACTTAAATAACCTCAGCACAGCAGACTGGCTGCAGCGGGCCTCAGCTCAGACAAGAGGATGTTTATTTTCTCTGCACAAGCAAGCTTTAAGAGAGAATAATCACGCTAGCAAGTTTCTGCCAAATCCAAAAAGCTGTCTGTTTCGGTGGTCTGCTTTACTCATTACTCTCCACAGACAACTCAATGGTTGCCACTTATAGTAACCTTCTCACCTTTGAGACAGACGGGAAGGTACAGTATGTGGGCGCATGTGCGTGTCTCCTGCAATTGTGTGTGGAACAATCAAATTAAAAGTTAACCCTTGTGTGGTGTTCATGTTTTTGTTATTCACCCAATGTTCGCTGGTCTGATGGACCCACAACATTATTAGGTTTTTAAAACAATACAGCCATAACAATTTACATAAAAATACTTAATCCTTAGATGTTGACTTATATCAATTACAAGCAATATAGACAGCATACATGGTTCATATTTGCCATTTCCCTCTGCTAGATCACATTTATCAATAAAAGCGCTATTCGTTTATCAATAAAAGCGCTACAAATTTTACATACAGTATTTTATGGAAATTATAAATGATCCCCATTGAACACAAATTAAGGCCGGACTACACACCACATGAGGGAAAGAGTTTTACTGTGTGTGTGTTGCAAATGTATTTCTTGCACTTGATGCATGTGTACTGTGTCTTCCTGTCCTTCTTGGGTCCACACACAGCAGCGCTTCTTGTTGCTACTGGCTGCAATCTAGAATGATTAATCAAATCAAATCAAATTGTATTTGCCACAGGCGCCGAATACAACAGGTGTAGACATTACAGTGAAATGCTTACTTACAAGCCCTTAAAAAAACAAATATGCATTGTTGGTTAAGTGTTAAGTAAAAAAAAATAAAGCAAAACTAAAGAGCAGCAGTAAAATAAAATAACAGTAGGCAGCCTATACAACAGTGGGGTACCGATGCAGAGTCAATGTGCGGGGGCACCGGATAGTCGAGGTAATTGAGGTAATATGTACATGTGGGTATAGTTAAAGTGACTATGCATAAATAATAGACAGAGTAGCAGCAGCGTAAAAGACGGGGGTGGGGGTGGGGGGGGAGTGCAAATAGTCCGGGTAGCAATGATTAGCTGTTCAGGTGTCTTATGGCTTGGGGGTAGAAGCTGTTGAGAAGCCTTTTGGACCTAGACTTGGCGCTCCGGTACCGCTTGCCGTGTGATAGCAGAGAGAACAGTCTATGACTAGGGTGGCTGGAGTCTTTGACAATTTTTAGGGCCTTCCTCTGACACCGCCTGGTATAGAGGTCCTGGATGGCAGGAAGCTTGGCCCCAGTGATGTACTGGGCCGTACGCACTACCCTCTGTAGTGCCTTGTGGTTGGAGGCCAAGCTGTTGCCATACCAGGCGGTGATGCAACCAGTCAGGATGCTCTCGATGGTGCAGCTGTAGAACTTTTTGAGGATCTGAGGACCCATGCCAAATCTTTTCAGTCTCCTGAGGGGGAATAGGCTTTGTCGTGCCCTCTTCACGACAGTCTTGGTGTGTTTGGACCATGAGAGTTTGTTGGTGATGTGGACACCAAGGAACTTGAAGCTCTCAACCTGTTCCACTACAGCCCCGTCGATGAGAATGTGCTCAGTCCTCTTTTTTTTCCTGTAGTCCACAATCATCTCCTTTGTCTTGATCACATTGAGGGAGAGGTAGTTATCCTGGCACAACACGGCCAGGTCTCGGACCTCCTCCCTATAGGCTTTCTCATCATTGTCGGTGATCAGGCCTACCACTGTTGTGTCGTCGGCAAACTTAATGATGGTGTTGGACTCGTGCCTGGCCATGCAGTCATGGGTGAACAGGGAGTACAGGAGGGGACTGAGCACGCACCCCTGAGGGGCCCCCGTGTTGAGGATCAGCGTGGCAGATGTGTTGTTACCTACCCTTACCACCTGGGGGCGGCCCGTCAGGAAGTCCAGGATCCAGTTGCAGAGGGAGGTGTTTAGTCCCAGGATCCTTAGCTTAGTGATGAGCTTTGAGGGCGCTATGGTGTTGAACGCTGAGCTGTAGTCAATGAATAGCATTCTCTCGTAGGTGTTCCTCTTGTCCAGGTGGGAAATGGCAGTGTGGAGTGCAATAGAGATTGCATCATCTGTGGATCTGTTGGGGCGGTATGCAAATTGGAGTGGGTCTAGGGTTTCTGGGATAATGGTGTTGATGTGAGCCATGACCAGTCTTTCAAAGCACTTCATGGCTACAGACGTGAGTGCTACAGGTCGGTAGTCATTTAGGCAGGTTATCTTAGTGTCCTTGGGCACAGGGACTATGGTGGTCTGCTTGAAACATGTTGGTATTACAGACTCAGTCAGGGACATGTTGAAAATGTCAGTGAAGACACTTGCCAGTTGGTCAGCACGTGCTTGAAGTACACGTCCTGGTAATCCGTCTGAATGTGAATGTTGACCTGCTTAAAAGTCTTACTCACTTCGGCTACGGAGAGCGTGATCACATAGTCATCCGGAACAGCTGGTGCTCTCATTCATTCTTCAGTGTTGCTTGCCTTGAAGCGAGCATAGAAGTGATTTAGCTCGTCTGGTAGGCTTGTGTCACTAGGCAGCTCGTGGCTGTGCTTCCTTTTGTAGTCTGTAATAGTTTTCAAGCCCTGCCACATCTGACGAGTGTCAGAGCCGGTGTAGTACGATTCAATCTTAGTCCGGTATTGACTCTTTTCCTGTTTGATGGTTCGTCGGAGGGCATAGCGGGATTTCTTATAAGCGTCCGGGTTAGAGTCCCGCTCCTTGAAAGCGGGACTCTAACACTTAGTTCAGGAATTTTGCTAACATCTCACTCACATATATAGTTACAGCAGGCCAAGGTAGGAGAGTCAGACACACACACATGCATCAACATCACTCACACTTACTTCCGGTATTAGAGTTGTTGGTTCTGTGGGTCGGTCGGATGGGGCACCAGCATCCTCCTCCTGAATCCTCCTCATGATGGCTGCAGAAGCTGGGGTCCTTGGGATCTGTTGCCTCCTCTGGATTTGAGGTCTTACCAATGCCTTGCCCAGCTCCTCGAGAAGGAGCCATCTCCTCTGGAGCTTCCCCCTGTTCCAATCTGGGTTCAACACCATTCAGATGACAAACGCGTTGTACGCCGAGATGTCGAAGAATATCACAAGTGGCCAGCGTAGGGTTCTCCTTTTGCAGCTGAAGCCAGTGACCAGCTTGTCTAAATTGTCCACCCCTCCTTTTGTGGCATTGTAATCCATAATGATTTCTAGTTTTTGATGTCCCTGGCCACAGATTCTCCCATCCCTATGCAGCGTACTCATGAGTACATGTTTGCCTTTCTTTGGCACGTAGGACACTAGGGACGTGTCGGCCGTGAACAGAAACTTAGAGGAATTGATAGGCCTGTTCCGTGTATTCAACAGCTGAGGTGGGAGCTCTGGCTTGTTTTTTCGTACTGTTCCTACCATTGTCAGCGTCCTCTTGAGGAGCTCTTGTCCCAGCTTGTGCGAAGTAAAAAAAGTTATTGCATGTGATGTTGTGGCCATGGAGTCTCTGTGTCACGTCCAGGACAACCCGCATCCCTTGGTTCTTCTCAGGGGCTCCTCCATCTGGCTTCCCCGTATACACTTGCAAGTTCCCCGCATATGATGAAGCAGCATCACAGGCAGCCCAGATCTTGATTGCATATTTTGCGGGCTTAGACGGTATGTACTGCCTGAAGGGGCAGCGGCCCCTAAATGGCATAAGCTGCTCATCAACAGTAACGTTGGGCCCAGGGTTGTAAAACAGGGGAAGGCGGTCCAGAGACATGATCCTCATATTCGGAAAATTCTTCATATTCCAAAGTGGAAGACTCTCCTTCCACACTAGCTTCTCTCTCTGCAAGGCCCTCTGAGCAGAGATTATTTTTGCCATACTGATTGATTGTGGTAAAGAGCCACACATGCAAAGCTATTTATTTATGTATTTGTTTGTTGTGTCCCTCCCCCAATTTGCACCTGGCTGGGGTAGAGTGTGGTAAAATACTGAATTTTTTACAATGTATCGAAATAATGTATTGAAATAATGTATTGTAATAACATTGTGCAGGTACCCGCAAGACATTGTAAGGTTTCACACACTACAAAGGGTAAAGAGTGCGAGAAAAGCGAGAGACAGACAGACAGGCAGGGAGACAGGCAGGTTCTTGGTGCTATGTTGAAACAGCAGGCCTAGGGAGGAGGAAGACAGAGTGAAGGCACACAGCAAACCTTTTGGTTTCATTTTTACTTGTTTTCACCTACACACACACTTTTCCACACTTTTATTAGCCTCGGGTCTAGTGGACCCGAACACCACATATGTAATATAAATGTGTAGGGGGGTGCACAGTGTGCACTCAATTAAAATGTGTTATTTTACATGTTCTTCACAGAAAATGAGCCAAGGCCAATGAGTCTCAGGTTGAAAAACTTAACATTGAAAATGGGTCCCACAGACCAGAGCACCACACAAGTGTTAAACTAAATTAAGCTAGTCATCAAGGCTAGAACAAACCAACAAAGTAATGCAATCTGTTCCAGAGTACATCTAAATGGATGTAGATTTGAGATGTTTTATATTCTAAAACATGGCACTGTCTGTCTCTGTGTGGTGACTGCTACATACTGAACACTCTCCACTTCAAACAAACGGAGACATTTACATTACATTTACATAATTTAGCAGACGCTCTTATCCAGAGCGACGTACAAATTGGTGCATTCAACCACTTTTTTTCTTATTTTTTTTATGGGGGGGAGAAGGATTGCTTTATACTATTCCAGGTATTCCTTAAAGAGGTAGGGTTTCAAGTGTCTCCGGAAGGTGGTCAGTGACTCTGCTGTCCTGGCGTCGTGGGGGAGCTTGTTCCAACATTGGGGTGCCAGAGCAGCAAATAGCTTTGACTGGGCTGAGCGGGAACTGTGCTTCTGTAGAGGAAGGGGAGCTAGCAGGCCAGAGGTGGATGAACGTAGTGCCCTCGTTTGGGTGTAGGGTCTGATCAGAGCCTGAAGGTAAGGAGGTGCCGTTCCCCTCACAGCTCCGTAGGCAAGCACCATGATCTTGTAGTAGATGCAAGCCTCAACTGGAAGCCAGTGGAGTGTGCGGAGGAGCGGGGTGACATGAGAGAACTTGGGAAGGTCGAACACCAGACGGGCTGCGGCATTCTGGATAAGTTGTAGGGGTTTAATGGCACAGGCAGGGAGCCCAGCCAACAGCGAGTTGCAGTAATCCGGACGGGAGATTACAAGTGCCTGGATTAGGACCTGTGCCGCTTTCTGTGTAAGGTAGGGTCGTACTCTGCAAATGTTGTAGAGCATGAACCTGCAGGATCGGGTCACCGCTTTGATGTTAGCAGAGAACGACAGGGTGTTGTCCAGGGTCACGCCAAAGCTCTTTGCACTCTGGGAGGAGGACACAATGGAGTTGTCAACCGTGATGGCGAGATCATGGAGCGGGCAGTCCTTCCCAGGGAGGAAGAGCAGCTCCGTCTTGCCGAGGTTCAGCTTGAGGTGGTGATCCGACATCCACACTGATATGTCTACCAGACATGCAGAGATGCGATTCGCCACCTGGTTATCAGAAGGGGGAAAGGAGAAAATTAATTGTGTGTCGTCTGCATAGCAATGATAGGAGAGACAATGTGAGGATATGACAGAGCCAAGTGACTTGGTGTATAGAGAGAATAGGAGAGGGCCTAGAACTGAGCCCTGGGGGACACCAGTGGTGAGAGCACGTGGTGCGGAGACAGATTCTCGCCACGCCACCTGGTAGGAGCGACCTGTCAGGTAGGATGCAATCCAAGAGTGAGCAGCACCGGAGATGCCCAACTCTGAGAGGGTGGAGAGGAGGATCTGATGGTTCACAGTATCAAAGGCAGCGGATAGGTCTAGACCAACAAGAGATTAGATTGCTAACTGGAAGGAGCAGGTCTGACCCTACTATTTAGGCTCTCTCAGTGCCGTGGAATCTCACTGAAACCCCCGTGAAATAATATCTCTGGGCCATTTCTCACCACTCACCCAAACCACCAGATTGAAAACGCCTGTGTCCCACACTGGCCTCAGAATCAAACAGCAAATGAGTTCTATGCGACGGCGTGTGGGGACTGTGCTGGGAGAAAAGTGATACCCAGCACAGGGTTTCCGTTAGCCAGTAATAGTCGGCTTTTGGCCGATAAAAAAAATGAAAAGCCGATAAATAAAACTGCCGCCAATCAATTGTCCGGAAGAAGAAAATAAATCACATTGAAAATACGTATTTTTAGCCAATTCATCGATGGAAATACCAGTCGGTGTAAATACATTTGACCGGTCATGCTTATGGGTCTAAAGGTTAATTCGCATAATTTAGTACAGCATTCAGATACAGAGCCTATGAGTGGAAAATATGTCAGACAGTGCGAGAGCTGCTGCTACAAATCAAATCAAATTGTATTTGCCACGTGCCGAATACAACAGGTGTAGACCTTACAGTGAAATGCTTACTTACAAGCCCTTAACCCACAATGCAGTTTTAAGACAAATAAGTGTTAAGTAAAAAATAGATAAGTAAAAAATACAAATACAAAATATTTAAAGAGCAGCAGTAAAATAAAATAACAGTTGGGAGGCTATATACAGGGGGTAGCGGTACAGAGTCAATGTGCGGGGGCACAGGTTAGTCGAGGTAATTTAGGTAATATGTACATGTGGGTAGAGTTAAAGTGACTATGCATAGATAATAAACAGAGAGTAGCAGTGTAAAAGAGGGGGTGGGGTGGGGGGAGCACGGCGCTTGTAACGCCAAGGTAGTGGGTTCGATCCCCGGGACCACCCATACACAAAAAATGTATGCACGCACGACTGTAAGTCGCTTTGGATAAAAGCGTCTGCTAAATGGCATATTATATTATATTATAAATAGTCCAGGTAGCCATGATTAGCTGTTCAGCTCCTCAAACAGCTCATTCGTTGCTGCTGGAGTGAAACGTGCTTTAATAAGCCCAGTCACTGCGTAACAATCCTAAATGCAACTGCGTGTTAAAAACGGTTTATGGCCACGATTAAAAATTGTTATTCAGGCAACAGTAGGCAGGCTTGAGCACATCACATCCCACTTTGCAATGAGCTGGAGGCAGTATGCATTTTGAAAAAATATACTTAATTGTTTGAAACCTGAATGTTTTAATTCATATTATGAGGTATGTCTTCAAAGTAAAATACGACCATAGAAACGTGGAGGCAATTATCGACCCAGCGCGTTATCGACCCAGAACATATCAGTTTTTCCGCCGGAATCACTGAATTCACTGGACCTTTTAACTCCAGATTCATCGCTACCAGCTGGCTACAACAAAACGGACGTAGCACACGCTAGCCGTGGCCTCTTACTCACTAGCGCTTCACCACCGGACCTTATGATAACTCAGCTATACAGCTGATATCTGCTGGACTGTTCCTTTTTACGGTACTACATCCTGTTTATGTTTAGCCTCAGCCCAAACATGGTTAGTTTATTGTTGTTTCGGTTATTTCTAATTGTACTATATCACTGTAGACCCCCCAGCCTAGCTAAACCTGCCTTAGTTAGCTCCTTTGTCCCTCCGCCCATACACTCAGAGACCGACTCAATTGATGCCTCTAGAGATACTATCGCTTTCATTGTTACCCAATGCTTAGGTTTACCTCCACTTTACTCATATCCTTCCATATCCTTGTCTGTACATAATGCCCTGAATCTTTTCTATAACACCCGGAAATCTGCCCCCTTTATTCTATGTACCCAACGCACTAGAAGACCAGTTCTTAAAGCCTTTAGCCGTATCCTTATTCTAGTCCTCCTCTGTTCCTCTGGTGATGTAGAGGCTAACCCAGGGCCTGTAGCCCCCAGTATCACTCCTACTCCCCAGGAGCTATCATTTGATGACTTCTGTAATCGCAAAAGTCTTGGTTTCTTGCACATACATATCAGAAGTCTACTTCCTAAGTTTGAGTTATTCACTGCGTTAGCACACTCTGCCAACCCTGATGTTCTAGCAGTGTCTGAATCCTGGCTCAGGAAGGCCACCAAAAATTCTGAAATTTCCATCCCCAACTATAACATTTTCCGTCTAGATAGAACTGCCAAAGGGGGTGGAGTTGCAATCTACTGTAGAGATAGCCTGCAGAGCTCTATCATACTATCCAGGTCTGTGCCCAAACAGTTTGAGCTTCTACTTCTAAAAATCCACCTTTCCAGAAATAAATCTCTCACTGTTGCCGCTTGCTACAGACCCCCCTCTGCCCCCAGCTGTGCCCTGGACACCATATGTGAATTGATTGCCCCCCATTTATCCTCTGAGTTTGTACTGCTTGGTGACCTAAATTGGGATATGCTTAATACCCCAGCCATCCTACAATCCAAGCTAGATGCCCTCAACCTCACGCAAATTATCAACGAACCTACCAGGTACAACCCTAAATCCTTAAACATGGGTACCCTCATAGATATCATCCTGACTAACATACCCTCTAAATACACCTCAGCTGTCTTCAACCAGGATCTCAGCGATCACTGCGTTATTGCCTGCGTCCGTAACGGGTCTGCGGTCAAACGACCACCCCTCATCACTGTCAAACGCTCCCTAAAACACTTTAGCGAGGAGGCCTTCCTAATTGACCTGGCCCAGGTATCCTGGATGGATATAGATCTCATTCCGTCAGTAGAAGATGCCTGGTTGTTCCTTAAAAGTAATTTCCTCTCAATCTTAAATAAACATGCCCCATTCAAAAAATACAGAACTAAGAACCGATATAGCCCCTGGTTCTCCTCAGACTTGACTGCCCTTGACCAGCACAAAAACATCCTGTGGCGTACAGCATTAGCATCAAATAGCCCCCGCGATATGCAACTTTTCAGGGAAGTTAGGAACCAATATACACAAGCAGTCAGGAAAGCAAAGGCTAACTTTTTCAAACAGAAATTTGCATCCTGTAGCACTAACTCCAAAAAGTTTTGGGACACTGTAAAGTCCATGGAGAATAAGAGCACTTCCTCCCAGCTGCCCACTGCACTGAGGCTAGGAAACACTATCACCACCGATAAATCTACAATAATCGAGAATTTCAACAAGCATTTTGCTACAGCTGGCCATGCTTTCCATCTGGCTACCACTAACCCGGCCACCAACTCTGCACCCTCTGCTGCAACTTGCCCATGCCCCCCCCCCGCTTCTCCTTCACACAAATTCAGACAGCTGATGTTTTGAAAGCGCTGCAAAATCTGGACCCCTACAAATCAGCTGGGCTAGACAATCTGGACCCTTTCTTTCTAAAACTAGCCGCCGAAATTGTCGCAACCCCTATTACTAGTCTGTTCAACCTCTCTTTCATAACGTCTGAGATCCCCAGAGATTGGAAAGCTGCCGCGGTCATCCCCCTCTTCAAAGGGGGTGACACTCTAGATCCAAACTGCTACAGACCTATATCCATCCTGCCCTGCCTTTCGAAAGTATTCGAAAGCCAAGTTAACAAACAGATCACCGACCATTTCGAATACCACCGTACCTTCTCCGCTATGCAATCCGGTTTCCGAGCTGGTCACGGGTGCACTTCAGCCACGCTCAAGGTCCTAAACGATATTATAACCACGATTGATAATAGACAGTACTGTGCAGCCGTCTTCATCGACCTGGCCAAGGCTTTCGACTCTGTCAACCACCGCATTCTTATTGGCAGACTAAATAGCCTTGGTTTCTCAAATGACTGCCTCGCCTGGTTCACCAACTACTTCTCAGATAGAGTTCAGTGTGTCAAATCGGAGGGCCTGTTGTCTGGACCTATGGCAGTCTCTATGGGGGTGCCACAGGGTTCAATTCTTGGGCCGACACTTTTCTCCGTGTATATCAATGATGTCGCTCTTGCTGCTGGTGACTCTCAGATCCACCTCTACGCAGACGACACCATTTTGTATACATCTGGCCCTTCATTGGACACTGTGTTAACAAACCTCCAAACGAGCTTCAATGCCATACAACAATCCTTCAGTAGCCTTCAACTGCTCTTAAACACTAGTAAAACTAAATGCATGCTTTTCAATCGAACGCTGCTAGCACCCGCCCACCCGACTAGAATCACCACTCTCGACGGGTCTGACCTAGAGTATGTGGACAACTACAAATATCTAGGTGTCTGGTTAGACTGTAAACTCAACTTCCAGACTCACATAAAGAATCTCCAATCCAAAGTTAAATCTAGAATCGGCTTCCTATTTCGCAACAAAGCCTCCTTCACTCATGCTGCTAAACATGCCCTCGTAAAACTGACTATCCTACCGATCCTTGACTTCGGCGATGTCATTTACAAAATAGCCTCCAACACTCTACTCAGCAAATTGGATGTAGTCTATCACAGTGCCATCCGTTTTGTCTCCAAAGCCCCATACACTACCCACCACTGTGACCTGTACGCTCTTGTTGGCTGGTCCTCACTACATGTTCGTCGTCAAACCCACTGGCTCCAGGCCATCTATAAATCACTGCTAGGCAAATCCCCGCCTTATCTTAGCTCATTGGTCACCATAGCAGCACCCACCCGTAGTCTGCGCTCCAGCAGGTATATCTCACTGGTCATTCCCAAAGCCAACACCTCCTTTGGCCGTCATTCCTTCCAGTTCTCTGCTGCCAATGACTGGAACGAATTGCAAAAATCTCTGAAGCTGGAGACTCTTATCTCCCTCAATAACTTTAAGCATCAGTTGTCAGAGCACCTTACCGATCACTGCACCTGTACACAGCTCATCTGAAATTAGCCCACCCAACTACCTCATCCCTATATTGTTATTTATTTTGCTCTTTTGCACCCCAGTATCTCTATTTGCACATCATCTCTTGCACATCTAGCATTCCAGTGTTAATACTATTGTAATTATTCTGCACTATAGCCTATTTATTGCCTTACCTCCATAACTTGCTACATTTGCACACACTGTATATATATTTTCTGTTGTATTTCTGACTTTATGTTTTTTTTACCCCATATGTAACTCTGTGTTGTTTTTATTGCACTACTTTGCTTTATCTTGGCCAGGTCGCAGTTGTAAATGAGAACCTGTTCTCAACTGGCTTACCTGGTTAAATAAAGGTGAAATAAAAAAATAAAATAAAAATAAAGACTTCCATATGACATTGAAACGAGTAGCCCATTTCTCTCATGTTCTATTGGTTTTCAAATCAAGTTTCTTTCATTCTCTAGTAGCCGAAGGTACAATCCTAGTCATATTAGCAACCCATGCTAGTTGTTGCATTTTTAAATCTCCCCTCTTTCAAATTTTTTTACTGATATTTTCATCAGTCACATGAAACCACTCGCATGTACTGTGCGCTGCTAATTGCATTATGGAACGAACAATCGAGTGTAGCCTCCTGCCTTGTTCGCATCGCTAATCTGAAGAAATAATAGTTCATCAACATTTTAAGCTAAACGTTCTGATCTGCTGCATCAGCCTCATTGCTTTTGAAATATTTTTTGGGGATGTAGCATAGGCATGTTTGGAATAGGCTATTTCTTTCTCACACAGAACGACAAGCTGACCAATAGAACGGGATAACTTTTCTACTTTGGGGGATATTAGATTGACATAGGCTAGTGATTTTGCTCTTCGTTACTTGTCTTGTTGACTGAGAAAAAGTAAATGTGGCAGTTGTTCTAACATCTTTAAAGTGTGCATCGGAATTCGGTAAGGAGGCACACCGTTGCATCCTCGAGTTGCATGTTCTGTTACGATGAATAACCATAATCTAAATGAGATTTCTGTCATTCTGAGCAACGTAGTTGGACGCCATAATCAGGTTACGGACCCAATGCATATGCGTCTGGTAAATGTTTCAAATGTCCGTTAAATAAAAATGCTGCCGGTCAAATGTCCGGCGCCACATTTTCCTAATGGAAACACTGATCCAGCAGCGAACATATAAAAATGATATCAAGCAGAAAAATTATAATATGAGAATAAAAATTGGTTCTGGAATGAAATGACCTCCAGCGGTATGACTGTGTGTGGAAGGGTGTGATATGATTTTTTTATGGTACGCATGCAAAAGAGTTTGAGATCTTTCAAGGACACACGTCAAATGACAGACTACCATGATCAGAATATATATGATCGAATCAAATTTGGCACAATAGGTAGCTGAATAGAAAACATGCAAAGCACTGTGTAGAGCTGTGACGGTCATGGAATTTTAGATGACGGTAACTGGCCAGCCAAATGACCGTGGTCACCCTAATAACCGTTCGAAAACCTTTTATTAATTTTTTACGCACATTTTCTCCTATCAGCTCCTGACTGCATGTGCTGTCATTGAAATATAATGAATAGAACGGTCTTCCCCATTCAAGTCAATGATGGCAAAATAGGTGGACTGGCGGCAAAGATTATATAGCACATAGCAAATTAGCAATACACATTTTTGTTGACCAAATTCGACACTCTTGTTGATAATCACAAGTTTACTGGAGAACTGAGACCAAGTAGAGACTTTGGACAGGGTGGATATGGTATAATAAAGGCAGTTTATTCAGAGGTAAAGATATCTGGAATCGCGTGCACGGACCCATTCGTCAAACTCTTAGGGAGAAGAGAGCCCCGAAACATTGTGTGCTGACATTTTATACAATAAAATGAAGTAGGTTGAATCTAGTAGTTCTGATCTTCTGATTGGTCCTGATGAGTTGGGCGAGGTCCCCTCCAGGCTAGTGTCACTGTTGCATTGGCTCTGAGTCGGGTTCTCTGTCTTCAGATGTTCAGCCTAAGAGAAGGGGATTTTTGTGTGTGTGTGTGTGTGTGTGTGTGTGTGTGTGTTTAACAGTGATGATGTGTGTGTGTGTGTGTGTGTGTGTGTTTAACAGTGATGATGTGTGTGTGTGTGTGTGTGTGTGTGTGTGTGTGTGTGTGTGTTATCAGTGATGATGTGTGTGTGTGTGTGTGTGTGTGTGTGTGTGTGTGTGTGTGTGTGTGTGTGTGTGTCCTCAGAGCAAGAACTCGTGAGTTGGAAGAACTGAGAGACCTATGGCGTGGGTGTTGTCCTTGGCCACCTGCTGACAAGGCTGACAAGATAGGACTCTTTTGTCCATTGTATTGAATACAAAGGCCCAACACAAAATGGGTCATGCACAAGATTTTAGTCAGACCAAGCTATAACATTATATATTTACTACGACACTCTCATTAAGTAAGTTTACATGCACACTAATAATTCAATATTAAACTGATTATGGCAGAAGGCCAAGTATGGCATTAGGCATGTAAACACCTTACTCTGCTTATACTAAGGTCATAATCGAAGTAAGTATACGCCGACTAAAAAACCTGTTTTTTTGAGCAATCTTTCGATTTATTAGGTAATATAAACAAACGCCTTAATCAGAGTTACAGTGGTGTATTTGATCTGTGCATGTGCTAGCACTAGCAGTACAAGCGTCTTTCTTTTGTGCGAGTGAAGTGAGTTCGATTTTTCTTTTGAAACAGTTTATATGTCCGAACTCCGAATCAAATAGGCTAAAACTAAAAATAACATGGTTGCTGTGGTAGAACGTTTATTTTTGATTGCCGATTTTCTGCATTTATCAAAGGCCCATCAGGTAGCCTGATTTCAGATGTGTCTGTGTAAACAAGATTTTTAGGGAAATCGTTCTTCTTGCAAAGCATGTAAACGTTTAAAATCTATTAAAAAACTATTATATTTATCTGACTATTCACAACAATTGTATTATTGTGTGCATGTAACCATACTCATTGACCTCCAAACCAAAATTCTGAGTAAACCACCCTCTCTCTTAGCCTCTTCCTCTCTGCTGGCAGCAAATTGCGAGGAGCAAAGCAGGAAGTAAAAGCAGGAAGTGTACCCATCAACAGAAATTATTGCATCACAATACCAGGCAGCCATTGCAAGTTTTTTTATGACGGTTATTTTATTTTCATGACGGTCTTCATTCATAACCGTTGGTTACACGGTTATACGGTAATTGTGCCAGCCCTATCTGTGCCATCGCATTGCATGTTTTTTTTAAATAAATCCCTTACTTGGCATATCCCATGGTCATCATATCAAGCAGCTCATTTGGGCCTGGATGAAATACAAAAGCCGGGATGATGTGAGATTTACTGAGTCCTTTATCCACAAACAGCAGCTGAAAGGATGGGTCAAACTTGGCTGTAGAACAGAGGAATGGTGCGAGGCATAATCAAATATGACACCTGATTTGGCTTAAATCCCCTGAGATCAGTGTCTTGGGGCCACGGAGGGCATGGGAGGCAGGTAAGGACAACCCAGGACAAGGAGCCCATCTATAGGGATCAAAGCAGGCCTCTTTGGAGCTTGTTTGTGTCATTGGAATGCTATTAATAATGAAAAGCCCAGAGTGAATACTTCCTGGCCAGGGGAAAATGAACAAACAATTTTTTACTAACAGAGAGGAACCTCCAGCAAACTTCTGACTGCTAATAAATCCCATTTCTTCAGGGGATTAACTCTGGCTTTGTAAAAACTACACAGCCCCTCTGAGTCCATTAAATTAATGAGTCGCTGGGATGGGAGGAGGTGCCTAATTCAAAGACGACTAGCTAATTTGACGTTGCATATCTTTCGCTCACTTGTTCAGTTTCATATTTATACTGAACAGAAATTGATCAGAAACGTCAAACCTTGTCGTACATTGCGTTGCCCATGCTGCACTCCTTGGCTTAACCTAGTGCACATTTTGCAAATGTATTAAACATCAAAAACAGAAATAACGTATTTACCAGCACTAAGTTGGCCTTTTTGAAATTGAATTTCGTAAGTTCTTCATGCAGCCTTATCACAATACAAATATAATGTATGTAGCCTACTCACTATTTTTGTGTTATTTTTGCAAAATTTTTCTGTATATTATTCTCTTCTCATGGAAGTAAATCAATGCATGTCAGGGGAGGGGAACTTAAAAATAAAATAAATAAAGCAAATGTAGGCTGAAGAAACTGCCGTAGTGCCCAGAGGGAATGAGATTCACCAGAAAGAACAACCGGAGAGAACAACAAAAAATGCAAACACATTGGGTCAATCTATCCTGAACAGCTGCTGTGAGCAGCCCTGATTTATCCCATAATGAGCAGGAAGCTGGAAGTAATGCTTCTCTCCTAAACATTACATCAAAACCAAACAAGGACCTGCTTATAGTACCTCCATACGGCTAGCCTTTCACTTAAGTAAGATTAGAAGACAGCATTAAATGTTCTCTTCAGAGACGCTCTAAATACCCAACACCTGCAGAGAGTGCACCACTTCTCAGGATACTTCAACAACACCCACCACCACTCTATGCAAGTTGAAGTAATTAAAGAGCTTTTCATCACTTTGCCTGGACAAAGACTAATATTTTCTCACTGTGTGTGGGATAAAATATTACCATTGTACTTTTAGGAAGAGCTCTTCTCCCAAAGATGGTCTTTGAGGGCTGTATAGTCCCTTGGAAGTTCTCGACTGCGGAACAGGAAGCAAATAGAATAGCCTAATTATTACACCATTGGGTAAAAAAGCTGATGCGTTTGTGTGTTATCTCCTAACAGTAACATGACAGCCTCCCACATAAAGAGAGCTCTAATAGGTGCTGACAGGTGAGTAATGAGTGTACATACAGAAGAGATGGCACAAACCTGGAGGCCTCATCTCCCTCTGCTCAGCCTGGGGTTCACACTCACACAGGATCACGAGGTGACCTCTGGAAGCAGGACTGAAAAACTGTAGCATTATAATCATATGAATGGAAACAGGAATAAATCGAAACAGAGGGACACCTGGTAAGAAGATTTCTATTTGATGACAACAACAAAAAATCAGCTCCAGCAGCTGAGGATTATTCAGTAATGGCTGACTCTCACCAGAAAGACCATATAAACCCTGGATGTGTGGGCAAAGGATGAGAAGGATATATGCTGACCCTGTGAGTGGGCCCTACACATTGTGGATGAGGTGAGTCCCTTTCCTCTTACAATGCAAGGCCATTTGAGCATTATGAAAGTGCTAGGCTATATAAATACAATCAATTTTTAGCGAGCCTTTTCTGAAAGAGGAAGCCAATATTACTCGTTAATATCTCCCTGAGAGTCCTAATAAAACACTTTTACATGCCTTAATACGGGCAAACAGAGAGTAAATTGCCTCTGGAAGGTGAGAGCACTCCTCTTGGTGCCCCTCCAGGGGAAGACTAATGAAATGTCTATCTGCATAGAGAGCTAGGTAGGTAGGTAGGTGGGCGGTAGCAACTGGTGATGCTAATGCCTGGCTGTTAGCTATTAGAGCAGGCTGCTGGAGCATGGAGCAGCTCTCCATCTGACTAACTGGCTCATTACTGGGGGGAGTGGGAGAGAGGTCTGACCAAGTGCTGCTCTGATGATAGCACCGGCTAAGAGGCTATCAGTTTAAGTGGTGTGGTTCAGAGCATTGTCAGGTGTCCGAGTCCCCAGCTGGAAGCAGAGCCAGGCAGGCAGGCGGTGGTTTTATCAGAGGCAGGTGACGTACACACACACACTCATGGGGTTATAATTAATCATCCCACCTGCCAGATTTCACACTGACACACTTCCAGCTCCATACAGGCAGAATGTGGGGCGACAGAAAAGCATATTTGCGTGTAGCTCTAGGGCCTCAGATATGAATAGGAGAATGGTACATCAGCCTCTGCCAAAAACAATACCTTGCTGTATAGAGCTCTAAATTGTGGTGGTAGTCTGGACAGCTCATAGTGCTTATTTGATAAGGCCCTCTGGCACACAGCATACACAGGTCTGACACTCTGAACAACAGAACACGCTATTCATTACATTCTGTAGCTGATCGCTCTACGAATCTGCATCCTTTGGGGTCCAGGTCGATTTTACAGACAAAAGCAGCAAGTGTTCTATTAACAGTTTCCTGGCTCACGACCAGCTTCCTTTAAAAAATATACTTTCGTAACAACATTGTATATTGTTCCAATACTGTATATCAACATATTTAATATATCAATCTCTGTGTAAAAATATACATCTGCCATAGATGTTTTTTATTCTTTGATCAGTTGACGTTAGTAAGTTGTCCCAACCTTGTTTTGATAAGAGCTAGGTGCTGTTAGGTATCTGTGACTCACTGATTTAGAGTGTTATGTTCAACACGTAACTTTAGTCTTCAACTAGCCAACCTTGCGGTGTCTTTCTAAAGTAAAGTCAATTTAAACTATTCTGGGCTGAAGTGCAGGCAGGCTGTGGGGGTATGAATGCTGATAGAACTCTTTCCAGAGGCCCGCTACGAGCTGTGTGAGTCAGAACCAACTCAATACTCCCGCTGAGAGTCCTCTAAGTCACTGGGACTGGGATCCCACTGTTCCTGTTCTGCTGCTTTATCTACAGGAAGGAGGGAAAATAACATGGACAGTACTCATGATCATGTCATAAAACTGGTAGAAAATCAATTAGTGGTGAAAATGAGCTGTCAGGAATGTGTGTTGGGAAACTGTCCTTAACATCCATGTCATGGCTTTTAATCTGGATCTGTCCTGTTTTAACGTTGTAAACATGATGTGTGAGCAGGCTACGTGATAGATACAAATTGACATGGATGACTTTAGCATCTTATATCATAGATATTTCCCCAAAGTAATTCAAAAGGTTCAAAATACCTTTAACCACAAACACACCACCGTGTCTTCTAGGCAGAGGGCAAAATATTTATGACCAGCAGTTAATGGTATTCTATGCATTATAAATATGATTACCTCTGCACGTGCTGACATTTCATTCTGTGATGGTGGAATTCCATGTAAAGCGATGAAACGCTTGATTTATCGACAGTTACGACATTTTTTTTTCTTCCAAGCAAGCAAGCATACAGAATGATAGCTAGTGCTCGGTATTAACAGCCAATACAGCACAGGCTGGAAGCTATAGCAAGCCTCGATTGGTCAGTAGTGCTGCAATATCCCCAATAATGAGAATAATGTTAAGCTTTCCCAACTTAATGTTCACGCACTGATCACCGAGCTCCTCTAGCTTCACTCACTTGGCACTAGATTTTTCCTTTTATCGAAAATGAATAGGCTCCGTCATTTTGTTGGCAGCCATTGCCCACAGTGGACTACAAGGGTGACCTTTTTTAAGACATTCAACATACTGGGCCTGAATCCCAATAGAGCTCTTGTGGGTGTGTTGCATGTCAGTCAAAACATATAGTTGAAGTCGGAAGTTTACATACACTTAGGTTGGAGTCATTACAACTAGTTTTTCAACCACTCTGCACATTTCTTCTTAACAAACTATAGTTTTGGCAAGTCGGTTAGGACATCTTCTTCGTGCATGACAAGTAATTTTTCCAACAATTGTTTACAGACAGATTATTTCACTTATAATTCAGTGTATCACAATTCCAGTGGGTCAGAAGTTTACATACACCAAGTTGACTGTTCCTTTAAACAGCTTGAAAATTACAGAAAATGATGTCATGGCTTTAGAAGCTTCTGATAGGCTAATTGACATCATTTGAGTCAATTGGAGGTGTACCTGTGGATGTATTTCAAGGCCTACCTTCAAACTCAGTGCCTCTTTGCTTGACATAATGGGAAAAGCAAAGGAAATCAGCCAAGACCTCCACAAGTCTGGTTCATACTTGGGAGCAATTTCTAAATGCCTGAAGGTACCACGTTCATCTGTACAAACAATAGTACGCAAGTATAAACACCATGGGACCACGCAGCCATCATACTGCTCAAGAAGGAGACGCGTTCTGTCTCCTAGAGATTAACGTATTTTGTGCGAAAAGTGCAAATCAATCCCAGAACAACAGCAAAGGACCTTGTGAAGATGCTGGAGGAAACAGGTACAAAATTATTTATATCCACAGTAAAACGAGTCCTATATCGACATAACCTGAAAGGCTGCTCAGCAAGGAAGAAGCCACTGCTCCAAAACCGCCATAAAAAATCCAGAGTGCGGTTTGCAACTGCACATGGGGACAAAGATCGTATTTTTTGGAGAAATGTCCTCTGGTCTGATGAAACAAAAATAGAACTGTTTGGCCATAATGACCATCGTTATGTTTGGAGGAAAAAGGGGGTAGCTTGCAAGCCGAAGAACACCATCCCAACTGTGAAGCACGGGGGTGGCAGCATCATGTTGTGGGGGTGCTTTGCTGCAGGAGGGACTGGTGCACTTCACAAAATAGATGGCATCATGAGGAAGGAAAAGTATGTGGATATATTGAAGCAACATCTCAAGACATCAGTCAGGAAGTTAAAGCTTGGTCGCAAATGGGTCTTCCAAATGGACAATGACCCAAAGCATACTTCCAAAGTTGTGGCAAAATGGCTTAAGGACAACAAAGTCAAGGTATTGGAGTGGCCATCACAAAGCCCTTACCTCAATCCTATAGAAAATGTGTGGGCAGAACTGAAAAAGCGTGTGCGAGCAAGGAGGCCTACAAACCTGAATCAGTTACACCAGCTCTGTCAGGTGGAATGGGCCAAAATTCACCCAACTTATTGTGGGAAGCTTGTGGAAGGCTACCCGAAATGTTTGACCCAAGTTAAACAATTTAAAGGCAATGCTACCAAATACTAATTGAGTGTATGTAAACTTCTGACCCACTGGGAATGTGATGAAAGAAATAAAAGCTGAAATAAATCATTCTCTCTACTATTATTCTGACATTTTACATTCTTAAAATAAAGTGGTGATCCTAACTGACCTAAGACAGGGAATTTTTACTAGGATTAAATGTCAGGAATTGTGAAAAACTGAGTTTAAATGTATTTGGCTAAGGTGTATGTAAACTTCCGATTTCAATCAACTGTATATGCACGAACTCTACTGAGTTCAGGCATCTAACTGTTTCGGCTGGGAAGCATATGGACGCCTTAATGCCCACATTGAAACAACAGAACACGTATCAGAGCCAATATGAGATGCCTGGCTGGAGCCATAGAGGTTCAAATAACCTGTCTCCACATAACATGCAATGGATTTAAAAAATGAATTGTAGCAAACAGCCTTGTGGCCATGCTGCAGGGTGTATAGCTGAACCCTGGCCCTGATCAACCGTGACCACCTGAAGAGGAGCCAGAGGGAGAAAGACGACATGTAGCAAACAGAATAAACTATAAAATGGACATTACACACACTGACATTTAACAAACCAAACATTGAAATACCATAACCGGTCCATGTGTCAATTCCGGTATATAGTAAAATACGGTATACTGCCCAGCCCTATTTCATTATTGTGCAAATTAAACTCCTCAGACAATATGTGTCCTGTCAATACAACTTAGGCCCAAAGTAGTCCAGAAAACCAAACACACAGAACAAACGCACCCGGGCCAGAATTAAATTACAACCGCCTGTAGGTAAGTGATTTCATCATGAGATTCCTTTCCTCTGACATGCCTGTTATAGCCGTGTTCTGCAGGACATTGTGTTCTCTCAGCCTGAGCACAACTAACCTCCACTCACCTATGGTGATCTGACTATTTAACTACAGCAGATCCTCTGGATAGATCCTCTGGAATCTGCTCAGAAGAATCTCATACTGATCATTATCATATCTTCTACAGAAAACCAGTATCTACAATCAATCTAATAAATCCCTATAACACAAGACCAGACCAGAGAGGAGTTCTTATTCTCCCATCGAAGAACATAGTAGATACTGTAAATACTCATTTTCTGAAAGCACTGGACCCTGGCTGCAGCTGCTTAGGCTAGCCTTGCGGCACCAAACATTCCAGCAGGTCCGATGTTAAGAGTAAATTGAGTTGAGGTGTGTGTGTGTGGTGGTCTACCGTTGCATGGTCCTACTGCATGGCCCGCATTAGCCCTCCATTTCATGCCACCTTCTTTCCCCGAACCCTGACTCAGTAGTACTACTCTAATGGAATATCTCGGTGGGAAAGCAACGTTACTCTGCTGTCTTCCTGGGCAGAGACACTGTTTATAGCTCAGTGGTAGAGACGAACTGCAAGTTGAACTTGGTGAGACAGACTCCTAAATTGATAGTGCAGTTTGTTTAGGCGATTTTACAGCTAGCTAGCTACTTCACATGCCGATATTGACTTTGGCATTATTGTGTGTAGCTATGTTTTCTAGCTACCTAGCTAGCTAGCCAGCCATCCCAGATAGAGAGAGCATTGCATTGTGGGTTTTGGGGTAGACTTGAGCTTCTAAAAATGATTTTCACGTTTCTACCAACCTTGTTATAACGAGAAAATTAAAAATGTGTTCACAAAAATTGTTTTCACATATTAGTGTTATTTAATACTATTTAACACTGTAAATAATAGGAACTAGTGGTTTGGGGTGGATTATCCCTTTAACCCTTACCTAACCCTAATGTCTAAACTTAACCTTAAACACTTCGAAATTTGACATTTGGAACAACTTGAAATGTAACGTTTTAGAGAAACATGGATGAACATCTAATTCTGACGTGAGACTGTAAGAGATGGTAGGATATATTATGGACATTTTCTGAAATTACAATGCAATTTATTTATTTTTATCCTATGTGTAGCACCTTTAACAAGGCAATTAGTACAGTTTACCGGCACTTTAAAAATACATCTCTGGGTAATATCATACAGGCCCCGAGTGGCGCAGTGGTCTAAGGCACTGCATCGCAGTGCTAGCTGTGCCACTAGAGATCCTGGTTCGAATCCAGGCTCTGTCGTAGCCGGCCGCGACCGGGAGACCCATGGGGCGGCGCGCACAATTGGCCCAGCGTCGTCCAGGGTAGGGGAGGGAATGGCCGGCAGGGGATGTAGCTCAGTTGGTAGAGCATGGTGTTTGCAACGCCAGGGTTGTGGGTTCGATAAAATAATGTATGCACTAACTGTAAGTCGCTCTGGATAAGAGCGTCTGCTAAATGACTAAAATGTAAATGTAAAAATACTGTTCTGTTTGCACATGTACTGTACAGTAAACACAAGGGGCCAGATTCACAAACTTGAGATATTAAGCTGCAGAACACTGACAAATTTCACCGGTTTGCTTGCTTATCCACAGACTTTACAAAGCAAGAACGAAAAGGGCTATCATTGTGTTTTGGATTCCGAGGCATAAATATTTCAAACAAAAGACAGACTACTCAGATTAGGCCTACAAGATCAGTGACTGAGCTATGACAGGTTTCCACCTTGAAGAGTCTTTAGTGCGTACACTAAATGAAGGTCAAAGAACATATTGGACATTCACTGTGTTTTGATGACATCTAATATTTGAATATTTTGGGAGGAATAAAAATAGACTTCCGTAATCTACACCACCCAGTTTGAGCAGCATTCAGAGAGCCAAGGTGAATACTCACAATCCATGGGTTGATTACTCATTTACCCATGACTAATCTGGTCGTGGCCAGAGCACTTGGCTCATTTCCATGTCAATATAAGACCCTGCTCATGGCTATTTGTTGGGTTTGATATAACGACAAGCTATTTAACATTCGTTCTGCGTATTATATGAAGCAAATTACAGTTTAATTGAATTAATTTCCACCACCTGTTTGTTTCGTAGACAGGGGCATTCTATGTACAGAGTGAACGCTAATTCGTGCAATGCCTGCTACCAAAGTATTGTGGCTAAAGAAATCAGTTTCATATGCAGCCCCAGAGCGACAAACCACTTTCTTGGCTGTAGTTTGTGTCTAAGCTGTAATGAAGAAATTACAGTTGCATGGAACAATATTGATCATTATCAAACCAGTAATTTACATCTAAATGAGCTCAAGACCTGCTATCTGTTCCATATATTATCTGTGTGACATCCTGTCAGCATCTATTGAAGACCCATGCTGCTGCCTTGCTTGTTCCAGTAACTGACTCAAAGCGGAGTACATCTTCCTCAGTAGCACAAGGACTGTTTCCAGGAAATGCCATGTTTGATGTGGCTCCAATCATGGAGTCACCTTCTTATAGGCAACCCGTCAGTCAACCACACAGGGACAGCTCTACGGGCGACTTGCGCAAATGTCACCACCAGCGACTGATAAAATGTCCAAACATGGGTTCAGCTGCACAAAGAGAAAGAGGAAGCAGAGAAGAAAGAAGAGAAGATCATCATCCCCTTTCTCTGGCCTTATTGTCTGAGGCTTTGATCCAGCTAAGGTGAGCAGCAGAGTAGCTTTCATGGACGACATCAAACAGATGTCTTTAATGGTGATACTTCCAAGATACTACTTGATGGCGGGAGGGTAAATAGTTGTTAAGAGAAAAGGAAAAATAATGGGTGTGCAAAACTGTGGATACATGGAGGCATACGAGAGGGCTATAGGTTACTTGATGGCAATAAGACCTAAATAAATTGGGGTTTAATCGGTTTGAGGGCAAATTGTGGCATCGGGAAATCAGAAGGACAGAAAGAGAAGATGGATGTCAGAGCTGACAGAAAAAGGCAAGAGTTTTTTTCTAATTACACATGAAACATTTTGGTCTCTAATCTAAAAATGTCTAGCAACAGTTCAATAAAAGAGGGAAAATGTCATTTTCAAGTTTCAATGTTTGTGTTTGGGATAGGCTAAGACCACCATTAACCATAAGAGCATACAGTGGCTTGCGAAAGTAAGTACACCCCCTTGGCATTTTTCCTATTTTGTTGCCTTACAACCTGGAATTAAAATGGATTTTTTGGGGGTTTGTATCATTTGATTTACACAACATGCCTACCACTTTGAAGATGCAAAATAGTTTTTATTGTGAAACAAACAAGAAATAAGACAAAAAACTGAAAACTTGAGCGTGCATAACTATTGGGCATTTTATCAGCAGACACCGCTCTGACTGATGTGTAGCTACTATTCTGGCCCTTCTGTAGCTCAGTTGGTAGAGAATGGCGCTTGCAACGCCAGGGTTGTGGGTTCGATTCCCACGGGGGGCCAGTATGAAAAATGGATGCACTCACTAACTGTAAGTCGCTCTGGATAAGAGCGTCTGCTAAATTACTAAAATGTAAAAATGTATTCTCCTGTACATTTCTCTGTGTAACCAGCCTATTTTTCTCCAGTAAAATGCAAGATGAACTTTAATAAAAACATTAGGACATGTAGATGGCTACATTCTTTCTATGATCAACAGAAACACGACGGCCATGCATAGTTTTTGCAAAAAAGACCTTGCTTTTTCATTGTAAGCTAATTTAGCCTACTTGTGTGGCTGCCAGCCAAATAGCGTTGCACTTCTGTTGTCATCTGAAGAAAATCAAGCCGTTTTCTGTCCAATGTGTTGCACTAATGTATTTTTCTGTGAAGGAAAACTATAGTACGTCCCTGATCACTCTATTGAAGCAGAAAAACACTGTTGACTTTCAATATAAAACGCTACCCCGGTCAATACACAGCTGGACTAACTCACCTGCTCCCGCTTTCTCCAGTTGTGCTATACAAACACCTGACTGGCTCAAGCTTCATAATGTAAAATAATGTGACAGGTGAAATGAAGAACACAATTTTGCTTTATCTTCTAACATATTGCACAAGTTGACTGCAGGTATATACTTAAAAAGAGGCTACAAATATTAATATGTATAGAAAAACATCAAAGAAAAAGTTTAAATGGTACTGAAAAACCATCCCGTCGCTATTTCCAAATACCCCGGTATACGGTACAGTGCATTCGGAAAGTATTCAGACCCCTTGACTTTTTCCACATTTTGTTGAGTTACAGCCTTATTCTAAAATGGTTGAAATTCTTCCCCCCCCCCCTCATCAATCTACACACAATGACAAAACAAAAACATACACTACCGGTCAAAAGTTTTAGAATACCTACTCATTCAAGGGTTTTTCTTTATTTTTACTATTTTCTACATTGTAACTACATCAAAACTATGAAATAACACATACGGAATCATGCAGTAACCAAGAAAGTGTTAAACAAATCAAAATATATTTTATATTTGAGATTCTTCAAATAGACACCCTTTGCCTTGATGACATCTTTGCACACTCTTGGCAATCTCTCAACCAGCATCATGAGGTAATCACCTGGAATGCATTTAAATTAACAGGTGTGCCTTCTTAAAAGTTAATTTGTGGAATTTCTTTCCTTCTTAATGCGTTTGAGCCAATCAGTTGTGTTGGTATACAGAAAATAGCCCTATTTGCTAAAAGACCAAGTCCATATTATGGCAAGAACATCTCAAATAAGCAAAGAGAAACGACAGTCCATCTTTACTTTAAGACATGAAGGTCAGTCAATACGGACAATTTCAAGAACTTTGAAAGTTTCTTCAAGTGCAGTCGCAAAAACCATAAAGTGCTATGATGAAACTGGCTCTCATGAGGACCGCCACAGGAATGGAAGACCCAGAGTTACCTCTGCTGCAGAGGATAAGTTCATTAGAGTTACCAGCCTCAGAAATTGTAGCCCAAATAAATGCTTAACCATCAACTGTTCAGAGGAGACTGCGTGAATAAGGCCTTCATGGTCGAATTGCTGCATAGAAACCACTACTAAAGGACACCAATAAGAAGAATAGACTTGCTTGGCCAAGAAACACGAGCAATGGACATTCGACCGGTGGAAATGTGTCCTTTGGGTTGGAGTCCAAATTTGAGATTTTTGGTTCTAACAGCTGTGTCTTTGTGAGACGCGGTGTGGGCGAACGGATGATCTCCGCATGTGTATTTCACACCGTAAAGCATGGAGGAGGTGGTGTGATGGTGTGGGGGAGCTTTGCTGGTGACACTGTCTGTGATTTATTTAGAATTCAAGGCACACTTAACCAGCATGGCTACCACAGCATTCTGCAGTGATACTCCATCCCATCTGGTTTGGGCTTAGTGGGACTATCATCTGTTTTTCAACAGGACAATGACCCAACACACCTCCAAGCTGTGTAAGGGCTATTTTACCAAGAAGGAGAGTGACGGAGTGCTGCATCAGATGACCTGGCCTTCACAATCCCCCGACCTCAACCAAATTGAGATGTTTGGGATGAGTCGGACCCAGTGGCGGCTCCTGAAAAAATTCTCAGGAGGGGCAATTTTTCTGATGATTTAGGTGACCTACACACATTTAAAAAAAGATATGTCCAGCAACAACATGAAGACAGGGGCAGCATATAAGTCAATACCAGAAGCATTTATTGACTGATCTGGGGAGATGGATTCCAGTTTCTGTGACAGATTATAAATAATCTCTGATGCCTTTGTTATATTAGCTTTTGGTTGAATGTACTGTCGTAGTAAATATATATTGTTATAGCTTGGTCTGACTAAAATCTTGTGCATGACCCATTTTGTGTTGGGCCTTTGTATTCAATACAATGAACAAGAGTCCTATCTTGTCAGCCTTGTCAGCAGGTGGCTAAGGATAACACCCACGCCATAGGTCTCTCAGTTCTTCCAACTCACGAGTTCTTGCCCTGAGGACACACACACACACACCCACACACACACACACACACACACACACACACATCATCACTGATAAACACACACACACACACACACACACATCATCACTGATAACAAACACACACACACACACACACACACACACACACACACACACTGATAACAAACACACACACACACACACACAAATCCTCTTCTCTTAGGCTGAACATCTGAAGACAGAGAACCCGACTCAGAGCCAATGCAACAGTGACACTAGCCTGGAGGTGACCTCGCCCAACTCATCAGGACCAATCAGAAGATCAGAACTACTAGATTCAACCTACTTCATTTTATTGTATAAAATGTCAGCACACAATGTTTAGGGGCTCTTCTGATAAACTCCCTACGAGTTTGACGAACGGGTCCGTGCACGCGATTCCAGATATCTTTACCTCTGAATAAACTGCCTTATATTATACAATTATCCACCTTGTCCAAAAGTCTCTACTTGGTCTCCGTTCTCCAGTAAACTTGTTTTATCAACAATAGTAAGGTTCAATGACACAGAAAGCAGTTCAATGTCGGGGTACAGAGTCGCTCTCTTACCAGGATCGCGGTCCGCTCTGACCAGGGTGAAGCCGGCCGGCTCCACCTCTCTGTCCGGGACTCTGTCATCCAGCCAAGTCTCCCAGCTGTATTGGGATTCCGCTGCCAGCAGCGTTTTCATTATTTAGTCCGTTCGTAGCGGGTATGTACACGATCAACAAGATCAGTCCAAAACCGAAGATCAGTCCAAAGCAGAATGTTTGCAGAATGTTTGTAAACTAAGTCTACAAATTAAAAACATAAAATAACGCCACACTGCAGGTCACAACATAGACGCTGCTAGCCGCCATTGTCTTAGTTACGTTCAACGTTACGTCACGTATGACGAAAGCGCGTAAGTGCATGCCCACAGACACCCATAGAGAATGTATTGAAAGCTCTGAAATGTGAAAAAAATAGATTTTACATGACAGGCTATGAGAGACTTCTGGGCGATTTTCAACCTGACTGAAATCGCCCAAAAAACGGGCGGGGCCATTTGAAGCACGACTTTAGCCTGATTTGACATTTAGTGGCTGGCAGATCAGACGTGAACACTGATAACTGCTGTTGCCGTGATATAATTGATTAGAAAAAAAATCCCTTCCTTTTCCCGTTTGGCAGTGCGTCGCCCATATCGCCCTATTGAACAAGCCGTCGTCAGAGTTGGCATGAGCCCTCAGATCCTCAAAAAGTTATACAGCTGCACCATTGAGAGCATCTTGACTGGCTGCAACACCGCTTGGTATGGCAACTACTTGGCATCCGACCGCAAGATGCTAGAGAGCTCCCTGCCATCCAAGACCTCTATACCAGGCGGTGTCAGAGCAAGGCCCTAAAAATTGTCAAAGACTCCAGCCACCCAAGTCATAGACTGTTCTCTCTGCTACCGCACGGTAAGCGGTACCGATGCACCAAGTCTGGAACCAACAGGACCCTGAACAGCTTCTACCCCCAAGCCATAAGACTACTAAATAGTTAATTAAATAGTTAACCAAATAGCTACTCGGACTATCTGCATTGACACTTTTTTGACTGATGACATGCGCTGCTGCTACTGCTACTGATCTGTCCCCTCTTACCCTTGGGACATCGACTCGGTACTGGAACCCTGTGTATATAGCCAAGTTATCGCTGTGTATTTATTATAACGCGTTTTACTTTTCTATTATTTGTCTATTTTCTCTCTCTCTGCATTGTTGGGAAGGGCCCATAAGCAAGCATTTCACTGTTAGTCTACACCTGTTATTTACGAAACATGACAAATACAATTATATTTAGATTTGATTGCCTCAGCACAAATAAATTGTTTATTATGTATCGCAGATGTTTGATGAATGAGACAAATATGCAGAGGAAAATAGTGTATGAGGTACATATGGTGTTATACACTGTATAGTGTATATGTTAAGCAGTGTGGAGCCAGAATCATTTCAGTGTGCCCCTGGGAAGGCCCAGGGCTGACAGATTAATACCATACCCTGCCAGGGGCACAGGAGCAAGCTGCAGCTTACTTTAGAGGGGAAATAATAACACTGGTCTCCATTGACAGATATCTGTTTGGTTTGGCATTGTTCTAGGGTCCTGCTATTCAATAATACAACAATAACACACTGAGTGTGGAAAGTACATTCATTAAGAGTGGCAATCTTTCTCACATGTTTGGAAGCGATAGCGAGACTGCCACCACCTACCGCACGTGGCCAGCACTCTGTGTTCCTGTGTGTGCGTGTGTCTGTATCTATCTGTCTGTCTGTCACTGTGTGTTAGTGTTGCACGGTATACCGGTACCAAGGTAATATCACGGTCCTAAAACGTCATGATACTTATGATACCAACATTTTAGAATACCATAGTACCGTTTCATATGATACTACCAAATATTTCGGCCCTACCAATCTAAAGATCCCGCTGGTGCCTCTTATAAAATGTTAATACAGACAGTTTGGTTTATCAATTCTGTTGAATTTAGCAACAGCCACTAGTCTCCTGTAAGTGCCGGTCCAATAATGTCCACTTTACTTTCATGCGCATATATCACATGTGAGAGCTGTAATCAGCCAGCAGGCAGCTGTCTCCCTTCCCAGCCATAACTCAGCTGCTTCTCTCCATCCGCTCTTCCTGCGCATCTATTCCTCAATCAGTTTTAATTTAGCCATGATGGCGAGCAGGGATGCATTCCCTGATGAGTCTTCTGTTGTTACATTTGTACTTTTGATACATTGGAGTAGCACGCAGATCTGATATAACCAAGAGCACAGGCCAGTCTGAGTAGGCTTTGCAAGTTCGCTGTCACGCAGACTCCAAGTGCCAGGGAGGACAAATAGAGCACAGCTGCGCAACAGGTATGCTTGCAGCTTTATAGCAAAGAAAACGGCTTGTCTCTAGCTCAAACAGTAAAAAAATGATGATCCACATTACTGGAGCTAGCTTTTTCGCACGCATTTTCTACAATTTCACAAACCATGTCACAGGCCGTTTTAAACTAATTCTGGGTCGCTAATTATTGTTTTGATAAACAACATTGTTCAGTCATGTTACCTAACTAATAACCTGCTAACTTGACAGTAGGCAAATTTGATTGGCACAAGAAGAAAGGAAAAGGGTCTACTTCACTACTCATGACATGTGCTTCAAAGGTAGGATTCATTTAGGCTGAATGTAAGCCTACACTATATCAAAAATCTCTCTCTTTCTGGTGCTCCTTAAATTCTGTTTGGTGACTAACGTTTTTAAAGTTGGGAGCAGTGTGTGTATATGTTTGTGGGAGAGAGAGTGGTGTGTGTGTTTATGAGAGAGAGGGAGACAGAGAGAGTGTGTGAGGGAGGGACAGTCTGTGTGGGTATATTTACTAAAGAGTAAAGAAGATTTCATGCAGTGTTTTCCCCTTACTGCCACAATGACATGCAGATCATTATGCATGGCCAGTGCATTTGGAAAGTATTCAGACCCCTTAACTTTTTCCACATTTTGTTACCTTACAGCCTTATTCTAAAATTGATTCAATTGTTTTTTTCCCTCATCAATCTACACACAATACCCCATAATAACAAAGCAAAAAACTATTTTTTGTAAATGTTGCAGAAAATGGAAATATCACCTTTAAATAAGTATTCAGACACTTTACTCAGTACTTTGTTGAAGCACCTTTGGCAGCGATTACAGCCTCGAGTCTTCTTGGGTATGACGCTACAAGCTTGGCACACCTGCATTTGGGGAGTTTCTCCCATTCTTCTCTGCAGATCCTCTCAAGCTCTGTCAGGTTGGATGAGGAGTGTCACTGCTCAGCTATTTTCAGGTCTCTCCAGAGATGTTTGATCGGGTTCAAGTCCGGGCTCTGGCTGGACTACTCAAGGACATTCCGAGACTTGTCCCAAAGCCACTCCTGCGTTGTCGTGCTTAGGGTCGCTGTCATGTTGGAAGGTGAACCTTCGCCCCAGTCTGAGGTCCTGAGTGCTCTGGAGCAGGTTTTCATCAATGATCTCTCTGTACTTTGCTCCATTCATCTTTCCCTCGATCCTGACTAGTCTCCCAGTCCCTGCCGCTGAAAAATATCCCCACAGCATGATATTGCCACCACCATGCTTCACCGTAGGGATGGTGCCAGGTTTCCTCCAGACGTGACGCTTGGCAATCAGGCCAAAGAGTTCAATCTTGGTTTCATCAGACCAGAGAATCTTGTTTCTCATGGCCTGAGAGTCCTTTAGGTGACTTTTGGCAAAACTCTAAGCGGGTTGTCATGTGCCTTTTACTGAGGAGTGTCTTCCGTCTGGCCACTCTACCATAAAGGCCTGATTGGTGGAGTGCTGCAGAAATGGTTGTCCTTCTGGAACATTCTCCCATCTCCACAGAGGAACTCTGGAGCTCTGTCAGAGTGACCATTGGGTTCTTGGTCACCTCCTTGACCAAGGCCCTTCTCCCTCGATTGCTCAGTTTCGTCGGGCGGCCAGCTCTAGGAAGAGTCTTGGTGGTTCCAAACGTATTCTATTTAAGAATGACGGAGGCCACTGTGTTCTTGGGGACCTTCAATGCTGCAGAAATGTTTTGGTACCCTTCCCCAGATCTGTGCCTCGACACAATCCTGTCTCGGCGCTCTACAGACAATTCCTTCGACCTCATGGCTTGGTTTTTTTCTCTGACATGCACTGCCAACTGTGGAACCTTATATAGACAGGTGTGTGCCTTTCCAAATCATGTCCAATCAATTGAATTAACCACAGGTGGACTCCTGAATTTACCACAATCAAGTTGTAGAAACATCAAGGATGATCAATGGAAACAGGATGCACCTGAGATCAATTTCGAGTCTCATAGCAAAGGGTCTGAATACTTAGGTACTTGTGTGTAGATTGATGAGAAAAAAATTATATTTAATCCCTTTTAGAATAAGGCTGTAATGTAACAAAATGTGGAATAGGTCAAGGGGTCTGAATACTTTCCGAATGCACTGTATATTCCTTCCTCCCATTTCTCCAGCCAAATCACAGCTAGACCTTTGCAAATATGAGCAAATCAGCCATTCTATGCAGTATTCTATTATACAGTGTGAAGTAAAATTGTATGTGTTGTTTTGATAATATTTTTTTTTGGGTAGCACATACATTTAGAAAACGGGAACAAGAGTCGGGGGCGGGGCGAACAGGACTCTAGGCCACTCCACATTTTTTCACTGTGGTATCGCGATACTACTTGGTATCGTGATACTTGGCCTTGTATCATATTGTTAGTCAAATGTTGGTATCGTGACAACACTATTGTGTGTGTGTGGCCCTATACCTGGTGTCTGCCCATTTACTCATCTAACAGCCAGAGGAGTGAGTCATCGTGGGGCCGGTCGGGCCAGCCCTGGCCTGATTAATCACACAGTTATCACAGCACACCAGCTATTTATAGAACACCCCTCTGTGAGTCACATCAATATTTCAATATCCCTCTTTCTCAAAGTTAGCTCCACCAAGCTATTTCTCGTTCCTCCCAGATTTCATCCTCATCTTGCTATCACAGCACTTTATCTAACAAACTCTCTCTCTCTCTGTCCGTCTGTCTGGCAAAGCAAACACAATCTGTCTTAGTTACCTCCTGCTGGGTAAAGGCTATTACAGCTCAGAGTTATTCCCCAAAGAGATACTGAAACACCCCAGCAAACCTAAATGTTTCCCTCCTCTTCATGGTGTAATGTCTGCGCCAGTGACAGTCCCTGATGCTTAATCACTTCAGCACATCTCCAGTCTCTCCCCCAGGCGCACTTTCAAACAACCACTCCAGATAGAGGCCTTATCAGATATACAGTAACACAGCTATCAGGGGAGCTTATGGTCCTCCTGGCAACTCTCTCCGACGCAGTTGGTCCTTAGCCATACGAGGGCCTCTCCAATAAATGAAGCAGGATCGACGATGTACCCCTGTTGCACTCCCACTGTTTTGATCTGATCTGTGAATGCGAGCGCCACTTCTCTTCTCTTGGGTTCTGGCCTGAACCAGAACCCACAGCTCTCAGAGGAAGATGACGTGGGAAACAACTTTTTCTGCTAAACTGCTACAAGGACTAAAGTGAGTGCACCACTCTGGTGGAATGGACTGGACTAGAATGACTAAACACTCTGAAGCATTAACACACACTGCAGGGTTTCAGTATCTAAGACTGAAGGGCCAGGTTTACTATTCATGAATTCATGAATACTTTGCACCAGCGCAAATGCACACACAGTGTGTGAATACGTGAATACACTCAGAGCCCAGTGATGCTGCTAAACTAAACTATTTCCATGCCAATCCCTCACCAGGAGCAATCATTCAGATTCACTGAAGAACAAAACAGAGATCCACTGTCAACGGAGTCAATATCGCACACATCCATTGTAGACAATAATACACAACACGGTGCTGAAATCAATGGAGAAAAAGATGACACCCACTGACAACAGATCAATGGAGGAAGTGCACCACAGAGATTACTTACTATAAGTTGAATGCATCTCGTCAATTTCCCCCGCACTTTGATAAGTCCATGGCCTGCAACACAGTTGGGCAAACAAAACAAAAAACATGTACTGTAGAGTGATCATTTGCGTTTCAAGAACACACTAGACAATGTTATTTACAAGGGACAACGCCTTTTATTGAACATACTGTTATATTGGGAACAACAAAAAGTATCCGGTGGTCCTGTGGCGCTGGTCAGAGATGCTTTGATCAGGTATTGGTACGTATGGCCTCCACTTCTTTGGTGATGTCTTTGGCTGTTGACAGAAGATGAAAAGAGACCTTTATGACCCTCCAGATCACAAACATGGCTTGTTTATGTGAACTGTTGTTTTCAACATATAAAAGGTATCTGCCCCTGAGACCACTGCTGAGGCAATGAAGCACCCCCAGAGAAACAAATAAAAAAACAGGAAACGATCAAGTGGTTCACATTTCTGTTTGTGATTTGCGCGCACACACATACAAACAAACACACACACACAGAAAAAGAAGTAGGTATTGCTCAGAGCACGATTTCATATCTAGAAGTCTCAGCAAGTGCTGTTGGACTGGAGGCTCTGTCGTTGACAGCCTTTATTCACCGACATAAGTTATGCCCAACTACTAAATGGAAAGAGCTAAGATGTAGGAGGACACACCATTACATCTAGCATGATCATGTATCAAGGTCACTCACTGACATTCTTATAGCATGTACAAGTAATATACATTCTAAAGATATCACAGAAGCATGACAAATGCCAAGGCAAGAAAAATCATTTCAGCTCTAGCGAGTATTTTACAGTGGGGAAAAAAAGTATTTAGTCAGCCACCAATTGTGCAAGTTCTCCCACTTAAAAAGATGAGAGAGGCCTGTAATTTTCATCATAGGTACACGTCAACTGTGACAGACAAAATTTTTAAAAAAAATCCAGAAAATCACATTGTAGGATTTTTAATGAATTTATTTGCAAATTATGGTGGAAAATAAGTATTTGGTCAATAACAAAAGTTTCTCAATACTTTGTTATATACCCTTTGTTGGCAATGACACAGGTCAAACGTTTTCTGTAAGTCTTCACAAGGTTTTCACACACTGTTGCTGGTATTTTGGCCCATTCCTCCATGCAGATCTCCTCTAGAGCAGTGATGTTTTGGGGCTGTCGCTGGGCAACACGGACTTTCAACTCCCTCCAAAGATTTTCTATGGGGTTGAGATCTGGAGACTGGCTAGGCCACTCCAGGACCTTGAAATGCTTCTTACGAAGCCACTCCTTCGTTGCCCGGGCGGTGTGTTTGGGATCATTGTCATGCGGAAAGACCCAGCCACGTTTCATCTTCAATGCCCTTGCTGATGGAAGGAGGTTTTCACTCAAAATCTCACGATACATGGCCCCATTCATTCTTTCCTTTACACGGATCAGTCGTCCTGGTCCCTTTGCAGAAAAACAGCCCCAAAGCATGATGTTTCCACCCCCATGCTTCACAGTAGGTATAGTGTTCTTTGGATGCAACTCAGTATTCTTTGTCCTCCAAACACGACGAGTTGAGTTTTTACCAAAAAGTTCTATTTTGGTTTCATCTGACATTCTCCCAATCCTCTTCTGGATCATCCAAATGCACTCTAGCAAACTTCAGACGGGCCTGGACATGTACTGGCTTAAGCAGGGGGACACGTCTGGCACTGCAGGATTTGAGTCCCTGGCGGTGTAGTGTGTTACTGATGGTAGGCTTTGTTACTTTGGTCCCAGCTCTCTGCAGGTCATTCACAAGGTCCCCCCGTGTGGTTCTGGGATTTTTGCTCACCGTTCTTGTGATCATTTTGACCCCACGGGGTGAGATCTTGCGTGGAGCCCCAGATCGAGGGAGATTATCAGTGGTCTTGTATGTCTTCCATTTCCTAATAATTGCTCCCACAGTTGATTTCTTCAAACCAAGCTGCTTACCTATTGCAGATTCAGTCTTCCCAGCCTGGTGCAGGTCTACAATTTTGTTTCTGGTGTCCTTTGACAGCTCTTTGGTCTTGGCCATAGTGGAGTTTGGAGTGTGACTGTTTGAGGTTGTGGACAGGTGTCTTTTATACTGATAACAAGTTCAAACAGGTGCCATTAATCCAGGTAACGAGTGGAGGACAGAGGAGCCTCTTAAAGAAGAAGTTACAGGTCTGTGAGAGCCAGAAATCTTGCTTGTTTGTAGGTGACCAAATACTTATTTTCCACCATAATTTGCAAATAAATTCATTAAAAATCCTACAATGTGATTTTCTGGAGAAAAAAAATCTCAATTTGTCTGTCATAGTTGACGTGTACCTATGATGAACATTACAGGCCTCTCTCATCTTTTTAAGTGGGAGAACTTGCACAATTGGTGGCTGACTAAATACTTTTTTCCCCCACTGTATATATAAGCAAACTAGAATAAAAATGATTAGCACTCACCTCAACTTCGCTAACAATTCCCAAGCCTAATAGTTACCAAATATCCAAACAGAGATTCTGTGAAAACATTGATTGATTTATCTAGATGAGTCCCCCACTCGTCTCGCTGTCCCAGTCAAAACGGAGCTGAAATTATAATCTTGGTGACCACACACAACTATTGCTTTAAATTAGAATAACGGTTGGAAATGACTTTGGGAGTTTCAGTATAAGCCAGAATGTGATACATGCCTTCACTTGTATTAGCCTACTTTATTCCAATATTTTCATCATTCAGTTCATCATAACTAAGGTGAATTTCTCTCTGTGCTTTTTCTAGGCCCAATGGCTGTTTCCTCATCTCCTCACTCTGCTGCCGTCCACCTCCGCCGCGTTGTTCTCAACACCAGTTTAAATCAATATAGCTTAATATTTTCTGGAAATCTGGCTTTTTTTCGGGTTCGGCTCATTTCATTTCTGTCGGACCAGGCCTGGGCTCGGACTTCAGCTCACCGGACTTGGGTCAGACCGGGATCGAAATTCCAGTTCTGATGAGAACTCTAAACTGCACTTGGGTCTTGAGTGCAATCCAGCAGTGTCAATTATGTGCTTTGAATTTATGCCAACTTTGTGTGAAGTAAATACACTAGACTAAAGGCTTCAATGTGACAATCTGTTTGGATAATGTGCTATTTTATTATTTTTTTCCAATCTGCTGCTGTGCATGTTGTGTATTTTGTGGAATTGCATTAGTGCGACATTGGGGAACATTTTTGTAATTTCCAGGTCTTGTCATTTTATGTCCCGGGATCCTGGTTACCGGTGTTAATCCCTAGTCAGTACAATACAGTACAGTACTGTAAAGTAGAGTACAGTTTAGTACAGTCGGCTTGGGCGGTATCCAGATTGTCATACCGTCCTTGAACCATACCGGGATCTTGGGTAATACCGACACAGAACACAAGGGGCGTACTTTTCTAACCCCTCTTAGCCTCTGTAATCCGAAAGTTAGCGACGCTAACAAGTACATGTAAAATCCTATAGAGAATGGTAACGAATTGCTAATGAGTGCATTGCGAACATTTTATACAGTCTCTGACCTAAACTATGTGCAGGACATACATCCCAGCTCATAAAGTTTTACAAGTAACTAAAAAAACTCTACTCAGAGTTTGCTGCACGTAAAAAACAAATATTAGACAGCAAGGCTCTTGATCCAGGAGAGGATTCTCTGGTGTTAGGCTACCAAGCGAAGCTTGATTTTGGAAGAAGCTAACCACTTAGCTAGATAGCTAACTAGCTACTAAATTAACTAACCAAATGCACAACTGCAGAGCATTTAACACATTTTAGACAGTTAACTTAATAATTATAAGATATCTAGCTGGCAAACATTTAGTTGTGAATTCCATACTGTAACTAGATCCCCTGCCACGTGCTGCACAACAGTGAGTGACTCACAAGGCTCCAGTCTCTCGTCGTTGTGTGCTTGTAAACAAACACCACGTGACTGGGGACTACCGGTAAGCTTCATAATGATAAATTATGTGGTGATCTCCAAACGTATTGCAAAAGTTGACTGAATGTCCTTGAGTGGCCCAGCCAGAGCCTGGAATTGCACCCGATCTAACATCACTGGAGAGACCTGAAAATAGCTGTGCAGCGACGCTCCCCATCGAACCTGACAGAGCTTGAGAGGATCTGCAGAGAAGAATGGAAGAAACTCCCCAAATACAGGTGTGCCAAGCTTGTAGCGTCATACCAAAGACGACGCAAGGCTGTAATCGCTGCCAAAGGTGCTTCAACAAAGTACTGAGTAAAGGGTCTGAATACTTATGTAAATAACGTTATTATTTTTTATTAACGAATTTGCAAAAATGTATAAAAACCTGGTTTCACTTTGTCATTATGGGGTATTGTGTGTAGATTGATAAGGAAAATGTTTTATTTAATCAATTTTAGAATAAGGCTGTAACGTAATAAAATTTGAAAAAGGGAAGGGGTCTGAATACTTTCCAAATGCACTGTGTGTGTGTGTGTGTGCGTGTGTGTGTGTGTGTGTGTGTGTGTGTGTGTGTGTGTGTGTGTGTGTGTGTGTGTATATATAAACAGTACCAGTCAAAAGTTTGGACACACCTACTTATTCAAGGGTTTTTCTTTATTTTTACCATTTTCTACATTGTAGAACAATAGTGAAGACATCAAAACTATGAAATAACACATATGGAATCATGTAGTAACCAAAATAGGTTTTATATTTGAGATTCTTCAAAGTAGCCACCCTTTGCCTTGATGACAGCTTTGCACACTCTTGGCATTCTCTCAACCAGCTTCATGAGGTGGTCAGCTGGAATGTATTTCAATTAACAGGTGTGCCTTCTTCAAAGTGAATTAGTGGAATTTCTTTCCTTCTTAATGCGTTTGAGCCAATCAGTTGTGTTGTGACAAGGTAGGGGTGGTATACAGAAGATTTGGTAAAAGACCAAGTCCATATTATGGCAAGAACGAGAAAGAGAAAAGACAGTCCATCATTACTTTAAGACATGAAGGTCAGTAAATCCGGAAAATGTCAAGAACTTTGAACGTTTCTTCAAGTGCAGTCGCAAAAACCATCAAGCGCTATGATGAAACTGGCTCTCATGAGGACCGCCACAGGAAAGGAAGACCCAGAGTTACCTCTGCTGCAGAGGATAAGTTCATTAGAGTTACCAGCCTCAGAAATTGCAGCCCAAAAAAATGCTTCACAGAGTTCAAGTCACAGACACATCTCAACATCAACTGTTCAAAAGGGACTGTGTGAATCAGGCTTTCATGGTCGAATTGCTGCAAAGAAACCACTACTTAAGGACACCAATAAGAAGAAGAGACCTGCTTGGGCCAAGAAACACGAGCAATGGACATTAGACCGGTGGAAATTCGTCCTTTGGTCTGGAGTTCAAATTTGAGATTTTTGGTGTCTTTGTGAGACGTGGTGTGGGTGAACAGATGATCTCCGCATGTGTATTTTTTTATTCTTATTTTTTTAGTGCTTTAGCAGACGCTCTTATCCAGAGTGACTTACAGGAGCAATTAGGGTTAAGTGCCTTGCTCAAGGGCACCGACAGATTTTTCACCTAGTCGGCTCGGGATTAAAACCAGCGACCTTTCGGTTACTGGCACAACGCTCTTAACCACTAAGCTACCTGCCGCCCCACCGTAAAGCATGGAGGAGGAGGTGTTATGGTGTGGGGGTGCTTTGCTGGTGACACTGTCTGTGATTTATTTAGAATTCAAGGCACACATAACCAGGCAGCATTCTGCAGCGATACGCCATCCCATCTGGTTTGGGCTTAGTGGGACTGTCATTTGTTTTTCAACAGAACAATGACCCAAAACACCGCCAGGCTGTGTAAGGGCTATTTTACCAAGAAGGAGAGTGATGGAGTGCTGCATCAGATGGCCTGGCCTCCACAATCCCCCGACCTCAACCCAATTCAGATGGTTTGGGATGAGTCGGAAACCATTTATTTAACTAGGCAAGTCAGTTAAGAACAAATTCTTATTTACAATGACGGCCTACACCGTGAAGGAAAAGCAGCCAACAAGTGCACAGCATATGTGGGAACTCCTTCAAGGCTGTTGGAAAAGCATTCCAGGTGAAGCTGGTTGAGAGAATGCCAAGAGTGTTTAAAGCTGTCATCAAGGTAAAGAGTGGCTACTTTGAAGAATCTCAAATATAATATATATTTTGATTTGTTTAACACTTTTTTGGCTACTACATGATTCCATAAGTGTTATTTCATAGTTTTGATGCCTTCACTATTATTCTACAATGTAGAGAATTGTAAAAATAAAGAAAAACCCTTGAATGAGTAGGTGTGTACTTTTGACTGGCACTGTGTGTATATATATTTGCTCTACTCTCTTGGCCAATTAGAATGACGCAAAATGCCACAACAGCAGACAGTGCTGAGTTGCTTTTAGGTTGCTATATCAGTAGTTTTTGACAGTAGCTTAGGCTAAAAGCAACAGTAAAAGCGAAGTCTGATGTTCGCCACCATAGAACTGATTGTTTTTCAAAAAAGGTTTTCTGGTGAGTGTTTTGCATTGATGTGTGTCAGATCTTGTGGACCCTCCTTTGAAATTTTGTCCGCTGGTTATTGTCATGCAAAAGGCTGCCGTCTCACGGTAATTGATCGTTAATTAACAAACACATTTAGCATCTCCAGGTTTCCAAGCATACAAGCTGCTAATGTGAGTCTTTGGAACAAATACATTTAAAAAAGTCTAATAAATCAATTGAATATACACCATCACAATAAATCCATTATTTATTTATTTTAGGCAGGTCTAAACAAATATTATGCTATGAAGAAAATGTATTTCAGAAGAACAGAATATGAGTTGGCCTACTGTATGTTATCTGGCTATGCGCCATGCCATGGACTGTAGGCTTGTTTATTTAGCAGACAAGATACAGTGGGGAAAAAAAGTATTTAGTCAGCCACCAATTGTGCAAGTTCTCCCACTTAAAAAGATGAGAGAGGCCTGTAATTTTCATCATAGGTACACGTCAACTATGACAGACAAATTGAGAATTTTTTTTCCAGAAAATCACATTGTGGGATTTTTAATGAATTTATTTGCAAATTATGGTGGAAAATAAGTATTTGGTCACCAACAAACAAGCAAGATTTCTGGCTCTCACAGACCTGTAACTTCTTCTTTAAGAGGCTCCTCTGTCCTCTACTCGTTACCTGTATTAATGGCACCTGTTTGAACTTGTTATCAGTATAAAAGACACCTGTCCACAACCTCAAACAGTCACACTCCAAACTCCACTATGGCCAAGACCAAAGAGCTGTCAAAGGACACCAGAAACAAAATTGTAGACCTGCACCAGGCTGGGAAGACTGAATCTGCAATAGGTAAGCAACTTGGTTTGAAGAAATCAACTGTGGGAGCAATTATTAGGAAATGGAAGACATACAAGACCACTGATAATCTCCCTCGATCTGGGGCTCCACGCAAGATCTCACCCCGTGGGGTCAAAATGATCACAAGAACGGTGAGCAAAAATCCCTGTACCACACGGGGGGACCTAGTGAATGACCTGCAGAGAGCTGGGACCAAAGTAACAAAGCCTACCATCAGTAACACACTACGCCGCCAGGGACTAAAATCCTGCAGTGCCAGACGTGTCCCCCTGCTTAAGCCAGTACATGTCCAGGCCCGTCTGAAGTTTGCTAGAGTGCATTTGGATGATCCAGAAGAGGATTGGGAGAATGTCATATGGTCAGATGAAACCAAAATAGAACTTTTTGGTAAATACTCAAAGAATGCTGAGTTGCATCCAAAGAACACCATACCTACTGTGAAGCATGGGGGTGGAAACATCATGCTTTGGGGCTGTTTTTCTGCAAAGGGACCAGGACGACTGATCCGTGTAAAGGAAAGAATGAATGGGGCCATGTATTGTGAGATTTTGAGTGAAAACCTCCTTCCATCAGCAAGGGCATTGAAGATGAAACGTGGCTGGGTCTTTCAGCATGACAATGATCCCAAACACACCGCCCGGGCAACGAAGGAGTGGCTTCATAAGAAGCATTTCAAGGTCCTGGAGTGGCCTAGCCAGTCTCCAGATCTCAACCCCATAGAAAATCTTTGGAGGGAGTTGAAAGTCCGTGTTGCCCAGCGACAGCCCCAAAACATCACTGCTCTAGAGGAGATCTGCATGGAGGAATGGGCCAAAATACCAGCAACAGTGTGTGAAAACCTTGTGAAGACTTACAGAAAACGTTTGACCCGTGTCATTGCCAACAAAGGGTATATAACAAAGTATTGAGAAACTTTTGTTATTGACCAAATACTTATTTTCCACCATAATTTGCAAATAAATTCATTAAAATTCCTACAATGTGATTTTCTGGATTTTTTTTCTCAATTTGTCTGTCATAGTTGATGTGTACCTATGATGAAAATTACAGGCCTCTCTCATCTTTTTAAGTGGGAGAACTTGCACAATTGGTGGCTGACTAAATACTTTTTTTCCCCACTGTATGTGTATAAGTCCCTTGCCATTATTTTATGTTATTTCATAGTAAGAAGAATATAATTGAACTTAGCTGAATGAAATAGAAAGGATATTTTTCCCATTCCAGAGCGAGTGCGCACATACAGTTGAAGTCGGAAGTTTACATACACTTAGGTTGGAGTCATTAAAACTCGTTTTTCAACCACTCCACAAATTTCTTGTTAACAAACTATATTTTTGGCAAGTCGGTTAGGACATCTACTTTGTGCATGACACAAATAATTTTTCCAACAATTTTTTACCAACAGATTATTTCACTTAGAATTCACTGTATCACAATTCCAGTGGGTCAGAAGTTTACATACACTAAGTTGACTGTGCCTTTAAACAGCTTGGAAAATTCCAGAAAATGACGTCATGGCTTTAGAAGCTTCTGATAGGTTAATTGACATAATTTGAGTCAATTGGAGGTGTACCTGTGGATGTATTTCAAGGCCTACCTTCAAACTCAGTGCCTCTTTGCTTGACATCATGGGTAAATCAAAAGGAATCAGCAAAGACCTCAGAAAAAAAAATTGTAGACCTCCACAAGTCTGGTTCATCCTTGGGAGCAATTTCCAAACGCCTGAAGGTACCACGTTCATCTGAACAAACAATAGTACGCAAGTATAAACACCATGGGACCACGCAGCCGTTATACCGCTCAGGAAGGAGACGCGTTCTGTCTCCTAGAGATTAACGTACTTTGGTGCGAAAAGTGCAAATCAATCCCAGAACAACAGCAAAGGACCTTGTGAAGATGCTGGAGGAAACAGGTACAAAAGTATCTATATCCACAGTAAAACGAGTCCTATATCGACATAACCTGAAAGGCCACTCAGCAATTAAGAAGCCACTGCTCCAAAACTGCCATAAAAAAGCCAGACTACGGTTTGCAACTCCACATGGGGATAAAGATTGTACTTTTTGGAGAAATGTCCTCTGGTCTGATTAAACAAAAATAGAACTGTTTGGCCATAATGACCATCGTTATGTTTGGAGGAAAAAGGTGTCTGCTTGCAAGCCGAAGTACACCATCCCAACCGTGAAGCACGGGGATGGCAGCATCATGCTGTGGGGGTGCTTTGTTGCAGGAGGGACTGGTGCACTTCACAAAATAGATGGCATCATGAGGAAGGAAAATTATGTGGATATATTGAAGCAACATCTCAAGACATCAGTCAGGAAGATAAAGCTTGGTCAATGACCCCAAGCATACTTCCAAAGTTGTGGCAAAATGGCTTAAGGACAACAAAGTCAAGGTATTGGTGTGGCCATCACAAAGCCCTGACCTCAATCCTAAAGAAAATTTGTGGGCAGAACTGAAAAAGCGTGTGCGAGCAAGGAGGCCTACAAACCTGACTCAGTTACACCAGCTCTGTCAGGAGGAATGGGCCAAAATTCACCCAACTTATTGTGGGAAGCTTGTGGAAGGCTACTCGAAACGTTTGACCCAAGTTAAACAATTTAAAGGCAATGCTACCAAATACTAATTGAGTGTATGTAAACTTCTGACCCACTGGGAATGTAATGAAAGAAATAAAAGCTTAAATAAATCACTCTACTATTATTCTGACATTTCACATTCTTAAAATAAAGTGGTGATCCTAACTGACCTAAAACAGGGAATTTCTACTAGGATGAAATGTCAGGAATTGTGAAAAACTGAGTTTAAATGTATTTGTCTAAGGTGTATGTAAACTTCCGACTTCAACTGTATGAAGTGGCTATGTTGAGCATAAAAGTGATCATTTGAGACAGGTTCTATATGATAGATTAAGAGTTATTTGGCAACTCTAGTTGTGAATGATACAAAACTTAGAATGTCTTAGAAATCAAAACATATATGGGCTGCATGATGTGGCTGTAGGCTATTGATGCTTTGACAATGTCGCTCTGTTCCTTGCTTCAGACAGCACACGCTGTTCTCTCATCAAGTGATCATATTGTCACCCATCAGACTATTCTCAATTTAATCTTGTCTTTACTAATAATTAAAATTATGTAAAATTAGTTTTGATTTAGAATGGCCCATTATGAAATGGATAGGAACAGGGGTATTGGAAAAAAATAATGTCATCCGTATGCACTCGAATAGCTGGTGAAGACCACTTTCCGCAGGTTCGTTTTTCTCAATCATGCCAGGTAGGCTACTCCGGTTATTTCACTCCACACATCAACCACTGTTTGAGGGGCATGCAGCCTGGGTGACAGGTGATATTCTGCCCAAATTCTGTATGCCATGGGCTGTCCAACCCTGTTCCTGCAGCTACCCAGTGTTAAATTTGGGAAACCAAGTTAAATCTGTTCGGGAACATCGATAGTAACCTTTTCACAACAAAACATATTTAATTAAACTGTTGACAAGGCCCTCTCTCTGCGTGCTTGAGAAAGGAATGAAGGAGAGAGGGGAGGAGACGGAAACACACAGTGGTGAGATATTCTGTAGCTAAAAGGTTATGTGTCAGCCTATTAATTATGCCAGATTATTAGTCTATTCAAAATTAAATACAAATTCACTATAGTTGTAGGCTAACTCTGTAAGCCAACAGCATCGCCTAGGCCTATCTGTTCTCTTCCAGACTCATGGATAGAACGTTTGGGGTGTAGTATAAGGTAACCAGTCCATCTAGTATGCATAATAATACAGTTCACATTTAAAGGCGATTACTATAATTTGTTTAGACTAGACCAATTATGTACCAAAGACATCTTAAATCACTTCTTAAAATGTTTTTCTGCCATGTGTAATATGCGGTAGGCTAAGTATTTTATAACGGCACAATCATTATTTTAATTCAAGTTTTTTGGGGAGCTCATACAGTGAGGGAAAAAAGTATTTGATCCCCTGCTGATTTTGTACATTTGCCCACTGACAAAGAAATGATCAGTCTATAATTTTAATGGTAGGTTTATTTGAACAGTGAGAGACAGAATAACAACAAAAAAATCCAGAAAAACGCATGTCAAAAATGTTATAAATTGATTTGCATTTTAATGAGGGAAATAAGTATTTGACCCCCTCTCAATCAGATTTCTGGCTCCCAGGTGTCTTTTATACAGGTAACGAGCTGAGATTAGGAACACACTCTTAAAGGGAGTGCTCCTAATCTCAGCTTGTTACCTGTATAAAAGACACCTGTCCACAGAAGCAATCAATCAATCAGATTCCAAACTCTCCACCATGGCCAAGACCAAAGAGCTCTCCAGTGATGTCAGGGACAAGATTGTAGACCTACACAAGGCTGGAATGGGCTACAAGACCATCGTCAAGCAGCTTGGTGAGAAGGTGACAACAGTTGGTGCGAATATTCGCAAATGGAAGAACACAAAATAACTGTCAATTTCCCTCGGCCTGGGGCTTCATGCAAGATCTCACCTCGTGGAGTTGCAATGATCATGAGAACGGTGAGGAATCAGCCCAGAACTACACGGTAGGATCTTGTCAATGATCTCAAGGCAGCTGGGACCATAGTCACCAAGAAAACAATTGGTAACACACTACGCCGTGAAGGACTGAAATCCTGCAGCGCCCGCAAGGTCCCCCTGCTCAAGAAAGCACATATACATGCCCGTCTGAAGTTTGCCAATGAACATCTGAATGATTCAGAGGAGAACTGGGTGAAAGTGTTGTGGTCAGATGAGACCAAAATCGAGCTCTTTGGCATCAACTCAACTCGCCGTGTTTGGAGGAGGAGGAGGAATGCTGCCTATGACCCCAAGAACACCATTCCCACCGTCAAACATGGAGGTGGAAACATTATGCTTTGGGGGTGTTTTTCTGCTAAGGGGACAGGACAACTTCGATGGACGGGGCCATGTACCGTCAAATCTTGGGTGAGAACCTCCTTCCCTCAGCGAGGGTATTGAAAATGGGTCGTGGATGGGTATTCCAGCATGACAATGACCCAAAACACACGGCCAAGGAAAATCACAAACACTTATCATCAAAACAGTATGTGCTTTTTAAAACTCACCGCACTGTGATTGATCAATTTAAAGAGAGAAGTTCAACTGAATGGAAAACAGTCTTTGTGGATGTTGTTTCAAAGCATGACACAGCGCTGTCCATTTCATTATCTAAGGTGATGATTCATTCAAAACACCCATATGCATAGGCCTATGACCTGTGTGATTGCCAACAAGGGTTTTGCCACCAAGTACTAAGTCATGTTTTGCAGAGGGGTCAAATACTTATTTCCCTCATTAAAATGCAAATCAATTTATAACATTTTTGACATGCGTTTTTCTGGATTTTTTTGTTGTTATTCTGTCTCTCACTGTTCAAATAAACCTACCATTAAAATTATAGACTGATCATTTCTTTGTCAGTGGGCATATGTACAAAATCAGCAGGGGATCAAATATTTTTTTTCCTCACTGTAATTGGTAGGTCTACCAATAACTTTGTTACTTCCGTGAACTTTCATTGTCCTCCATGCTCATGAGGAAGATAAATTAGTTATATTGCTTAAACTTACCAAAGGCAAATCATTTCTGAAAAATTTGCATTTAATTTGTTCACACATAAAATTATTATTTCATTCAATGTTTATACAAATATATTCATTCAATCGAGAATTGCATTAAAAAAAACTATAGTCCAAACCCTATGTCTCTACCATATATGGTTCACAAGTTAGACTATTTACTCGCCCTCCATTTGGCAAATCTGACCATAACTCTATCCTCCTGATTCCTGTTTATAAGCAAAAGCAGGAAGCACCAGTGACTCGGTTAATAAAAAAGTGGTCAGATGACGCAGATGCTAAGCTACAGGGATTCTTCAGATGGCATTGAGGAGTACACCACATCAGTCACTGGCTTCATCAATAAGTGCATCGATGACGTCATCCCCACAGTGACCGTACGTACCCCAACCAGAAACCATTGATTACAGGCAACATCCGCACTGAGCTAAAGGGTAGAGGAGATTGACTCTAACCTGGACGCTTATAAGAAATCCCGCTATGCCCTCCGACGAACCATCAAACAGGCAAAGAGTCAATACAGGACTAAGATTGAATCGTACTACACCAGCTCTGACGCTCGTCGGATGTGGCAGGGCTTGAAAACTATTACAGACTACAAAGAGAAGCACAGCCGCGAGCTTCCCAGTGCTTCGAGGCAAGCAACACTGAGGCATGCATGAGAGCATCAGCTGTTCCGGATGACTATGTGATCACGCTCTCCGTAGCCGATGTGAGTAAGACTTTTAAGCAGGTCAACATTCACAAGGCCGCAGGGCCAGACGGATTACCAGGACGTGTACTCCGAGCATGTGCTGACCAACTGGCAAGTGTCTTCACTGACATTTTCAACATGTCCCTGACTGAATCTGTAATACCAACATGTTTCAAGCAGACCACCATAATCCCTGTGCCCAAGGACACTAAGATAACCTGCCTAAATGACTACCGACCCGTAGCACTCACGTCTGTAGCCATGAAGTGAAAGACTGGTCATGGCTCACATCAACACCATTATCCCAGAAACCCTAGACCCACTCCAATTTGCATACCGCCCCAACAGATCCACAGATTATGCAATCTCTATTGCACTCCACACTGCCCTTTCCCACCTGGACAAGAGGAACACCTATGAGAGAATGCTATTCATTGACTACAGCTCAGCGTTCAACACCATAGCTCCCTCAAAGCTCATCACTAAGCTAAGGATCCTGGGACTAAACACCTCCCACTGCAACTGAATCCTGGACTTCCTGGCGGTCCGCCCCCAGGTGGTAAGGGTAGGTAACAACACATCTGCCACACTGATCCTCAACACGGGGGCCCTTCAGGGGTGCGTGCTCAGTCCCCTCCTGTACTCCCTGTTCACCCATGGCCAGGCACGAGTCCAACACCATCATTAAGTTTGCCGCAACACAACAGTGGTAGGCCTGATCACTGACAACGATGAGACAGCCTATAGGGAGGAGGTCGGCGACCTGGCCGTGTAGTGCCAGGATAACAACCTCTCCCTCAACGTGATCAAAACAAAGGAGATGATTGTGGACTACAGGAAAATAAAGAGGACTGAGCACGCCCCCATTCTCATCGATGGGGCTGTAGTGGAACAGGTTGAGAGCTTCAAGTTCCTTGGTGTCCACATCACCAACAAACTATCATGGTCCAAACACACCAAGACAGTCGTGAAGAGGGCACGACGAAGCCTATTCCCCCTCAGGAGACTGAAAAGATTTGGCATGGGTCCTCAGATCCTCAAAAAGTTCTACAGCTGCACCATCGAGAGCATCCTGACTGGTTGCATCACCGCCTGGTATGGCAACTGCTCGGCCTCCGACCGCAAGGCACTACAGAGGGTAGTGCGTACGGCCCAGTACATCACTGGGGCCAAGCTTCCTGCCATCCAGGACCTCTATACCAGGCGGTGTCAGAGGAAGGCCCTAAGAATTGTCAAAGACTCCAGCCACCCTAGTCATAGACTGTTCTCTCTGCTACCGCACGGCAAGCGTTACCGGAGCGCCAAGTCTTGGTCCAAAAGGCTTCTCAACAGCTTCTACCCCCAAGCCATAAGACTCCTGAACAGCTAATCATGGCTACCCAGACTATTTGCACTGCCCCCCCACCCCACCCCACCCCACCCCATCCCCCTAGTTATTTTTTTTTTTTTTTTCTTTACTTAACACTTTTTTATAAAAAAAAAAAAAAACTGCATTGTTGGTTAAGGGCTTGTAAGTAAGCATTTCACTGTAATGTCTACACCTGTTGTATTCTGCGCATGTGGCAAATAAAATTTTATTTGATTTGATTTAGCATGGTTAGACTGAATAGAATGACATTATGACCATGGTCAAAAAGTGGTCGCTGCCAAATAGAACTGTCACTGAGCCGTGGGCAGAACGGCGCTAAATTCGAACGTCAATTGACAAGCTAGCTAGTGGCTGCAGGTTCCTGTGTGATACCATGGGGGTTTCCTAAATGAAATCCACGGAATATAAAAACAAAATTAGTCTATATATTTATTAATTTACAAAGCTAACTGACAGAATTTCAATATCTAACCTCCCCAAAGACAATCTGTTCCAGTTTTCATGGTGTATATCTGAGTCTTTCTCTTTAAATCGCCATAGAAACGTCCCCTCTCAAACGTGATTGACCGTGGTTAAAGGAATAGAAAGCCACGGATCTGGTGATGAAAATGATGAGGGTATCAAGTTGATTTTGATTGGTCCAAACTGCAGAAACATCAAAATGTTACCACCTCCCAACGCTGAAAAATGGAAGATACAACTAAGAGCTTGGCGGTTTAAACTAGCAACGGTCACAACAAACTAATGTTCAGCGTTGGGAGGTGGTAACATTTTGATGTTTCTGCAGTCTCCCGAGTGGCGCAGTGGTCTAAGGCACTGCATCGCAGTGCTAGCTGTGCCACTAGAGATCCTGGTTCGAATCCAGGCTCTGTCGTAGCCGGCCGCGTCCGGGAGACCCATGGGGCGGCGCACAATTGGCCCAGCGTCGTCCAGGGTAGGGGAGGGAATGGCCGGCAGGGATGTAGCTCAGTTTGTAGAGCATGGCGTTTGCAACGCCAGGGTTGTGGGTTCGATTCCCATGGGGGGCCAGTATAAAAAATGATGTATGCATTCACTAACTTTAAGTCGCTCTGGATAAGAGCGTCTGCTAAATGACGTAAATGTAAATGTTATTTAATCAACACTGTTTAGTACAAGCATATTAAGGTTCTAGTATTGTAGAGAACAATCCATTAATAAATTGTATGTGATTCATAATGACATAGGGCTTAGACATTAATTTAGCAGCACCCTCTTGAATGTACCTGTATTTCACTACATTCTAGAGCAGTGAGTGAACGCCCTATCATTTCACACCAAATTTGATGTGCTCCTATGAACTTCACATGTTAGTGCTCATGGTGCTTTTTACATGGAAATGCTAAGGTTAAAAACGTAAGTTTAAAAAAAAACTTGTATTTCAAATATCCGGATATCTGAAAAGATATCATGACATCATTCGAATAGTGAAACTATTTCAAACGCTCATCCCTAGCCTGTTCTGTTCTGCTGAACCTCTGAGCGTTCTATGCAAAGGCAGATTAACTGGGGAGTGGGTCATCATGGGGAAACACTAACTCAGAGAGGACTTGGCCCTTCATCTACACTGATTGAAGTGGATTTAACAAGTGACATCAATAAGGGATCATAGTTTTCACCTGGCTTCATCTGGTCGATCTATGTCATGGAAAGAACAGGTGTTCTTAATGTTTTTTATACTCAGTGTATAGCAAAGTGCACATACAGTGCATTCGGAAAGTATTCAGACCCCTTCCCTTTTTCCACATTTTGTTACGTTATAGCCTTATTCTAAAATGGATTAAATAAAATGTTTTCCTCATCAATCTATACACAATATCCCATAATGACAAAGCGAAATCAGGTTTTTAGAAATTGAGCTCAGGTGCATCCTTTACCATTGTTCATCCTTGAGATGTTTCTACAACTTGATTGGAGTCCACCTGTGGTAAATGCAATTGATTGGACATGATTTGAAAAGGCACAGACCTGTCTATATAAGGTCCCACAGCTGACAGTGCATGTCAGAGCAAAAACAAAGCCATGAGGTCGAAGGAATTGTCCGTAGAGCTCAGAGACAGGATTGTGTCGGGGCACAGATCTTGGGAAGGAACCACCAAGACTCTTCCTAGAGCTGGCCGCCCGGCCAAACTGAGCAATCGGGGGAGAAGGGTATTGGTCAGGGAGGTGACCAAGAACCCGATGGTCAAAATGTCAGAGCTCCAGAGTTCCTCTGTGGAGATGGAAGAACCTTCAGGAAGGAGAACCATCTCTGCAGCCCTCCACCAATTAGGCCTTTACGGTAGAGTGGCCAGATGGTAGCCACTCCTCGGTAAAAGGCACATGACAGTGCGCTTGGAGTTTGCCAAAAGGCGTCAAAAGGACTCTCAGACCATGAGAAACAAGATTCTCTGGTCTGATGAAACCAAGATTAAACTCTTTGCCTTGAATGCCAAGCGTCACGTCTGGAGGAAACCTGGCACCATCCCTACGGTGAAGCATGGTGTTGGCAGCATCATGCTGTGGGGATGTTTTTTAGCAGCAGGGACTGGGAGACTAGTCAGGATCGAGGGAAAGTTGAGTGGAGCAAAGTACAGAGAGATCCTTGATGAAAACCTGCTTCAGAGCACTCAAGACCTCAGACTGGGGCGAAGGTTCACCTTCCAACAGGACAACGACCCTAAGCACACAGCCAAGACAACGCAGGAGTGGCTTCGGGACAAGTCTCTGAATGTCCTTGAGTGGCCCAGCCAGAGCCCGGACTTGAACCCGATCGAACATCTCTGGAGAGACCTAAAAATAGCTGTGCAGTGACACTCCTCATCCAACCTGACAAAGCTTTAGAGGATCTGCAGAGAATAATGGGAGAAACTCCCCAAATGCAGGTGTGCAAGCTTGTAGCATCATACCCAAGAAGATTTGAGGCTGTAATCGCTGCCAAAGGTGCTTCAACAAAGTACTGAGTAAAGGGTCTAAATACTTATGTAAATGTGATATTTCAGTTTTTAAACTTTTAATACATTTGCAAAAAATTCTAAAAACCTGTTTTCGCTTTGTCATTATGGGGTATTGTGTGTAGATTGATGAGGGGAAAAAACGATTTAATCAATTTTAGAATAAGGCTGTAGCGTAACAAAATGTGGAAAAAGTCAAGGGGGTCTGAATACTTTCCGAATGCACTGTATGTATATAGATTTTGTGTAGGCCGGTCTCACACTTGTATCTTCTCTTTGTGCCAGACCAGGTTTAAACACCTTCCATTTCATTTTTCTGTATTTATTTATCTGAATTTATTTTTCAAATCAAATCAAAATCAATCTTTATTTATATAGCACATTTCAGACATGAATGCAACGCAATGCGCTTGACAGGAAAAAAACAACAATGAAAAAACAATGAAAATAAAAACAGAAATATTTACTACACAAACATAAAAGGATAAAAAACAAAAGACTATAAAGGCGTGCTTTAAGATCTCTTTAAATATGTCCACAGTTTCGGCCCCCCTTAGGTTCTCTGGCAGGCTATTCCAGAGGCTGGGGGCATAGTAAGTAAAGGCTGCCTCTCCATGCCTCTTGGTCCTAGGCTTTGGGATAGTTAAAAGGCCAGTGCCAGAGGACGTGAGGGACCTATTGGGTACATAACTCAAAAGCATGTCTGATATGCATTGGGGTGCACAATCGTGGATTGATTTAAAAACCAATAGAAGAATCTTAAAATTAATTATAAAACTCACTGGCAACCAGTGCAGAGACTTTTAAAAAACGGTGTATTGTGTGCTCTCTGTCTGGTCTTGGTAAGTACCCGTGCTGCAGCATTCTGAATGTTTTGCAGTTGACCAATGGCTTTCTTGGATAGGCCAGACAGGAGAGCATTACAGTAGTCAAGCCTGCTTGTAATAAAAGCATGGATGAGTCTCTCTGTATCAACCTAACCTGAGGTAGAAACGGCCGCACATTTATTTACTGCTCTAGGTTTATTATTTTTGCTTGGATAACCTTATCTACTATTATGTATTGATTTCCTTTTCATTCTTTATGCGTTGCGCACTGCACAGAACACCACAATAATGTTCACTGAATTATCACTGTGAATCACTGTCATGTTTATATGTGTCAATTAGTCCCTTAAGGGATGGGTTGCCAACTGACAGTTTGACACGAAAATAACATTTCATTCATTCAGTCAGTCTAAGGCTATGATTTTTTAAACCGTCAAACAAAAGCTGTTGTGTATTCTTTTTTGTAATGATGTCAATCATGAATGATAGCTTCATGAATCGGCAATGGCCAGAAATGTCTAAAGCTTTCTAGCAGTTATACGATGATGGCTTTGAATGGTGGAAAGACAGTTTATGGTGGTCAGAAAACTGTTCTGGCATTTACTGTCACTGTGGAGCAGAATTTTACCATCATCCATGGTTGACTCCCTGCCATCTTCATTATTCTACACACAGTGAAAATGGCACTCTCACCTGATTTCGGTTCCAGGGTGTCACACTGGGCATTGTAGAAGTGTACAAAGTCCTGGTGCCTCCTGACCAGCTGGTCTCTGTTACCCTGGACAGAGAGGTGGCACTCCATCAGCCTCCTCGTCAGCTCCTGCATGGACAGCAGCGTGTACACCAGCTTTCCCATCGGCCTCCTCTTAGCACCTAGGGAGCTGTGACACGTGAAGCCATAAGGAAGATCAGTTTATAACCTACTATAACATGTTCATTAGATATTAGGCCTACAGATTTATGAGCTCTGTAGTGAGACAGATATTCAGTGTTAATATTATTCCATGATGAACTACAGTGAGGAAGTGTTGTAATTGCAGCACTCAGACCTCTGGCTGGCCCAATAAGAGTCCATCATAGGGAGGGCACCACAGAGGAAGACAACATGAATGTTATAGAGATGTCCATAGTTAACCTAAGGCCTGATATACAGCGAGGGAGGGGGGCTTTGTAATTCAATTATATTAGAGGCCGGGAGTCACTCAGCTACCACTTGTCAGATCAGACACATAATTGGAGCCAGGCGACTTGGCAGCAGTGTATGGTATAAAGCTCTTTCCTATCGCTGACCTCCCTGTAAGGCTAATAAATCTATTGGGGTTTTAGCTGGGCTTTCCAAGTAATTATTTTTCTGTTCACTCTGTTCGGTCCCCTCTCCTACTAAGCATAATGTAGACTTTCAAATAAGCTGCTTTTCATACAGAAAGTCTATGATTGATTCAGGGCCGGACAAGGTTCTGCCCACATGGCATCTTTTCATCACCAAGCCGTGATGCCTGTATTTATGAGTACAGTATCATTAAAAACTATCCAGCTCCTATGCAGAGCTGTGTGGCAGGTCTAATGTGTTGAAGAGTATAGGAACTTGTGTAATCCATCACTCTGACATCAAGTTCCGCCACAACTCAAGGGTTTCATGCTGTCACGCACACTTTGCCTGTTTCTGATGGAGCCTCAGATGTCACATGCCTACATTATTCATACCGTGGAACCTTGCATTAGATTTAGGCAGAAAGGAACATTTTCAGGTTGAATGCAAATGTTAAGGTATAGTAGACATCAATTTCCTTAGAGGAAGGGATATTATGTCTCCCCAAACATAAATCTAAACATGATATACAGTGCCTTGCAAAAGTATTCATCCCCCTTGGCGTTTTTCCTATTTTGTTGCATTACAAGCTGTAATTTAAATGGATATTTATTTGTATTTCATGTAATGGACATACACAAAATAGTCAAAATTGGTGAAGTGAAATGAAAAAAATAACTTGTTTCAAAGAATTCTAGAAAATAAAGAATGGAAAAGTGGTGTGTGCATATGTATTCACCCCCTTTGCTATGAAGCCCCTAAATAAGATCTGGTGCAACCAATTACCTTCAGTTTAGTTAAATAAAGCTAAGTGTCACATGATCTGTCACATGATCTCAGTATATATACACACCTGTTCTGAAAGGCCCCAGAGTCTGCAACACCACTAAGCAAGTGGCACTACCAAGCAAGCGGCACCATGAAGACCAAACAGGTCAGGGACAAAGTACAGATCAGGGTTGGGTTATAAAAAAATATCTGAAACTTTGAACATCCCACGGAGCACCATTAAATCCATTATTAAAAAATGGAAAGAATATGGCACCACAACAAACCTGCCAAGAGAGGGCTGCCCACCAAAACTCACGGACCAGGCAAGGAGGGCATTAATCAGAGAGGCAACAAAGAGACCAAAGATAACCCTGAAGGAGCTGCAAAGCGCCACAGCGGAGATTGGAGTATCTGTCCATAGGACCACTTTAAGCCGTACACTCCACAGAGCTGGGCTTTACGGAAGAGTGGCCAAAAAAAAGCCATTGCTTAAAGAAAAAAATAAGCAAACATGTTTGGTGTTCGCCAAAAGGCATGTGGGAGACTCCCCAAACATATGGAAGAAGGTACTCTGGTGAGATGAGACTAAAATTGAGCTTTTTGGCCATCAAGGAAAATGTCTGGCGCAAACCCAACACCTGTCATCACCCCGAGAACACCATCCCTCAATCCAATTGAGAATCTGTTGTATGACTTAAAGATTGCTGTACACCAGCGGAACCCATCCAACTTGAAGGAGCTGGAGCAATTTTGCCTTGAAGAATGGGCAAAAATCCTAGTGGCTAGATGTGCCAAGCTTATAGAGACATACCCCAAGAGACTCTACAAAGTATTGACTTTGAATAGTTATGCACGCTCAAGTTTTCTGTTTTTTTGTCTTATTTCTTGTTTGTTTCACAAGAAAAATATTTTGCATCTTCAAAGTGGTAGGCATGTTGTGTAAATCAAATGATACAAACCCCCAAAAAATCCATTTTAATTGCAGATTGTAAGGCAACAAAATAGGAAAAATGCCAAGGGGGTGAATACTTTCGCAAGCCACTGTACAACACAGACAGAAATACATCCAAATATAAGTAATATAACCCACCTAGAGCTAGCTTTATGTCAGGGTTAATATAAAATGTTATGAGAATTCTTTAAAGGGATAGTTCACTTGTTGTTTTTTAAATTCAGCTTACTCTCAGACTTCATTAGTGTTGTTGTTTCAGGGAAGTCAAAAATAAGTTGAAACTTCAAAAAAGTGATCCATCTCTTGAACCCCTGTGAGATGTGAGTCCACTAGTACCTCCTAAGGCTCTCCTTCTTCTCCCCTCGGGTCAGAAAGGTGTCCAGGTGCTTGTTGATGAACTGTTCAGAGATGCCCACAGAACAGTTATTCACTGCGTTAGCACACTCCGCCAACCCTGATGTTCTAGCAGTGTCTGAATCCTGGCTCAGGAAGGCCACCAAAAATTCTGAAATTTCCATCCCCAACTATAACATTTTCCGTCTAGATAGAACTGCCAAAGGGGGTGGAGTTGCAATCTACTGTAGAGATAGCCTGCAGAGCTCTATCATACTATCCAGGTCTGTGCCCAAACAGTTTGAGCTTCTACTTCTAAAAATCCACCTTTCCAGAAATAAGTCTCTCACTGTTGCCGCTTGCTACAGACCCCCCTCAGCCCCCAGCTGTGCCCTGGACACCATATGTGAATTGATTGCCCCCCATTTATCCTCAGAGTTCGTACTGCTTGGTGACCTAAATTGGGATATGCTTAATACCCCAGCCATCCTACAATCCAAACTAGATGCCCTCAACCTCATGCAAATTATCAACGAACCTACCAGATACAACCATAAATCCGTAAACATGGGTACCCTCATAGATATCATCCTGACTAACATACCATCTAAATACACCTCAGCTGTCTTCAACCAGATCTCAGCGATCACTGCCTTATTGCCTGCGTCCGTAACGGGTCCGCGGTCAAACGACCACCCCTCATCACTGTCAAACGCTCCCTAAAACACTTTAGCGAGCAGGCCTTCCTAATTGACCTGGCCCAGGTATCCTGGATGGATATAGATCTCATTCCGTCAGTAGAGGATGCCTGGTTGTTCCTTAAAAGTAATTTCCTCTCAATCTTAAATAAACATGCCCCATTCAAAAAATACAGAACTATGAACCGATATAGCCCCTGGTTCTCCTCAGACTTGACTGCCCTTGACCAGCACAAAAACATCCTGTGGCATACAGCATTAGCATATAATAGCCCCCGCGATATGCAACTTTTCAGGGAAGTTAGGAACCAATATACACAAGCAGTCAGGAAAGCAAAGGCTAACTTTTTCAAACAGAAATTTGCATCCTGTAGCACTAACTCCAAAAAGTTTTGGGACACTGTAAAGTCCATGGAGAATAAGAGCACTTCCTCCCAGCTGCCCACTGCACTGAGGCTAGGAAACACTATCACCACCGATAAATCTACAATAATCGAGAATTTCAACAAGCATTTTGCTACAGCTGGCCATGCTTTCCATCTGGCTACCACTACCCCGGCCACCAACTCTGCACCCTCTGCTGCAACTTGCCCATGCCCCCCCCGCTTCTCCTTCACACAAATTCAGACAGCTGATGTTTTGAAAGCGCTGCAAAATCTGGACCCCTACAAATCAGCTGGGCTAGACAATCTGGACCCTTTCTTTCTAAAACTAGCCGCCGAAATTGTCGCAACCCCTATTACTAGTCTGTTCAACCTCTCTTTCATAACGTCTGAGATCCCCAGAGATTGGAAAGCTGCCGCGGTCATCCCCCTCTTCAAAGGGGGTGACACTCTAGATCCAAACTGCTACAGACCTATATCCATCCTGCCCTGCCTTTCGAAAGTATTTGAAAGCCAAGTTAACAAACAGATCACCGACCATTTCGAATACCACCGTACCTTCTCCGCTATGCAATCCGGTTTCCGAGCTGGTCATGGGTGCACTTCAGCCACGCTCAAGGTCCTAAACGATATTATAACCGCGATTGATAATAGACAGTACTGTGCAGCCGTCTTCATCGACCTGGCCAAGGCTTTCGACTCTGTCAACCACCGCATTCTTATTGGCAGACTAAATAGCCTTGGTTTCTCAAATGACTGCCTCGCCTGGTTCACCAACTACTTCTCAGATAGAGTTCAGTGTGTCAAATCGGAGGGCCTGTTGTCTGGACCTATGGCAGTCTCTATGGGGGTGCCACAGGGTTCAATTCTTGGGCCGACACTTTTCTCAGTGTATATCAATGATGTCGCTCTTGCTGCTGGTGACTCTCAGATCCACCTCTACGCAGACGACACCATTTTGTATACATCTGGCCCTTCATTGGACATTGTGTTAACAAACCTCCAAACGAGCTTCAATGCCATACAACACTCCTTCAGTAGCCTCCAACTGCTCTTAAACACTAGTAAAACTAAATGCATCCTTTTCAATCGAACGCTGCTGGCACCCGCCCGCCCGACTAGAATCACCACTCTCGACGGGTCTGACCTAGAGTATGTGGACAACTACAAATACCTAGGTGTCTGGTTAGACTGTAAACTCAACTTCCAGACTCACATAAAGAATCTCCAATCCAAAGTTAAATCTAGAATCGGCTTCCTATTTCGCAACAAAGCCTCCTTCACTCATGCTGCCAAACATGCCCTCGTAAAACTGACTATCCTACCGATCCTTGACTTCGGCGATGTCATTTACAAAATAGCCTCCAACACTCTACTCAGCAAATTGGATGTAGTCTATCACAGTGCCATCCGTTTTGTCTCCAAAGCCCCATACACTACCCACCACTGTGACCTGTACGCTCTTGTTGGCTGGTCCTCACTACATGTTCGTCGTCAAACCCACTGGCTCCAGGCCATCTATAAATCACTGCTAGGCAAATCCCTGCCTTATCTTAGCTCATTGGTCACCATAGCAGCACCCACCCGTAGTCTGCGCTCTGCGCTCCAGCAGGTATATCTCACTGGTCATTCCCAAAGCCAACACCTCCTTTGGCCGCCATTCCTTCCAGTTCTCTGCTGCCAATGACTGGAACGAATTGCAAAAATCTCTGAAGCTGGAGACTCTTATCTCCCTCAATAACTTTAAGCATCAGTTGTCAGAGCACCTTACCGATCACTGCACCTGTACACAGCCCATCTGAAATTAGCCCACCTAACTACCTCATCCCTATATTGTTATTTATTTTGCTCTTTTGCACCCCAGTATCTCTATTTGCACATAATCTCTTGCACATCTAGCATTCCAGTGTTAATACTATTGTAATTATTTTGCACTATAGCCTATTTATTGCCTTACCTCCATAACTTGCTACATTTGCACACACTGTATATATATTTTCTGTTGTATTTTTGACTTTATGTTTTTTACCCCATATGTAACTCTGTGTTGTTTTTATTGCACTGCTTTGCTTTATCTTGGCCAGGTCGCAGTTGTAAATGAGAACCTGTTCTCAACTGGCTTACCTGGTTAAATAAAGGTGAAATAAAAAAAATTAAAAATTAAAAAAAACACACAGGACACACCACTGCAAAACACACACAGACAAAGGATTTAGAGACAAACACACACATAGAAAAGAAGAGACACATTGACCACGTTTACATGCACTACAAAATATCCCGTTATTATTTGGGATATTCAAGTATTCTATTTTTGAGTTGACGCATATAAACATCATATCCCGTTTACAATAACCCAAATAAGCTCGTATACCTGTTGAGAAACCTGAATAAGATGCCTGGGATATGCTAATCTTAGACGGGACACTGTGGCATGTCTTATACAGTTTACTGTTTGTTTTTCTCGGTCTGCGTAGGCTCAGTTTCATATAGTATCACCTTTGAAGTTCACATGGGAACATTAATAGTTAGAATAGTAACTGAAGTCTGGACACTGACTGTAGGCCAGTGTAGGACATGTAGCCTTATAATATTAATTCCTGTAGAATTTAGTGTTTCTTGCAGTAAAATGATAGACCAAATGTTTGTCTCAGGAACAGGAGTGGAGAAATATGAATTATTTCTTTCATCTTGAGTAAATGTGAATGCACGCTTAGTGTTGTGTAGGCTAAACGTGATTTTTTTTTTCAGTGATATAAAAGTTGACAGTATTTCACCTTATAAAATACGCATCCAAAATGAACTGAAATACTATCAGAAAAATGTTGGATCGTTTCACAGCTTTTCATTTCCTTAAAACCGGTCAACAAAGTCATGTCATTTAGAAATGTTGCACGGAAACTGAACATGTCTTCGCTCCGCGAGAGAAGCAGAGACAAAAGAGAAAACTTTATCAATGTCAACTAGATTGTTGATGATGTATTCATTCTATCGATTTCATTCTGGTGAGCAAGGCTTTATTTAGTATTCTAGAGCATTAAGTAATGACAGAAGAGAAGCTGCATGTATCTATACTGAACAAAAATGTAAATGCAACAATTTCAAAGATTTGACTGAGTTACAGTCTTATAAGGAAATCAGTCAATTTAAATAAATAAATTAGGCCCTAATCTATGGATTTCACATGACTGGGAATACAGATATGCATCTGTTGGTCACAGATACCTTTAAAAAAAGGTAGGGGCATTGATCAGAAAACCAGTTAGTATCTGGTGTGACCACCATTTACGTCACGCAACACGTCATCTTCTTCACATAGAGTTCATCAGGCTGTTGATTGTGGAATGTTGTCCCACTCCTCTTCAATGGCTGTGCGAATTTGCTGGATATTGGCGGGAACTGGAACACGCTGTCCTATACGTCGATCCAGAGCATCCTAAACATGCTCATTACTGGTGAGTATGCAGGCCATGGAAGAACTGAAAAATGTTTAGCTTCCAGGAATTGTGCACAGATCCTTGCGACATGGGGCCGTGCATTATCATGCTGAAACGAGGTGATGGAGGCGGATGAATAGCACGAAAATGGGCCCCAGGATCTCGTCAAGTTGCCATCGATAAAAAGCAATTGTGTTTGTTGTCCATAGCTTATGCCTGCCCATACCATAACCCCACCGCCACCATGGGGCACTCTGTTCACAACGTTGACATCAGCAAACTGCTCGCCCACACAACACCATACACGCTGTCTGCCATCTGCCCGGTACAGTTAAAACCGTGATTCATCCGTGAAGACCACACTTCTCCAGCGTGCCAGTGGCCATCGAAGGTGAAAATTGCAGTCAGGTCAAGACCCTGGTGAGGACAACGAGCACGCAGATGAGCTTCCTTGAGACGGTTTCTGACAGCTTGTGCAAAAATTATTCGGTTGTGCAAACCCACAGTTTCATCAGCTGTCCGGGTGGCTGGTCTCAGACGATCCCGCAGGTGAAGAAGCCGGATGTTGATGTCCTGGGCTGGCATGGTTACACAGGGTCTGCGGTTGTGAGGCCGGTTGGACAAACAGCCAAATTCTCTAAAACAACGTTGGAGGTGGCTTATAGTAGAGAAATTAACATTCAATTATCTGGCAACAGCTCTGGTGGACATTCCTGCAGTTAGCATGCCAATTGCACGCTCCCTCAAAACTTGAGACATCTGTGGCATTGTGTTGTGTTACAAAACTGCACTACCTAATATCGGAAATTATAAGCAGAAAAATATCAAAATTAAGTTTCAAACCTTTTTTTTTCCTCACCCCGTCAAAAAATATATGCCGTCCCTGGGCAAATTAGGAATATTCTGTTTATTCATGGTACAGCAGTGGCGGAGGACATTTTTTATTTTTATTTTTATGAGCATGGACTTATTTCTATTACAGCATATTGGATGACTGTCTTTCATATTCCATTCACCCAGCTTAATGTAACATCGATAGGTTTAGGCTACTACATGCTCCTCTAATTTTCCCTATACCAATTATGAGGTTGCTACAACCTAGCCTATGAATTAAAGTTTACAGCGTAGGTCAAGAGAAATTTGAGTACTCAAGGTGACAGACAGTGACACATTCAATACCGCCTTGCATACTCTTGCCTGCATCTAGCTGATCTAGGGTGTAATCATTAGTCCAACAGTTGCAAACAAGAGTTTCTATTGGAAAAATTCAGGTATGTTTATCTCCGTTCCGTTGCTCGTTGTATAATTCCTTCTCGCAATCTACGCGCTCTCCTCCTCTCACCTATTCCATTCGCTTGTGGACTTCAGTGCACAACAAATACATCAGCTGTCTTTGACCAAGCCAAACCTTCACATCATAATCGCTACACACACAGCCTACATTGTTGTCACCATATTAGCAGATGTCATACCCAACATAGCTACTAGAACTAACGCGTTAGTAATCCCGCTACAATCATGCAGTACAGTGTACAGTCAGCAAGCAGTTTAGCAGTTACACCGGTAGGCCCTGGTGGCAATAAATTAATAAAACCAAAAGCTTACCTTGACTAGGAAGAGTTCCAGTGTTGGATAGCCATAGCCAGCTAGCTAACATAGCATCCCACTCGGTTTGAGCCGGGTGTTTGAGTAGGCTAAACTAGCTAGCTGCATTTGCTAGCTAAGCGCAAGTGGAAAAAAATAAAATGAAATATAGCTAGCTCTCTCTCACTTCATTTATGAAAAAACTGTTAAACTATTATCTTTCTCTCTTTGGGTCAACTACTCACCACATTTTATGCACTGCAGTATCTATCTGCAGATACTAGCTGTATCTTATGCTTTCAGCACTAGATTAATTCGCTGATCCTTTGATTGGGTGGACAACATGTCAGTTCATGCTGCAAGAGCTCTGATAAGTTGGAGGACGTCCTCCGGAAGCTGTCATAATTACTGTGTAAGTCTATGGAAGGGGGTGAGAACCATGAGCCTCCTAGGTTTTGTATTCAAGTCAATGTACCTAGAAGAGGACGGAAACTAGCTGTTGAGACTACTGTAGACCTTCATTGCAAAACATTGTTTTAATCAATTATTTGGTGACGTGAATATATTTAGTATAGTTTTAATCTAAAAAGGATAACTTTTTTAATGTTTCATTATTTAAATTGTTATTAAATTCACTAAGGAGGATGGTCCTCCCCTTCCACCTCTGAGGAGCTTCCACTGAGATACAGGGATACTCCGGAGCGGGATATCAAAGGTGCATGTAGGGCCCTATAAAATATGTTATATTTTTTGCCTGATTACGTTTTATTTTTTCCAAAATTTAGTTTTCTCCGTTTAGTTTTCCAGGTTTCTGTTTTCCCATTTTTCGATCTCAAAAATCACACTTTTCTAATAGAAAAACAACTAAATTGGATGTTCCAAGTCCACCACAATGCTTAAACTGCATCAGGAGACCTCTTTTGAGGTTTAGAACCGAACATACAGACATGGAATTCTCAATTGCCTCTACAGAAAGTTGCAGGATACATTCTGTTCATGTCTCATGATAAACTTGGACAAATTAATAAAATGTTCAATACTTTTAGTTGATTCCCTACTAAATTCAATACATTTTTAAATATTGTTGAATTCCATTTTAATGTCTGGATTCTGTGATTTTGTCCGTGCTTTGCAGATTTTATAGGGCCCTAATGCATGTAAACAGTTTATCCTGAATAAGACCTTAACCGGGATATGAGCTATTATTCGGAATACTATCCGCACATAAACGTGGTCATTGTGAAATGGCCACTGTTCCATGTAGCATTGAAATCATCCATAATTTTAAATGGGCATGAATATTCTATGCATCTAGTACAATGAAAAAAAGTACAACCAACATTGCTTTCCCTATGGAGGGCATTTCCATTTTAAGCATAGGCCCATATGCATTAGAAATACTGTGTTTTGGCAGCCAAGTCTTCCTCAAATTCTAAATGTTCCAGTGGAAAATATCATTAGTGTCTCCACACACACTGAAGACTTCCTAGAGACTCAGTCAGCAGACAGGCCTCACCTTTAACTACAGGCTTCATGTCCTGTGATGTGGACGGCGAGTCAGCCAGAGACGCCAGCCCTGTCATGGAGATGTCCATCTTCACAGACACCAGCACCTGGGCCGGTATCTCCTCCTCCATGGGCTCCTCGTTCACAGAGACCTGATGACCAGGGTCTACTTTCACAGTGTGTGTATGACGAGCTGGCAGGGCCTCTGTAGTGAGAGATGTTGTGGAAGTGGTTGGCCCCTTCTGGAAAAAGTGACTGAGGATGGAGCCCTCCTTCTTGGGGCCCCTGGTCTGTCTGGATGTTTTACACTTGACAGCAGAGGCTGGGGTCTTCAGAGATATTGGAGGCGAGTCAAAATTAGCTTTTGACAACTGCTGCCTGGGATAAGCAGGAGGGAGAAAAGAACATCAGAACTTTAGTGTCAGACTGAAGAAATACAATGAGTCGGTCACAGCAGAGGAACAAGAGGACAGAGCTGACAAATCCTCCAGCTCTAAGTAGTCTGATAAAATGCATTTACTATTCCACACAGATATGCACACCAACCAAAAATTACACTCTCTCACACACAGTGACAGTGAAACAAACGCTCACTAAATAACTAAACAAAAACAGTTGTATCAGCAGACTCTCTTGAGAAGGAGAGGTTTGGGGCCTACTGGAAAGAGGAGAGGGTTATCTGCCAATGAATGCTGCTGACAGTAATGTGAGCCCCTTGACGTAAACAGAACATGTCCAATTATCTTGCACGTTCTTGCGTAGCGAGAACAAGTCGGCCAGTTGGCCACAATCTTGGAAATGTGGAAAGCAAACAAATAGAGCTGGTAGCTGCAGAGCCATTACTGGGCTATAAAGTGGAATCAATGAGGTGTGCAATGCTCTGCTTTCCATATTGAAACCCTTTTATTTGTCTTCGCTCTGAGCATTAGAGCAGCACCTTCACAGCACACACCATGCGGTGCAGGAAAGGCCATAAAACTCCCACTAAGAAGGTGCTCAGCCGCTCGCTGTACCTTACCACCTGCCTCTATTAGTTCAATAGAAAGCCACAGGTAGTATTATGCACATCCAGTCTAAATGAAATGCACTTAATGAAGAGGTGGGGGTGTAGTGGGCAGTAATATTGGACGTGTATATACAGTATATATGCTCACTCCTTCAAATGCTCTCACGCCATCTGAAAGACACATCTAGTGGCACTATTAACTCTATTACGTAAAGCAGCCAGGGTATCAGGAGGGCATCTTGTGCTTTGAGGAACCGAAGGCTCCACTCAGTGCTTACCCTCTATGCAATTCTAATCATTTTGCCATGGGGCAAAAAAATAAATATTTTTTTTGCCATGACCTATGCCATGTTAATATGATATCTGAGTGAGAGTGACTTACAAAATCAAAAATGGGGGCTCCCTGAAGGTCAGGGCCCCTGGGCACATGCCCTGCATGCCCGGTCGGTATTCGGCCTTGATTACTACAAGTTTAGATAACTGGCTAGACTAACTTAGCAATCTAAAAAGTGTTAGTTGACATGGCTAATTAAGTGACTGATATAACAAGAGAAAGACTGCTGATGCACAACCAAATGTGCATCAGCACATTGTGTATACTACTATTCTAACTCTCAACAGTAAGTTGAGACCCCGACTGGACGTCGTGTGATCCACCATTAACACTGACGTCGCGACCCATACTTTAAGAAAGTCTGTTATAACGGATGGTATCTTCAATTTCATGGAAAAATTCCAACATTTAGCCTAGGCTAATGCAATAGGTTTAATAGAGGCTGACAATAAGGATAAGTATTAATACACACATCAACTTCGTTTTTTCTAATGATATTACATTGTTCATTTACCCCTTTAAACCAAAGAAGTAGTGTTTTTGTTTAAAAAGTATTGATTACCATGTAAGTTTCACTAATACTAAGCCCACCATGACTTGGTAGGTAGCAGATCAAAGTCAGAATTGGAAGAAGTCCCAATAGTAGACATGCCTCTCCACACACTGCATGCTCCACCTAACCTCATTGCAAGCGATCTTTATGGAGTTCATCAAAATGCCAATACTGGGGTTATGGGAGTCGATAAAACAGCAAGCCACATCCCAAGTAATGAGCATAGAGACTAAATGGGTGCATCTGTCATTATTTTACGGCTTCTCTCATTCCAGCTTTGGCACAGAGTCAGGACTCAAACTTTGTAAATGCTGAGTGGGAGATTCAGACTCACTGATATAAATACTGCAAATGACCAACAAGAATCTTCCCTGGGCTGCCTCACTCAGATCCACTGAGTTACATTGCATATGACCAACCTGAATCTCCCCTGGGCTGCCTCACTCAGATCCACTGAGTTACATTGCATATGACCAACCTGAATCTCCCCTGGGCTGCCTCACTCAGATCCACTGAGTTACACTGCATTTGACCAACCTGAATCTCCCCTGGGCTGCCTCACTCAGATCCACTGAGTTACACTGCATTTGACCAACCTGAATCTCCCCTGGGCTGCCTCACTCAGATCCACTGAGTTACACTGCATTTGACCAACCTGAATCTCCCCTGGGCTGCCTCACTCAGATCCACTGAGTTACACTGCATTTGACCAACCTGAATCTCCCCTGGGCTGCCTCACTCAGATCCACTGAGTTACACTGCATTTGACCAACCTGAATCTCCCCTGGGCTGCCTCACTCAGATCCACTGAGTTACACTGCATTTGACCAACCTGAATCTCCCCTGGGCTGCCTCACTCAGATCCACTTAGTTACACTGCATTTCACCAACCTGAATCTCCCCTGGGCTGCCTCACTCAGATCCACTGAGTTACACTGCATTTGACCAACCTGAATCTCCCCTGGGCTGCCTCACTCAGATCCACTGAGTTACACTCATCCTGCATCCGCTGGACAAAATCTTGGACAAGTCTGGGCTTTGTCATAATAACCAGGGCACCTCAGAGGGACAGGCCATTCACTGGCTGCCTATTGCCTTCTAATAGGAGTTACATCATAGACCTTTCCTCCACTATTCCATACATCACCCAGTAGGAACATTATAATACTTTAGAAAACCATTAGCTACAATTTTCAGACGTTGGAAGAGGCTGAGGTTAATCTGCCAAAGTAGAGAATAGTGTAGTTAATTAAACATTAAATAATCTCTTCTCTTTGTGTTTGATGACTGTTCATAGATTCTAAATTAAGACAGGAAATGGAACAGATTGGAGTTAACTATATCTGTAATTAGATGAGAGAACCAATGAGTTATCTGTGTTATTGGCACAGGGGGCGGCAGTGATGCGCACCACACACACACACACACACACACACACACACACACACACACACACACACACACACACACACACACACACACACACACACACACACACACAGTCGCACAGACCAGAGATATTCACAAGTCTTCGAGGTAGAGTCCAAGCCAAGTCTCAAGTCTTTCAGGGCCAAGTCCAAGTCAAGTCTCAAGTATTTTAGGGTAAAGTCTAAGTCAAGTCAGTAGTCCCTTTTGGCAATGGCTTTCTGCTTGCTGTGGGTTAGGTCTATAAACCTTGTAAATTATTTGAAGAGACTCCCTTCATTAGTCCATACTTGTATGAAAGAAAGCACATCAGGCACTATTTAAATCTAAATACATTTACTTTTAAAATGGAGACAGTTTACATGAATAAAAGTAACTGTACTGGATATGAAAAAAAGCTAACATAACATTTTAAAGTGCATGGTATTTTGTGGCAGACGTCTATATTTCACTTCATTCTGTCACACAAACAGAAAATATGTAGGTGAGGGAAGATAAATGACAAGTATAAATGTAAACTAAAATGACTGACAACTGTTCAATAACTGCACTACTAAAGTGTTCTATATACCTAAAATACTGACCTGGACACTTAACAGAAACACAATTTCCTGTAACAAGTAGCAAATTACGTCCTGTGCCCTAAGACAGAGAACATTTCTGTTGCAGACAGGTTACATTTCAGAAAGATCAAATTTGTCAGCGTTCTTGCGCTGAGCCTGGCACGATGAGGGCGCATGATGAGGCCTCCATGACTAAACACTCTCCACTGGGGCACTGGTGGCAGGCACAGCCAACACTGTCATTGCTACCTGCTTGAGCCTTGGAAAGTCTTTCGCATGGATTCTCCAAAAGTCCAAGCAATCAACTTCATTTTCATCAGAAGATGAGAAGAATAATCTCTGCTCTGACAGATGACTTTATGTCTCCTTTCTTCTTGCTGATCTTGTTGCGGTAGCCAGAGAACAGTCTGGAGGTTTTAGCAGGTGGTTGTTCTTCTTCTTCTCCACTACTGCTCTCCGTAACAGTGACTTTCCGTGCCTCAGCGAAAACAAGGTCTGAAAAAAATTCATTCAATTATGTATATAATCAAGAATATAACAGGATACATTATACATCAAAACAAATCATTATTATTTGAATGCAAGTGGCATGTTGCAATGCATTGTACCTACCAATCAGACTCTCCTTCAATTCAGCTTTATCTTCATGTGGTATGAGGACATCATGATCAAGCCAGAACAGGCAGAAAGATGGGTCCAGCAGTGCAGCCATTATGTATACATAATGAGTGCTCCATTCTGACATTCACAAACACCCCATGGAATTGGCGTTTGAGGGACTGCTGCAGTGCTTTTACTAGACTGACTAGGTGACAACTTGTGCTCAGTATACTTTGCAGATGATAGTTGAGTGACAGTACACAAGGAAGGGCAGCACTGAGAGTCACCACTTTCTCGGTGGCCTGGACAAAAGGGTACAAAATGTCCACTAGCTCCAATAGCTGGCTCCATTCCCTTGGTGATAAGCAGAGCTCCTTGTGTCCTTATTGAGGCTTTGTTTGATTCAGATTGGTGACTGCTTTAACAAGCCGGAGGATGGAATTCCATCTGGTAGACACAGCAGCAGGGATACTACGATTGGCTCTGAACTCAGCTTCAAATGCTTCTTTCAGACCACAGCTAGTATGTAGTAAGCTGCAAAGTTTAGTTACCTTAGCCATCACACTATTTATGATTTTTGTTTCCTTTAGTCCATCTCTAATCACCAGTTGTAATGAATGGGCAAAGCATTGTAAGCACTGTTGCCTGCAGTTGGTTTGGATAGCTTCAACATCAGCATTGTACTCTTCACCAAATGTTTCCCATAGGCTGGGGTTATCCACATCATCATCATCATCATGATCATTGCTTGCTTTGGGGAAACAAACTGTGAAGGCCTTTTTCATATTTGCAGCGTTATCACATATGATATAATCTAATGCCAAAATTATCACATATTACTTCAAATGTATCACTGATTCTTTCCCCAGTGTGTGACCCTGTGAATCTATCACAGCTCAACAGAACTGACTCCAGTCTGGGAGTTTTTTTCTCTTCCATGGCCATGTAATGGGCCGTTACGCCCATGAAGCCCCTCATGGTCCTGTCAGTCCATATATCTACAGTGACAGACACTGATTCTGTCTTCTCTAGGGCACTTTTGATTGTAGCCTCTTTGTTCAGTGTTAAGTCATGCAGGCGCCTGGTCAACGTGGGCCTACTTACTGGTCTATATTTGTCATCTATCACTGACATGAAATGCCTAAAGTGAGGGTTGTCCACTAAGAACATAGGCAGGTTGCAGGAAATGATCAGGTCTTGCAGTATAGCCTCTGTTATGGCCTTCTGCCTGGGGTGGCCCTGGCTGTACACATGGACACCTGTGGTGGTCAAGATTGAGTCAATGCTTCTCTGTCCTTCTGTCCCTGCGCTGGACACCTTTGCTTTGCAGAATTCAGTGAACCTGCAGATGAACAACATGATGGATAGTTGTTGCTGACTTGAGATGGAAGTACAAGGACACAAACAAATATATATGGTCTATGGGATTTTTCAGCAGAAATGTCCAAGAAGTTGCATGCTTTGAACTCTCGTTTTATACTAAATTACTTCCTAGGACCAGGCTACAACAGACAGTATATTAAATCCCATAGTGATATGCATATCGCTGAGATGTAATTTAATAATCTCTGCTAACAAGTAGGCCTAGCTATCTGACAATCCACCTCTTAACCTTTCGAGAAATATTCGACAGTAATACATTTCCAGTTAGCTAAAAGATGGCACACAAGAAAGCTAGCTATATCAAGCTGGCATCTGCTAAACAGGCTATTATTAGTCTAACCACATTGTAACGTTGTTAGCTAGCTAGCCTAACTGACCTTTCGCGGTGAGTTTTCAAATGTCAGATGAAGTTAGATGTAGTTGCGCCAGCATCTTTAATGTTAATTCCACAAGTTTTGCAAACAGCATTTCGTTTTTTGCCACTGGCATTATACTGCAGGTTCTTGTAAACAAATGTAATAACGAAAGCCTCACCACCTGATGACATTGTTGCTGATTACAATTGTTTAGCCATAGTACTACAGTGACGTACAAATGACGCAGACATTCTAGAACGCTTTTCAGCCCTCTGTATTAAACTACTATCTCTGTGTTACAATGCCGCCTGTTCCATGTTATCTGACAGAATGCACAACAAAAACGTATCCCAGTACTGACTTGCATTGTTCACGAGTCTCTCATCTAGAGTCCAAGTCAAGTCTCAAGTCAATTGATCATGAGTCTAAGTCAAGTCGCAAGTCATTTTCTTTGTGACTTAAGTGCGACTCGAGTCCGAGTCTCAGACTCGAGTTTCCATCTCTGGCACAGACACACGCACATCTATGTACCCCTATGGCCTTTAGGGAAGAGCGAGGAGACGGAGGATGTACTGCTTCCCTCACACGAGGTGTGATTTGGCATGGTTTGAGCCCAGGTCAAGGAGGAAGGGATGATTTGGAGATAATCTAAGTCTACATGACAGTTTGATATGATTGCCTGCCTGATTTACTATTCAGATGCACAGAGCCTAAGCCAGTTCCATTGTGAATAACAACGAAGAAAGGAGACCCATGGTTTTTGAGGCATGAATAACCAGTTTCCCAGTGGAAAGGGCGTCCTGATAGTTACTAAGAATCTAGGAGATCTGCTCCCTAAACAGGCTGTCAACAGCCACACACAGCGTCCATTTACATTCAAAACAACATCCATATAGGGAGGGAAATACATTACTCTAAAGGCCAAATGAAAGTATTCGATGCTGCTTGCTTTCTTGTTGTCATTTTGTTGACACAACACTATGCAACTGTCCAAACACAAAGTGGTAGAGAAATGGTCATAACAGCGGGCGTTAGATTAAAGAGCTGATAATAAATAGCAGGCCAGGCGAAGCCCCCAGAGGTGAGCGGGGGGTAGCGGCAGGCCCGGGAGAGAGGCCAGGGTTTTGGGAGATCATTGATCATGGATGAGCAGACCTGAAGCCACCAGCGGACCGGATAATCAATACGGCCTCCTTAAAGCTAAGAGTCTAATTGCATTTCAAATGTCCCAGGATATTGATTCTAAAGTTGCCAGGCAGCTTCCTGCACGCAGAGGAGAAAATGTTACAAATAGAATCTTAAGCCCAAAGTATCAGAATAGCTCATAGTTTGCTTTTAGGGTCAGATACAGATACTACATTTTAGTCATTTAGCAGACGCTCTTATCCAGATAGCCTCCTATCAAGTATCTAGCCTAGTAACAACTAATTAAGTAACTACATGATCAGTTAGGTAGGCTACTCAGCAAAATGAACACATTTCAGACGGGACAAAAAGGTGATGGAGTCAAGACATCCAGTACTAAGCAAGGACTAGGCTATATCATTGCATCTCAGACAGCAGGGAAATGAACAAGTGTGTACTCTGTAAACATCCTGCTTTCTGAGGGTCCAGTCACCCATGGTGGTGTACCTCTCTTTTCACATGCTCCCTGCTAGACAAACAGGAAATTAAAGGACAGAGGAGAGGGCAGCCACATAAGTCACTCTCTCCAAACCCCGATGGCCAACTGAAATTCCTTTCTGAGGAATGACGCCATTCAGGTGATTGACATGAGTGAGCAGCATGGTTTAAACATTGATAACAACAGCACTGTGAGATCAAATCTACTGCCTGCAGCCTCAAATCCTGCCTGGGCAAAAATACACCTTTTTATGCTCACTCATAAAATACTCATAAAACAGTGGACTTATTTACTGGGAACATCCATTTGTGGAATTGCTGCAAAAGTGCAAATATCTTTGACGTGATTCCCTCAATATCATGCCATGGTCATAGTCTTGTTATTGCAAAAAATAATATAGCTCAGGTACATGAAACAGGTGTATTAGTAGCAGGTAAGTAGTAAAAAGTATGTTAAATAAAAATTGTTTAAAAGTTGGTCACCAGAGGGCAAACTATAATGTAGTCAATAACAGCAGCATCCCATGACATTCATTCCTAATCTTTCACATACATTTTTGTTTCCTGGTATTTTTATGATGTAAGCTCAAGACAACCTTGGCTTTTTTAATGTTTACATCCTCTCCTGTGTTTGTGGTTGAGGATATTTTTTTGGTGTACTGTAGTAAATATCCCATCTGTCGTTTTCATTACTCCATTACTCCCATTCCCAAGGCCAAAGTATACAGAACATTGAATCGACTTGCTCTAACAGTGTTTCCTGCTACTGTGGAGGGAAAACGAGCAAGAACATTGTTATCATTCCTTCCATTTTATCCTCAGCCATTATCATTCTGAAATGACAATAACATTTAAAATGGCATCCCCAAACATCGGCACAAAAAGTGTATTGAAAGGCAGTCCTCAAAACCAGGGTTTCTCAAACTCGGTCCTGGGGCCCCCCTGGGTGCACTTTTCATTTTTTGCCCTAGTACTACATAGCTGATTCAAATAACCAACTCATCATCAAGCTTTAATTATTTAAATAAGCTGTGTAGTGCTAGGGCAAAAACTAAAACGTGCATCCTGGGGGGGGCCCAAGACCGAGTTTGTGAAACCCTGCTCAAAACAGCACTTTCTGAATGGTTTTGTACACTGACTGTAGAAATCATTAGGAACACCTTCTTAATATTGAGTTGCACCCCCTTTTGCCCTCAGAACAACCTCAATTTGTCAGCGCATGGACTCTACAAGGTGTCGAAAAAGTTCCACAGGGATGCTGGCCCATGTTGACTCCAATGCTTCCCATAGTTGTGTCAAGTTGGCTGGATGTCCTTTGGCTGGTGGAACATCCCTGATACACATGGAAAACTGTTGAGCGCAAAAAACCCAGCAGCGCTGCAGTTCTTGACACACAAACCAAAGCCCCTGGCACCTACTACCATACCCCGTTTGTCACGCCCTGGCTCTGGGGACTCTAGTATGTTGAGCCAGGGTGTGAGTTTTCATGTGTGTTGGTTCTAGTTGTTGTGTATCTATGTTGGCCAGGGTGGCTCCCAATCGGAGACGGCTGTAGCTCGTTGTCTCTGATTGGGAGTCATACTTAGGTAGCCGTTAGGCATTCATTCATTGTGGTTTCTTGTTCCGTGTTGGTTTGTGTATGTAACCAGGGACGTCACGTTTTCGTTTTGATCGTGTGATCATTCATTAATAAATATGTTCGCATTCAACGCTGCGCCTTGGTCCTCCTCTCTCACCGACGATCGTGACAGAAGAAACCACCAAGACTGGACCAAGCAGCGTGTCCAGGAGCCATCGCCAGGGAGATCTCTAGCAGATCTCCTTCGCCTCCTCGACTGGGTCAAGCCGGGTGAGGAAGAGAAGGGCTTGACATGGAAGCAGAAGGGCGAAAGGCTGGCGAGGGACATGGAGACCTGGTCCACGGGTAGGAGAGAAGCCCAGAATTTTTTTAGGGGGGGGCTAACGCCGTGGACGACGGGCCAGCAGGAGACTGCGACAGAGCGGCCCAGCGGGTTGGCAGAGGAGGCCGCCAGGTTACGGGGGCCACTGGTCGAAGAGGGGATGGAAGGTGTAGAGGCACGGCGAGAGGTACTGGGGTGTGTTACCAGTCCGGTCCGGCCCATTCCAGATCCCTGCGTAGGACCAGTGGTGTGTGTTCCCAGTACGGTCCGGCCTGTTCCTGCTCCCCGTACCAGGCCAATGGTGTGCGTCGTCAGCCCGGCTCGGCCCGTTCCTGCTCCCCGCACCAAGTCAGTGGTGCGCTTCGTCAGCCCGGCTCGGCACGTTCCTGCTCCCCGCACCAAGTCAGTGGTGCGCTTCGTCAGCCCGGCTCGGCCTGTTCCTGCTCCCCGCACCAAGTCAGTGGTGCGCTTCGTCAGCCCGGCTCGGCCCGTTCCTGCTCCCCGCACCAAGTCAGTGGTGCGCTTCGTCAGCCCGGCTCGGCCCGTCCCTGCTCCCCGCACCAAGTCAGTGGTGCGCTTCGTCAGCCCGGCTCGGCCCGTTCCTGCTCCCCGCACCAAGTCAGTGGTGCGCTTCGTCAGCCCGGCTCGGCCCGTTCCTGCTCCCCGCACCAAGTCAGTGGTGCGCTTCGTCAGCCCGGCTCGGCCCGTTCCTGCTCCCCGCACCAAGTCAGTGGTGCGTTTCGTCAGCCCGGTTCGGCCCGCTCCTGCTCCCCGCACCAAGTCAGGGGTGCGTTTCGTCAGCCCGGCTCGGGCCGTTCATGTTCCCCACACCAAGCCAGTGGTGTGCGTCGTCAGTCCGGCACAGCCCGTGCCTGTTCCACTGGTGCCTGGTTCAGCACGGGTCAGCTGCTTCACGCCGGAGCTAGAGCAATCCGCTCCACCAGTGTGCAGTCCAGCTCCGGTCAGCAGGGCCAGACCGGACCAGGGGTACTTTGGGGGGTTAGAGAGCGAGTGGGGATCATGCCCGGAGCCGGATCCGCCGCCAAGGCGGAGTGCCCACCCGGTCCCTCCCCTGTGGTATTTGGTTGGCGCGGTCGGAGTCCGCGCCTTTAGGGGGGGGTACTGTCACGCCCTGGCTCTGGGGACTCTAGTATGTTGAGCCAGGGTGTGAGTTTTCATGTGTGTTGGTTCTAGTTGTTGTGTATCTATGTTGGCCAGGGTGGCTCCCAATCGGAGACGGCTGTAGCTCGTTGTCTCTGATTGGGAGTCATACTTAGGTAGCCGTTAGGCATTCATTCATTGTGGTTTCTTGTTCCGTGTTGGTTTGTGTATGTAACCAGGGACGTCACGTTTTCATTTTGTTGTTTAGATCGTGTGATCATTCATTAATAAATATGTTCGCATTCAACGCTGCGCCTTGGTCCTCCTCTCTCACCGACGATCGTGACACCGTTCAAAGGCACTTAAATATTTTGTCTTGCCCATTCGCCCTCTGAATGGCACACATACACAATATATGTCTCAATTATCTCAAGGCTTAAAAATCCTTCTTTAACTGGTCTCCTCCCCTTCATCTACACTGATTGAAGTGACATCAATAAGGGATCATAGCTTTCACCTGGATTCACCTGGTCAGTCTGTCAAGGAACATTCCTAATGTTTTGTACACTCAGTCTATATAAGTAATACACATGTATTTGCAAATAATATGCACTTTTCAAAGATAACCTTTGCTTAAAATTTTAGTTTTTTTCTACAGAGAAAGGAACCTGCCAGCTGGGCTTACGGTATCAGGCATAGCCTCAGCCTTCAGACACTGAGCTTGGTGGCTTTTTCAAAATACACATTTTTGTGGTTTCTCTATCATGAATTGGCAGTTAATCTATCGTACATGTAGGCACAGTTATTATGGCTCAGTTGTGCTGCAGGGAGTCTCGTTGCCTGAGGAGATGCCTCTACGTTTCCATATAATCTAACGGCGCGTTAATAGGCTAGATACAGTATGTTGAAGTTTTTCTTCCAGCATATCATGTCATTATTTAATACACAATATAGGTACCTTGCAGTTTGAAAGTTTGTGACCAGGTCATCCAGTATCCGGTTGTTTCTTAGGTCCTGTTCTGTTGTAGGCAAAAATAGAGAAAAATACATGCCTGCCAGATTTTGACATATGGAAAGCAAACAGATTCAATTAAAAAGACAGTTTCATTGTCATGACAATGCAGTGCATTCAGTGCCACCAGGGATCATACTTACTGAATGACACACTGGACATTGCAACTTGTAGGATATACATTTTCTTATGCACAAAGAGCAGACTGTAAAGAGACATTTACATAATCAGGTGTGATGATACAGTATTGTTATGAGACAAGTGGTGCCATCTTCTATACACCAGGCTAAAGCTATAACATTGTCTTGAAAACTAATGCTGGATAGTTTGTGTCTGGGGACAATATCCAGTTAACTTACAGTTGTGAGAGCATTTCCTCATCACTGCGATACTCAGAAACTCGAAACAAATTGGACATCGTAGTAGGGTATCAACATTCTGCATTCAGAAAGAATAGTGTCAGGTACTGTAGACCAGTAGTATACATGGTGTGCATCACATTTACAATGTTGTTCATGCTCAGTGGCGGCTCCTGAAAAAATTCTCAGGGGGGGCAATTTTTCTGATGATTTAGGTGACCTACACACATTTTAAAAAAGATATGTCCAGCAACAACATGAAGACAGGGGCAGCATATAAGTCAATACCAGAAGCATTTATTGACTGATCTCAAAAGTGTTGGCTTACAAAAGCAAAATAAGTTATCACAGTAAAAATAATCAAGGGTGTTCTTTCACATTCCTCAACACTGCATAAACAATATGCATTTCCATAAAACACCTCATCTAATTGTGCCACAAAGTTGACAAGTCCAAGAAAAATACCAGGGTTGGTGGAGCCCTCAGTTTCATCTTTGCCTCGCAAAGCTAACTCAAACACTCCGCAAAACTTCACACACTGGATTAGCCGGCTGAGGATGTGGCGGTTCTTGCTAACCTCATCGTTGTGGCGGCGGACAGCTAGCCTGTATCCCTCATCCAGTTGAGTGGCAATGTTCACTCTCCCCAAAGCAGACAATCTCAAACAGCTATCCATGTGGGTCTTTGACAGCTCATGTTTCTTAATCTTTTCTGAAAGATGGTGCATGTCCGTTACACCAGTCGCTGTCCAAGCGGTGCTGTCTGCCGTGCCGCCTTCAGGGTGAAAGAGTAAGCAGGGGTAGCAGAAGACTGCATTAGCTACATCGCAGCCTGCTAGCCAGGTTTTTCGTTCGTACCAATTTTTGGAAAATCCTCGGGTGTAGGACTTTCCCCCTTTAGAAGAAACCTGTTGAATTATTAAATTTGGTCTGGGAGGTCCTAATTGTTTCGTTGCCAATTTATCTTGATTTGTTCGCCGACAAAAAGGAACTTCTTTCAAAGAGACAATCGAGTTGCACTGAACGCTAGCCATCTTGACAGTAGTACGTGAATTGATTGACGCTGCTACCCGCTCTTTTCTTAGTTACGTTCATGGTTATGTTACGTATGACGAAAGCGCGTAAGTGCAAGCCCTCCCGGAACCCATAGAGATTGTATTGAAAGCTCTGATATTTGAAAAAAAAAGATTTTACATGAGAGTCTATGAGAGACTTCTGGGGCGATTTTCAACCTGACTGAAATCGCCCCAAAAGGGGCGGGGCCATTTGAAGCACGACTTTAGCCTGATTGGACATTTAGTGGCAGATCAGACGTCTAGATTAGAACACTGATAACTACTGTTGCCGTGATATAATTGATTAGAAAAAAAATCCCTTCCTTTTCCCGTTTGGCAGTGCGTCGCCAATATCGCCCTAATGAACACACCGCCCCTGTTCACGCTACTGGGTTAGCTAGCTGGCTGGCTATTATGCATCATGTTTAAAAAGGCTGGCAAATATTATGTGCTAACTAGCTTCCTATCATGGATTGTAGGCTATTTTGCGAAAATAGTTAAGAAGTAACGTTAGCTAGCTAACTAACGTAGAGGGGGATTTTTGAACTAACGTTACCACTTACTTTGAGGCAAGTCAGATTTGGTGGTAAAACCGCTCCATTAAAATTGGACATGATGATAGTTCTCTATAAGCAGTGTGGCTACTAGCTATGTTTCATTACATAATTCCGCGCAGATATATTTTCATACCAAATGCACCCTTCCGGGGAGATGACGTCAGTTCCTGTCTCGGGTTGACGGTGTTTGCTCTTGGTGACCAATGGGCACACGTAAATGTACCGGTTGGGTAGAGTAGCTCACAAACGTTTGACCCATTCTTTTTTACAACAGTTATTACACAAAGTAAATTTGGTATTGGTTTGACCGCTGCTGCCTGCCTGTACTTGACTTGACTTGACTTCATGCATGGTTACTTATCTGTAATGTGCTTGTCATCCAAATACTTTATGTACAGAGGGTTTATGTTCCTATGGTTTGCTTCAGAAATTCCACATTACAAGAATGGAAGATAAGCCTCCTCTGTCCCATAGAGATCCTATTAAATTACTAAAGGGGCTATATCATATAAACCCTAAAAGTTTCAGAATGAAAATGACAGCCATATTGGTCAGGGAGAAATCCAAACCAGTCTAATTGGAATGATAATCCTCTGTGAATCCCAAATTAATAATTCCCCCATGAAGTTTTACAAGATTTAAACCTCAGTAACAGTTAAACATTTAATTTGGGAGGTACAGTGCATTCGGAAAGACCACTTTACTTTTTCCACATTTGGTTATATTACAGCCTTATTCTAAAATGGATTCAATATATTTTTCTCTTCATCAATCTACACACAATACCCCATAATGACAAAGCGAAATAGGTTTTTAGAAATGTTGTACATTTATTAAAAATAAACAACAGAAATACCTTATTTACAGAAGTATTCAGACCCTTTGCTATGAGACTCGAAATTGAGCTCCATTGATCATCCTTGAGATGTTTCTAGAACATGATTGGAGTCCACCTGTGGTAAATTCAATTGATTGGACATGATTTGGAAAGGCACACAAATCAAATCAAATCAAATTATATTTGTCACATACACGTGTTTGGCAGATGTTATTGCAGGTGTAGCGAAATGCTTGTGTTTCTAGCTCTGACAGTGCAGTAATGTCTAACAAGTCATATCTAACAATTTCACAACATATACCCAATACACACAAATCTAACTAAGGAATGGATTTACGAATATATACATATATGGACGAGCAATGACAGAGTGGCATGGACTAAGATACAGTAGAATAGTATAGAATACAGTGTATACATATGATATGAGTAATGCAAGATATGTAAACATGATTCAAGTGACTAGTGTTCCAGTGATTTCTAGTCTATGTCTATAGGCAGCAGCCTCTAATGTGCTAGTGATGGCTATTTAACATTCTGATGGCCTTCAGATAGAAGCTGTTTTTCAGTCTCTTGGTCCCAGCTTTGATGCACCTGTACTGACCTCGCCTTCTGGATGATAGCGGGGTGAACATGCAGTGGCTCGGGTGGTTGATGTCCTTGATTATCTTTTTGGCCTTCCTGTGACATCGGGTGCTGCAGGTGTCCTAAATGGCGGATAGTTTGCACCCAGTAATGCGTTGGGCAGACCGCACCACCCTCTGGAGAGCCCTGCGGTTGTGGGCGGTGCAGTTGCTGTACCAGGCGGTGATACAGCCCGACAGGATGCTCTCAATTGTGCATCTGTAAAAGTTTGTCAGGGTTTTAGGTGCCAAGCCAAATTTCTTCAGCCTCCTGAGGTTGAAGTGGCTCTGTTGCGCCTTCTTCACCACACTGTCTGTGTGGGTGGACCATTTCAGTTTGTCAGTGATGTGTACACAGAGGAACTTGAAGCTTTCCACCTTCTCCACTGCGGTCCCGTCGATGTGGATAGGGGGGTGCACCCTCTGCTGTTTCCACGATCATCTCCTTTGTTTTGTTGACGTTGAGTGAGAGGTTATTTTCCATTCACCTCACTCCCAGAGCCCTCACTTCCTCCCTGTAAGCGGTCTCGTCATTGTTGGTAATCAAGCCTACTACTGTTGTGTCGTCTGCAAACTTGATGATTGAGTTGGAGGAGTGCTTGGCCACGCAGTCATGGGTGAACAGGGAGTACAGGAGTGGGCTGAGCACGCCCCCTTGTGGGGCCCCAGTGTTGAGGATCAACGAAGTGGAGGTGTTGTTTCCTACCTTCACCACCTGGGGGCGGCCCGTCAGGAAGTCCAGTACCCAGTTGCACAAGGCGGGGTTCAGACCCAGGGCCTCAAGCTTAATGATGAGCTTGGAGGGTACTATGGTGTTGAATGCTGAGCTATAGTCAATGAACAGCATTCTTACAATAGTATTCCTCTTGTCCAGATGGGATAGGTAGTGTGCAGTGTGATGGCGATTGCATCGTCTGTGGATCTATTGGGGCGGCAAGCAAATTGAAGTGGGTCTCGGGTGACAGGTAAGGTAGAGGTGATATGATCCTTGATTAGTCTCTCAAAGCACTTCATGATGACAGAGGTAAGTGCTACGGGGCGATAGTAATTTAGTTCAGTTACCTTTGCTTTCTTGGGTACAGGAACAATGGTGGCCATCTTGAAGCATGTGGGGACAGCAGACTGGGATAGGTAGAGATTGAATATGTCCGTAAACACACCAGCCAGCTGGTCTGCGCATGCTCTGAGGACGCGGCTAGGGATGCCGTCTAGGCCGGCAGCCTTGCGAGGGTTAATACGCTTAAATATCTTACTCACGTCGGCCACGGAAAAGGAGAGCCCACATGTAGTGGGCCGCGTTGGTGGTACTGTGTTATCCTCAAAGCGGACGAAGAAGGTGTTTAGCTTGTCCGGAAGCAAGACGTCGGTGTCAGCAACGTGGCTGGTTTTCCTTTTGTAATCCGTGATTGTCTGTAGACCCTGCCACATATGTCTCGTGTCTGAGCCGTTGATTTGCGACTCCACTTTGTCTCTATACTGACGTTTTGCCTGTTTGATTGCCTTGCGGAGTGAATAGCTACACTGTTTCTATTCTGCCACATACCCAGTCACCTTGCCATGGTTAAATGCGGTGGTTCGCGCTTTCAGTTTTGCGCGAATGCTGCCATCTATCCACAGTTTCTGGTTAGGGTAGGTTTTAATAGTCACAGTGGGAACAACATCTCCTATACACTTCCTGATAAACTCAGTCACCGTTTCAGTGTATTCGTCTAAATTATTTTCACAAGCTACCCAGAACATAAGGTCCCACAGTTGACAGTGCATGGCAGAGCAAAAACTAAGCCATGAGATCGAAGGAATTGTCCGTAGAGCTCCGAGACAGGATTGTGTCAAGGCACAGATCTGGGGAAGGGTACCAAAACATTTCTGCAGCATTGAAGGTCCCCAAGAACACAGCGACCTCCATCATTCTTAAATGGAAGAAAATTGGAACCACCAAGACTCTTCCTAGAGCTTGCCGCCCGGCCAAATTGAGCAATCGGGTGAGAAGGGCCTTTGTCAGGGAAGTGACCAAGAACCCGATGGTCACTCTGACAGAGCACCAGAGTTCCACTGTGGAGATGGGAGAACCTTCCAGAAGGACAACCATCTCTGCAGCACTTCACCAATCAGGCCTTTATGGTAGAGTGGCCAGACGGAAGCCACTCCTCAGTAAATGGCACATGACAGCCCGCTCAGAGTTTTCCAAAAGGCACAGAAATTACTCTCAGACCATGAGAAACAAGATTATTTGGTCTGATGAAACCAAGATTGAACTATTTGGCCTGAATGCCAAGTGTCACGAGGGAAAGATGAACGGAGCAAAGTACAGAGAGATCATTGATGAAAACCTGCTCCAGAGCGCTCAGGACCTCAGACTGGGGTGAAGGTTTACCCTCCAACAGGACAACGACCCTAAGCACACAGCCAAGACAACACAGGAGTGGCTTTGGAACAAGTCTCTGAATGTCCTTGAGTGGCCCAGCTTGTAGCATCATACTCAAGAAGACTCGAGGCTGTAATCACTGCCAAAGGGTCTAAATACTTATGTAAGTGTGATATTTCCGTTTTTTATTTTTAATACATTTGCAAACATTTCTAAAAACCTGTTTTTGCTTTGTCATTATGGGGTATGGTGTGTAGATTGATGAGGGAAAAACCTATTTAATACATTTTAGAATAAGACTGCAATGTTACAAAGTGTGGAAAAAGTCAAGGGGTCTGAAAACTTTCTGAATGCACTGTATTTAATCTGTTACATGTCTTGAAATCAGACATAAACAAATGCATGTGGCATATAATTAGGCACGTCTCTGAAATTGCACAAACCCCAAACATATTGTAGTGCATGTCTGGATATCACTTCGTTCTGAAGCCTGCAGCCTTGCTGGCTCGGTCGAAGTGGCTATCTGAGGGTCTAATTAGCCCCTACCCCCTCAATAATTTTCAGTCCTTCAGCTTTGGAGGGCCGAGGGGCAAGGGGAAGTGAAAGTGGGTGATTTGTGATTCAGCCCCTGATTTGACTTATGCAGGAATATAAAAGTAAAGTGATATATCAGAAATTGTGTAATATAATTATTGTCAACCTAAAATATTGTCATAATTATAAATACAGTTTATACAGGTTTTATACACATTTTCTGTATAAATAGCCTCTAAAATATATGTAAACAGACCATAAATGTCTCCGTTTTTGTTTTCTTAGAAAGCTTTGAGTGTTGTTATATGATACAATATCAGTACTTGTTGCATTTACAACTTGTCTAAGTCCTATCATCAACTGATTTCAGCCAGTGTATGGCTGTGGATTGACTGCATTGTTTGAATGCAATACTGGCATATTGGCATTTATACAACGGATTGGTCTAATCCTGAATGCTGATTGGTTAAATCCGCATTCCAGCCAGTGTATATTCCACAAGTTACCACCGGCTAAATCTATGACGTTAAAATGCCTATTTACTCTGTTCCATCTGACTGCACAATCCACTGTCTCGTCAGCACAGCCAGGCACTTTATAAACTTGATCTCCACTATAAAAAGCATCTAGACATTATCTCACATTTCTTTAAGACTAACATTTAGTTTTCAACAGCTGAGATTTGTATAAACCTTGCTGTCTGTCTCTCCAACATTTGCAACATTGTTTCAAAATTCAAATTCGATCTCCAGATCTCCCATAGTAATGAACGTGTCGGGAGACAGACAGGCAGGCCAGGCGGGCAGCTTTTCTCAGCCAGTTGAAATCATGAATCAGCATCATTTTTATGGATATATACAAAGAACTATGAATAGAAAACAGGTAAAACGAAACGAAGTGCAGCTAGTTTACTGTCTTTCCAGTTTCCGTTTGAAGTGATTGTGTTAGCTGTGTTGTTGGCTAGCTCCTCTGAACAAGTGTCCTGACGAGAGAGCACATTTTCTACGCCATGCGAAATAGCGCATCATTAGCTCATTGTTATGGATGTATCCAAATATATGTCACTAGCAAATAGCTCAAACAAATGCAAGTGCAGCTACTTTGCTGTTATTCTGTCTGCACTGTTTGACGTGACTGTAAGTTAGCTGTAGTTGTCTAGCTAGCAAGCAAGGGATAAGAACGTTGCCAGCCAGTGAACGACCAGCCGGTGGAATGTGCATGGTGGGAACTTGGTTCGGACTTTCCACCGTCATGACCCCTACGGAAACACCCACACACCTCCCGACACACTGATCAGACCATCCCTTGAGAGCCCTCTGTTGCCATGAAATGTTGGGGTCATGAGACGTCAACCAGGGAAGCCCCAACACCACGGGAAACGCAGGAGAGTCAATCAAATACAACCGAATTATCTCCTCATGGCCCTCCTGCGTTTTCATCCTGAGCGGCGCCGTGACCTCCCTAATCAACCCAGACCCCAAAGGGCGACTATCTAGGGCATGGATAGGGAAGGGCACATCCACTGGAACTATAGGAATCCCTAACATATGGGTGAAATGGCGGTCGATAAAATTCCCAGCTGTGCCTGAATCGACTAGCGCCTTATGCTGGGAATGAGGAGAAACCTTGGGAAACACAACTTTAATACACATATGCGCAACAGGGAGCTCTGGGTGAGTTGGGCGCCTACTCACCTGGAATGACTCATCAGTGCGCGGCCTACTGCCTCGATTCCGAGGAGACCCTACCCAGCACCGACCAGCAGTGTGTCCTCTGAGGCCACAGTTGGTGCAGGGGACGGCCTTTCTCCTGGTCTCTCTCCTAGTACCAGCACCTCAGAGCTCCATCGGGGTCGGCTCGGAAGTGCTGGGGGATGGAATGGACGGCCCCGAGTCCGGACGTCCGCGGGTAGCCAACAGGGTGTCCAGGCGAATCGACATGTCCACCAGTTGATCGAAGGTTAGGTTGGTGTCCCTGCAGGCCATTTCCCGACGCACGTCCTCCCTCAGGCTACATCTGTAGTGGTCGATGAGGGCCCTCTCATTCCATCCCGCGATGGCAGCCAGTGTCCGGAAGTCCAGTGCGAACTCCTGCGCGCTCCTCCTCCCCTGTCGAAGGTGGAATAGACGTTCACCCGCCGCCTTACCCTCTGGTGGATGATCGAATACTGCCCTGAAGCGGCGGGTGAACTCCGCATAGTTGACTGTGTCGGCGTCTATTCCCCCCACTCGGCGTTGGCCCACTCCAGCGCCTTGCCGGACAGACAGGAGATAAGGGCGGACACGCTCTCGTATCCCGAGGGCGCCGGGTGGATGGTTGCCAGGTAGAGTTCCACCTGGAGCAGGAAACCCTGAAACCCGGCAGCTGTGCCATCATAAGCCCTCGGGAGCGAGAGCCGAATCCCACTGGACCCCGGAGATGAAGCGATGGGCATAGATGATGGTGGTGGTATCGTCGGAGGAGGTGTAGACCAACTCCTTCTTTCCCATCGCTCCACGGTTTTCACCACCTGTTCCATGGCGGTGCCGAGAGCCTGGATCATAGCCGCTTGTTGTTCTACGCGCTCTTCTATTGATCCATTTGGCACCGCCGCTCCTGCTGACTCCATGTCTAATAGGTGCGTTATTCTGTCAAGGCGACATGTATGCGGTAGGTGAAGTCAAGAGCAGGACACCGAGCTACTGGTAGAACTTTACTAGATTCAGTGCAACAAAACCAAGTACACTGGCAACCTCGAACAGCGAGGGAAATAACAAGACCCGCACACATGGGCAACTGCCGCAAAGACCAAAAACAATAACGCACAATACACAATGAGAAACAGAGGGTATTAAAGGGAACACAATCAAACATAATGGGAAACAGGTGTAAACAATAAAGACTAAACAAGACAAGCACTGAAACATCGATCGGCAGCAGCTAGTACTCCGGGGACGACGAACGCCGAAGCCTGCCCGAGCAAGGAGGAGGAGCAGCCTCGGCTGAATCTGTGACACTTGGGTAGCAACCCTAGATTTGTGTCGGGACTATATCTTGTGGAAGGATGAAATAGTATGAATAAATTCCTCAAAATAACTTTGTTAATGAAAATATGTTGGTAACCCGTTTTATCACTTAATTAACTTGAAAAATTAATGGAATCATTCCTCTAAAACTGTCTGGCTAGCTAGCTAACAAACATACAGTGCAGATCAATTCTTCAAATGCATTTTCTTACATAATATCTTATCACAGCACTGGAAAACCCTGGTTGACCAACTCCCTGACCTAAATGACTGACCTTTATCCCATCCATTCTATTGTTCTAATTCCTAATTCTATTCTCTGTCCTCTCTAATGTTCCTGACATGTTCCCCATGGTTTATTGTGTGTTAATCTACTGGCTTTAATCTTTGCACATGAAAAGCTTTGTGCTGGAGAGAATGGTCTGATTATTAGGAGCTAGCATGTGGCAGGATCCCATTTGTAATTAAAGGACAAGGTATGATGATAATAACACATTTGCATGTACAGTTGAAGTCGGAAGTTTACATACACCTTAGCCAAATACATTTAAACTCAGTTTTTCACATTTCCTGACATTTAATCCTAGTAAAAATTCCCTATCTTAGGTCAGTTAGGATCACCACTATATTTTAAGAACGTGAAATGTCAGAATAATAGTAGAGAGAATGACCAGTGGGTCAGAAGTTTACTTACACTCAATTAGTATTTGGTAGCATTGCCTTTAAATTGTTTAACTTGGGTCAAACATTTTGGGGAGCCTTCCACAAGCTTCCCACAATAAGTTGGGTGAATGTTGGCCCATTCCTCCTGACAGAGCTGGTTTAACTGAGTCAAGTTTGTAGGCCTCATTGCTCGCACACGCTTTTTTAGTTCTGCCCACACATTTTCTATAGGATTGAGGTCAGGACTTTGTGATGTCCACTCCAATACCTTGACTTTCTTGTCCTTAAGCCATTTTGCCACAACTTTGGAAGTATGCTTGGGGTCGTTGTCCATTTCGAAGACCCATTTGCGACCAAGCTTTAACTTCCTGACTGATGTCTTGAGATGTTGCTTCAATATATCCACATAATTTTCCTTCCTCTTGATGCCATCTATTTTGTGAAGTGCACCAGTCCCTCCTGCAGCAAAGCACCCCCACAGCATGATGCTGCCATCCCCGTGCTTCACAGTTGGGATGGTGTCCTTCGGCTTGCAATCACACCCCTTTTTCTTCCAAACATAACGATGGTCATTATGGCCAAACAGTTATATTTTTGTTTAATCAGACCAGAGGACATTTCTCCAAAAAGTACGATCTTTGTCCCCATGTGCAGTTGCAAACTGTAGTCTGGCTTTTTTATGGCGGTTTTGGAGCAGTGGCTTCTTCCTTGCTGAGCGGCCTTTCAAGTTATGTCAATATAGGACTCGTTTTACTGTGGATATACAGTGGGGAGAACAAGTATTTGATACACTGCCGATTTTGCAGGTTTTCCTACTTACAAAGCATGTAGAGGTCTGTAATTTTTATCATAGGTACACTTCAACTGTGAGAGACGGAATCTAAAACAAAAATCCAGAAAATCACATCGTATGATTTTTAAGTAATTAATTTGCATTTTATTGCATGACATAAGTATTTGATACATCAGAAAAGCAGAACTTAATATTTGGTACAGACACCTTTGTTTGCAATTACAGAGATCATACGTTTCCTGTAGGTCTTGACCAGGTTTGCACACACTGCAGCAGGGATTTTGGCCCAATCCTCCATACAGACCTTCTCCAGATCCTTCAGGTTTCTGGGCTGTCGCTGGGCAATACAGACTTTCAGCTCCCTCCAAAGATTTTCTATTGGGTTCAGGTCTGGAGACTGGCTAGGCCACTCCAGGACCTTGAGATGCTTCTTACGGAGCTTCTCCTTATTTGCCCTGGCTGTGTGCTTCGGGTCGTTGTCATGCTGGAAGACCCAGCCATGACCCATCTTCAATACTCTTACTGAGGGAAGGAGGTTGTTGGCCAAGATCTCGCGATACATGGCCCCATCCATCCTCCCCTCAATACGGTGCAGTCGTCCTGTCCCCTTTGCAGAAAAGCATCCCCAAAGAATGATGTTTCCACCTCCATGCTTCACGGTTGGGATGGTGTTCTTGGGGTTGTACTCATCCTTCTTCTTCCTCCAAACACGGCGAGTGGAGTTTTGACCAAAAAGCTCTATTTTTGTCTCATCAGACCACATGACCTTCTCACATTCCTCCTCTGGATCATCCAGATGGTCATTGGCAAACTTCAGACGGGCCTGGATATGCGCTGGCTTGATTAGGGGGACCTTGCGTGCGCTGCAGGATTTTAATCCATGACGGCGTAGTGTGTTACTAATGGTTTTCTTTGAGACTGTGGTCCCAGCTCTCTTCAGGTCATTGACCAGGTCCTGCCGTGTAGTTCTGGGCTGATCCCTCACCTTCCTCATGATCATTGATGCCCCACGAGGTGAGATCTTGCATGGAGCCCCAGACCGAGGGTGATTGACCGTCATCTTGAACTTCTTCCATTTTCTAATAATTGCGCCAACAGTTGTTGCCTTCTCACCAAGCTGCTTGCCTATTGTCCTGTAGCCCATCCCAGCCTTGTGCAGGTCTACAATTTTATCCCTGATGTCCTTACGCAGCTCTCTGGTCTTGGCCATTGTGGAGAGGTTGGAGTCTGTTTGATTGAGTGTGTGGACAGGTGTCTTTTATACAGGTAACGAGTTCAAACAGGTGCAGTTAACACAGGTAATGAGTGGAGAACAGGAGGGCTTCTTAAAGAAAAACTAACAGGTCTGTGAGAGCCGGAATTCTTACTGGTTGGTAGGTGATCAAATACTTATGTCATGCAATAAAATGCAAATTAATTACTTAAAAATCATACAATGTGATTTTCTGGATTTTTGTTTTAGATTCCGTCTCTCATAGTTGAAGTGTACCTATGATAAAAATGACAGACCTCTACATGCTTTGTAAGTAGGAAAACCTGCAAAATCGGCAGTGTATCAAATACTTGTTCTCCCCACTGTAGATACTTTTGTACCTGTTTCCTCCAGAATCTTCACAAGGTCATTTGCTGTTGTTCTGGGATTGATTTGCACTTTTCTCACCAAAGTACGTTCATCTCTAGGAGACAGAACGCGTCTCATTCCTGAGCGGTATGACGACTACGTGGTCCCATGGTGTTTATACTTGCGTACTATTGTTTGTACAGATGAACGTGGTACCTTCAGCCGTTTGGAAATTGCTCCCAAGGATGAACCAGACTTGTGGAGGTCTACAATTCTTTTTCTGATATATTGGCTGATTACTTTTGATTTTCCCATGATGTCAAGCAAAGAGGCATTGAGTTTGAAGGTAGGCCTTGAAATACATCCACAGGTGCACCTCCAATTGACTCAAATGATATCAATTAGCCTATCAGAAGCTTCTCATGACATCATTTTCTGGAATTTTCCAAGCTGTTTAAAGGCACAGTCAACTTAGTGTATGTAAATGTCTGACCCACTGGAATTGTGATACAGTGAATTATAAGTGAAATAATTTGTCTGTAAACAATTGTTGGAATAAATACTTGTGTCATGCACAAAGTAGATGTCCTAACCGACTTGCTAAAACTATAGTTTGTTAACAAGAAATTTGTGGAGTGGTTGAAAAACGAGTTTTAATGATTCCAACCTAAGTGTATGTAAACTTCCGACTTCAACTGTATGGTCTTCAGACACTAGCTGTGTGTTTACCCAGAACAAACACAAGATGTCACGTAGAGAAACGAGAGCCAATGTCAACCATACTCAATCCAAAAACTGTGTGCGTAATTAGATTCACAGTTTAATACATTTAATGAGAATAGTGGAGTAGATAACCTGCCTCAGTCCTAGTTCGTCATTAATTCATTCAGTCATTCATCAGCAGGTCGTCCATTCATTCTTTAGATTCCAAAGCAGCTGTACTATAATAATAACTGCCAATAGCTTTGGATTCATTTTGTGTGACATTGTGCATCGTACGGCTTGGTAAATCCCTGTGAAAATCAAATTTAGACTGTTTGCTGGTGAGAAGCGTAACATTTAGGTAACTTCATCTTTGAGAAGGGCGGTACCTCCATGCTCTCTCTGCCTGTGATTACCAGTTCATTGAGTTTACATTTACATTTTAGTCAGAGTTCAATCAATTTCTTATGCCCAAAGCATAAGCGCATTAATTCTGTAAAATCCCTCACAGTATCTCCACTATACAGCATGTGGAAGCTGCCAAGGCATTTAAGAATGGCCATAAACCATGATGAAGATCACAATTAAACATTCCCTTTGTGTACTTGTTTATTTGCTCATCCTCATTAGCTTTGGGGTTTAACTTTTTCACTGAACGTTTGCATGGCAGCAAATTAAATTGGGTTAATCTAGTTTTACAACAAATTAATTTAGATTATTCATTTAATTAAATGTTATCACCAAAAATATTTTAAAAAGATGTCACTTCACTTATATCAAGAGATGTTTGCTACTAAGAGGAACTAAGATAAGCATACAGTAAACACAAATAAACAAAATAATCAGGAAACAGATTGGAATTCAGTAAAATTGTCCAATATAAAGTACAGTTGAAGTCGGAAGTTTAGACACCTTAGCCAAATACATTTAAACTCAGTTTTTCACAATTCCTGACATTTAATCCTAGTAAAAATTCCCTGTCGTAGGTCAGTTAGGATCACCACTTTATTTTAAGAATGTGAAATGTCAGAATAATAGTAGAGAGAATGATTTATTTCAGCTTCTATTTCTTTCATCACATTCCCAGTGGGTCAGAAGTTTACATACACTCAATTAGTATTTGGTAGCATTGCCTTTAAATTGTTTAACTTGGGTCAAACGTTTCGGGTAGCCTTCCACAAGCTTCCCACAATAAGTTGGGTGAATTTTGGCCCATTCCTCCTGACAGAGCTGGTGTAACTGAATCAGGTTTGTAGGCCTCCTTGCTCGCACATGCTTTTTCAGTTCTGCCCACAAATTTGTGATGGCCACTCCAATACCTTGACTTTGTTGTCCTTAAGCCATTTTTCCACAACTTTGTAAGTATGCTTGGGGTCATTGTCCATTTGGATGACCCATTTGCGACCAAGCTTTAACTTCCTGACTGATGTTTTGAGATGTTGCTTCAATATATCCACATAATTTTCCTTCCTCATGATGCCATCTATTTTGTGAAGTGCACCAGTCCCTCCTGCAGCAAAGCACCCCCACAGCATGATGCTGCCACCCCCGTGCTTCACGGTTGGGATGGTGTTCTTCGGCTTGCAAGGTATCCCATTTTTCCTCCAAACAAAACGATGGTCATTATGGCCAAACAGTTCTATTTTTGTTTCATCAGACCAGAGGACATTTCTCCAAAAAGTACGATCTTTGTCCCCATGTGCAGTTGCAAACCGTAGTCTGTCTTTTTTATGGCGGTTTTGGAGCAGTGGCTTCTTCCTTGCTGAGCAGCCTTTCAGGTTATGTCGATATAGGACTTGTTTTACTGTGGATATAGATACTTTTGTACCTGTTTCCTCCAGCATCTTCACAAGGTCCTTTGCTGTTGTTCTGGGATTGATTTGCACTTTTCGCACCAAAGTACGTTAATCTCTAGGAGACAGAACGCGTCTCCTTCCTGAGCGGTATGACGGCTGCGTGGTCCCATGGAGTTTATACTTGCGTACTATTGTTTGTACAGATGAACGTGGTACATTTAGGCGTTTGGAAATTGCTCCCAAGGATGAACCAATTTTCTTTCTGAGGTCTTGGCTGATTTCTTTTGTTTTTCCCATGATTTCAAGCAAAGAGGCACTGAGTTTAAAGGTAGGCCTTGAAATACATCCACAGATACACCTCCAATTGACTCAAATGATGTCAATTAGCCTATCAGAAGCTTCTAAAGCCATGACATCATTTTCTGGAATTTTCCAAGCTGTTTAAAGGCACAGTCAACTTAGTGTATGTAAACTTCTGACCCACTGGAATTGTGATATAGTGAATTATAAGTGAAATAATCTGTCTGTAAAAAACTTGCCTAAGTCCTAACCGACTTGCGAAAACTGTAGTTTGTTAACAAGAAATTTGTGGAGTGGATGAAAAACTAGTTTTAATGACTCCAACCTAAGTGTATGTAAACTGTAGGGTAGCTTGGGCAGCTTAGTGGTTAAGAGCATTGTGCCAGTAACCTGAAAGGTTGCTGGTTCTAATCCCCGAGCTGACTAGGTGAAAAATCTGTTGATGTGTCCTTGAGCAAGGCACTTAACCCTAATTGCTCCTGTAAGTCGTTCTGGATAAGAGCGTCTGCTAAGTGATTAAAATGTAAAAATTTTAACTTCCGACTTCAACTGTATGTCTCTGAGGTAGGTACAATGATTTTGTAACCAAAACCCAAGAGGGTAGACCCAATTTGTAAGTCGCTCTGGATAAGAGCGTCTGCTAAATGACTTAAATGTAAATGTAGACCTCAAATACATATGTTACTGATTAACCAGGTCAGACCCAAACAATTAAACTCCCTTAATCCTAACCATGACTCCGATCAAGAAATATGAGGATGGAAAATGGGTATTCCATACTAACACACTTACTCATGGCCCCACCGTGACAGCACTGCTACTATCCAACAGGCCTATTTAAATTGATAAGGAGACAAGTGATCTTGGATGAAGTACAAATGAACATGGTCAAAGTAGCTTTACCAGCAACCCTGCCATTGAAACTAGATTCGGAACGGTGGCCGTGGTGAGTGTACAGTATCACTTGAAGACTTGTAATGGATGAGAATGTTTTACAGTACCCTTTCCCACTGCCAGAGGGCTGTCTGAGTGAAATGCCTTCATCATGAAATAATAACCACATTTCCTCATTCCCCAGATGGCTCCAACTAAATCCTTGAGCTCTCTAAGATACAGGCAATTTGGAGGGGCCATGCAGATCTAGACTGTGAGCACACATTTTCCCCAATAAACCTTCACTTCACTTCAGTACAATGTCCCACCAAGCAACCCTACTGTTCCGTGTGGAAAGGAATAACAGTTTATGTTGATATTACACTCCTCTCATATTTCAGTAGAACAGTCCTTGAATGACAGTCAAACTAGATGTAGTAGAGGTACTAGAGGTACTCTGATAGTGCTGATGATAGCTATCACACTTGTTGTCAGCTTCACATCCCAGCAACACATTCTGATGAGACAGCTGATGAAAGTCAACCTTAACTCCAAAACAGGTCATACTGTGCCGGCCAAATGTGTTTTCACAGCTTAAAAGTATTCTGCCATCCTCACCAAACTCATTTTCCTTGCAACCTGTGTGCAGAAAAGTACAGACAGTGCTATATTTGGCCTGTCACGCGATATCTAGTTCATGACTCTAACTCTTTACAGCAGATCAACAATCAACAATGAAGAGGTTATGTCAACAGTTCTGGTCCTATTATAAGCTTTGTATTTGACTGATAAGGAGGCTGTGAGTAATGTATTGTTAAAGCAAATGGCAATTGAACTGGACGTATTTAACATAGATAAATAGCTTACCTGCTGTCAATACAACACGAGGGCAGTTACTGAGTGTTTGTGTTATATCCTATTATATGAATATAATGGAGAAAGGAAAAGCAGCTTCCATGTTCCAGATGTCTTGCCAGGTGACATTTCTTTACAAACACTATCAACAGTCATGTTCAAAGGAGATGGTTGCCAGAAATGATATTGGACACGTACTAATGGATAAGGATTATTTGCTAGAGCGTAGTGTATATTATTGAAAACGTATGGAGACAAATTAACGCTAAAAGTACACACTTCCGTACAGTCTAACTGGAACATTAATAATCTCCTTAAACTGCTACAAGGCCCTTGTCACGTAAACTGATGTGGATGCAAATGGTGGAGTCAAGCGCAGGACAAGGAGGCTAAGTCCAAAATTACTTTACTTATAATGCTCCAAGACAAAACAAACGGCCTCAAAACAACGGAGGCGAACGATTACGCACACACGCGTAAAACACTAAACATCAAACGATACACCAAACGGACAGGCGTACAATTACACACAACTGCAAACAAACCAAAAGGGAAACTTATAGGTGACATAATCAATACTCAATATGAAACAGGTGCACACACAAGACCAGACCAAACAAACATTGAGAACATCCAGCGGTAGTAGCTAGTACTCCGGGGACGACGAACGCCGAAGCCTGCCCGAGCAAGGAGGAGGAGCAGTCTCGGCAGAATCCGTGACAGTACCCCCCCCCCTTGACGCGCGGCTCCAGCCGTGCGCCGACCCCGGCCTCGGGGACGACCAGGAGGACGCGGAGCAGGGCGCGTGTGATGACTACGGTGGAACTCAGTCAGGAGGGATGGATCTAAAGTGTCCCTCCTAGGCACCCAGCACCGTTCCTCCAGGCCGTACCCCTCCCACTCCACGAGATATTGTAGACCCCCCATCCGATGTCTCGAATCCACGATGGACCGGACTGAGTACGCCGGAGCCCCCTCGATGTCCAGGGGGGACGGAGGAGTCTCTCTTATCTCACTGTCCTGGAGTGGACCAGCTACCACCGGCCTGAGGAGAGACACATGGAACGAGGGGTTAATGTGGTAATCAATAGGCAGTTGTAACTTGTAACAAACCTCGTTCAATCTCTTCAGGTCTTTAAATGGCCCCACAAACCGCCGACCCAGCTTCCGGCAGGGCAGGCAAAGGGGCAGGTTTTGAGTCGAGAGCCAGACTCAATCTCCAGGTGTGTACAACGGACCCTCACTGCAGTGGAGATCAGCGCTCACCTTCTGTCTACAGATGGCCCGCTGCAGATGGACGTGTGCAGCGTTCCATGTCTCCTCCGAGCGCCGAAACCACTCATCCACCGCAGGAGCCTCGATCTGGCTCTGATGCCATGGTGCCAGAACCGGCTGATACCCTAACACACACTGGAAAGGGGTTAGGTTAGTAGAGGAGTGGCGAAGAGAGTTCTGGGCCATCTCTGCCCAGGGGATATACCCCGACCACTCCTCCTGCCGGCCCTGGCAATAGGATCTCAGAAACCTACCCACATCCTGGTTCACTCTTTCCACCTGCCCATTACTCTCCGGGTGGTAACCCGAGGTAAGGCTCACTGAGACCCCCAAGCGTTCCATGAACGCCCTCCAGACTCTAGAGGTGAACTGGGGACCCCGATCAGACACTATATCCTCGGGCACCCCGTAGTGCCGGAAGACGTGGGTAAACAAAGCCTCAGCGGTCTGTAGGGCAGTAGGGAGACCCGGCATTGGGATGAGACGACAGGCCTTAGAGAACCGATCCACAACGACCAGAATAGTGGTATTCCCCTGAGAGGGGGGAAGGACCACGGCCATTGTGGAACGGGCAGGGGTTGTAACTTCCCCCTGGGCAGGTGTCTAGGCGCCTTACACTGAGCGCACACCGAGCAGGAGGAGACATAAACCCTCACATCCTTAGCTAAAGTTGGCCACCAGTACTTAGCGCTAAGGCAGTGCACTGTCCGGCCAATACCTGGATGTCCAGAGGAGGGTGACGTATGAGCCCAATAAATGAGACGATCACGGACCTCGAGCGCCACGTACGTCCGACCCACTGGACACTCTGGGGGAGTAGGGTCGGTACGTAACGCCCGCTCGATTTCCGTATCGACTTCCCACACCACCGGTGCCACCAGACAAGACTCCGGCAGTATGGGAGTGGGCTCAATGGACCTCTCCTCTGTGTCATACCGCCGGGACAGGGCGTCTGCCTTACCGTTCTGGGACCCTGGGATGTACGTTATCTTAAACACGAACCGGGTCAGAAACATGTTCCACCTAGCCTGACGAGGGTTCAATCTCCTAGCTGCCCGGATGTACTCCAGGTTACGGTGGTCAGTCAGAATGAGAAAAGGGTGTTGAGCGCCCTCAAGCCAATGCCTCCACGCAGGCTACACCGATAGTGGTCGATGAGGGCCCTCTCATTCCACCCCGCATCCGCCGCTAGAGTCCGGAAATCCAGGGCGAACTCCTGTGCGCTCCTCTTCCCCTGTCGGAGGTGGAACAGACGCTCCCCCGCCGCTTTACCCTCAGGTGGATGATCGAAAACCGCCCTGAAGCGGCGGGAGAACTCCGCGTAGGTGATGGTGGCGGCGTCTATTCCCCTCCATTCGGCGTTGGCCCACTCCAACGCCTTGCCGGAGAGACAGGAGATGAGGGCGGAAACGCTCTCGTATCCCGAGGGCGCCGGGTGTATGGTAGCCAGGTAGAGTTCCACCTGCAGGAGGAACCCCTGACACCCGGCTGCGGTGCCATCATACGCCCTCGGGAGCGAGAGCCGAATCCCACTGGATTCCGGTGCTGGTATGGGAGGACTGGCCGATGGTGGTGGTAAGGTAGGAGGAGGTGTGGGCACGCCTCCTCTCTCCCATCGGCACAGGGTGTTCATCACCTCTTGCATGGCGGACCCGAGTTGCTGGATCCTGGCGTCCTGGCAGCTGACCCGATCCTCCAGCGACTCGGGCGCCGCCGCTGCTCCTGCTGACTCCATAGAGTGGTGTGTAATTCTGTCACGTAAACTGATGTGGATGCAGTGGTGGAGTCAAGCGCAGGACAAGGAGGCTAAGTCCAAAATGACTTTACTTATAATGCTCCAAGACAAAACAAACGGCCTCAAAACAACGGAGGCGAACGATTACGCACACACGCGTAAAACACTAAACATCAAACGATACACCAAACGGACAGGCGTACAATTACACACAACTGCAAACAAACCAAAAGGGAAACTTATAGGTGACATAATCAATACTCAATACGAAACAGGTGCACACACAAGACCAGACCAAACAAACATCGAGAACATCCAGCGGTAGTAGCTAGTACTCCGGGGACGACGAACGCCGAAGCCTGCCCGAGCAAGGAGGAGGAGCAGTCTCTGCAGAATCCGTGACAGCCCTCCATAGTAAACAACTGAAAAACATCTCTGGCTGTCATCCTTTTTTCCTCAGCTATTTGTACAGCAGGAACATTTGAATTCTATTTTCCATCAATAGTTTTCTATTACAGTGCAGTAGCATAGTGATGGAGCGTTGAATTTCAAGATGAACAGAAATGTGTCAGATTGAAACATTTTCCGAGGACACTTGATGCTGTACTAGGCCACAGTCACAGATCCATTTTACCACAACCAGCCAGCACTGACTCGCTGGTTCATGGAAAAAGAACAAAACAGTCCCAAAATTATATTATATGAGAACAGTCCCCAAATGATTGTCAAATGAATAACAACAAATGTAGATATATGTCTGTTTATGTTTGACCGTGACTAATTGCTGTGTTATTTCCAGTTTATTTATAATTCGGAATATACAGAGGCAGTAAAGTACAGTGATTAGATTTAGCCAGGCCGTTTGGCTGATGCAGCCCTCCCAGCCTTTGGCTAGACTCAATAAACAGAGATGGAGCTAAAAGCTGACCAGCCTCTTAATGCCATTTCTCCAGATTGTCTCCAAATCTGCAGTATTGCTGTCAATTTGGCAGCACAGCTCTGTCTGTCGATCACACCGACAGCGTCATTGCGTTTTGGTACACCAGAAGTACATTCATTTCCAATGGAACGCTGCGTTTGCCTTGCAGCATTGTTGCAGAGGCAGTTACAGTGCGTTCTGAACGGTGCATATGTTGGATTTATTGAACGTATGCATCAAATTGTATGCGTCTCTCTCTCTCTCTCTCTCTCTCTCTCTCTCTCTCTCTCTCTCTCTCTCTCTCTCTCTCTCTCTCTCTCTCTCTCTCTCTTTCTTTCTCTGTCATTAGAACAGCAGGTTGGTGTCCTGGGCCGAGTACAAGGACATATGGAGACAAGGACACCTTCCTAACACACACCAGAGCAGAGGGGGGTCAAACATGCTATGCCTACGTGATGATTCATCCTCAGAGGGATATATAGATGTTCCTGCACTCAGCACATAGACTGGATCAAACATGTTGCTCCCAAAGGATACAAGGAGGCCAGGGATAATATCTTAATGGGCAAGGGGCCTTGACCATATAAATTCATTTTCAATGCAGATGATTAAAATTACATACCTCTTGCTTTTATCACCAGCGCTCTGTCTCAGGAAGGTGTAAAAGCATTGGGTTTCAAGGGAATCGTAAATGTCAAAGGCAATCAACCCTCCCCGGCTCAATTTAACTGGTTAGGTTTGTCTGATTAAATACCTGGAGCCAGAGACAACATATCATCTGGCTAAATTTACTTTGGCACATTGTCCTGATTGAAGGTTCTACATTAGAGGACCTGTTATTATTTTATTCATTTGCTTTGTTTGTTTTTAAAATACACATTTCTTTGGGGGGGGGAATTGTGTTCTGTTTCCACGAATGCAGTGCATGTCCCATGAGAATTCAGATAATGAAACTGAAAAGGCTTTTTGGAATGTCTGTCGATGATCTGCCTCTGTGGTGCCCATCGATTCAAAACAAAGGCTGGCATACAGTGGGGTCCGAATATATTGACACCCTTGATAAAAATTAGCAATAATGACTGTATAAAATAAATAATTCAAATACTGAGCTATATTGTATGCTCAAATTATATTATTTTATGCTAATACAATTGTTTAACAAGTAATATATTTTTTCTCAAAAAGATAGGGGTCAAAATTATTGACACCCCTTAAAGATGTTTCTAAACACTTCTATATTAATGTGGATGCTACCATGATTACGGATAATACTGAATGAATTGTGAATAATGTTGAGTGAGGGTCAAAGATCAAATCAAATCAAATCAAATTGTATTTGTCACATGCACCGAATACAACAGATGTAGACCTTACAGTGAAATGCTTACTTACAAGCCCTTAACCAACAATGGAGTTTTAAGAAAAAATACAACCCCCCCCCCCAAAACAATGTTTTTAAATAAGAAGAAGAAGAAGAAATAAAAGTAACAAATAATTAAAGAGCAGCAGTAAAATAACAATAGCGAGGCAATAAACAAGGGGTACCGCTACCGAGTCAATGTGCGGGGGCACCGGTTAGTCGAGGTAATTGAGGTAATATGTACATGTAGGTAGAGTTATTAAAGTGACTATGCATAGATAATAAACAGAGAGTAGTAGCAGCGTAAAAGGGGGTGGGGGTGGGGGAGGGCAATGCAAATAGTCTGGGTAGCCACTTGATTAGATGTTCAGGAGTCTTATGGCTTGGCGGTAGAAACTGTTTAGAAGCCTCTTGGACCTAGACTAGGCGCTCGGGTACCACTTGCCGTGCGGTAGCAGAGAGAACAGTCTATGACTAGGGTGGCTGGAGTCTTTGACAATTTTTAGGGCCTTCCTCTGACACCGCCTGGTATAGAGGTCCTGGATGGCAGGAAGCTTGGCCCCAGTGATGTACTGGGCCGTACACACTACCCTCTATAGTGCCTTGCGGTCGTAGGCCGAGCAGTTGCCATACCAGGCAGTGATGCAACCAGTCAGGATGTTCTCGATGGTGCAGTTGTAGAACCTTTTGAGAATCTGAGGACCCATGCCAAATCTTTTCAGTCTCCTTAGGGGGAGTAGGTTTTGTCGTGCCCTCTTCACAACTGTCTTGGTGTGCTTGGACCATGTTAGTTTGTTGGTGAGGTGGACACTAAGGAACTTGAAGCTCTCAACTTGCTCCACTACAGCCCCGTCGATGAGAATGGGGGCGTGCTCGGTCCTCTTCTTTTTCCTGTTGTCCACAATCATCTCCTTTGTCTTGATCACGTTGAGGGAGAGGTTGTTGTCCTGGCACCACACAGCCAGGTCACTGACCTCCTCCCTATAGGCTGTCTCGTCGTTGTCGGTGATCAGGCCTACCACTGTTGTGTCATCGGCAAACTTAATGATGGTGTTGGAGTCGTGCCTGGCCATGCAGTCAAGAGTGAACAGGGAGTACAGGAGGGGACTAAGCACGCACCCCTGAGGGGCCCCCGTGTTGAGGATCAGCATGGCGGATGTGTTGTTACCTACCCTTACCACCTGGTTGCAGCCCGTCAGGAAGTCCAGGATCCAGTTGCAGAGGGAGGTGTTTAGTCCCAGAGTCCTTAGCTTAGTGATGAGCTTTGATGGCACTATGGTGTTGAACGCTGAGCTGTAGTCAATGAATAGCATTCTCACATAGTTGTTCCTTTTGTCCACGTGTGAAAGGGCAGTGTGGAGTGCAATAGAGATTGCATCATCTGTGGATTTGTTGGGGCGGTATGCAAATTGGAGTGGGTCTAGGGTTTCTGGGATAATGGTGTTGATGTGAGCCATGACCAGCCTTTCAAAGCACTTCTTGGCTACAGACGTGAGTGCTACGGGTCGGTAGTCATTTAGGCAGGTTACCTTAGTGTTCTTGGGCACAGGGACTATGGTGGTCTGCTTGAAACATGTTGGTATTACAGACTCAGACAGGGAGAGGTTGAAAATGTCAGTGAAGACACTTGCCAGTTGGTCAGCGCATGCTCGGAGTACACGTCCTGGTAGTCCGTCTGAATGTTGACCTGTTTAAAGGTCTTACTCACCTCGGCTACGGAGAGCGTGATCACACAGTCGTCCGGAACAGCTGATGATCTCATGCATGTTTCAGTGTTACTTGCCTCGAAGCGACCATAGAAGTAATTTAGCTTGTCTGGTTTGCTCGTGTCACTGGGCAGCTTGCGGCTGTGCTTCCCTTTGTAGTCTGTAATACTTTGCAAGCCCTGCCACATCCGATGAGCGTCAAAGCCGGAGTCGTGGTACGATTCGATCTTATTCCTGTATTGACCCTTTGCCTGTTTGATGGTTCGTCAGAGGGCATAGCGGGATTTCTTATAAGCTTCCGGGTTAGAAAGCTCCTTGAAAGCGGCAGCTCTACCCTTTAGCTCAGTGCGGATGTTGCCTGTAATCCATGGCTTCTGGTTGGGGTATGTACGTACAGTCACTGTGGGGACGACATCATCGATGCACTTATTGATGAAGCCAGTGACTGATGTGGTGTACTCCTCAATGCCATCGGAAGAATCCCGGAATGTATTCCAGTCTGTGCTAGCAAAACAGTCCTGTAGCTTAGCATCTGCTTCATCTGACCACTTTTTTATTGACCGAGTCACTGGTGCTTCCTGCTTTAGTTTTTGCTTGTAAGCAGGAATCAGGAGGATAGAATTATGGTCAGATTTGCCAAATGGAGGGCGAGGGAGAGCTTTGTACGCATCTCTATGTGTGGAGTAAAGGTGGTCTAGAGTTTTTTCCCTCTGGTTGCACATTTAACATGGTGGTAGAAACGAGGTAAAACGGATTTAAGTTTCCCTGCATTAAAGTCCGCGGCCACTAGGAGCGCCACCTCTGGATGAGCATTTTCCTGTTTGCTTATGGCCATATACTGTTCATTGAGTGCAGTCTTAGTGCCAGCATCAGTTTGTGGTGGTAAATAGACAGCTACGAAGAATATAGATGAAAACTCTCTTGGTAGATAGTGTGGTCTACAGCTTATCATGAGATACTCTACCTCAGGCGAGCAAAACCTCAAGACTTCCTTAGATATCGTGCACCAACTGTTACAAATATACATAAACCGCCACCCCTTGCCTTACCAGAGGCTGCTGTTCTATCCTGCCGATACAGTGTATAACCCACCAGCTGTATGTTATTCATGTCGTCGTTCAGCCATGACTCGGTGAAACATAAGATATTACAGTTTTTAATGTCCCGTTGGTAGGATATACGTGCTTGTAGTTCGTCCACTTTATTATCAAGCGATTGTAAGTTGGCCAATAGTATCAATGGCAAAGGCAGATTAGCCACTCGTCCCGATCTCCCCGATCTCCTTCCGCGATATCTCCTTTTCTTTCTACTGCGATTGACAGGGATGAGGGCCCTGTCGGGTGACTGAAGCAAATCCCTCTCATCCGACTCATTAAAGAAAAATTATTTGTCCAGTTCAAGGTGAATAATCGCTGTTCTGATGTCCAGAAGCTCTTTTCGGTCATAAGAGACGATAGCAGCAACATTATGTACAAAATAAGTTACAAACAATGCGAAAAAACTAGTTCATAAAACGGCACACCCCCAAGACATGCTAACCTCCCCTGTTATTGGTAATGGTGAGAGGTTAGCATGTCTTAGGGATATGATCTTTGACCCTCTGTAACTTTCTCACTCATCATTATTCACGATTCATTCAGGATGATCCATTATCATGGTAGCATCCACATTAATGTAGAAGTGTTTAGAAACATATTATATTCTTCTTTACAATAAAAGTGACTCCAAAATGACACTACATTATTTACAGTTCATTTCTATTGGGCACAAAATAATCCGAAACACAATCAAAACGAACTGCAAATGCATCCAACAAGTTTGTAGAGTCACAAGCTTGATGTAGTCATTGCGTTCTAGGAATATGGGACCTAACATTTTGACCCTTACCTTTTTGAGAAAAAAGAAATACAAATGTTCTTAGTATTAGTATAAAATAATATAATAGCAAAACAATATTTGCATACAATATATATTTTTTAGCATAATTTTTTTTCTTATACTGTAGGCGTGTGTACAGAGGCCTGTCAGTTGGAGGCATGACCACTTTGAGCAGGCCAAATTCTATTGAACAAGAATAGCCACAGACAGAAAACTCTACCAGGGATTGCAAAAAATGTCCTCAAAACAGTTTGTTATGGAATTGGGGCTCATGTACTACAGCACTTGAACAGTACAATGCACTTGAACTCGCTCTGCTGTTCAAGTGCTTAGCTTAATACAGAAACGTACCACCTCTATTGCTTATGCAGACAAACTGATCCACTGCATGAACCTTATCATCACACCAACGAGATCTAGGATCCAAATTCACTGCATCTGCCTTGATGTTCATAAAACTCCACAGACCCCCCTCTTGCGCAGTGGAACCCAGAACAATATGTGACCACTTGGTTATGGTACTGTCCTTTCAGCACCATGATTTGAAAGGCGCTTAAAATAACCTTCATCAAGTTCTGTTGCCTATGCCTAATAGTTCTACTAATCACTTATTATTATTATTATTATTATTATTATTATTATTATTATTATTATTATTATTATTACAAATAGAAGATTATCACTTCTCACAATGGTGCTCGTTTAGTAAAGTTAGATCAAAGCTGAATCAATGTGTCACAAGATCACATAATGATGAGCTTTTCCTCCTGTGGACTGAATCCCTGTGTGTCTGATGTTTAATTGTGCGTGCATCTAAACCACCACATAGTTAATGTCAGTTCTCACTGTACATGATTCTCAGTTATCTGAGCCATGAGTGGTCAGATGTGTGTGTGATGTGTGTGTGAATGTGGACATCTTCTTCCATTAAACTCCCCTTAACCTGGACATCCGCCTCATCCTTGTTCTGACCGGACATTCTGTAGTGGTTGCTACCGGCTTTAAGCCAGCACCTAAGGTTTCTTATTATATTCATGGCCCTTCGATTCTCTACAACCCTACCCCTATTTTTCACTTATGAAACAGCAATTCAAGAAGATCTAAATGCACATTCCCATGAAACTGATTGCGATCAAATGATTGGCATGCACGTGCAGTTTGGACATTTAACCGGTAAAACTTGAATAATTATCATTCACAATTGTCAGTGATGATGGCCTATTTTGAAATGAGGTATGCCTAACTTGGTGTTTGAGGGTATTAAAAATAGAAAATGTTCTTGAGACAATATGTGTAGCAGTAGAACGTGCACACAATGGAGGTCCTGTGAATCAAATGCCCGTCCAACTGATTAATTCTGGCGCCGGCCCTGGTTTAAGGTGTACACCTGGTCTGTAAGAATATTGGTGCTGAAGTACAAGTGTAGACCTGGTTTGTATGAATGTTGAGGCTTTGGCACTAGGGTAGACCAGTTTTATATGCGTATGCCCATGGATTTACATGGTTTACAGTATATGAGTAATATTTGGGATACACGTAATGGGTCTGGATGTACGTCTATTGCCCATTTACAGTAAATCCTTTCTAGCAACAAGTTTGTGGTAGGAAAAAAGTGAATGGGGCTGGGACACATGTTACACCATTGTTCTATGAGTTTATCTATGAAATGATTAGCGTATAAAGGTCAGAGGTCACAGGACTAAGATATGCAAAAACAATGTTGGGGTGTGCAGTGAATAGCTGAATATAGGTTACTGTTGGTTAAGGAAAGTGGGTAACAGGGCTGAGATAGGCAAGTAACAGGGATGAGGTGTATTGGCAAAGGAACTGGGGTCTATGAGTAACAAATAGGGCATTTAGGGCTACGATATGGGTGTATCAGTACTTGATTGTATCAATATTAGGGTATTGGCATGTGGTTGTTAAGGTTAGGCATGGGGGTAACAGGGGTAGGGTGTGTGGGTAATTGGATTTAGGGGCTGGGGAATGGGGTAAATGTCTCTTAATTATATTATAGGCAGAGCACTGTATATTCCCATCAGTCACAATTGTGACTGAGCATAAAAAAACATTTTTGACACATTTCTTTAAAGCAATATTACGTTAGGGTTACTAATGGCATAATATTTGCATTGTGGGATGTCTGAGGAAAATGTGGGAACAAATGGGTTAACTCAGTTCTGTGGATCAAACTAATGAGTGTTTAGGGACTGGGGTCTGGATTTTCCCCCATCCTGAAGAACCCATTAGAGTTTTCCCTAACATGTGTGTGCTATGTGAGTCGACCAACACAAGCCTGGCCACTAGGAGAGAAAAACTGAAAAGAGAGAGAAAAACTGAAAAAATATTAAATGTGACACAAACGACTTTGGTTGGTCGCTGTTGACTTTGTAGTTTTCTTTCTTTTGCATAACAAGCTTTTCATTTAGCACAGGTGATCTATTTTCTGTTGTCATCCACACTTCAAATACTGAAATAACTCAGGCATACAGATTATATACAATGGTGGCTACCACAGCCACTATTGCTAGAAATGTACCTTAAAGGTCAGAGGATTTCTGAGAAGACACTGATATAGTGCTTTGATTTGCACATGAAATTGTCCATAAAGATGTGGATGGATGTGCAGTATATGTGGAGAGATGTTGTCAGTGAGGTTGATATGTATATGTTTCTCTTCTGCATACAGCATACTGGGCCACCTTGGGTATGAAAGTTAGAACATTTATGGAGAATCAAGTTCAGCGCATTGTTAGTCCCATTTTGAGTTCATTGTCTGAGCGAGACACACTACTTTCTTAAGATGCATCGTGTCTCCATAATGTGTCTCTAAAGTCTAAACAAAATGCATCTTGTCGAATGACTTTACAAACAGTGATGGTTAATTATGTTAGGCTCTTTCTCTCTACCACACCTTAGCATGTAAAAAACCCATGATCCATTTGTTCTTATTGCCAGCAGAATACTGCCCCAAAGCACACTTAGGTGATATATTTTTTTGTTTTCTCTCTCAATAGACACACTTCATCACAATAAAGAATTTCAGTCAAATAAGAGACCAGATGGATTATGCCAAAACTGTCCCCTCCTCCTTTTCATTCATTCCATCCACCTCACCCTCCTCCTTTTCATCCCATCCCATCCACCTCTCCCTCCTCCTTTTATTCCCATCCACCTCTCCCTCCTCCTTTTCATCCCATCCCATCCACCTCTCCCTCCTCCTTTTCATCCCATCCCATCCACCTCTCCCTCCTCCTTTTCATCCCATCCACCTCACCCTCCTCCTTTTCATCCCATCCACCTCACCCTCCTCCTTTTCATCCCATCCACCTCACCCTCCTCCTTTTCATCCCACCCACCTCTCCCTCCTCCTGGTCCTCTTCCCCTTCCTCCTCCTTAGAGGACTTATCTGCCAAGGCCAGATCTACTTCTCTCCCTTCTCCTCCGCCATATGCTCTCTAACCATTCAGTTGCAACCCTCTCTCCCCCTAGCCTACATTATATCCTTACTATTCTCCTACAGGACACCACCAACTTCATTCAGATTTAATGCATGACAAAATGTGCTTTATGGTATCGTTGCATAACTCAAATCTATATTCACCAAATAGTCAAGAGAGGCATGTTAATGTGGACCGAGCAAACAAACCAACATCTTCTCTTCAACCCACATGTAGGACAATAACTAACAATCATTGGAAACTCTTTTCTCAGTTGTGTCTAATTTGCAACATAATGACAAATGATAGCCGTGAAATCAGTGAATGTTATTTTCCCTCTCACTCTCGCTCCTCACTATTACAGAGTTAAGCTCAGGAGACACACGGTACAAAATAAAACTGCATTCACATAAACCCTGTCTGAACCATTTTGGAGTTGATGCACATTGTACATGGCTGCACACAAACCATTTACATTCACAAAATATGGAACATTCAGAAGACATCATGAACAATGACTAACGCTAGTTTCAGGTGAACTGTTAGGGCTGCCAAAGTGGTTAAACACCACTGTAACCAACTGTATTGCAGTGGAGATAAGAGAGGATAGATAAAAACTCAATTCATTTTAAACCTGAGCTCTATTCGCAGCCTGAACTGTCTAGGAGTGAACTGTACTGAAATTTGTGTAAACGTTGTGGCACAACAGCATTACTACAAGCCAATTGGATTCAGGCTTATTCCTGCCCAAGTGTGAGAAATATCAGCAGTGGTCTAAGAGCAGGTGTTGGGGCTGGGTGTTGTTGTTGGGATCTTGTTATGCTGTCTTTTGAAGTGGGTGTGTGTTAAGGGAGTGCCAACTGAGGAGAGGTCTGTCAGATTCAAGATCTCTCTTTGAACAAGTTACATTTTTAATAGGTAGCCTACTGTGGCACTGTCTGTCGTTTGGTTCAAGGAGTTGGTATGCAATCTGCTACCTTCTACGCATTCATGAAAGCACACACACACACACAGACTCCATCGTCTTCAATTGTGTATTTGTTGACCATTTCTTTACAACATACAGTAGGTAATATCAGCACTTCTGATCCTCTGCAGGGAGGGACGTTTATAAAGGGAAGCTTAGTCTTTTGATATTCTGCCTGTTTGTATGATGAAATGGCTGTGTATGCGTCACATTGTGATCTGTGATGGGGCTTATCAGGAGCCAGCCATAATACAGGCTGAGAGAGAGCAGCTAGTGTTTCTATTATGTCAGAGGAGCCTCTCTGGTTTGTCTCATCCCTGCCTCTTGTCTGTGTCTGTGTCTGATCTTAATGAGGCCCTCAGCAGGTGAGTCATCTCTGTCCGTTGGTCTGTCTGTCTGTCTGCTCTCACTGCCAGGGATTTTCCGCTGATCACCGCCTAGTCGCTGAGGCAAAGTGCAAACACAGTCATGTATTTAGAGTCCGTGTTCAGTCTTCTGTGAAACAAAAGGCTTTAACAGGAAAGATGCCCTTGTCAGTGTTCAGTTTTCAATGCAGAATAGAATGCCGTTTTAATCATTCATATAGACATTTCTCCTGTACAGCAAGATGACTCATCTCCTTTCAGTTTGAACAGGGGATTCAAACCCACATCCATAAATAATGAACATTGGTATACTGTGATTAAACAAATGAAATAATAATCCAATCCAATATAGATTTATATCAAATACCATACTGTAGGTTCTCTAAGGACAACAACACTGCACACCCAATGACGGAGTGGAGAGATTCTCTGCACCAGTGCACTGTATTATATGTGCTTAGGGTGCTAAACCTAGGTGGTAATAGGCTATGGTAGTCACCATATAGTCGCTTCTGTGCTGTATAATGAATGAAGTAGCTGTACTGTATGTGCAGTATGTGAGTGATCAGTGTTTCCCAACACTGCTATGTAATTGGCATGACCCAGCAATAATCATCACATGTAGGAGTTGTTCTTCCTCAGGGTAGAGGGAAATCATATTACCATCACACACACCATCGGCGATCACTCGAGTTGAGTATGATTGTCCTCCATTTGGTATTCTAGTTGTGGGTCTTCAGATGGCTGTAGAGGTGGAGGTGTGAGCCACATATTGTGCTGTGTGGACAGGGGTGAGTGGTGGTTGTGGTTGGTGGTTGGGCCTTCCTGGTGTTGTCTCTCCTTGTGTAGCTGGCGCTTGTCCTCTGCAGCACGGTGGAGATCTTTTTCGTGTAGTGCAGCTTCCTCGTGAATGTTTTTTTCACACACAAACCCACGCAAGCACACACACTCACTCTTCACACACACGCACGCACACACACACACACGCACACACACACACACATACACAAACACACACACACACAGAGAGGCCAGTCATACATCCCCTGCCTGTTCTGGAGCAGCTTAGAGAAGCTCCCCTTCCTGACAGGACAGATGGAGAGTGTTTACCCCCACAGACAAACCAGTCATTTGATTCCCACCATATGAACAAAGTAAAACGAGTGGGTGAGTGGACGACTTTTTCCCGCCATATAGTTTTTTAGTGGCTACAGCTAGAGATGCAGGTGTCATTTGGTTAGCTGGCAAGAAATGTGAATCGCTTTGCTAGCTAGGTAGCAATGCTGAACTTGAATGACTGTTATCCACAGTTAGCATATCTCTTAGTTGTCAATCAAATGTATTTGACATCGATCAAATGGGCGGGCAGGCAGGCAGGCAAGTTTCCATCATTTATCAGTGCAATTTTGACGGTCAACTGCAAGCTGAAAAGGTTTGAGAGGGTTTATCAACTGTTCCCTCGTTAGATTTTAGCTAATCTCGCTTTTGTTAACTTTAGTTGTTGATCTTGTTGTTGTTGATGTGCATCAGCAACAGAGAGATATAGCCTACCTGTTTATGGTTGTTTGATCAACAGGACTGTAATGTTCCCAAATCTAAGAGGACTAAGAGGACTGAGTCAGGTTTGTAGGCCTCCTTGCTCGCACACGCCTTTTCAGTTCTGCCCACAATTTTTATTATAGGATTGAGGTCAGGGCTTTGTGATGGCCACTCCAATACCTTGACTTTGTTGTCCTTAAGCCATTTTGCCACAATTTTGGAAGTATGCTTGGGGTCATTGTCCATTTGGAAGACCCATTTGCAACCAAGCTTTAACTTCCTGACCGATGTCTTGAGATGTTGCTTCAATATATCCACATAATTTTCCTTCCTTATGATGCCATCTATTTTGTGAAGTGCACCAGTTCCTCCTGCAGCAAAGCACCCCCACAGCATGATGCTGCCACCCCCGTGCTTCACGGTTGGGATGGTGTTCTTCGGCTTGTAAGGCACCCCCTTTTTCCTCCAAACATAACGATGGTCATTATGGCCAAACAGTTCTATTTTTGTTTCATTAGACCAAAGGACATTTCTCCAAAAAGTACAATCTTTGTCCCCATGTGCAGTTGCAAACCGTAGTCTGGCTTTTTTATGGCCGTTTTGAAGCAGTGGCTTCTTCCTTGCTGTGCGGCCTTTCAGGTTATGTCGATATAGGACTCGTTTTACTGTGGATATAGACACTTTTGTACCTGTTTCCTCCAGCATCTTCACAAGGTCCTTTGCTGTTGTTATGGGATTGATTTGCACTTTTCGCACCAAAGTACGTTAATCTCTAGGTCTCCTTCCTGAGCGGTATGACGGCTGCGTGGTCCCATGGTGTTTATACTTGCGTACTATTGTTTGTACAGATGAACGTGGTACCTTTAGGCGTTTGGAAATTGCTCCCAAGGATGAACCAATTTTTTTTCTGAGGTCTTGGCTGATTTCTTTAGATTTTCCCATGATTTCAAGCAAAGAGGCACTGAGTTTAAAGTTAGGCCTTGAAATACATCCACAGGTACACCTCCAATTGACTCAAATGATGTCCATTAGCCTATCAGAAGCTTCTAAAGCCATGACATCATTTTCTGGATTTTTCCAAGCTGTTTAAAGGAACAGGCAACTTAGTGTATGTAAACTTCTGACCCACTGGAATTGTGATACAGTGAATTATAAGTGAAATAATAGTCTGTAAATAATTGTTGGAAAAATTAATTGTGTCATGCACAAAGTAGATGTCCTAACCGACTTGCCAAAACTATAGTTTGTTAACAATACATTTGTGGAGTGGTTGAAAAACAAGTTTTATTGACTCCAACCTAAGTGTATGTAAACTTGCGACTTCAACTGTATCTGTGTAGATTCTGGTCCTGGACAAGACAGATGTTTTTATTAGGTTTTATTTGCTGCAGGGTCTATTAATTGTCCAAACGCATGGCCACGTTCCCACCCTATATTGTTATGGAATTTTCACAAATGCCTTACTATACGTCCTTCCCATACATTCTATGGATGTATGAAAACCTGAAATCCTCAAGTGCTCACTTGTCAGATTTTTTTTTTTAAAGGCTTCATATTCTTCCTGGGGGTGGATATGAACAGATTCTAATAAGATTTAATGTTGATAAAACGCTGTCAGTTCCACTTTAAGGTTGAACACTGACAGTTTTGTAGCTTCAATGAGGCTAACAGAGGTGTATGAGTTGACTAAGAGCCTATGCAAATCCCAAAGTTGGTATAGTTACTACTTTCTTACTACACTGAATCAAAATATAAACAGTGTTTGTCCCATGTTTCATGAGCTGAAATAAAAGAAAATTATTCCATAGTCACAAAAAGCTTATTTCTCAAAAATGTTGTGCCGAAATGTGTTTACATCCCTGTTAGTGAGCATTTCTCATTTGCCAAGATAATCCATCCACCTGACAGGTGTGGCATATCAAGAAGCTGATTAAACAGCATGATCATTACACAGGTGCACCTTGTGCTGGGGACAATAAAAGGCCACTCTAAAATGTGCAGTTTTGTCACACAACACAATACCACAGATGTCTTAAGTTTTGAGGGAGAGTGTAATTTGCATGCTGACTGCAGGAATGTCCACCACAGCTGTAACCAGAGAATTGAATGTTCATTTCTCTACTACCATAAGCCACCTCCAACGTCCTTTTACAGAATTTGGCAGTACGTCCAACCGGCCTCACAACCGCAGAGTGCCCCATGGTGGCGTTGTGAACAGAGTGCCCCATGGTGGCGGTGGGGTTATTGTATGAGCACTCATAAGCTATGGACAACGAACACAATTGCATTAAATTAATGGCAATTTGAATGCACAGAGGCACCGTGACGAGATCCTGAGGTCTATTGTCGTGCCATTCATAAGACGCCATCACCTCATGTTTCAGCATGTTAATAAACGGCCCCATGTCGCAAGGATCTGTACACAATTCCTGGAAGCTGAAAGTGTCCCAGTTCTTCCATGGCCTGCATACGCCCCAGACATATCACCCATTGAGCATGTTTGGGATGCTCTGGATCGACGTGTACGACAGCAAGTTCCAGTTCCAGCCAATATCGAGCAACTTCGCACAGCCATTGAAGAGGAGTGGGACAACATTCCACAGGCCACAATGAACAGCCTGATCAACTCTATGCGAAAGTGATGTGTCGCGCTGCATGAGGCAAATGGTGGTCACACCAGACACAGATTGGTTTTCTGATCCAGTCCCATACTTTTTTTTTTAAGGTAGAGTATCTGTGACTAACAGATGCATATCTGTATTCCCAGTCATGATAAAGCCATAGATTAGGGCCTAATCCTGCCATCCAGGACCTCTATACCAGGCGGTGTCAGAGGAAGGCCCTCAAAATTGTCAAAGACTCCAGCCACCCTAGTCATAGACTGTTCTCTCTGCTACCGCACGGCAAGCGGTACCGGAGTGCCAAGTCTAGGTCCAAAAGACTTCTCAACAGCTTCTACCCCCAAGCCATAAGACTCCTGAACAGCTAATCATGGCTACCCAGACTATTTGCACTGCCCCCCCACCCCATCCTTTTACGCTGCTGCTACTCTGTTAAGTATTTATGCATAGTCACTTTAACTCTACCCACATGTACATATTACCTCAACTACCTCAACTAGCCGGTGCCCCCGAACATTGACTCTGCAACGGTACCCCCCTGTATATATAGCCTCCCTACTGTCACTTTATTTTACTTCTGCTCTTTTTTTTCTCAACACTTTTTTTGTTGTTGTTTTATTTTTACTTTTTTGTTTAAAATAAATGCACTCTTGGTTAAGGGCTGTAAGTAAGCATTTCACTGTAATGTCTGCACCTGTTGTATTCGGCGCATGTGACCAATAAAATTTGATTTGATTTGATTTGATTTGATTTGAATTTGTTTCAAATGACTGAACTGTAACTCAGTCAAATCTTTGAAATTGTTGCATGTTGCGTTTATATTTTTGTTCAGTATACACTACCATTCAAAAGTTTGGGGTCACTTAGAAATGTCCTTGTTTTTTGTCCATTAAAATAACATCAAATTGATCAGAAATACAGTGTAGACATTGTTAATGTTGTAAATGGCTATTGTAGCTGGAAATGGCTGATTTTTAATGGAATATCTACATAGGCGTACAGAGGCCCATTATCAGCAACCATCAGTCCTGTGTTCCAATGGTACGTTGTGTTTGCTAATCCAAGTTTATCATTTTAAAAGGGTAATTGATCATTAGAAAACCCTTTTGCAATTATGTTAGCACAGCTGAAAACTGTTGTGCTGATTAAAGAAGCAATACAACTGGCTTTCTTGAGACTAATTGAGTATCTGGAGCATATCTCAGACTGCCCATCTTAATCTTTTATTTTTATTGGCCAGTCTGAGATATGGCTTTTTCTTTGCAACTCTGCCTAGAAGGTCAGCATCCCGGAGTCGCCTCTTCACTGTTGACGTTGAGACTGGTGTTTTGCAGGTACTATTTAATGAAGGACCTGTAAGGCATCTGTTTCTCAAACTAGACACTCTAATGTATTTGTCCTCTTGCTCAGTTGTGCACCGGGGCCTCCCACTCCTCTTTCTATTCTGGTTAGAGCCAGTTTGCGCTGTTCTGTGAAGGGAGTAGTACACAGCGTTGTATGAGATCTTCAGTTTCTTGGCAATTTCTCACATGGAATAGCCTTCATTTCTCAGAGCAAGAACAGACTGACAAGTTTCAGAAGAAAGTTATTTGTTTCTTGCCATTTTGAGCCTGTAATCGAACCCACAATTGCTGATGCTCCAGATACTCAACTAGTCTCAAGAAGGTCAGTTTTATTGTTTCTTTAATCAGCACAACAGTTTTCAGCTGTGCTAACATAATTGCAAAATGGTTTTCTAATGATCAATTAGCCTTTTAAAATGATAAACTTAGATTAGCAAACACAATGTGCCATTGGAACACAGGACTGATGGTTGCTGATAATGGGCCTCTGTACGCCTATGTAGATATTCCATAAAGAATCTGCAGTTTCCAGCTATAATAGTCATTAACAACATTAACAATGTCTACACTGTATTTCTGATCAATTTGATGTTATTTTAATGGACCCCAAACTTTTGAACAGTAGTGTATACATAAAATATATACGCTACCAGTCAAAAGTTTGGACCAACCTACTCATTCAAGGGTTTTACTTTATTTTTAAAATGTTGTACATTGTAGAATAATAGTGAAGACATCAAAACTATGAAATAACACATATGGATTCATGTAGTAACCAAAAAAGTGTTAAACAAATCAAAATATGTTTTATATTTGAGATTCTTCAAATAGCCACCCTTTGCCTTGATGACAGCTTTGCACACTCTTGTCATTCTCTAAACCAGCTTCATGAGGTAGTCACCTGGAATGCATTTCAATTAAAAATGTTTTTTGCCAAGAATATTATTATATTAGTGATAGATTAAGTATGACTTTTTAAATCACCCAGCAGTGCTATTTGCAGAGTTAGCTCCAGGTAAATATTGCAATTATTCAGCCATTTCTGAACCTGTGACCAAAAACAAGCTACATATGGACAGTACCAAAACATTTGATCAAATGATTCTGTCTCTTCGCAGCAAAATCTGCAGAGCTGGGATTGTTGTATCCCCCATATATATAACATTCTATTTGTTGCAAGAATTTTGTATAATAATTTAAATTGAAAAACTCTAAGTTTTGAATCGAGCGTTGTTTTGTGTATCAGTTCATAAACCATGTGCCATGGAATCGGTACATCGTAAATCTCTTCCCAACTATTTTGCACAGCTGTCCATTTTTGGTCCTTAAATGAAACTGGTATACTTTTTTATTTATCACAATTTTCTTTAGCCAATTTTGGTCTTTAATGCAGGGCCGACAGACAAGTTCCTTAGTTTCTCCCCCTTCCACTTGTCTCTTCCATTTTTGTGGTAATGCTGCAATTAGTTGGTTGTGATTTTGAGTAGAGCAGACATTTCTATATATTTTTGTGAGCTGCATGTGTGACATAACTTTTTATCAAGTAGTATATTTGAGTTTAACCATAAATTAAACTGAAATTGCAACCAACTTTCTATGGCTTGTTTTAAAAATAGCTATATTTTGGAGATTATTTCATTTTCAAATAACCGAAAGCGAGAGGTTGTAATCTGAATAAAGGGAAAAAGGCCATTCTTGAACATTCAGAGAGCAATGGCTAGCTAGTATGCTAACTATTCTAGCTAACTAACTGGCTGAATAAGTTGACGACGTACTCACTCAAACTGTAAAAACGAACCCAAAAACTTTACACAACGTTAGACACGGACACAAATGATCTGCTTGGCGTGTTAACACACTGGTGGTTTATTGTAACCAAGTATTGGTGCTAAACCGTGTTATTGGAGGCTGGCATGCTAGTTGGCTTTGGCGTCATAGGATTCGGTGCCCTGGACGGTTTTCACGGAAGAATACTGTACCAAGTTAGCTAGCTGAATAAACTAAGTTAGTCTATTCCTAGAAACATTGAACCGCTGTAGTTTACAACAATTATAATTTCTAAAGAGGAAGTTGGGAGTTATATTTGAGTGTTTCAGTGAAACGTAAGTGAGGGAGGCCCCGCTCTCTCGCTTTTCCAGATGTTTAGTTCATTTCATTCCGATCTCCTTTGCATTATTGTAGCCTTTTTCTGTAGCCTGTCAACTATGTGTCTGTCTATCCCTGTTCTCTTCTCTCTGCACAGGCCATACAAACGCTTCACACCACGTGGCTGTTGCCACTCTAATCTGGTGGTCCCTGCGCGCACAACTCATGTGGAGTTCCAGGTCTCTGGCAGCCTCTGGAACTGCCGTTCTGTGGCCAACAAGGCAGAGTTCATCTCAGCCTATGCTACCCTCCAGTCCCTCGACTTCTTGGTGGAAACATGGATCACCACAGAAAACTCTGCTACTCCTACTGCTCTTTCCTCGTCTAACCATGTGTTCTCGCATACCCCGAGAGCATCTGGTCAGCGTGGCGGTGGCACAGGAATCCTCATCTCTCCCAAGTGGACATTCTCTCTTTTTCCCCTGACCCATCTGTCTATCTCCTCATTTGAATTCCATGCTGTCACAGTCACTAGCCCATTCAAGCTTAACATCCTTGTCATTTATCGCCCTCCAGGTTCCCTTGGAGAGTTCATCAATGAGCTTGACGCCTTGATAGGTTCCTTTCCTGAGGATGTCTCACCCCTCATAGTTCTGGGTGACTTTAACCTCCCTACGTCTGCCTTTGACTCATTTCTCTCTGCCTCCTTCTTTCCACTCCTTTCCTCTTTGACCTCACCCTCTCACCGTCCCCCCCTACTCACAAGGCAGGCAATACGCTTGACCTCATCTTTACTAGATGCTGTTCTTCTACTAATCTCACTGCAACTCCCCTCCAAGTCTCCGACCACTACTTTGTATCCTTTTCTCTCTCGCTCTCCTCCAACACTACTCCCTCTGCCCCTACTCAGATGGTAATGTGCCGTCGCAACCTTCGCTCTCTCTCTCCCGCTACTCTCGCCTCTTCCATCCTATCATCTCTTCCCTCTGCTAAATCCTTCTCCCTCCGATCTCCTGATTCTGCCTCCTCAACCCTCCTCTCCTCCCTTTCTGTATCTTTTGACTCTCTATGTCCCCTATCCTCCCGGCCGGCTCGGTCCTCCCCTCCTGTTCCGTGGCTTGACGACTCATTGCAAGCTCACAGAAGAGGGCTCCGGGCAGCCCGAGCGGTAATGGACGAAAACTAGACTCCCTGCGGACCTGTCATCTTTTCACTCCCTCCTCTCTACATTCTCTTCCTCTGTTTCCGCTGCTAAAGCCACTTTCTACCACTGTAAATTTCAAGCCTCTGCCTCTAACCATTTACATTTACATTTACATCATTTAGCAGACGCTCTTATCCAGAGCGACTTACAAATTGGTGCATTCACCTTATAGCCAGTGGGATAACCACTTTACAATATGTTTTTTCTTTTCTTTCTTTGGGGTGAGGTAAGGGGGATTACTTTATCCTATCCTAGGTATTCCTTAAAGAGGTGGGGTTTCAAGTGTCTCCGGAAGGTGGTGAGTGACTCCGCTGTCCTGGCGTCGTGAGGGAGCTTGTTCCACCATTGGGGTGCCAGAGCAGCGAACAGTTTTGACTGGGCTGAGCGGGAACTGTGCTTCCGCAGAGGTAGGGGGGCCAGCAGGCCAGAGGTGGATGAACGCAATGCCCTCGTTTGGGTGTAGGGACTGATCAGAGCCTGAAGGTACGGAGGTGCCGTTCCCCTCACAGCTCCGTAGGCAAGCACCATGGTCTTGTAGCAGATGCAAGCTTCAACTGGAAGCCAGTGGAGTGTGCGGAGGAGCGGGGTGACGTGAGAGAACTTGGGAAGGTTGAACACCAGACGGGCTGCGGCATTCTGGATGAGTTGTAGGGGTTTAATGGCACAGGCAGGGAGCCCAGCCAACAGCGAGTTGCAGTAATCCAGACGGGAGATGACAAGTGCCTGGATTAGGACCTGTGCCGCTTCCTGTGTAAGGCAGGGTCGTACTCTCCAAATGTTGTAGAGCATGAACCTACAGGATCGGGTCACCGCCTTGATGTTAGTGGAGAACGACAGGGTGTTGTCCAGGGTCACGCCAAGGCTCTTTGCACTCTGGGAGGAGGACACAACGGAGTTGTCAACCGTGATGGCGAGATCATGGAACGGGCAGTCCTTCCCCGGGAGGAAGAGCAGCTCCGTCTTGCCGAGGTTCAGCTTGAGGTGGTGATCTGTCATCCACACTGATATGTCTGCCAGACATGCAGAGATGCGATTCGCCACCTGGTTATCAGAAGGGGGAAAGGAGAAGATTAGTTGTGTGTCGTCTGCGTAGCAATGATAGGAGAGGCCATGTGAGGATATGACAGAGCCAAGTGACTTGGTGTATAGCGAGAATAGGAGAGGGCCTAGAACTGAGCCCTGGGGGACACCAGTGGTGAGAGAACGTGGTGCGGAGACAGATTCATGCCACGCCACTTGGTAGGAGCGACCTGTCGGGTAGGACGCAATCCAAGAGTGAGCCGCGCCGGAGATTCCCAACTCGGAGAGGGTGGAGAGGAGGATCTGATGGTTCACAGTATCAAAGGCAGCAGACAGGTCTAGAAGGACAAGAGGAGAGAGAGTTAGCTTTAGCAGTGTGGAGAGCCTCCGTGACACAGAGAAGAGCAGTCTCAGTTGAATGCCCAGTCTTGAAACCTGACTGGTTTGGATCAAGAAGGTAATTCTGAGAGAGATAGCAAGAGAGTTGGCTAAAGACCTTGGCGTGACCCTGGACATCACCCTGTCATTCTCCGCTAACATCAAAGCGGTGACCCGATCCTACATGTTCATGCTCTACAACATTCGCAGAGTACGACCCTACCTTACACAGAAAGCGGCACAGGTCCTAATCCAGGCACTTGTCATCTCCCGTCCGGATTACTGCAACTCGCTGTTGGCTGGGCTCCCTGCCTGTGCCATTAAACCACTACAACTTATCCAGAACGCCGCAGCCCGTCTGGTGTTCAACCTTCCCAAGTTCTCTCATGTCACCCCATTCCTCCGCACACTCCACTGGCTTCCAGTTGAGGCTCGCATCTACTACAAGACCATGGTGCTTGCCTACGGAGCTGTGAGGGGAACGGCACCTCCTTACCTTCAGGCTCTGATCAGACCCTACACCCAAACGAGGGCACTACGTTCATCCACCTCTGGCCTGCTAGCTCCCCTACCTCTACGGAAGCACAGCTCCCGCTCAGCCCAGTCAAAGCTATTTGCTGCTCTGGCACCCCAATGGTGGAACAAGCTCCCCCACGACGCCAGGACAGCGGAGTCACTGACCACCTTCCGGAGACACTTGAAACCCTACCTCTTTAAGGAATACCTGGGATAGGATAAAGTAATCCTTCTAGCCCAAAAAAAGTGGGTGTCCCACTGGCTATCATAAGTTGAATGCATCAATTTGTAAGTCGCTCTGCTAAATGATGTAAATGTAAATGTAACATGGGGTGAGACATTCTTACTTAGTCCTTAGTCCTGTATTGATAATTTGCCTGTTTGATTACTCATCGGAGGTCATAGCGGGATTTCTTATAAGCGTCCAGATTAGTTTCCCACCCCTTGAAAGCGGCAGCTTTTCAGGTCCGTTGATAGGATAGTCTCCAACAAAGCTCATCCAGTTTGTTCTACAGTGATTGCACGTCTTCCAATAGAACCGAGGGCAATGGTGGTCTATTTGCTCGCTGATGTAGTCTCGTCAGGGTGCCGGCTCTCCTGTCTCTCTTTTGCCACCGCTTCCTCTTTCGAGTCCTGGGGATTAAGGCCTGGTCCGGAGTAAACAGAACGTCCAGAGCTGCTGACTCGTTGAAGTAGATATTTTTGTCCAAATCAAGGTTAGTGATCACTGTTCAGATGTCCAGAAGCTTTTTTTTGTCATAGGAAAAAAGTTAAGATCAGCGTAAAAAACACTTTAAATAGTAGAATTGGTCAGGAGCCCGTAAGATGGCTGCTATCCCCTGCAGCGCCATCTTGCCAGTGCATTTCACTCTCAGTCAGTCCATCGCTCACTGGCCCAGATTGAGAAACTGATTGAGGAGGGTGTTAGGAGGTGTAGGGTGTGGTCCAAAGTTGCCTGGCTAGCCTTGGAGCACGGTACCCTCCACAGAAACACTTTAGCAGCCATCGGCTGGCCATTTCCCCAGCCTGCAGCAGCTGCTGTCTGCTTGTTGAGATCAAATTTACAGCTTAAAAGGCATGCTGTCTCCTAGACTCCAAAAATATTCCAAGTAAACAAGTCAATGTTCCAGAGGAGTCTCTCTGTGTTTCCAAGAATAATCAGAATAGGGAGTTTTGTCATTATTTGTCTGAAAGCGGGGGGTGGGGGGGATTGTTCATAGCCAAGCAAGCGGGGATATTTAGTGTCACCTGTCATCTACACTTATACTTCCTGACAGCTCTCAGGTCTCTATCAGCCAGATCAACTTGGTATTACGTAAACCAGGCCAATCTCTCTCTACTTAGTAGGGAAGGTAATTTACTGTGGAATTAAACTGCAATTACTTCAGCGGGGGAAATGGTGTATTTGTAGATAATTGCTCAGTGTGCATTCATTTTCAATCAGCATTATCTTTACACTAAATTAACCCTGGACAAAACAACTGATATGGCTGTGCTAATATCGGTTTGTTTTTCACGTCACAAACTCAATCCATTACTTGAATACAAACATAGAGAACATTTCTGCAATATTAGGTGGGTCCACTCAGGGAGAAAACTGTTTGTAAGGAGATTATTATATTAGAAAAATGGGACCTCGTTTACCTACACTGCTTCATTACACCAACACTTTCTAGGAAGTACTGCAGTAGCAATACACACGAGGGAAAATACAGCAATTTCCATATCAACAAATAATCCCCAGACTAAAGTTGAAGTGAATAGAGTTTGTTTCCAACATCAAACATAATTTCCTAGTAGTGACATCAAAGGCATTCAATAAGAAATCAAGCTTAAAGACATATAGAGGAAGGAGAAATGTTAGTAACACCTCTCAGGTCCAAACCTGATTAACAGTGTTGATGAGAGAACTGTTCTCCTGGTCCCTCTGGATGCCCTCAGCCCTCTCACAAATGCTTGGCATCACTGCTACTCAACCACTCTACCTCAAATGTCCATCTTGTTAACCGCTAGGCCACATTTGTCTAAGTGTTAATAACATCATTATAATAACCAGGCAGGAGACAATACACACATCTTTAATTTGTGATGTGTGTGGCTGTCCTCAGGGGACTCTATCAGCTGTCTGTATTGATCTGGAGAGTGAGTGTGTGGAGGGCACTGCCCAGACACCCATCTGCCAGGCTGGATTAATGTGGGCTGATTACACAGGCCGTATCTGCCACTGTCACAACACAGCACAGAACAACACACAACACAACACGACACACCACCACACAGATCAGAACAGCACGGCACGTCACCACATAGCACAGCACGGCACAACACGGCACAACACAGAACAAATCAAATCAAATGTATTTATAAAGCCCTTTTTACATCAGCAGATGTCACAAAGTGCTATACAGAATCCCAGTCTAAAACCCCAAACAGCAAGCAATGCAGATGTAGAAGCACGGTGGCTAGGAAAAACTCCCAGAAAGGCAGGAACCTAGGAAGAAACCGAGAGAGGAACCAGGCCCTGAGGGGTGGCCAGTCCTCTTCTGGATGTGCCGGGTGGAGATTATAAGAGGACATGGCCATTAAGGCCATATTGTTCTTCAAGATGTTCAAACGTTCATAGATGACCAGCAGGGTCAAATAATAATCACAGTGGTTGTAGAGGGTGTAAATGTCAGTTGGCTTTTCATAGCCGAGCATTCAGAGGTTGAGACAGCAGGTGCGGTAGAGAGAGAGAGTGTGTCGAAAACAGCAGGTCCGGGACAAGGTAGCACATCCGGTGAACAGATCAGGGTTCCATAGCCGCAGGCAGAACAGTTGAAACTGGAGCAGCAGCACAACCAGGTGGACTGGGGACAGCCAGGAGTCATCAGGCCAGGTAGTCCTGAGGCATGGTCCTAGGGCTCATGTCCTCCGGGAGGGGAGGGAGGAATTGAGAGAGAGAGAGAATTAGAGTGAGCATACATACATTCACACAGGACACCAGATAAGACAGGAGAATTAGTGGCAGGTAGCTTAGTGGTTAAGAGCGTTGTGCCAGTAACCGAAAGGTCGCTGGTTCTAATCCCCGAGCCGACTAGGTGAAAAATCTGTCGATGTGCCCTTGAGCAAGGCACTTAACCCTAATTGCTCCTGTAAGTCACTCTGGATAAGAGTGTCTGCAAAATGTAATTACACCAGATATAACAGACTGACCCAAGCCCCCCGGCACATAGACTATTGCAGCATAGATACTGGAGGCTGAGACGGGGGGGTCGGGAGACACTGTGGCTCCGTCCGACGATACCCTCGGACAGGGCCAACCAGGCAGGATATAACCCCACCCACTTTTTGAAAGCACAGCCCCCACACCACTAGAGGGATATCAACAGGCCACCAATTTACTACCCTGAGACAAGGCTGAGTATCGCCCACAAAGATCTCCACCACCGCACGAGCCCGAGGGGGCGGAAAACACAGCACAACCAAGAAAACACAGCACAGCACCACACAACACAACACAACAAATATGATATGATAAGAATGTTTTCACAACCTATTGAAGGACATCATACAGTTTTTATGATCCCTAAAGGACCTCAGAGGGAGAAAATCACGTAATACATTTTAGAATCACCTTCGGCGATTACAGCTGTGAGTCTTTCTGGGTAAGTCTCTTAGAGCTTTGCACATCTGGATTGTACTATATTTGCACATTATTCTTTTTTAAATTCTTCAAGCTCTGTCCAGTTGGTTGTTGCTCATTGCTAGACAGCCATTTTCAAGTCTTACCATAGATTTTCAAGCCAATTTAACCTCTACGGGATCGGTGTCCCCTATACGGGACGGTTGTTGCTCAAAATGCGCTATGTGACTAGAATGGTGTTGTAAACAACAGCCAACTTTCCGGGACACAGACATGTCTTGTATGGGAAGAAAGCTTAAATTCTTGTTAATCTAACTGCAGTGTCCAATTTACAGTAGCTATTACAGCTAAAGAATACCATGCTATTGTTTGAGGATAGTGCACAACAACAAAACACTTTTATCACGGCAACTGGTTTGGTACATTCACCTCTGAAGGTAAATAATATACTTACATACTTACTCTGATTTGTCATCCTGAGGGTCCCAGAGATAAAATGTAGTGTTTGAAAAATCAATTTTTATATTCAAATGTAGGAACTGGGTTGTACAGTTTGACCTCTGACTCCACACCCACTCCGCCCGGCCATCTAGATGTGTGAAGGTTAGTGTATTTTCTGTAGGGAAGCTAATGATCCATCATTTATGACATTCCTGGGAGTGTGCAAACTTACATTTTGTATTACCATAGCATTTTTGTATGTTCTCTGTAGTTATGTACTTGAAAGCCAATTCGGCACATTTGGGAAAACTCCTGGCAGACATACAAAATATTGTGTAGTGATGTAATTCTTCACTGAATCAGTCTGAAACTTTGCACACACACTGCTGCCATCTGGTGGACAACATCTAAATTCCATCTAGAAACCTACATCACTGTCTGGCCTTTCTCTTGCATTTCAAAGATGATGCAAAAAAAAAAAAAAAAAAAAACGCATGTTTTTTGGTTTGTATTATCTTTAACCATATCTAATATGTTATATTCTCCTACATTAATTTCATATTTCCACAAACTTCAAAGTGTTTCCTTACAAATTATATAAAGAATATGCATATCCTTGCTTCAGGTCCTGAGCTAAAGGCAGTTAGATTTGGGTATGTCATTTTAGGCGAAAATTGAAAAAAAGGGTCAGATCCTTTTAACTACGTCACTCAGGAACACTCAATGTCGTCTTGGTAAGCAACTCCAGTGTATATTTGGCCTTATGTTTTAGGTTATTGTCCTCTTCTTTGTGAGGCATTGGAAAACCTCCCTGGTCTTTGTGGTTGAATCTGTGTTTGAAATTCACTGCTCGACTGAGGGACCTTACAGATAATTGTATGTGTGGGGTACAGAGATGAGGTAGTCATTCAAAAATCAAGTTAAACACTATTATTGCACAGGACCCCCCTCTGGCTTTGGGCCAAGCCCAAAAGTGAGGTACTATCGGGCAGGACGATTTGATCGTTAAACATTTACACAGACATTTATAGGGAGATAAGCTACTTGAAATGTGGAACACAAAGACAATAGGGCTGCATTTAGATAGGCAGCCCAAGTCTGATATTTTTTCCCCACTAATTAGTCTTTTGATCAATTACATCAGATCTTTTCACATCAGATGTTTTTCAGAGCTGATCTGTATCACTTCAATCCTCAAAGGGATTCAGCTAACAGAGTAATCACTTGGAGGTTCATCTCTCCAACATGGTAATGCTGAAGATAGGGATGGTGGAGGTTGGAGGAAAAATTGCAATAATGTTGTCCTGTTCTGACATACACAAAGAAAATTATGCATAATTGAATTTCGTGCTCTCGTTTGCTCACTAACTGTTATGGAGGATACGCCAAATTAGCATTTACACAACCTGTTTTTCTAATTGTTTCTAGATTTGGCCAGTCTTGTCAGAACCACTAACAATTCTTCCTTTACTTCCAGATTTGAATAGGTTAAATTAGAAGGGGAATTGCTGAACAAGGCACATTCCATCTCAAACTAGACAATGACTGATCTTTATCAGCAGAATCCCACAGATATTCCAAAAACCTTATCACCATGCAAATTATTGAAGCGTTGTCTTTAAACAAACTTTGAAGAAATTAGAAGTAAATACAAAGCAAACCTTGTTCAAAGAACAAGACTTTGGAAAACAGAGATAAACCTACAGTAAAAGTCCCTGAGAATTTGCTTCAATTTGTATGCTTGTGTGGGACCACAAACAGTTTGATAGAAATGCACTGTGACAGGAGAATGTGCTTTGCAGGATTTATTGACAGTGCCCTCTGTAAGCTCTTTCAGTGTACGCCCTCTTTCTTACCTTCCCAATTATTCAGATGTATTTACTTGTACACCATGCCTTTCCTACACAATTATATTCATGCGGGTGTGGTTGATGTTTATGTTTTCCTACATTATTGGGGATGTTATGTCTTTCTAATCTCTCCTGAATCCTCTGTCGCTAGTCTCTACCCCTGCAGTGAGAGAGGGTATCAGGGAACAACTCAATATGATTTGTGAGTGACCTGAGTTTACTTGTCCCCTTTCCACCAATCTGGGCTTTTGAACATCCGCTACCCTCTGGAGGCCTGTGGGGCCATTCTCTTCCCATGTACAGTCGGGGTTCACACTGAAGTTGGCTCAGCTGAGAAGCATGTGTGACTGCTGCATCCATGGGGCTTTATCTGATAACAAGCTACTTCCTCCTTGAGCTCTCTCTCAAACAAGGAGGTAATTAGCACACAATATATCACGTTTTGATCTGACTTAATTGGGTTGTTTTGTGAATGGATGTCAATCGCCCTACAGGAAGGATCAGGAAGGGAAGTTAAAGGTGCAATCTGCAGTTGCTACATATATTTTTGCAGGTGCTACATACAATGTACCCATTGATTCCTGAAGAATATAGCTTATAAATAAATGTCTCATGAGCTTAGTTCAACTACCATACCCCATCAGAACCCAAATATAAGCTTGTTTTACTACAATGTTTGTAAACAAAGTAAATGTAAACAAACACTATATAGCCTCAAAGCATGGTTAAAAATATAATTTGTATATCATGGATGGTCAGTCCTTGCATCCACTGCTCTGTCTATGAATTTGAGAGTGGCTACATTTCTCCAGCTCCATCCCTCAGCTTTTTACCGAAACAGTGGCAGGGTAAATTATGTGTTATTGTTTCAACTGCTGATTGCCGCTTTAAGGGCTCTAGTCAATCTGTATCACTGAAGCGTTACAGATTGCTCAATAGAAATGTAAAGGTTATTTCCGATTTAAATTTCAATCACTCTGTAACACTGAACTTCCGCGATACGAATTGAATAGAGCCCTTTTAAGTTTCAATGGTTGAATTTTGATTTCCAGTGCCCCGGCAACCTCCTGATGCTGCAATTGTCACAGTAGGCTCAGTGAACACCTATATCCCTGGAGAGAGATGGCTACTTTACTTGACTTACTAACCCCAGGCTTTGAACACTTCTTTACAGTAATCCACTCCTAGTTTGGGTCTTATCACCCGCTTCCCCTGTGTTTTCAACTCACTCATCCCAACAAGCACTGGTACTTTTGCAGTATATTCACAGTCCAAAGCCTTGTTCTTCTCTCTCTGAGACTTCTAAACATAATAATGATCTCTATCAAAGTAGGTTGTATGATAACACTGAACAAAAATATAAACGCAACATATAAAGTGTTGGTCCCATGTTTCATGAGCGGAAATAAAAGATCCCAGAAATGTTCCATACGCACAAAAAGCTTATTTTTCACAAATGTTGTGCTCAAATTTGTTTACATCCCTTGGCCAAGATAATCCCTCCACCTGACAGGTGTGGCATAGCAATAAGCTGAGTAAACAGCATGATCATTACACAGGTACACCTTGTGCTGGGGACAATAAAAGGCCACTCTAAAATGTGCAGTTTTGTCACACAACACAATGTCACAGATGTCTCAAGGTTTGAGGGAGCGTGTAATTGGCATGGTGACTGTAGGAATGTCAACCAGAGCTGTTTCCAGAGAATGTAATGTTAATTTCTCTACCATAAGCCGCCTTCAATGGCAGTACGTCCAACCGGCCTCACAACTGCAGACTACGTGTATGGCGTTGTGTGGGAGCGAGCAGTTTGCTGATGTCAACGTTGTGAACAGAGTGCCCCATGGTGGCGGTAGGGTTATGGTATGGGCGGGCATAAGCTACGGACAACGAACACAATTGCATTTTATCAATGGCAATGTGAGTGCACAAAAATACCATGACGAGATCCTGAGGCCCATTGTGAGGCCAATATGTTTTTAAGGTATCTGTATTTCCAGTCATGTGAAATCCATAGATTAGGGTCTAATGAATTTATGTCAATTGACAGATTTCCTCATATAAACTGTAACTCAGTAAAATCAATGAAATTGTTGCATGTTGCGTTAATATTTTTGTTCAGTATATTAAACATAATTTGTGCGTTTGTTGGTACATTTATTTATTAATTTCATTAAAATTCTGTGGTTCCGATATTTGAAGATGAAAACCACAGTTAGAGCTACATGGTGAGATGCACTACGAATGCAGTCTGGCAGAACACGATGAACATAACAATAAGGACAAACAATGGCTATCCAACTGACTAACGTGATCAGAATGCATAACAGCTGCAACAACTCACTTAAACCAATTCATAACTTGGTGATGAGTAGCAGGTTGTTATGAACTTAACTTCTAAAAGTCTGATCCATGGTACACTATATACACAAAAATATGTGGATCCCCCTTCAAATTAGTGGATTCGGCTATTTCAGCCACACCCGTTGCTGACAGGTGTATAAAATTGAGCACACCGCCATCCAATCTCCATAGACAAACATTGGCAGTAGAATGGCCTAATGAAGAGCTCAGTGACTTTCAACGTGGCACCGTCATATAATGCCACCTTTCAGTCAGTTCGTCAAATGTCTGCCCTGCTAGAGCTGCCCCGGTCAACTGTAAGTGCTGATATTGTTAAGTAGAAATGTCTAGGAGCAACAACGGCTCAGCCGCGAAGTGGTAGGCCACACAAGCTCACAGAACGGGACCGCCGAGTGCTGAAGCGCGTAACGCGTAAAAATCGTCTGTCCTCGGTTGCAACATTCACTACCAAGTTCTAAACTGCCTCTGGAAGCAACTTCAGCACAATAACTGTTTGTCGGAAGCTTCATGAAATGGGTTTCCATGGCCAAGCAGCCGCACACAAGCCTAAGATCACTGTGCGTAATGTCAAGCGTCGGCTGGAGTGGTGTAAACACGCCGCCATTGGACTTTGGAGCAGTGGAAACGCGTTCTCTGGAGTGATGAATCACGCACGCTTCACCATCTGGCAGTCCGACAGACGAATCTGGGTTTGGCGGATGCCAGGAGAACGCTACCTGCCCGAATGCATAGTGCCAACTGTAAAGTTTGGTGGAGGAGGAATAATGGTCTGGGGCTGTTTTTCATGGTATGGGCTAGGCCCCTTAGTTCCAGTGAAGGGAAATCTTAATGCTACAGCATACAATGACATTCTAGATGATTCTGTGCTTCCAACTTTGGGGAAACAGTTTGGGCAAGGCCCTTTCCTGTTTCAGCATGAAAATGCCCCCGTGCACAAAGTGAGGTCCATACACAAATGGTTTGTCGAGATCGGTGCGTAAGAACTTGACTGCACAGAGCACTGACCTCAACCCCTTTCGAACATCTTTGGTATGAATTGGAACGGCGACTGCAAGTCAGGCCTAATCGCCCAACATCAGTGCCCGACCTCACTAATGCTCTTGTGGCTGAATGGAAGCAAGTCCCCACAGCAATGTTCCAACATTTAGTGGAAAGCCTTCCCAGAATAGTGGAGGCTGTTATAGCAGCAAAGGGGGGACCAACTCCATATTAATGCCCATGATTTTAGGAATGAGATGTTTGACAAGCAGGTGTCCACATACTTTTGGTCATGTAGTGTATGACCATTTTAAGATGATCATTTAGCTATTAGTTTTAGATGTTTTTTTAAATAAAATATTAAATTCGGGATTTACTACTATAGCCTATAGAAACACATTGAATAACACTCATAAATGGCAAAAAAAACGGTCCAAAAAGAGATCATAAGGAATAAGGTTTGGAAGTGTCTTTCTTATATCTAGGAGATATTGTCAAACGGCTGATGTCGATGTGTGGTGGGAGTCAGGCGCAGGACACAGAGGCTCAGTCAAAACGACTTTACTGGACTGAAAATAAACACTCAATACAAAAATAAAGACCTCGACACAGGAGGTAAAACGAACACGCAAACTATGCGTAACAATAACATCCGACCAAGGAAAACCAAACTGACAACACCTGACAGGCGGACAATTACACACAAATACCCAAAAACAAAACGAGAAACTTATAGGGGACATAATGAACACTAAATAATAATAATAATAATTTGCCATTTAGCAGACGCTTTTATCCAAAGCGACTTACAGTCATGCGTGCATACATTTTTTTGTGTATGGGTGGTCCCGGGGATCGAACCCACTACCTTGGCGTTACAAGCGCCGTGCTCTACCAGCTGAGCTACAGAGGACCAGGTGTACAAACAAGACAAAACCAAACAAACATCGATAACATCCAACGGTGGCAGCTAGTACTCCGGGGACGACGAATGCCGAAGCCTGCCCGAGCAAGGAGGAGGAGCAGTCTCGGCAGAATTCGTGACAGTACCCCCCCCCCCTTGACGCGCGGCCTCGGGGACGACCAGGAGGACGCGGAGCAGGGTGCGTGGGATGACCACGGTGGAACTCAGTCAGGAGGGATGGATCTAAGATATCCCTCCTAGGCACCCAGCACCGTTCCTCCGGGCCGTACCCCTCCCACTCCACGAGATATTGGAGACCCCCTATCCGACGTCTCGAATCTACGATGGACCGAACTGTGTACGCCGGAGCCCCCTCGATGTCCAGTGGGGGCGGAGGGGTCTCTCTTATCTCACAGTCCTGGAGTGGACCAGCTACCACCGGCCTGAGAAGAGACACATGGAACGAGGGGTTAATGTGATAATCAATAGGCAGTTGTAACCTGTAACACACCTCGTTCAATCTCCTCAGGACTTTAAATGGCCCCACAAACTGCCGACCCAGCTTCCGGCAGGGCAGGCGAAGGGGCAGGTTTCGAGTCGGCGCTCGCCTTCTGTCGACGGATGGCCCGCTGCAGATGGACGTGTGCAGCGTTCCACGTCTCCTCCGAGCGCCGCACCCACTCATCCACCGCAGGAGCCTCAATCTGGCTCTGATGCCAAGGTGCCAGAACCGGCTGATACCCCAACACACACTGGAAAGGGGTTAGGTTGGTGGAGGAGTGGCGGAGAGAGTTCTGTGCCATCTCTGCCCAGGGGATATACCTCGACCATTCCTCCGGCCGGCCCTGGCAATAGGATCTCAGAAACCTACCCACATCCTTGTTCACTCTTTCTACCTGCCCATTGCTCTCTGGGTGGTACCCCGAGGTAAGACTCACCGAGACCCCCAGGCGTTCCATGAACGCCCTCCAGACTCTGGAGGTGAACTGGGGACCTCGATCAGACACTATATCCTCGGGCACCCCGTAGTGCCGGAAGACGTGGGTAAACAGTGCCTCAGCGGTCTGTAGGGCAGTAGGGAGACCCGGCATTGGGAGGAGACGACAGGCCTTAGAGAACCGATCCACAACGACCAGTATAGTGGTATTCCCCTGAGAGGGGGGAAGGTCCGTAACAAAGTCCACCGAGAGGTGAGACCATGGCCGTTGTGGAACGGGCAGGGGTTGTAACTTCCCCCTGGGCAGGTGTCTAGGCGCCTTACACTGAGCGCACACCGAGCAGGAGGAGACATAAACCCTCACATCCCTAGCTAACGTTGGCCACCAGTACTTAGCGCTAAGGCAGTGCACTGTCCGGCCAATACCTGGATGTCCAGAGGAGGGTGACGTATGAGCCCAATAAATAAGACGATCACGAACTTCGAGCGGAACGTACGTCCGACCCACAGGACACTCTGGGGGAGTAGGATCGGTACGTAACGCCCGCTCGATTTCCGCATCGACCTCCCACACCACCGGTGCCACCAGACAAGACTCCGGCAGTATGGGAGTGGGCTCAATGGACCTCTCCTCTGTGTCATACCGCCGGGACAGGGCGTCTGCCTTACCGTTCTGGGACCCTGGGATGTACGTTATTTTAAATACGAACCGGGTTAGAAACATGTTCCACCTAGCCTGGCGAGGGTTCAATCTCCTAGCTGCCCGGATGTACTCCAGGTTACGGTGGTCAGTCAAAATGAGAAAAGGGTGTTGAGCCCCCTCAAGCCAATGCCTCCACACCGTTAGGGCTTGAACCACGGCTAACAGGTCCCTGTTAGACAGACTCCTGGAAAAACAGACATTTCTCTGCCTTGACATACAAGTCATGCTCCAACAGCCTACCCAACACTCGGCGCACCAGGGCTACATGCTCGGCTCGTGTAGAAGAGTACACTAGGATGTCGTCAATGTACACTACCACACCCTGCCCATGCATGTCCCGGAAGATCTCGTCCACAAAGGATTGGAAGACTGAAGGAGCATTCATTAACCCGTATGGCATGACGAGATACTCATAATGACCCGAGGTGGTGCTAAATGCTGTTTTCCATTCATCTCCCTCCCTAATGCGCACCAGGTTGTAGGCGCTCCTGAGATCCAATTTTGTGAAGAACCGCGTTCCGCGTAATGATTCAGTCATACTCGCAATCAGAGGAAGAGGATAACTGTATTTAACCGTGATCTGATTGAGACTACGGTAATCAATACACGGGCGCAAACCCCCATCTTTCTTCTTCACAAAGAAGAAACTCGAGGACGCCGGGGAAGTGGAGGTCCGTATGTATCCTTGTCTCAGGGACTCGGTTATGTAAGTCTCCATAGCCGCCGTCTCCTCTTGAGACAACGGATACACATGGCTCCGCGGAAGTGCTGCACCTGTCTGGAGGTCTATTGCACAATCCTTCTGTCTATGAGGTGGCAACCGCGTCGCCCTCGTTTTGCTGAACACGAGTGCTAAATCCTCATACTCAGGGGGAATGTGCATTGCGGGCACTTGGTTCGTACTCTCCACCGAGGTCGCCCCCACGGAAACACCTAGACATCGCCCTACACACTGGGCAGACCACTCCTTGAGAGCCCTCTGTTGCCACGAAATGGTGGGATCATGGGTGATTAACCAGGGAAGCCCCAGCACCACGGGATACGCAGGAGAGTCGATCAGATATAACTGAATGGTCTTCTCATGACCCCCCTGCGTATTCATCTTTAGTGGTGCTGTGACTTCTCTAATCAACCCTGATCCCAACGGGCGGCTATCTAGTGCATGGACAGGGAAGGGAGCATCAACAGGCAGGAGGTGAATCCCTAACCTTACACAAAATTTCCGATCAACAAAATTCCCAGCTGCGCCTGAATCGACTAGCGCCTTATGCTGGGAATGAGGTGCAACCTGAGGAAATCTTACAGGTATACACAAGTGAACAACAGAGAGCTCTGGGTAAGTGGGGCGCCTACTCACCTGAAATGACTCCCCAGTGCGTGACCTGTTGTCCCGTCCCCCTGGAGACCCTCCCCAGCACCTAGCCGCAGTGTGCCCTCCACGGCCACAGTTGGTGCAGGGGACGGCCCCCCTCGGGCTCTCTCTCCTCCTCTCTCTAGCGCCAGCACCCCCGAGCTCCATAGGGCTCGGCTCGGAGGTGCTGGAGGATGGAATGGACGGCCCCAACTCGGGACGTCCGCGGGTGGCCAGCAGGGTATCGAGACGGATGGACATGTCCACCAACTGGTCGAACGATAGGTTGGTGTCCCTGCAGGCCAGCTCTCGACGAACGTCCTCCCGCAGACTGCATCGATAGTGGTCGATGAGGGCCCTCTCATTCCACCCCGCATCCGCCGCTAGAGTCCGGAAATCCAGGGCGAACTCCTGTGCGCTCCTCTTCCCCTGTCGGAGGTGGAACAGACGCTTCCCTGCCGCTTTCCCCTCAGGTGGATGATCGAACACTGCCCTGAAGCGGCGGGAGAACTCCGCGTAGGTGATGGTGGCGGCGTCTATTCCCCTCCATTCGGCGTTGGCCCACTCCAACGCCTTGCCGGAGAGACAGGAGATGAGGGCGGAAACGCTCTCATATCCCGAGGGCGCCGGGTGTATGGTGGCCAGGTAGAGTTCCACCTGCAGGAGGAACCCCTGACACCCGGCTGCGGTGCCACCATACGCCCTCGGGAGCGAGAGCCGAATCCCACTGGATTCCGGTGCTGGGATGGGAGGACTGGCCGATGGTGGTGGTAAGGTTGGAGGAGGTGTGGGCACCCCTCCGGTCTCCCATCGGCGCAGAGTGTTTATCACCTCATGCAGGGCGGATCCGAGTTGCTGGATCCTGGCGTCTTGACCGCTGACCCGATCCTCCAGCGACTCGGGTGCCGCCGCTGCTCCTGCTGACTCCATAGTGGTGTGTAATTCTGTCCAAACGGCTGATGTCGATGTGTGGTGGGAGTCAGGCACAGGACACAGAGGCTCAGTCAAAACGACTTTACTGGACTGAAAATAAACACTCAATAAAAAAAACCAAACGAGAAACTTATAGGGGACATAATGAACACTAAATAGAAACAGGTGTACAAACAAGACAAAACCAAACAAACATCGATAACATCCAACGGTGGCAGCTAGTACTCCGGGGACGACGAACGCCGAAGCCTGCCCGAGCAAGGAGGAGGAGCAGTCTCGGCAGAATTTGTGACAGATATAAGATACATATACTGTATATACACTACCGTTCAAAAGTTTGGGGTCACCTAGAAATGTCCTTGTTTTCGAAAGAAAAGCAATTTTGATGTCCATTAAAATAACATCAAATTGATCAGAAATACAGTGTAGACATTGTTAATGTTGTAAATGGCTATTGTAGCTGGAAACGGCTGATTTTTTATGGAATATCTACATAGGCGTACAGAGGCCCATTTTCAGCAACCATCGGTCCTGTGTTCCAATGGCACGTTGTATTTGCTAATCTAAGTTTATCATTTTAAAAGGCTAATTGATTATTAGAAAACCCTTTTGCAATTATGTTAGCACAGCTGAAAACTGTTGTGCTGATTAAAGAAGCAATAAAACTGGCCTTCTTGAGACTAGTTGAGTCTCTGGAGCATCAGCAATTGTGGGTTCGATTACAGGCTCAAAATGACCAGAAACAAAGAACTTTCTTCTGAAACTCGTCAGTCTATTCTTGTTCTGAGAAATGAAGGCTATTCCATGCGAGAAATTGCCAAGAAACTTGTACAATGCTGCATACTACTCCCTTCACAGAACAGCGCAAACTGGCTCTAACCAGAATAGAAAGAGGAGTGGGAGGCCCCGGTGCACAACGGAGCAAGAGGACAAATACATTAGAGTGTCTAGTTTGAGAAACAGACGCCTCACAGGTCCTCAACTGGCAGCTTCATTAAATAGTACCAGCAAAACACCAGTGTCAACGTCAACAGTGAAGAGGCGACTCTGGGATGCTAAATGCTTCATCTTTTATTTTTATTGGCCAGTCTGAGATAGGGCTTTTTCTTTGCAACTCTGCCTAGAAGGTCAGCATCCTGGTAGTGTATATACAGTGAGGGAAAAAAATGATTTGATCCCCTGCTGATTTTGTACGTTTGCCCACTGACAAAGACATGATCAGTCTATAATTTTAATGGTAGGTTTATTTGAACAGTGAGAGACAGAATAACAACAAAGAAATCCAGAAAAACGCATGTCAAAAATGATATAAATGTATTTGCATTTTAATGAGGGAAATAAGTATTTGACCCCTCTGCAAAACATGACTTAGTACTTGGTGGCAAAACCCTTGTTGGCAATCACAGAGGTCAGACGTTTCTTGTAGTTGGCCACCAGGTTTGCACACATCTCAGGAGGGATTTTGTCCCACTCCTCTTTGCAGATCTTCTCCAAATCATTAAGGTTTCGAGGCTGACGTTTGACAACTCGAACCTTCAGCTCCCTCCACACATTTTCTATGGGATTAAGGTCTGGAGACTGGCTAGGCCACTCCAGGACCTTAATGTACTTCTTCTTGAGCCACTCCTTTGTTACCTTGGCCGTGTGTTTTGGGTCATTGTCATGCTGGAATACCCATCCACGACCCATTTTCAATGCCCTGGCTGAGGGAAGGAGGTTCTCACCCAAGATTTGACAGTACATGGCCCCGTCCATCCTCCCTTTGATGCAGTGAAGTTGTCTTGTCCCCTTAGCAGAACCCCCCCCCCCACCCCCAAAGCATAATGTTTCCACCTCCATGTTTGATGGTGGGGATGGTGTTCTTGGGGTCATAGGCAGCTTTCCTCCTCCTCCAAACACAGCGAGTTGAGTTGATGCCAAAGAGCTCAATTTTGGTCTCATCTGACCACAACACTTTCACCCAGTTCTCCTCTGAATCATTCAGATATTCATTGGCAAACTTCAGACGGGCCTGTATATGTGCTTTCTTGAGCAGGGGGACCTTGCGGGCGCTGCAGGATTTCAGTCCTTCACAGCGTAGTGTGTTACCAATTGTTTTCTTGGTGACTATGGTCCCAGCTGCCTTGAGATCATTGACAAGATCCTCCCGTGTAGTTCTGGGTTGATTCCTCACCGTTCTCATGATCATTGCAACTCCACGAGGTGTGATCTTGCATGGAGCCCCAGGCAGAGGGAGATTGACAGTCCTTTTGTGTTTCTTCCATTTACCAATAATCACACCAACTGTTGTCACCTTCTCACCAAGCTGCTTGGCGATGGTCTTGTAGCCCATTCCAGCCTTGTGTAGGTCTACAATATTGTCCCTGACATCCTTGGAGAGCTCTTTGGTCTTGGCCATGGTGGAGAGTTTGGAATCTGATTGATTGATTGCTTCTGTGGACAGGTGTCTTTTATACAGGTAACAAACTGAGATTAGGAGCACTCCCTTTAAGAGTGTGCTCCTAATCTCAGCTCGTTACCTGTATAAAAGACACCTGGGAGCCAGAAATCTTTCTGATTGAGATGGGGTCAAATACTTATTTCCCTCATTAAAATGCAAATCAATTTATATCATTTTTGACATGCGTTTTTCTGGATTTCTTTGTTGTTATTCTGTCTCTCACTGTTCAAATAAACCTACCATTAAAATTATAGACTGATCATTTCTTTGTCAGTGGGCAAACGTACAACATCAGCAGGGGATCAAATACTTTCTTCCCTCACTGTATATATATATATTTGTTTTACGCACATTTAACCCCTTTTTTGGGGGGGCATGACTCTACCTCCATGTTTCAAATTTTTTTTAAACCAGTACCGGTTACCTTCAGACGAGTTGTAGAGCAAAACGGAGAACACCATCATATTCGTGAGAGTCTCCTCTTTACATAGGATTAGGGTTAGGGTTATTACTTTTTAGGCCAAACCGTTCGGACGCTACATATGTTTTCATGAGAAGACAGATTTTCAGGATGTCTCATGGTCTGACAAACACAGATGTAGCTCAGACACCTTCCACTGCAGATGCGGAAGGACAACATCAGCAGATGCGGTGGTTTGAGAGGCAGCCCTGCAAATAGATATCTCTAGCTTAAACTGACGGATTTTGATGGGGATTTGTTTATTATTTTACTTAGATTGATGCACCGGTGCGTCAATTGACTATAGGTTAAAACATAAAAAAGGAGCATAAAAGCTAAAGTCAACAATAGTGTCACTTCCTCTGTGCTCTAATATGTGAGCATAATTTAATGTGTTCTAAGCCTTGTTTATACCTGCCGCTAACATGCGTCCTTTGTCCGGATCTTGTCCACATTCTGATTGTGCCTCACATTCTTTGAAATATACATGGTATAAAAATGTGTCTGATATCCATCCACTGTGTCTGCATTGTGACCAGATTTCCTGATCTCTCCCTGTATGCAAATTATTTGACAGATATGTTTTCAAAATAATATTACTTTTTTTAATACACATATTGATGCAATGAGTAAATGGTGCCACCTGTCAATTATTTTTGATAGGATAATGATGATTTAAATGGTTTCACTGTCCATATGTGTCTACACAATGTGTGCCTGACTACCTCCAAGAGGTCAGGAAGATCCCATCACAATCAGATCACAATGCATATTTTAATCGTCCACACGTCTGAATATGTGGGCACAATCAGAATGTGGACAAGATCAGGATCAAAACATGCATGTTAGAACCAGGTATAAACAGGGCTTTTGTCTTGTCTCTGTTGATTTAAAGGCTCTGGGCTGGAACAAATTGAATTCTCCTATTCATGCGTGAATGGTGGGTTGTTTACTGATAAACCAGAGCTTGCCACTAATAGAATCCCAGGTTATTTTCAGACAGTCAACAGGAAATTATATTTTAGGCGTCACAATAATACACTAGTAATATAGCTGACCTAACGTTTACATTTATTTTAACACATAATAATCAACCTCAAAGGTCACATATTGTAAACAAATTATATAGCTCATGTCTGCACTACACACTCTGCCACTCTCAGATCTCCTCTCCCTGTCTCTCAATGGACATCGTGCTGGCAAGAAGCACAGCAGTAGTTTTGTGCCGCAGTTTCTCCATCATGTGGCTTCAGATGGAACTGCAGTCTCAGTCACAAGAAGTTTGGGGCATGATCTCCCTGTATAGAGGTGGGCTAGCTGGTCTATTTACACAGACACTGTAAGATAACCTGGTGTCTAAGATAGCTGATTATCAATATGGTACAATATAAAAAAATGACAGAATTGGTTCGGTATTACCCATCTATTAGCATACCAATTCATAGAGATTCATGAACGTCTGCAGACACCAAGGTAATTGATCAACTAGGCTATTAGTAAAGGTATGGGCATGTGTATTTGCTAGTATAGTATAGTATAGTATAGTATAGTATAGTAAATTCATTTGTTTGACCTGCTGGATAAAACAGTCAGAAAATGTCAACATCAGAGGGCAACATTTGTTTTTATTTGGACATAAGGGTTCTCAACATCCATTACATCACAAGGGATTCAACCAATCAGACACTCATGAACAGACAGCATCACTAGACAAGTGTTAAAGAGAGAGAGAGAAAGAGGGTAAACAGTATGACAACAACTCACAATCACCACTATATGCACTCAGCCAGTTTGGTCTCTGAATGCAACTTTATAAGCATTGTTATCTTAGCCAACATACAAAAGACATTACCCATTTTTAGCATACATTCCAGAAATCACATACAGCTTAGAGAGGAAAGAGAGTGCACCAAGTGTCTTATAAACCGTGCAAGTAGAAGAGCTAGGATACAACAATGCAATGATGTGTTAGCTTTGAAGGAGGATGATGAATATAAAAAATGAAATGATTGTTAAGTATGTACAGTAGTCTTCTTCATAAATCTATTACCCTTCCATGAATCACCTATATCATATTAGATAATAAATTCTACAAGTAAATACTACATTTCAGCCATTCTGTTAGTATGACATCTGAAGAGTAGCAATTCCTCTATAGCAATGTGTACAGTACATATTTATATCATTCTTGTTTTCACATATTCCTCAGATGAAATTATGTGCATGAAGTTGGAACACTGAAGGGAAAAATATGATAAAAGTTTATATCAAACATGACTGACAACATACCATATAGTTTCAAAAAAGTAATTGAACAAGTTCATTAAATACTAATGTGCACAAAAGGCACTTCAAAATACTCATTTAAGACAAAGGGTATAAATAAACAAAATACAAATTTTAAAAATCATTTAAATGTGAACGCGGTCTAGTTGTAGATAAAGATGTGAATCTTACTTTTGCAAATAAATATTTAAAGTCTGTTCTTTGCTTTATCTTTGAAAATAGAGCTTATGTATGTTTGAGAAAAATGTACTTGGATGTAGTCTTCAGTTATACTGATGATAACTGTGGTTAAGAAAAATGTAATGTAATGTAATGATGTAATGTAATTTAGTTGTTGTTGGTGACAGCTCCTCAGGATAGAGAGCACCCTCTGAGTTTAAATGTTTTTCATATTAAAAACATATGTATGATTTATTTATTTTTAATAAAATACACAGAATGAATTGAAATGCATTTGTTTTCATCATCTAATTCTTTGCCCATTATTCTCCTCAATACACTGTCAGAAAGGTCTGTCCATATGAGTTCACCCATACCAGACCATTATCCACAGGGTACTTGTACTTGAAGCAATACCATATATGACCAGCAGAAGGTGTAAATGTATAACTTCTGTTGCTTTCCATGTCTCTGCGTGCCCTGCCTGTAGGCTAGAATCTACCCAGCACGGAGCAGTGTAATGGACAGAGGGCAGGGTTGACTCAAACAACAGACAGGAATGACAACTTTTTCAAATGAAGGTATGTATCTCATAGGAAACTGTGTATGAAATAAAGATCTGTACACATTATAACAGTGACTGAATGATGTTGATATGATTGATAATGGATTCACAGCCTGAGACTCATGCTGCTAAATCTGCTAAATCACATTTGTTGATCTACCTTAGCTGACAATTCAATTCCATTGCCCACACATTATTGCTCCATGTTAGTGCCAACAGGTATTCTCATATTCCAAAAAGGTTAGACTTCTAGGGCATAGTAGCCCACCTCTCGAAAGCAAAATGCCTACACTCTAAGTCAATTGTGCGTTTTACCAAGGAAAGACACCGCAAACAGCCATTATTGAATTGTCATATTGTATAAGTCGAATGGTACAGCATAAAACATGCAGAGCAGGGCATGCCGTATACAAGGCAGTCCAACCACACAACTGTAGGACTGAGCAGAGGCAGGAGCGGGCTTGGGCCAGCACAGGCTATAATTCAACATGGCAGCTACAGTATAGGCCTACAGTGACATCTTTCAGTACGTGCTTACATTTCCTTGCTGAAGGACTGAAAACAAGAAGTTGAATGAGACACTGGGACATGACAGTGAGGATGTTATAACCAAGATGAGAAGAGGTAAGGAAGGTAGGACCACTGTGCTGCTGTTATTATTTCACAACATTTACCGCTAACTGCTCAGGCAACACTGGAGTTGTCTAGGTAAGGTATCACATTTTAGATTAAAAGGAATATTGTAACAGTACTTTCCTGCATATTTTGCGTGTTAAAAGCATGACATAAATCAGACTCGAACAGGCAAGAGGTTGCTTTAAAGATGGCAAAGTGTACAGTGAAATCTGATTAGGGCGGCAGGTAGCCTAGCGGTTAAGAGCATTGGGCCAGTAACCGAAAGGTCACTGGTTTGAATCCCTGAGCCGACTAGGTGAAAAATATTTTGATGTGCCCTTGAGCAAGGCACTTAACCCTAATTGCTCCTCTAAGTCGCTCTGTATAAGAGAGTCTGCTAAAATGTGAATGTAAAAATGTGTGTCTAAAGAGCTTTCATGGGCACAAAGTTATTTGGGTCAGACGGGCTGAGTTCCTATTTTGTATGGGTATTTCCACCGTCCATGCCTCACAGGGGCAGCCTGTTGGACTGTAGTGGATGGAAGCTGACAGATTTGGGCTGAGTGAGCTCTCATCCAACTTACAGAGGTGTTAGGCTCAGTCCAAACAGTGCTCAGGACCAGCCACTAGAACACCCAACATCAGCCTGGTAACAACAATCAGTCAGTCTGGTTGTGGACTGACTTCACACATGTTACCGTGTAGACCTCTAGAGCTGTTGGAACAATGAGGGGGTAAGGAGCCATGGTCAACAGTATTCTCACAGTATTACAAAATCATACAAAATAAAAGAGGGTTCAAACCTTACTGTGGCAGAAAATGGTATAATACACTCATTTTACTGTCTTAAATATGAATAATAGAGAGAATATCAGGATCCATTTGAGTGCAAATTGAATTTTAACTCATAAATACAATGTGTGGTATGATGTTGACATCCCCATAACCACATATTCTTAACACAACCTTCAGTGCTGTGTTTAGTATGTGTGTTCATGCAGAAAATGATGAAAATAACACAATGGAAGCAGAACCTTTTTGATATGTTGTCTTTGTTTGCAGGTTGACTCTTTTGTTTGTTTGTTTTTTGACAATGCCATTCACCTCTCCTTGCCTGTTCCGTCTGGGCCTGTACAAGATGAACACTTTAAAAAAATAATACATAAACTATATACAAGTTAAACTACATGTTTACCACAGGTTTCTTACAATTAATTGGTATATTGGTTCAGTCTCTGCATCTCATATACATATACAATGTTGCTATGGTGTTACTTTGTTGAACATCCCTTATACTACAGTACAAACAAAAGGCATAACAACTTTAAGTAAGTCTCTATTTACAGTCAAAAGGCCGGTGACCATCTTGGTTACAGCAAAAGGCCGGTGACCATCTTGGTTACAGCAAAAGGCCGGTGACCATCTTGGTCTCTTAGACACAGGCTGGTAGACTGAGTGTCCAATCCAGAGAGAAAGGGATGAGACACCTTACTGGTGAGTGTCCAATCCACCAGCAAGGGATGAGACATCATCTGGACAACCAGTGCAGGATGAAAACCAATGTCAAAATTCCACACGTACTTCTTCACGTCTTGCAGTCAATGAATCACTAAAAAGCCAGACCTGGCCACATACTTTTAATTTTAAAGGTAAAAAATGAAAAATAAAAAAATAGGTTTTACTTTGAGGTGATTTTATTCATTATTTTCACACCTGGTTTAAAATCAAGCTTCACAGAGAGTTGCGTTGATAGGCAAACCCCTACAGCCTCTCTGCCTGCCATCACCATGGCAACTCAGGCTCACTCCAGGAGCTTCCTGAATTCAAGAAATAAAGTCAAACTCAAAATGAGGAGGAAGGAAAAATCCACAACTGTCCTCAGAGAACACATTGACAACGCATCGTCCCATTCCTATCGGCTTTCCTCTGCGTCAAACAGTTGCAACATGACAACCCTAATTCTCCCTCAGAGCTACATGGTGCCGGACTTGTCCCCGGATGCGTTAGCTGCGTTGGCTGCAGAGCTAGCCGTGGCAGTGCTGTTGGGGAAGATCTTCTCAGTGGGCGTGACAGCAGGGCTTCCCACCCCAGAGGAACTGGAGCTGGAGGAGCGGTGCCCGGTGGGGGGCGGGCGGACGGGCCTCATGGGCGGGGGGCGCAACTGGGCTCCGGCCAGACGGGCCGACAGGGCGGGCTTAAAGGTGCTCATCATCTCGGAGGTGGAGCTGCTGCTGCGCCGCATGGCGGCGTCTGGGTCGCGGATCATGATGGTGTGGAGGGGGCTGCCAGGCTCCGAGTTCACAGGGTTCTTCATGGTGGTGTCCAGGGTGTCCAGTACCACGTCTGGAGCCTGCTTGGCCGTGTTCTGGCGCTCCAGCTCACGCAGCTCATGTAGAGCCGTGGTCATGGTCTTCTCTATGTCCTGACATACACAAAATACACAGAAAACGTGAAAGGAGATCATTGTGATATAATTGTTAAGCCAAGCTAAGCTACGTTTAGCTAAGCAATGGCTGTAGCCATTGATGCTGAGAATCTAATGCTAAACTTCTTGTGCTTTTTAATAAAGCGTAGCCAGTTCAGAAGGGAAACTCGAGTGTGTTGGCATCAGCTAATTGCATTAGCAGATATTGCACCAATTGGATTCACACTTTAATTACATGCGGTCTATTTAAGTTGACCAGTTCTACATATGCTTCCTCAATACCAGATGTCAAATGCTCGCATGCGCTGGTGTCTCTTGCTGCGTTGATGCTGTAACTAGTTGTTACACGCTATGCTTGCTGTTTCTGATATCCCACCACCACCCCAGCCGCCACCTGCACAGGTTGTGTGTTTCTTCCTTCGGGGGATTTGATATAGAATATCGTGCTCACTGCCTGTAGTTATATTATCATCTTCATATGATGCTTGGCTCTGGCAGTGAGCTACCCTGAACGAGCAGAGCCCTAACGCCAAGACATACACTGTTATCTTTTCAAATAAATAAACGTACATGTGGTGTTTTCTTTCAGAATCCAGCTCCATTCCACCGTGATGTACAGTACCATTCAAAAGTTTGGACACACCTACTCATTCAACGGTTTTTCTTTATTTGTACTATTTTCTACATTGTAGAATAATAGTGAAGACATCAAAACTATGAAATAACACATATGGAATCATGTAGTAACCAAAAAAGTGTTAAACACATCAAAATATATTTTATATTTGAGATTCTTCAAAGTAGCCACCCTTTGCCTTGATGACAGCTTTGCACACTCTTGGCATTCTCTCAACCAGCTTCATGAGGAATGATTTTCCAACAGTCTTGAAGGAGTTCCCACATATGCTGAGCACTTGTTGGCTGGTTTTCCTTCATTCTGTGGTCCAATTCATCCCAAACCATCTCAATTGGGTTGAGGTCGGATGATTGTGGAAGCCAGGTCATCTGATGCAGCATTCTATCACTCTCCTTCTTGGTCAAATAGCCCTTACACAGCCTGGAGGTGTGTTTTAGGTCATTGTCCTGTTGAAAAACAAATGATAGTCCCACTAAGCGCAAATCAGTCGTATCGCTGCAGAATGCTGTGGTAGCCATGCTGGTTAAGTGTGCCTTGAATTCTAAATAAATCACTGACAGTGTCATCAGCAAAACACCCCCACACCATCACACCTCCTCCTCCATGCTTCACGGTGGGAACCACACATGCGGAGATCATCCGTTCACCTACTCTGCGTCTCACAAAGACACGGCGGTTGGAACGGAAAATCTCAAATTTGGACTCATCAGACCAAAGGACATATTTCCACTGGTCTAATGTCCATTGCTCGTGTTTCTTGGCCCAAGCAAGTCTCTTCTTCTTATTGGTGTCCTTTAGTAGTGGTTTCTTTGCAGCAATTCGACCATAAAGGCCTGATTCACGCAGTCTCCTCTGAACAGTTGATGTTGAGTTGTGTCTGTTACTTGAACTCTGTGAAGCATTTATTTAGGCTGCAAATAAGCTTTTAACAAGGCAGACCTGTTAATTGAAATGCATTCTAGGTGACTACCTCATGAAGCTGGTTGAGAGAATGCAAAGAGTGTGCAAAGCTGTCATCAAGGCAAAGGGTGGCTACTTTGAAGAATATAAAATATATTTTTATTTGTTTAACACTTTTTTGGTTACTACATGATTCCATATGTGTTATTTCATAGTTTTGATGTCTTCACTATTATTCTACAATGTCGAAAATAGTAAAAAAAAAAAAGAAAAACCCTGGAAGGAGTAGGTGTGTCCAAACCTTTGATTGGTACTGTAGGTGTGTCTTTCTTTCAGGTGCAGACTGTCTCTGACAGGGGCTGCTTCACCCAGACACACACAGACAGACAGTACAGCAGGACATCACTTCTGTCTCTGTTCTCCCAGACACCAGTGGCTCTCTAACTAGCCTCTCTAGTAGCCTCTCTCTGTTCCCTCTCCTCACACAGTACAGCCCAATGGCACCAAATGAAGAGAATAACATCCCCCATTTAATGGCTGCACACTCATTACCTCTGTCACAATTATACACAGACACAGACACACACACACTCTCTCTGTCTGAATAACAGATTAATTGATTAGTGGAGAATAATTAAAGATCAAAGATTGGGTTTAATCATGCCCTGACAGTGCAGGGTCATCAACATGGGCTCAGGCTGAAATAGGACTCTGATAGGAGACCACTATCATTATCTGCACTGACCATAACTCTGCCATTTCAAAAGCTGCCTCTGTGGCTCTATTACTTTTCCATGTATCCAGCGCCGGGCTTGGGTTGCCGATATCAATGATCATTAGTTCTCTGTGTAATTTACTTTATTTCAGCATCGCCATGAAAAGCATTTAGCTCCGGTCTCTAGGGAATGAATATTCTCTGATTGGCTTTGCTGTGTGAAGGTTTAGAAATACTGTCCTCTAAATTATTTCGGAAAGGTATGACAAATAGCTATAATTTTCATAGGACACAAAAAGTATCACTTGCGCACCACTATTGATTCCATTCCATATTCCATATTGTCTGATGTTCTATGACTCATAAGGTTACAGGACATGGGGAAAAGAGGTTATGCAGTTATATTGAGCCGAGGTAATACTTTAGAACCTGGGGCTGATAGGAAATAAGGTCCATACCTCTGCCAGTGTCTCAGCCTCCAGTGACTTGTGGTCCCCCAGGCTACTGTGGCGTGTGGCCCCTGGTACGGGCCTCAAGGGGTGGCCCTCAGGGTAGGCCTTCCTGTCGGCATAGTTGATGCTGCCCGCACTGCCAAATGTGCCCAGGCGCCTCTTCTCTGGGCTTTCCATGCGGCTCCTGCTAACTGCCACCTTGTGGGGGCTGCTGGGACAGGCTGCGGCCCGCGGGGGTGTGTCAGTGCCCCGAGGAGGGCTGTGGGTCTCTCTGCTGCGACGTCGAGGGGTGGCAGCCCCGTCAGAAGGTAGCCGCACCCTGAGGAGAGAGATGACATCAGTCACACAGAGTAGGATGAGGTTGGCCCTTGACACTGATCTATGGTCAGTTTGAAACATTGAATATTTCCTCCATAATGGTTAAGATTAGCATTTGGAGAGGTTAAACTGATCTTACATTTATGCATAAAAGCATTGAGACTAGAAAGAGAAGTAAACATTTCAATATGTAGTCCTTCCCAGTCATTACCCACCTCCCCATGACTCCTCCAAAGTTGGAGTCTGTGGAGTGTTCACACGGTGATGGGACATCGTTTTTGCATGAGGCCTTGTCATCCAGCAGTGGTCCACTGCTCGCCTCGCTGTCCGCCTTCTGACTGAGATTATCTGAGAAAGCATCATCCCTGCGAGGAGAGCGAGAGAGAGAGAATGAACATTATTCATACAGTTGGTAGAGATCTTATTTGGACTGTTGTTTATTCAAACTAATTGGTCCATATTTACAGAGGGCTCTGGTTTTCAATCTGCAGTCAGTTTATCTGTTCCAGACAGTTCTGGAGCCACTCCTTTTGAACATTGATCATTCCAATGTATTCCTCCTAACACAAAAAGTAGCAATATGAGACTCTGGCCTTACTGCCCACTCAACATCCAAATGGATTCATGAAACAGACACCAGCAATGATTAGTCATTTCACATTTACATTTGAGTCATTTAACAGATGCTCTTATCCAGAGCGACTTACAATTAGTGCGTTCATCTTAAGATAGCTAGGTGAGACAACAACACATAACAATCGTATCAAGGTCATTTTCCCTCAGCCAAGTCAGTGCTAGTAGGAAAGACAAGTCAGTGCTAGTAGGAAAGACAAGTCAGTGCTAGTAGGAAAGACAAGTCAGTGCTAGTAGGAAAGACAAGTCAGTGCTAGTAGGAAAGACAAGTCAGTGCTAGTAGGAAAGACAAGTGCCTTTCTTTTTATTATTATTATTTGGGAGGGGGGGATGGGGAGGGGGCGTTGGGGATGCCGTGAGAGTTATTTAAGATACTCTTCAAAGAGTTAGGGTTTCAGACGTTTTCTGAAGATGGGCAGGGACTCCACTGTTCTGACTTTAGGGGGAAGCTTGTTCCACCATTGGGGTGCCAGGACAGAAAAGACTGGGCTGAGTGGGAACTGCCCTCCCGTAGAGGTGGAAGGGCCAAGAGACAAGAGGTGGCGGAACAGAGTGCTCAGGTTGGGTTGTAGGATTTGAGCATAGCCTGAAGGTAGGGAGGGGTAATTCCTCTTACTGCTCTGTAGGCAAGCACCAGGGTCTTGAAGACGATGTGAGCTTCGACTGGAATCCAGTGGAGTGTGCGGAGGAGCGGGGTGACATGGGAGAACTTAGGAAGGTTGAACACCAGGCGTGCTGCGGCATTCTGGATAAGTTGCAGGGTTTGATGGCACAAGTGGGGAGCCCAGCCAACAGAGCGTTGTAGTAGTCTAGACCAGGGGTTCCCAAACTTTTTTACTCAGGGCCCCCCTTCCAGCATTGGGGAACATCCCGCACCCTCCCCTGCGTACGCACGCGCCACGTCTATTTCTATGGCACAAGCACTGTTCATGAGACAAACTGTTCACACCCCTCTTGAGAGAATCTTGCAGATTTAAAGCTTATTTTCTGCAATTCTATACATATTGCCATTTGATATTTGAGTGACAAAAAAATTACAACAATATCTATAAAAAATGTAATAAAAATAACGCTAGCTGACATGGGCTAGTTGATCTGGACCTTTCTGACAAGTTATAAATAGCTCTCTAAGGAATGCAATGACTAACATGACAAGAGGAAAACTGATGATGCACTACCCAATTTCGAAATTGCACCTTGTGCATTCTGCTATTACAAATTTCAAGAGTAAGTTTAAAGCCGGACTGAGTTTGTAAATATATATGTATTTTTTTACGTGCCCCCCCCCCCCTGTGGGGTGGTCGGCAGTTTGGGAACCACTGGTCTAGACGGGAGATGACAAGTGCCTGGATTATGAGCCTGCAGCCGTGAGTCTGCTTTGATGTTTGCAGAAAACGACAGGGTGATGTCCAGGGTCACGCCAAGGTTCTTTGCACTCTGGAAGGGGGACACCGTGGAGTTGTCAACCGCGATGGAGAGGTCTTGGAGTGGACAGGCCTTCCCCAGGAGGAAGAGCAGCTCCATTCTGTCGAGGCTGAACTTGAGGTGGTGGGCCGACATCCAAATTGAGATGTCTGCCAGGCACGCGGAGATGCGTGTCGCCACCTGGGTGTCAGAAAGGGGGAAGGAGAAGAGTAGTTGAGTGTCATCCACATAGCAATGATAGGAGAGACCATGTGAGGATATGACAGAGCCGAGTGACTTGGTGTACAGAGAAAAGAGGAGAGGGCCTAGAACCAAGCCCTGGGGGTGGTGCTGAGCGATTTGTGCTTTTTGAGGTCGGTTTGATTCGGTTTGATTATTACAAAATAATCACGGTTTTTGATTTTGATTTCGATATATATACAGTACCAGTCAAAAGTTTGGACACACCTACTCATTCAAAGGTTTTTCTTTATTTCTACTATTTTCTACTTTGTAGAATAATAGTGAAGACATCAAAACTATGAAATAACACATATGGAATCATGTAGTAACCAAAAAGGAGTTAAACAAATCAAAATATATTTTATATTTGAGATTCTTCAAAGTAGCCACCCTTTGCCTTGATGACAGCTTTGCACACTCTTGGCATTCTCTCAACCAGCTTCATGAGGTAGTCACCTGGAATGCATTTAATTTAACAGGTGTGCCTTGTTAAAAGTTAATTTGTGGAATTTCTTTCCTTCTTAATGCGTTTGAGCCAATCAGTTGTGTTGTGACAAGGTAGGGTTGGTATACAGAAGATACAGTGGGGAAAAAAAGTATTTAGTCAGCCACCAATTGTGCAAGTTCTCCCACTTAAAAAGATGAGAGAGGCCTGTAATTTTCATCACAGGTGCACGTCTACTATGACAGACAAATTGAGGGAAAAAAATCCAGAAAATCACATTGTAGGATTTTTAATGAATTTTTTTGCAAATTATGGTGGAAAATAAGTATTTGGTCACTTTTGGCTCTCACAGACCTGTAACTTCTTCTTTAAGAGGCTCCTCTGTCCTCCACTCGTTACCTGTATTAATGGCACCTGTTTGAACTTGTTATCAGTATAAAAGACACCTGTCCACAACCTCAAACAGTCACACTCCAAACTCCACTATGGCCAAGACCAAAGAGCTGTCAAAGGACACCAGAAACAAAATTGTAGACCTGCACCAGGCTGGGAAGACTGAATCTGCAATAGGTAAGCAGCTTGGTTTGAAGAAATCAACTGTGGGAGCAATTATTAGGAAATGGAAGACATACAAGACCACTAATAATCTCCCTCAATCTGGGGCTCCACACAAGATCTCACCCCGTGGGGTCAAAATGATCACAAGAACGGTGAGCAGAAATCCCAGAACCACACGGGGGGACCTAGTGAATGACCTGCAGAGAGCTGGGACCAAAGTAACAAAGACTACCATCAGTAACACACTACGCCGCCAGGGACTCAAATCCTACAGTGCCAGACGTGTCCCCCTGCTTAAGCCAGTACATGTCCAGGCCCGTCTGAAGTTTGCTAGAGTGCATTTGGATGATCCAGAAGAGGATTGGGAGAATGTCATATGGTCAGATGAAACCAAAATAGAACTTTTTGGTAAAAACTCAACTCGTCGTGTTTGGAGGACAAAGAATGCTGAGTTGCATCCAAAGAACACCATACCTTCTGTGAAGCATTGGGGTGGAAACATCATGCTTTGGAAACATCATGCTTTGTTTTTCAGCAAAGGGACCAGGACGACTGATCCGTGTAAAGGAAATAATGAATGGGGCCATGTATCGTGAGATTTTTAGTGAAAACCTCCTTCCATCAGCAAGGGCATTGAAGATGAAACGTGGCTGGGTCTTTCAGCATGACAATGATCCCAAACACACCGCCCGGGCAACGAAGGAGTGGCTTCGTAAGAAGCATTTCAAGGTCCTGGAGTGGCCTAGCCAGTCTCCAGATCTCAACCCCATAGAAAATCTTTGGAGGGAGTTGAAAGTCCGTGTTGCCCAGCGACAGCCCCAAAACATCACTGTTCTAGAGGAGATCTGCATGGAGGAATGGGCCAAAATACCAGCAACAGTGTGTGAAAACCTTGTGAAGACTTACAGAAAACGTTTGACCTGTGTCATTGCCAACAAAGGGTATATAACAAAGTATTGAGAAACTTTTGTTATTGACCAAATACTTATTTTCCACCATAATTTGCAAATAAATTCATTAAAAATCCTACAATGTGATTTCCTGGATTTTTTTTTCTCATTTTGTCCGTCATAGTTGACGTGTACCTATGATGAAAATTACAGGCCTCTCTCATCTTTTTAAGTGGGAGAACTTGCACAATTGGTGGCTGACTAAATACTTTTTTCCCCCACTGTATATATATATTTTGTCACGATCGTCGTTAAGAGAGGAGGACCAAGGCGCAGCGTGATGAACGAACATGTTTATTTATCATTAGCGATAAACACGGACAGTAAACAAAAACAACAAACGACTCGTAACTTCCTAGGTAACATAGACCAACACGGAACAAGAACCCACAAACACAAAGGGAAAAACAGACAGTATAAATATGGCTCCCAATCAGAGACAACCAGCCACAGCTGACACTCGTTGCCTCTGATTGGGAGTCACTCAGGCCAACATAGAAATAAACAACCTAGAACTCCCAACATAGAAATACACCACAATGAAAGAACACACCCTGGCTCAACATATAGAGTCCCAGAGCCAGGGTGTTACAGTACCCCCCCCTAAAGGCGCGGACTGCGACCGCGCCTCAACTAGAGCAAAACAGGGGAGGGCTGGGTGGGCATTCCTCCTCGGCGGCGGTTCTGGCTCCGGCCTTGCCCACCACCCTCCAATAAACCCCCCATAGCGCCCCTGGTCCGGTCTGGCCCCGCTGGCTGGAGCTGAACTGGACGTAGCAGGAGCGGTTAGCTTCAGCTCCGTAGTGGAGCAGTTGACCGGTACCCTACCAGGCACCGGTGACCCAGGCACGGGTTGTGCTGGACTGACGACTTGCACCCCTGGCTTGGTGCGTGGAGCCGGAACGGGCCGGACCGGGCTGACGACTCGCACCCCTGGCTTGGTGCGTGGAATAGGAACGGGCCGAACCGGGCTGACGACTCGCACCCCTGGCTTGGTGCGTGGAGTAGGAACGGGCCGGACCGGGCTGACGATGCGCACCCCTGGCTTGGTGCGTGGAGTAGGAACAGGCCGGACCGGGCTGGCGACGCACACCGTAGGCTTGGTGCGAGGAGCAGGGACAGGCCGGACCGGGCTGACGATGCGCACCCCTGGCTTGGTGCGTGGAGTAGGAACAGGCCGGACCGGGCTGGCGACGCACACCGTAGGCTTGGTGCGAGGAGCAGGGACAGGCCGGACCGGGCTGGCGACGCACACCGTAGGCTTGGTGCGTGGAGCAGGGACAGGCCGGACCGGGCTGACGATGCGCACCCCTGGCTTGGTGCGTGGAGTAGGAACAGGCCGGACCGGGCTGGCGACGCACACCGTAGGCTTGGTGCGAGGAGCAGGGACAGGCCGGACCGGGCTGTCGACGCACACCGTAGGCTTGGTGCGAGGAGCAGGGACAGACCGGGCTGGCGACGCACACCGTAGGCTTGGTGCGTGGAGCAGGGACAGGCCGGGCCGGGCTGTGGAGACGGATAGGAGACCTGGAGTGAAGAGCTGCCACAACCCGTCCTGGCTGAATGCCTACCTTCACACACTCTGTGTGAGGCATCAGCACAGGACGTACAGGGCTGTGTACCCGTACTGGCATAACAGCACGTGACACTGGCGCAGGATATCCGGGACCGAGGAGAGGCACTGGAGGCCACGAGCGCTGAGCCGGCACACTCCGTCCTGGCTGCATGCCCACCTTCACACAACACGTGCGGGGTGCTCGCACAGGACGTACCGGACTATGCCGGACCACTCGTGGCACAGTACGCAGCTCCGCATACCCCGGAACCTGACCAGTCTCATGCTGCCATGCCTGAGTACGGGGAGTTGGCTCTGCTCTCCATCCAGGCTCCGCCAACCTGCCTTCTGGCCCCCCAAACCCGGTGGCCTCCTCTCCAAATCGCCCTGTGGCAGCCTCCTGCTGCCCAGCCGCCCATGCCGTGTGCCCCCCCCCTAAAAAATTTTTGGGGTTGCCTCTCGTCCGTCCGACGATGACACTGCTGACGTCGCTGCTCCTCTCTCGCCAGGGCCTTAATCCTAGCCCATGGCCCTTTGCCCCCGAGCATGTCCTCCCAGGACCACACTTTGCCCACCTGGGCCATCGCCAACTTCTCCATCTCCTTTCCCGGCGCTTCCTCCCATGTCCAGTCTGCCTGCTCCTGGACACGCTGCTTGGTCCTTGTTTGGTGGGTTCTTCTGTCACGATCGTCGTTAAGAGAGGAGGACCAAGGCGCAGCGTGATGAACGAACATGTTTATTTATCATTAGCGATAAACACGGACAGTAAACAAAAACAACAAACGACTCGTAACGTCCTAGGTAACATAGACCAACACGGAACAAGAACCCACAAACACAAAGGGAAAAACAGACAGTATAAATATGGCTCCCAATCAGAGACAACCAGCCACAGCTGACACTCGTTGCCTCTGATTGGGAGTCACTCAGGCCAACATAGAAATAAACAACCTAGAACTCCCAACATAGAAATACACCACAATGAAAGAACACACCCTGGCTCAACATATAGAGTCCCAGAGCCAGGGTGTTACATATTTGCGAGAAGAAAAAAAACATATGGGGGATTGGAAGTGATGCAGACAATTACATTGATGGAAGTTACAATCTATCTGCAATATGAAAGCTGATAGATTGTAACAGCTCAAATAAGCAAAGAGAAATGACAGCCCATCATTACTTTAAGACATGAAGGTCAGTTAATCAGGAAAATGTCAAGAAGTTTCTTCAAGTGCAGTCGCAAAAACCATCAAGCACTATGATGAAACTGGCTCTCATGAGGACCGCCACAGGAAAGGAAGACCCAGAGTTACCTCTGCTGCAGAGGATAAGTTCATTAGAGTCCTCTGTAGCTCAATTGGTAGAGCATGGCGCTTGTAACGCCAGGGTAGTGGGTTCGATCCCCGGGACCACCCATACGTAAAAATGTATGCACACATGACTGTAAGTCGCTTTGGATAAAAGTGTCTGCTAAATGGCATATTATTATTATATTATTACCAGCCTCAGAAATTGCAGCCCAAATAAATGCTTCTCAGAGTTCAAGTAACAGACACATCTCAACATCAACTGTTCAGAGGAGACTGCTTGAATCAGGCCTTCGTGGTCGAATTGCTGCAAAGAAACCACTACTAAAGGACACCAATAATAAGAAGAGATTTGCTTGGGCCAAGAAACACGAGCAATGGACATTAGACCAGTGAAAGAGAGTGATGGAGTGCTGCATCTTATAACCTGGCCTCCACAATCACCCGGCCTCAACCCAATTGAGATGGTTTGGGATGAGTTTGACTGCAGAATGAAGGAAAAGCAGCCAACAAGTGCTCAGCATATGTGGGAACTTCTTCAAGACTGTTGGAAAAGCATTCCAGGTGACTACCTCGTGAAGCTGGTTGAGAGAATGCCAAGAGTGTGCAAAGCTGTCATCGTGGCTACTCTGAAGAATCTAAAATACTACATGATTCCATATGTGTTATTTCATAGTTTTGATGTCTTTCTACAATGTAGAAAATAGGAAAAATAAAGAAAAACCCTTGAATGAGTAGGTGTGTCCATACATTGAAAATATTTCATTGTCTGTGATCAGGTCCACATTGGGTAGACATCAATAGAAAAATAGGAAACTACTATGAAATAATACATTATTTAAGTTGTGTATATTACTTTGTTTATATTTGATGACTATTATTTTTAATTACTTAAAGTCATCATCTCATCTCTGCTCAGGCAGTAGCAGCCAGCCAGCCAGCCAACGTTATCTCGTGCTCCCCATACTGTATAGGCTAGTTTGTCAGAGCTGTCTGGCAAACCATTTGACTAGTTCTTCAAAGTCAAAAAGGCATACTTTCACAAACTGTCTCTATCCCTCTCTCTCGTCTTTGTGTTCTGTACACTCCTCTCTCATGCGGTCTGTGTGTATCTAACCTAACGTAGCAGGCGTAAAAGTGTATCCATCTCTGTCCGAGACGGAAAAAGGCGCAATGGATTATGGTCATTGTAGTTAATTACCACGTTTCTGCGCTGAACTAGGTTGAATATTTGTTTAATGAAAACTACAACTCCCTTCACCCCAGTGTCCCACTTAGTTCTTGACTTGATTTCTCTCGTGAATTATTTGATTTCGAGAAACGGTGCATTGGGCTCACAAAAAACGAACTAAATGCAATTCAAGTAATTGAACTGATGTTGGTCAACAAAATGTTGGTTAATCGCTCAGCACTACCTAGTCAGTAGTGAGAGCACATGGTGCAGAGACAGATCCTCTCCACACCACCTGGTAAAACTGACCTGCCAGGTAGGAACGACCTGTCAAGTGAGACGCCCAACCCTGAGAGGGTGGGAATGAGGATCTGATGGTTTACGGTGTCCGCCTTAAAGCATGACTGGTTAGGGTCAAGAAGATTGTTCTGAGAGAGATAACGAGAGAGTTGGCCAGAGACAGCACACTGTGTTTTAGAAAGGAAAGAAAGGAGGGATACCGGTCTTTGTTTTTTTACATCAGAGGGGTCGAGTTTTGGTTTCTTGAGGAGGGGAGCGACTCTGGCCATCTTGAAGTCAGAGGGGATGCAGCCAGTGGTAAGGGATGAGTTGATGAGGGAAGAGAGGAATGGGAGGTCTCCAGAGATTGTCTGGAAAAGGGAGGAGGGGATGGGGTCAAGTGGGCAGGTTGTTGGGCGGCTGGACATCACTAGTCGCATCTGGAGAGAGAGGGGAGAAAGAGGTCAAGGCGTAGGGTAGTTCTGTGTGAGTGGGATCAGTGGACTCAGTAGGCTGAGTGAATGAGGAGTGGATGTCGTCAACCTGTTTTTCAAAGTAGTTGTGTCACGATCGTCTACCAATGAGGAGGACCAAGGCGCAGCGTTGAAAGCGAACATATTTATTAAATTGGAATGATCACACGATCAAAACAACAGGCGATAACGTGATGTCTACGGTTATACACAAACCAAAATAGAACAAAATCCCACAAACCCGAATGAAAAACAGACAGTTTAAATATGGCTCCCAATCAGAGACAACCAACGAACAGCTGACACTCGTTGCCTCTGATTGGGAGTCACTAAGGCAAACACAGAAAACAACAAACCAGAACCCCCAACATAGAAACACACCACATAGAACAAACACACCCTGGCTCAACAACTAGAGTCCCATTGCCAGGGTGTGACAAGTTGACAAAGTTGTCTGCAGAGAGGGAGGGGGAGGAGGTGGAGGATTAAGGAGGGAGGAGAAAGTGGAGAAGAGTTTCACAGGAAAACTATAATTGTATACTAAGTGGCTCATCTTTTAAATGATTGCGTACATTTATACCAGGAATTCCTATCTGAGGGTGTTTTCAATTAATTAATTAGAGTTGTAAACTTAAAGCACGCTTTGGCCTTCTCTTTAGCATCTTTACTTCTGCCTCATTGACTGACATCAAATCCATATTTAATAGTGTTACCACTAAAGGTGCAATTGTCAGTGAGGTGTCTTTGAGCTAACATATCAGGAATGATTTGAATTATTTATTTGTGCCTTTGTGATATTCAGTCAAGGATCTTCCATGAGTGTTATTGATGTGTGGCTAACGACATCAAAGACAAGAGAAAGCTTTTGATACACCTGCCACATTAAATTACTCCCCGCTTTATATCCCTTTAGAGAGGGACAATTGTTGAGGAAAACACCTGATTAACTGACTGAAGGATCATGTTTATGAATGGTTGTTACTCACAGGTCCTGCACCACTATGTACTGATGTGGGATCAGTCCGTCCACACCGTTGTGCCGGCCCTCCCACCAGTCCTCAGAGGCGCGGTGGTACAGCAGCAGCGACGCCCCCTTCTTAAAGGACAGCTCCCGGGGGGTGCGCCCCACATAGTCAAACTTAGCTATGGCCTCAATCTGCTCCATCTCTGTGGACATAAAGAACAAAGGGAGAGAAACATCAGTCACAACCTGGACCAGCTTCATTTCCAGGTGTTATAACATATCTCACACCCCATTGAGATGTGTGGACAGAGTAGCCTGACCTGTGTATGAGTGTGACCCAATCCAGCTGCTTCACCGAGTTCATTAATATAAATAAGGAGCCCCTTGCTCTAATTACTAAGACCTAAACCATGTGGCCAAACAATGAGAGCATGTCTTCATGTTCTCAGACAATGGCCTCAGGTCTCTGTGGTCTGTGATCAATTCCACAGTACAGTAGAGTACACTACTTCTCCAGACAGAGTTGTGATTGCCTGGGGGCTCAATTTAATGGCTGAGTTTGTTCTTCAGACCCTCAAATCAAACACAGGAGTATCTGAGAGACAAAGAGCGAGAGGGAGAAGAGGGAATATCTGAGTTGAAGATAAATAGAATGAGATGCAGCATTACAATATAAACTATACTCTCTAACAGAGGGGATGGTTATACTGTTTGAGTGATACACTTAGATTCCAAGCATTGTTGTGAGTTGAAGATGAGCCGTCATTGAGTTCCACACAGCTAATTGGCCAGTGTTACCTAGTGTTGATGTTTCAGTGTAACATTTCTAGTGTTGATTCAGGAGTTAAATTTTACATTTACATTTTAGTCATTTAGCAGACGCTCTTATCCAGAGCGACTTACAGTTAGCGAGTGCATACATTTTCATACTGTAAGTGTGAAATTAACACTCAGTGGTGTAAAATAGCCCCGGTGTTGATGTTAATAACCAGTGTTGAGTGTGAGAGTGTGATTGGGTCAGTTTTACTCTGTGGAGAGTAAAACAGTCCCATCAAAACCACGCCCATCTTTAACAGATTTCACAGCATGCTCTACTGCAAGTAGACATTTTTCTGGATTGTTTTTCATATCTGTGTACATTGATTGATTTATTAATCTTATGTGACACAAATATAAATGACATGCATTTTTCTAAACTAATCCAATCAGTTAGTTAGATTTGTTGCACCCGTTACTGAAATGGTTGTTCCAGTTTAAATGGTTTAGGTAGTCTCCTTACAATGTTCCTAACCCTGACAGTCATTCTGAGTGCAGGTTGCGGGTGAATAAAAAATTCCAACTTATTGGATTTCCCATCTCTGGCTGGATTCCAATAGGAATTACACATCACTTTGCAAGGCTGCATAACGTGACTTGCAGGCCTGATGTGGCCTGGAAACCAGGAGGTTCCTAACACAGCAGGCCTTACGATGTATAATTTATTGTCCTAAAGAGTTTAATTTTAATGATAACATTCGCCTCCAGTAGGAACTCACTTGGTGAAGTCCACAGGACTGAAAATGAATGAATTCAACAACCATGTCTCTGTCACTAACAAATGTCCTTTATCCAACACGAGCGACCTCGTCAAGAGATACGGACCTCTTTGCGTAATGGTTCAAAATACAACATGTGGTGTTATTGCATAACCCTAAAAGTGTTAATTCCCTAACACTGACAAAGTGTAACAGCGTCAGAACTAAGCAGTGTTAATTTAACACTGAAAAGTGTGGACCTGTATAGACACCTGCCCAGTGTTAAATTTAACACTGTCAGTGTTGATTTAAAACTGGAGAATTTGCTGTGCAATCAACACCAGTGCCACCAATGAGGACATCACAACTCTGCTCAAGGGTAACACTGTATTCTGATCAGGGAACACTACTATCCTAACAGCTAGTAGACTGGTTGACAACACATTAAATCCAATGACTTGGTCCTTTAATGGCATTATGGGTCCCAACACACCAAACTACTCACACACTGAGCACACACCAATAGCCAGAATAACCAACCTTCATGATGTTGCCAGCCTCTTGATAGAACAGACACACAAAGGCACAGGCTCTATTTGTCCGTTAGCAAACATCAGTCCCCATTCAACACTGGACCAGAGGAGATTAGAAGACCTGTCTCTGCTACAAGCCCTCTATCCCACAGGGACGGTGCCAGGGGAGGGGGTATGACCGGGTGAGGGGGAGGTATTGCTACGCACGCACGGACACATGCCCACGCACACACCCTGCGTCCAAGCTGATATCAATCACACAAAGAGCCTGATGACACATGCAACCTAGAGAAACTAATTTTTGCTTGGGGACATGTCCCATAGAGATATGCACATTTAGTGAGTGTTCAAAATAAAAAGGGATCTAAGCTAGTCCCCAGGCTGTCAGATTTCCCATCTAGATTTCCCTGACTGGGCGGAGGGGGTGTGTTTGTACGTGGCAGGATGGCCTTGGCCACTGGTACTACAGCCACGCCTCATTGTGTCTCTATGGCCCAGACCAGACAGACAGACAGAGCAGGAGTCAGCCGGGGGTTAAGCACATGTATAAAATAAATCGTCTCCCAGCAGGAAATCTCCAAGCCAACCAGAAAGCCCAATCAGTTACATTAGGAGCTCCATCCAGGGGTGAAATTATCTACAGAGACAGGGAGAGCGAGGGAGGAAGAGGAGGAGAAGAGAGGAGAAGGAGAGAGGAGGAAAAGGGAGGAGAGAGCGAGAGAGAGAGCGAGAGCGAGATAGAAGGACAGAGACAGGGTAACATTGTCTCTCTTTGTCCCCCTCGTTCCAAGAGTAGATTCAGCCTAAGGCTTTTAGACCACTTAAATAGAGCGCTCGCTCTCTTCCTCAGAAACACAATAACACATGTACAGGTAACTGCCAAAACAAAGGAAACATTTCAGTAAATGAGGGATACAAAGTATATTGAAAGCATGTGCTTCCACACAGGTTTGGTTCCTGAGTTAATTAAGCAGTTAACATCCCATCATGCTTATTTTGGTTACCATGGCTTTAAAAGAGGCGTTTCAAAGGAGCATAGGGGGTTTAAAGAACAGTTTAAAGGGTGTGTGTGTCTCAGTCACCAGATCTCAACTAAATTGAACACTTATGGGCGATTCTGAAGTGGCGCCTGTGACAGCGTTTTCCACCACCATCAACAAAACACCAAATGATGGAATTTCTCGTGGAAGAATGGTGTCGCATCCCTCCAGTAGAGTTCCAGACAAGGCGCATTGAAGCTGTTCTGGTGGCTCGTGGTGGCCAAACGCCCTATTAAGACACTTTATGTTTATTTTGGCAGTTACCTGTACAGTTGAAGTCGGAAGTTTACATACACCTTAGCCAAATACATTTCAACTCAGTTTTTCACAATTCCTGACATTTAATCCTAGTAAAAATTCCCTGTCTTAGGTCAGTTAGGATCACCACTTCATTTTAAGATTGTGAAATGTCATAATAATAGTAGAGAGAATTATTTATTTAAGCTTTTATTTCTTTCATTTTGGCCCACGCCTCCTGACAGAGCTGGTGTAACTGAGTCAGGTTTGTAGGCCTCCTTGCTCGCACACACCTTTTCAGTTCTGCCCACACATTTTCTATAGGATTGAGGTCAGGTCTTTGTGATGGCCACTCCAATACCTTGACTTTGTTGTCCTTAAGCCATTTTGCTACAACTTTGGAAGTATGCTTGGGGTCATTGTCCATTTGGAAGACCCATTTTTTCACATTCACATTTTAGTCATTTAGCAGCTGCTCTTATCCAGAGCGACTTACAGTTAAGTGAGTGCATTAATTTTTTCATACTGGTCCCCCATGGGAATCGAACCCACAACCCTGGCGTTGCAAGCGCCATGCTCTACCAACTAATGCCATCTATTTTGTGAAGTGCACCAGTCCCTCTTGCAGCAAAGCACCCCCACAGCATGATGCTGCCACCCCCGTGATTCACGGTTGGGATGGTGTTCTTCTGCTCGCAAGCTACCCCCTTTTTCCTCCAAACATAACGATGGTCATTATGGCCAAACAGTTCTATTTTTGTTTCATCAGACCAGAGGATATTTCTCCAAAAAGTACGATCTGTGTCCCCATGTGCAGTTCCAAACTGTAGTATGGCTTTTCTATGGCGGTTTTGGAGCAGTGGCTTCTTCCTTGTTGAGCGGCCTTTCAGGTTATGTCGATAAAGGACTCGTTTTACTGTGGATATAGATACTTTTGTACCTGTTTCCTCCAGCATCTTCACAAGGTCCTTTGCTGTTGTTATGGGCTTGATTTGCACTTTTCGCACCAAAGTACGTTCATCTCTAGAAGACAGAACGCATCTCCTTCCTGAGTGGTATGACAGCTGCGTGGTCCCATGGTGTTTATACTTGCATACTATTGTTTGTACAGATGAACGTGGTACCTTCAGGCGTTTGGAACTTGCTCCCAAGGTTGAACCAGACTTGTGGAGGTCTACCATTTTTTTTCTGAGGTCTTGGCTGATTTCTTTTGATTTTCCTGTGATGTCAAGCAAAGAGGCACTAAGTTTGAAGGTAGGCCTTGAAATACATCCACAGGTACACCTCCAATTGACTCAAATGATGTCAATTAGCCTATCAGAAGCTTCTAAAGCCATGACATCATTTTCTGGAACTTTCCAAGCTGTTTAAAGGCACATTCGACTTAGTGTATGTAAACTTCTGACCCACTGGAATTGTGGTACAGTGAATTATAAGTGAAATAATCTGTCTGTAAACAATTGTTGGAAAAATGACTTGTGTCATGCACAAAGTTGATGTCCTAACCGACTTGCCAAAACTATAGTTTGTTAACAAGACATTTGTGGAGTGGTTGAAAAACGAGTTTTAATGACTCCAACCTAAGTGTATGTAAACTTCCGACTTCAACTGTATGTCTGTCTGTCTGCAGTAAGGGAAAGGTCCCTGTGATCATCACAATATGACTCTGTTGTTCTCCAATAAAGAACAAATACTCAGAATCAACATACAAGCTGAAGGCCACAACAGTCAAACTAGGCCCACATTGTGGTTCTCTGATTTATATAGTATTCATGTAGTCCTTTAGTTCTAGCTTCAGCTAGAAAGTGTTGTTGTGTCTGTGCGGCCATGTGCTGTGTGGCCATGTCTCTAGGCTCGGTTTGAGGGCCGGGCTGTTGAGGGCAGCATCGCCTCAGGTCTGAGAAGAGCCAAGACAGGACCATGTGACTCTCATTCTCTCCAAGCATACTAATTAAACAGAGGGAGACCACGATCCAGCGCCAAGGGCCCTGCCCTGCCTGGCTGTGCCTCTGTACTCTCCTCTCCTCCCAGCTCTCTACAGGCAGAGCTGTGGGGGGCAGTCAGCCTTTGTTCTGCTGTTTGGTTCAGAGGGCTGGGGAGGGTGTCAGCACTCATTACTGACACACCCATCCCTACAGATGGGGCTCCCCGATATTGTTACCCTAGCCTAGCCTAGCATACAGCTATACACTTGGGCCTGCCCATTGAGAGCCAGAAGTATCTCTGGTGTTGTGACTGACTAGTGTTTTGGTTTTCAGAGTATGTTTAGTTTTAGCCAAATTATTCTGTCAGGGCTATGAGGAGAACCAAGAAAATACAAAGGCACAAAGGAGGAAGTCCCATGGGACCTGTTTACTACTGCTGAAGAAAGAGATGAGAGAGAATAAGAGTGAAAGGGTGCTACAAGGGGAGGTAGAGAGAGAGCGAGAGAGAGAAAGAGAGAGAGCTACATGGGGAGGTAGAGAGAGAGAGCGAGAGCGAGCAAGAGAGAGAGAGAGATGAGAGAGGTGGGGGTTGCCAACAATGTACACACAACCTTGTCTCCGGCTTCAAGCATGATGTGCTCCTTTGCAGCCCTAAGCTGTCACAGTCTGAGCTGTGCCTAGTTCTCTCCTTCAGTCTGAAGAACACACAGAATAAGGTCAGTCAGCGCTCAGGGCACCTCCATCTATACAGCCTTCTTACACTCCAGATCACATTCATACTGAGCACATCCAACCATCACACGCAATACCTCTGGCTTCGAAACAACCACATACAACCTTAAAACAAACTTTTATAACCTTATATCAAGGGCTCATCAGCTCAAATGTATGATTAATCTGCTGTTGTAATTGATATTACAGATCAATCTGTCCGTCTCTATTGGAGACATCTAGAGGTACATAGATAAATCACTGCCCCTGGTCTGACTCACTGCTTTAATACTGAACGGCTCATTGCATGAATTACATCCTGTATATATTAAGCTGAACGTTAACCCACGGCTACAGTACATTGGCTGTTTCTGCATCGTATCTCAATTATAATGGGAGGTCCAGTACAGACACAGAACTACAGTGCTGCAGTACACAGCAGAGTACCTTCCTGGGGAGGCAGACAGACAGACAGCAGGGCTACCAGACACAACCAACCCTCCATCTTTAACATAGACAGAACAGACTATGCTGTTATGTCATACTTTAGTAGTGTAAAGTATGACCACATGGCTAAACAGCAGTTCAGTTACAAAACCAAACACAACACATAGAGTAGCTAGTGAAACGGCAGACAACAGAAGGAAGGCGAGGGAAACAACACACGCTTTTGGAGTTCTGCAACAGCCAACTGGTTAATTAAGATTAGCTGTGTAGCCAGCTAGCTACAACACATTTATCTTAATCAATCACCCAAACAGTTCCTCTACAGAGTGTCTGAAGAAGTAAAGGAACCCCATGTTACTGACCGTCATCACTGGTGTGTGGCTCAGTCCCATTGTCAGCCTCATCGATGGTGCCTGGCTCACTGTGGGGGCTGTCACTGTGGACAGAGAGAGCGAGATGGATAGTCAATCAATGGTCAACTCAGACACACCCACAACACATGCATAGGTTAACTTATCTAAACTAATGCCTCCTTCAGGAAAGATGAGTTACAGGTCATACTTGGATCTGTTCCAAAGTAAAGGATTAATTGAACTAGGGGGTATTTATATCAGCATATTTCTCCAGGAAGTATCAGCTACATGTTAGTTTGGACCAGCTCCAGGTGAGGTATTAATTTAACTATACATGCTGGCTTGTAAGCCATCCCTGTGAGTTTTGATATACAAAACGTCCACAAGCAGTATTATTGGAGTCTGTGCACTAGAAATATTCAGTTCTACATTTACTTTGGAGCATCTGTATCACGAAAAATGGAATAAAAGGCAACAAAGAGAAAATACAATTTAAACAGTTACATAATGCATCCTTCCAGACAGATTGGCTCTTTAAGTAATTTATACCATTCTACATTTCTAGCCACTAGATAAAAGTAATTATCTTAGGGTATTATATCTAAACACTGTCTGTAAAAGCATGTGCTGAAGAAAATACCACCCCTTAGGAGTGTTAATGCAATAATGCTTTATAGCAATTATCTTAGCATCTTCAAATCTACTACACTCTAAATTCCCCTCTTCTCACCACATTATCAAGCAGGGTTATAATGTAGATGTTGTATGGGTGAGATCACACCATATGCTCGATCCTGGTGCTAAACCCAGGGTTACACAAGTTCAGTATTACTGCTTTAGCCTTAGCCATACTGTATGTCTTCAGTGCTTGTCTTAAAGGTGTTGACCTCCCAGGTCTAGCTACTACTCACCAGTACTCCTCTCCTCCAGTCATGCACTTCTCATAGACCGGCCCGTCCAGCTCGCGGTGGCTGGGGAAGATGACCTCGTTGTGGATGATGATGGTCTTGATGACCTCATTGACGTGTGCCTGGATGGCTACAGGGTCCTGTCCGTCGGGTATGGGCATCAGGGTGGGGCCGAAGCAGATAGCCAGGTTATAGGGATCCATCATGTTCTCATCACTGTACTGGGACAGGCTGGAGGGAAGGGATGAGGTTTGAGTGAGTGGGGTGAACCATTAGGTCGTGTTTGAATTATGAAGTGAATATCTGACGGGTGATTCCATTTTAAACGTATTTATAGTTATTTGTTTGCCAATAGAAGTTGTACATTTCCCAAATGCTTATTGAGTTCCCTTCTATAAATAAGGTTGAGTCTGGACTGTAGACTCTAGACTCTACAGGGAGTTGAGATCTGCATAATCTCCTCTACTACCTAAAGACAGCTCCATGTTGACTTGGCATCAGTCTTCGACCACAGCTTAGTGAGTACATCCTTAAACCCCCTCCCATTAGTTACCTTAACCCCCAACATCCCAGCTTAGCTAGCACATTCCTCAGTCTCCCTGTTTAGTTGTCGCCTAGATTCCCACACCCATCCAGCCTTAACAAGCCTGCCCTTATAACTTCACAGTTTAACAGGCCTATTAATAAGCCTTCCTGGTTTAGGGTGCAATGAGACCATCCTTCCTTCCAGCAGCATCCCAGTTAGGTACCAGGCCTACAGTACCTTCACACTCATAATCAGAGCAGAGTGATGTGGAGCAGTAAAGACCTACAGCTGGCCCAGAGACAAACTCTGTCTGTGGGGGGTATCAAACACAGAGATAAAAGTCAGGATGTGGAATCAAACTCTTTGTTCTGCAGGGGAACCAAGCAAAAGGAGTATAAAATAACAGTCCAATAAAACAGGGCAGGTATATTACTGGGTTGAGGGATGACTTTCCGAGTGGGCCCGTAAATAAGTTCTAAAGCGCTGCCGACAGACGCGGTAATAAATAGGACGTGAACAGTAGGGCTGTTCAATAACTCTTTGGAAAGTAATGCCATTTCCTCTGACTGCTGAAACAGAGATTCACAAGTTTTGCTGATTTAGTGCAATACAGTGACTCTGAAAGGTGTATAAAAGTTATAATTTCAGACTTTTACCCCATCCTGTTATACTGTATGCCCTTAGTGTATAGGTACTCTGGTATAAGGACTCTATTCAACAACAGAGGACTGTAAAACTTGACTTGTTAAGTCAATATGGCCGACTTACTGATTGAGGAAAGCGAACAGGTATCTCATGACGATGATGACGGTGCGAGGAAGAGTCACAATAATCTGCTGGACGTGATGCGCTCTCTCAGCTCCAGACTCCAGTTCTGAAACAGAGGAGGAGAAGAGAGAGTCAAATGCAGTTAATATGCACTCACTAACTGTAAGTTGCTCTGGATAAGAGCGTCTGCTAAATGACTAAAATGTTTAAAAAATGTAAAGAGTCATTACACCACCTGGCACTGGGATTAATGAGAGGAAAATAAAAACATGACATATTAATACAGGGGAACATTATGCTCCATTACACCACCATGATCTATTGAATATACAGAATGAGCCGACCTTATCAGGGGGCTGGCAGTCATACTGAGGGTACAGTAATGACAACACAAACACTTCTATCATTAATAGATATCCCCACCTCATTTAAACCAGAGGATATGGTGATTTGAGTGACTGGGCTATCTGGAGCAGGGGGGAAATACTGCAAAGCTGTGCTCAGTTAGTAGACTGATGTGGCCCCCTCGCTCCTCTCTTCCTATTGGGTTTCTATTAAATCATGGGCAGGCAGACAGCCATGGTGTTGAGATTGTTTCCATATGCTGCGCTGTGTGCCTCTCGTCCCTACCTTACCCCTCCCATAAAGCAGTGGGATTAGGGTGTTGTGGTGGGGAGTGATGATGTATCTTTGGAGCCGGAGGTTGGCTTCTCTCTCTTCTATTCTGATTCTATCTCTACTCAGTGACTGACGGTGAATAATCCAAAAGGCATGTACTGTACCGTAGCCCCAATGGTGCTATTTCACCACCCAGATGGGTAGGGTTATGGTACCATTTCAGTTACCCTGAACACATTTACTACATTGACCAACAGTGTAAGGTAGGGGCACCAGTGGGCTTTAGAGTCTACTCACTGATAGTAGAAATGAGGTCCAGGAAGCGTTCCTTGGGGAACAGAGGGTTCTCCAGGCCCCTGAAGTACAGCTTGAGGACCCCTGCCACTGAGTTGATGTCATGTTCATTCTGGTCGTCAATCAATGGGTCTTCACCTAACAAAACAATAGAGCAGAGTAGAGATATTAGTTTGGAGCATCTGACCACTGCAACAGAACTGAATCAGTTGATTGCTTGCTACACGTAGATGTTATATTATAGAAAATAATAGGTATATACTGTATGTCTGAAATTCAATGGGTTTGTCATGTTATTGATCCTGAGCTGTAGGAGAAAAACAGAAATCTAATCTATTACCAATTACCACCAATCTCACGGGGACCTACCTCTCTCAAATGAGTTTTTAATATCATTGACCTCCACCTGGGATCCAGGGACACGGAATATGCCCTGCTGCTGGAGCCCTGCAACAAGACATAGAAACATAATACTGAGTCTGAGCCCACCATTATCCCCACACCCAAACGGCCGCTATATGAAAGACCAATGGAAAACACACAACAGAGAGCAGGAAATATAATTTAGTGGTGAAGGGACGTGTGTTTTCTTTTCTTCCAAGAGAGGGCCCCTCGGTCAGTCTGCCGCATATGGTTTTTGTTAGAGAACCCCTAATCAGTTTGTGGGGGTTTCATTAGGTCTAGGGGGGTAGGGAATGGAGGGGGCGTGGCGGGGAGGGGAGGGGAGGGGAGGGGGTTACAGGCCTGGAGGCTACACCACTTTGGCTGGAGTCAGATGTGGAGGTGGACAGAAGGATGAAGATATGAGGAGGGAGGAAGGGAAGATTGGACTGATTTAGTAAACAAAGACCAAGGGTCCTGTCAGAAGTCCCTATGTGTGATGTGCTGCCACGCTCCTGTCACGTTATTCTATATTCAAGCTGAGAGCACATGGGGCTGAGGTGTTAAATCATAGCAGGTTTGTCTCAACACCTGGAGATGTTTTAGTAAATGGATTACCTCTACTCAGAGGTTCTGTCATCTGTTATGAGATATGAAGTGTTCACAGTGGAGTTCACAGCTGTCTACTGGTGTTTTGAATACCCTTGAATACAGTCCAATGGTAGAAGCCATCAGTAAGGTGTGATTTTAGTAGACTTACCATACAAATTGATGTGTCGAATACAGCTCTCAACCACAAGAGGAATAGGTTGACCTGAATCCTGAAAGCAAATCATGGCAATAGTAAGACCAAAACATGGATGACTGACACTTATACAGTGACTAGAGAACTTTTAACCACAAATACTATACTGTCCATATTGATAGATTCTGTTGTTTATGTGAAGCAGCACTGCATAATAAAAAAACGTTTCAGCATACTGTATATAACAACCAATTAGGCCTTACTTCACATTATTCTAAAAGAAGAGGCAAAGCATTGATTATTCTAGGCCTGCCCTGCACCCCGCCATAAAGAAACAAATGCCTCTTCCTGATGGCTTCATAAACAGCAGTGTCCACCAACATTTATATGAGCAGCATTAAAATGACAGATAGAAACCATTACTATTCACAGCCCCCTGTTACAGCAAGCAAATAGTCATGAAACAAGTGGAGCAGCAGTGACATGCTTTTGGAGCTCATTAGTATGACTACGTGTGGAGGAAAGCAGAAATCAGCATGTAGAGCTATTCGTGTAATAGTTTTCATTAGGCCCACTCTACAGCTCCGTGCCACGCGCCCTACCTCCCATCCTACCACCCCCCCACTGATAGTACCTGGTTGCGGGTACGGGCATTCCGTCTTCCCCTGGGACAGAAAGCAGCACAGCAAGGAGGTGCAGAGGAAGGGAGGCAGAGAGGCAACACAGTTAGAGAAGCACAGATGACAGATAGACAGAAAGAGCCTCCTCCGTAGGCCTGGAGGATAAGCACAGGTCAGGGGCCACTGGGATGGCTTGAGATGCAGTGAGATGTGGGTGCATTGAGGGAATCAACTAGCACAGGGATCTCTGCAGAGCCATTATGGGGACTATGATAAGCAGTATCCTCACGTCTGAGGATAAGCAGAGGAGAATCTGTGCTACTGCTACATCTGACAGAATAGGGAGACACTAACCCACTGCCACCCTGTCTGTGTGCATCGTCAGAGCCATGGGAGGAGAGGAAGTGGAGGTGAGGTTAAAGACAGTGGTTACAGGATGAGGGAGAGCAGTGAGCAGGAAGAGCGAGAGAGAGGGAGAGAGTGGGCCCTAGCGGCCCTCCTCCTCCAGCCCCACAGGGTAGCTCATTCACACAACCCAGTGTGAATGAGCGGGGGGTGGGGTACCTTGATGAAGGTCTCCATATTGCCGTTAAACAGCTTATGGTTATAGACTGAGCGCGGCCTAGGCTTCCGCATTTTCTGTGGTTTAGGGGGGAGAGTGGGGGGCCTGGGGAGATGGCCGGTGAGGAGGGGAACAAAAACACCATATGCTGTGAAACAGTACAACGAACACGCAAGGCTGAAATGCAGGTATGAAAACATCATCTCTCAATAGCCCTGACTTCCGCCTTCCCAAATATCCCCCTGTACTCTGTTTATCAAGAGGAAATGTGTGTAGGCAGGAGGAAGTGATCCACATCCAAATGTTGAACATTTAACCAAAACGAGACGTTTTATTACTGGTGTGTGTTATTTAAAGCTGAAAGGCTATGCCCTGTAATGAACCCCTAAACAGTGCTAGGCTGGGCTTTGCTGCTGGGAGGTCCTGAGGGGCTGTATGGCCGGAGGCGTCGGGTCCCTTATAAAACCCACTCTGACTGACGTATTGAAAACTTGACTCCAAATGTATAGCTTAATGTAAACATTATTAACCAGAGCTAATAAAATCAAGCACACCTGCTGATAGTTCAGGTTATCCCACCCACCCGCACACACACTAACAGCTACCCAGCATTCCTGATCCATCTGCACTGCGGTCCTGAAGCCCTTCCCAGAGACAGACAGATCAGTGACACATACCGCACTATCCTCTCTGCCATCCAGACAGAACTCTAAACACAGCCTCAACCATTCTGCTCATTGTTGCAACACATGATGCTTAGGTTTGTATTAACTCCTGGCAATAAGGTTAATGGAGTATAAAACAATGGATGTATGTGAACAAGATGCTCTGAGAACTCCATACTGTATGATCTGCCGTAGTTTATTCCTTTACTCTCTATTAGACACCCACTGAAATCAAATAACCTTATAATATATATTATATTGTATGCACCATGAGAGTAGTTATGTCAAAGGCAGGGGATTTGAAATGGTTTAGTTTTCTTAAGGCATCTTACCTCGTAGTCCCACATTCAGCCCTTTCTCCTGGAAACACAGAAGAAGAGAGAAATGTCATTAAGAATATGAGTGCATGGCATGCACAGTGTGCAGGCTAACTCCTGCTCCTCTATCAGGGCTCAGTGAAGGATTTAATGGGAATAGTCAAAGCTATTGAGGGAGAGCTGAATGGTCTAGGGACAACAGCATCCTTGAGACAAAGGCATTGAGCTGTCACCATAGAAACTCCAGAGGGGACCCTGTGGGGGGCAGGCCCACTCCCTCAGGGAAGAAAAGGGGCTCTGGGTGCGAGGCGGAAGGCAGGGGGACTGGGGGTACATCTCACACTGGTGACACTGAGCGATGTCTGCGCTGGCTCACTGAGCCCTTTGTCCCAAAGCCCTGCGCACATCTCAACACACACAGCAGCACATGTACACACACAGCAGCACATGTACACACACAGCAGCACATGTACACACACAGCAGCACATGTACACACACAGCAGCACATGTACACACACAGCAGCACATGTACACACACAGCAGCACATGTACACACACAGCAGCACATGTGCACGCAAAAACACTAAACCCAACCCAAACTCACACACTTTCATGAATACAAGTTCTCCCTCTGTCTTTCTCACACGCACACGCACACACACAACCAATAAACCTTGCTAGTCTAGCCTTAGGTAAAGACAAGACATTGAGTATAGGTTAGGCAATGAAGAAGTCAGTCAGTCCTTATTACTGTTATTCGTATGCATCAGAAAGGTCCTCCCACTAACCACAGCTTTAACAGCCAATAGTTAATAAATAGAGTTTAGTTGCTAGGGTTGAGAAAGGCCCTTTGTCTTTTAAATATAATCAATTGAGCATTGACTGAATGTGCCTCATTGTGTACAGCAAGCATAAAAAGTACAGTACACTAGTCCAGCATTCTGTTGTTCCCTTTCTATCAGCTTTAGAATGAGAGACGAGAGTGATGACTGACCCATTTCTCTATGCATAATGTTGGCAGTAGATGAGACTAGCAGTGTGGTCTCTGGAGCGTTCATGTGGAGAAACAACAGTGCATTTCCTGCCAGTCATTCCAGTGAGTGATAGCCTAGCCTAGCTCAGCTCAATGAACCCAGAAATTACACCCCCTTTCTCCAGCATGGGCAAAGCACAGGCTGGCTATACAAATTCTGTTTTAATTTCATATCCAAACATAAGGATTTAAGTGTCTCATTATAACTGCAAGAATACCGTAGCAAATAACACTTTGCTAAGCCCCACCCCCTTTGGTTACTTTTGCAACCTTGGACAACCTTTTTCCTGGAAAGCCCAATTCCCCATTAAACGACTGGTGAAATCCTCTCACAATGATCTCAAACTGTGTTTTTAATACACAATGGAATTAAACACAGACTACCCCTTGCTAATCAGGAAACTCTTGGATATGTTGTGGTGGACTTCCATTACAATTGCTTCACGGGAACCTGGTAAAATTCTGTTTGTGTAGCTAGCCACTGAATAGCTCTGAATTCACTGTCAGCATACAGTCAAAGCTATAACCACTTTTGGAGCTAACTAGTGCATTCAAATCGTATCCTGATGTCGACAGCAGATAGCAATGATATGAACATAAATGTTGAGAAAACAAGTGATATTAAGTGGCTAGTGAGACTGAGAGCTAGCTAACCTGCTGAGCCAGCAAACAATTAAGCTAACAAAAGTAGAATTTCGGATTTGAAAAATACTTCATTAACAGGTTCTGCATTTCAGGAATCACAGCACCAAGTACTCCTGGTGCACTGTTCAATTATTTAGCCATTAAAAAAAGTATTAGCCTCACTGGCTTTCAACAGATTTAAATGTGAGCATGTCCGAGGTGTTGTCTTGACAACAGTTGCTATTAATTCGATTGCAATTGGTTGCCCCAAATTATGGGGCGGGGCTTAGCAAAGGGTCAATTGGTGACTGAGTACTTTTGCTAAATGAGCCGAATGCTTTATGTAAAAGCTGCTAACTCGAGGTTTCAGTATTCTAAACCAACACATCAACTACAGCTCCATAACCTAATAATAGGGAATTAATCATCACAATGGTGTAATTTTGTATAACTGTCTGTGAATTCTACCTGCGTTAACTGTAGATATTCATGGATGAAGATCTGTGATTTCCACCTACAACCCAGGAGGGTATGCTTTCAGGTTGGCAGCTATCCCAGCCATGTTGAGTAGTTTCAATGTTGACATAGTGTTGTAGTAATCTATACAGCTATGTCTGATGTGTGCACCATGTGGTATTCTCCATGGTCACTAATAACACATTCATGCACGTACACACACACACACACACGCTTAATGAGCAGGCCTGATTGATCACCTCAATAATTAAGCATGTTTGGTACCTGCAGCCACCATATGTCACACCCATACAAGTCCGTATTGCCCAGCGACAGCCCTGAAACCTGAAGGATCTGGAGAAGGTCTGTATGGAGGAGTGGGCCAAAATCCCTGCTGCAGTGTGTGCAAACCTGGTCCTCTGTAGCTCAGCTGGTAGAGCACGGCGCTTGTAACGCCAAGGTAGTGGGTTCGATCCCCGGGACCACCCATACACAAAAATAATAATAAAAATAAATAAATAAAATGTATGCACGCATGACTGTAAGTCGCTTTGGATAAAAGCGTCTGCTAAATGGCATATTATTATTAAGACCTACAGGAAACGTATGATCTCTGTAATTGCAAACAAAGGTTTCTGTACCAAATATTAAGTTCTGCTTTTCTGATGTATCAAATACTTATGTCATGCAATAAAATGCAAATGAATTACTTAAAAATCATACAATGTGATTTTCTGGATTTTTGTTTTAGATTCCGTCTCTCACAGTTGAAGTGTACCTATGATAAAAATTATATTATGCAAAAAATATTATGTAATTGTTTATATATTTCTGCCGAAACACGCTTTTAAATGGATAGTCATTTGCTTAATGACTGGAAGTCTATGGGAACAGCTAGTATGTCATTGCGCTGATGCTAGTAGCAATGCACCCACCCTTGCCATCACTGCTGAAAAGAATCCTAGGGGAAACACTGAGTGTGAGTGTGTGTGTGCGCGGCTATGCGCACACATGGCCCCATCTGGTTGCTCCTGCTGTCCCTCTCTATTAGGTGAACCCCTGGTGCATCAGCAGCTGCGGAGATAGGCCTGTGCTGCTGGGTGCTGGGATGGCCTGATTGATTGGGCGTAAACTGCTCATGGCTGAGGTGACAAGGGTCCCCCTGGGAGGGGCCTCTGTGAGAGGGGTGGGGTCTCTATTACCCATAATCCTCCAGGACCCTCCTAGAGGCTACAGCACAACATGCAGAGAGTAGAGGGGATTGTGATGTTATAGTGTTTCCTTATGATACCTTTGATGCACTTAAAGACCTCGCCTTTGAATATGAACTGAACTCCTCTTCCCTGTTTCACCCCTACTGCACCTTGAGGGGACACAAGTCCCTGTGGTGTCCTCCCTCCTCAGCCTGGTTCAGCTCTGCTCATTAGATAAGAGCACCACAACACTACTGGCCCTGAGGGCGGCCATTTTACAGACCCGTCACCTTTCCCAGGGATCCCTGGCTCATTATAAGCTAGGTGTTGACACACTAGGCCTGGTGCCTGCCATTAACATCATTGTGACCAGAAGAAATAGGAACATTAAGAGAAGGCATGTCGAACTAACATTGATGTCTATAGACATGACGTCATTGGTGGAGAGACTTAGGGCCCTTACCTTCTCCCAGTGTCTGCTTCAGGAGGTCATGCTTGGCCTGCAGTTTAATGATGAGGTTGCTGCCGTTCAGGAACTCCTTGAACTTCTGCAAACCCAGACAGACCAGATGAAGGTGTCAGTGAGTGAACAGTGTTAATGGGATGTGACTGGAACAGGCAGAGCCGCCCGCCATCCACCACGAAGGCCAGAGAACACAGTCAGTCTCACTCTGAATGGCACAAATTCAATCTGTTCCAAGGATAATTTAATTTCCATTGGATTTCCAAAGCATACGTGTTTTGTGGAATAGTGTGACTGCTGATGGCTTTGATGTGCACTAAACTGACACTAAAGGTCCTTTTAGTCAGGGAAAAAGGCTATGGTAGTACAGCTAGGTCTGTCACTTTAGTGTGAAACAGATATAACAGGCAGTTGCCCTCAAACATGGCTGCATATCTTAGGGCAAAACAGGCAGGTATGACAGCTATGTATAACAGGCAGGTATGACAGCTATGTATAACAGGCAGGTATGACAGCTATGTATAACAGGCAGGTATGACAGCTATGTATAACAGGCAGGTATGACAGCTATGTATAACAGGCAGGTATGACAGCTATGTATAACAGGCAGGTATGACAGCTATGTATAACAGGCAGGTATGACAGCTATGTATAATAGGCAGGTACTCACAGTGAAGTAGAAGACCTCTGTCTCCTGCTGGTTGGCCCGTCTCTTAGCCACGTTCAGTTTGCTCATGTAGGTCTCAGAGGCCACCGACTTGATGGACTCAGTGGAGCGGCTATGCTGGAAGGCATCAGACACATCAAAGTCCTCCACAGTCAGCATGTCCTGGAGCATCTGCATGGTGGCATCCAGAGTCTTCCTCACCTACAGCAAAGGCAAAGATTCAACAACTCAAACCATGATAAAAGAACCAGGATTTCCTCCTCATATGATCCAGGTCCTTTTGAACATCTTCAAGGTTCAAAAGTAAAACCACCCTATGCCACTTGCAAGGTCAAACGTGAGTGATCACTGGCATATCCCATTTCAAAGACAATAACAACGAATGACCTTTGATTGTAGCTGTCTGACACCTAACAGCCTTCACCCCCTAAGGCAGGTACAGGGCTCATTCCTAGGCAGCGTACCAGACGACCTGCCAGTCAGCCATTCATCAGAATAACAGAAGAATATGAAGAGCATTTGGCCTGGCTGGATGAAATGCCGGCTGTATGTAAAAGGGATGCAGGCTCTTTCTATACAGCACTGAGATTGATCAGGCTCATTCCCAGAGTGGCACGACTCGTCCATTACCCGGCAGTTATATGAAACGTTATGAGACATGATGAGAACCAGGGAGATATGAGATGAAGCTGAGGCGTAGCCATCAGGGCAGGCTGTAGCTAGCTAGCCAGGGTCATTAGCATCTCCATTAGCACCTGCATCCACTCAGAGGGAGAGAGAGCTGTGTGTGTATGCTGCCTGCTGCCTGTTGCCTGCTGCTCCCACTGAGAAGGACCACTCCTCACCACGCACAATAGACCATCATCAGCGATGTACTGTATCTACCTGGAACATGCATCCATTAGTGTTATCACACAAGCTCAATATCACAAGCTAAAGATCCATTCTCAGCTCCCAGGGAGTGTGTGTGGGCCACTAAATTGAAATTGTGGTGAGAGCTGAGAGCTGTATCTATAGTTCTGAGTTCTGGCATTTCAGAGACTTGGGCAACAGGGGCGACAGGGCGATCTCAGTGGGGTGATGCAGCAGACACACTGGGGGGATGGACGCTATCGTGAGCGCTCACCTCCTCGTTCTCGATCTTGAGCGTGGCTAGACGGGACTGCAGCTGGTGGTAGCGCATCAGTAGCTCAGTCTGCACAGGCTGCTGGGCACTCACCTGGCACACCTGAGGGGGCACACGTAGACAGAGGTAACTTTCAAAACAAACATCTTTCTCCCTTGTGCTAGTGCAAAGATACCATTTACTGTGTAGAAAAGTGACAGAATACCATATCAGTGATGATTTATTGTGAATGGGTGGGTCAGAGTTTGTTCAAATGGAATTGGATGGGGTGTCTTGTATTTAGGGGTGTTTGTGAGAGAGATGGATAGTGGCACCAGAGTCGAGTTAGAAGGCACAAAAACAAAACCATTCTGTACCTCACAGAATTGGAAAAAGCATGCTTAGAAACATTGTTTCTGTTGGCTTGAATGTACTTTCCATGGTTGAACAAATCTATTGGTTGTACTTGTAACTTGGATCAGTTTCAATAATGACAATCAATATAGTATGAATCTATAAATGTATCAAATGTATCAGTCATTTAACACCTCTCACCTCGTCCCCCATGTGGGGCAGGTACTCGAAGCACATGGGAGGGCAGAACACCTGGTTGTGCATGTCCATGATCTTGTGCTTGTCACTGCGGGAGTCCAGGTTGTCCACGGCGTTCTCAATGATGTCCAGGCCCTCGTGGCGACTAGTCTCCAGGTTGTACTCAGCTGACAGGTAGGTCCTGAAGGTACGCGCCAGGCTGGCGTGGTAGCCCAGGTCACAGCACTGAGATACAGGAAACACACTCATTATAGTATAGTATAATACAATAATGAATATAGGAGTAGAATATAATATAGGCATTTTTCTTGACCACATGACCTGACTGTAAGCCTACACCAAGGGTCCAGAGTTTTCTAGCTCAGGTCACATGACTAAGAACCTCCTGGCCCTAATTGTGAACAACCTGACATACCAGTCTGAATCCATTATACAAAAGTAAATGTGATAAACTCAGTCTTTATCATTCCCACGATTCAGTTAAACGATTCCTCTCATTTCCTACAAGCACGTTACTAACCTGACCTTTCAACATGAACTAAATTCCAAATTAGACACTGCTACAGGTTAACAGGCAGAAATAGAATAATAGAATAGACCGAATTAAAAGCGCAAGCACAGCAGGACACCTAGGACTATTAGCTCAACCATGGAGCTGCATAAACTAACCTAATTACTGTAGCCAAGCAGAGCAGAGCGGTGAGTGGGTTGTTAAGAGGCTGGAGGGGCCTGAGTCAGACTGCTTTGTGATTCACTAAACGCTCTTTAATAGACGCACAGGAAGTTGCACTCGGCTCCAACGATAAATCCCCATAGCAGCATTTATTTTATAACAGGGTCAGTGTACAATGAGGAAGGATACGGCAGCACAGAGCTCTTTATGGTACAGAGTTGTATTTCAACAGCCACATCCCATAACAAACACACTGGCAGGCTGTAATGAGACCCATGCCTTGATTTCATCAGGGCCCTTCAATCATGAGTAGATTGTAGCAGGAGTGCTGACAGGCAGAATAATGGTACTGAAGAACTGATTACATTGTTTATTTACATGCAAAAGACATCTGCGTTCTATTTCCATTTATTCTAATAGACAGGGCTGACTTTTGCAGTGTGGATGTACACTAGCACAACAGTTTTCAGCTGTGCTAACATAATTGCAAAAGGGTTTTCTAATGATCAATTAGCCTTTTAAAATGATAAACTTGGATTAGCAAACACAACATGCCATTGGAACACAGGACTGATGGTTGCTGATAATGGGCCTCTGCATGCCTATGTAGATATTCCATAAAAAATCAGCCATTTCCAGCTACAATAGCCATTTACAACATTAACAATGTCTACACTGTATTTCTGATCAATTTGATGTTATTTTAATGGACAACAAAAATGCTTTTCTTTCGAAAACAAGGACATTTCTAAGTGACCCCAAACTTTTGAACGGTAGTGTATGTTTTGATGTCTTGCTGATAGTGACTGTTTCTGTGTGACATGACAAACAGGCCCTTCTCCTCTGCCCAGCTCGTGGCGGCACGACCCAGCACAGCGAGTCATGCTCACAATCCCTTTCCCTGCAGGATGGCAGGATTTGGGATGACATGGCCCCTTTCGCATGCCAGACACAGGAATCAGCTCCAACAAAGCCTGTCTGGTGGACCCCTGTGTTGATGTTTAGAACTGTTTAAAATCTAGCCAGCCTCAAGCCTCTAAGTTCAATCACATCATATGCATACTCTGAATATGCAGGATCTCTGTATCCAACTCCCTGATCAGTGGAGAGTTTTACATTTTACATTTACATTTAAGTCATTTAGCAGACGCTCTTATCCAGAGCGACTTACAGGAGCAATTAGGGTTAAGTGCCTTGCTTAAGGGCACATCGACAGATTTTTTCACCTAGTCGGCTCGGGGATTAGAACCAGCGACCTTTCGGTTACTGGCACAACGCTCTTAACCACTAAGCTACCTGCCGCCACGCTCTTAACCACTAAGCTACTAGAGCTGGCCAGACAGGCCTAGGGCAATACCAGGGAGGGAGGGGGGAGGGGGCACATCTGGTGGTAGAGTCACCAGAACCACCAGGTAACCCGAGGCTGAATGATCCCTGCAAGAACCACCAGGTAACCTGGGGCTGAATGATCCCTGCCAACCACACTGGCCACACTGCTGCCTGTATGCACACAGCCTGCACCCAGACCCAGGCTAGGGTTTCCTCCCTCTAGCCAGTAGTGGTCTACAAAGCAAACTCGTTCACCAACCGTAATCACAGACTTCGCAGGCAGGCTTGCTGCTGGGGTGTGTTGGCTTTGCATTTTGAATTATGATGGTGGTTCACCTAGATATGGTATTTTCTGTCATGTAACTCTCCATTTCTATTTCTATAATCCAAATAATACTTTGAAGGGGAAGTTGTATTCTGTTCAACAGAACACATGTATTAGATACGGACCAACAGAAGAGGGTGAAAACCCTGATGTTATTGTAGATTTGAAGAATGAAGTAAGAGAGGAAAGTGTTTTGTTTTAAATAGATTCTGATGAGATTCTCCCTTCACTATCCTGTAAATCCAGTTTTCCTGTGGCTGTGGTTCCTCTCTGCCCTGTAGAAGTAGGAAGCACATTGGACCAGAGGAGTTTCTATGCACGTGTGAGTGTGTGCATGTGTCAACAAGGGTCATGTTTCACCATCAGTGTGTTTTGCTTGGCTCCCTAGGAGAGTGGGGTGTGTGACTGTGACAGTGACAGGCAGACACACATGCTCCGCTCCACATCTCTCAGCACAGCTCCCTAAAGGAGCCTCAGCCCTCACAACACTCCCAGATAGATGAGTGCATGACAGAGACAGGAGAGGAGAACAGGGGGAAGAGAAGAGCAGTAGGAAGGCATTCTGACTGTCAACTCTGATCCATTTCCATGACAGGAAGTCATCATTTATATTCTAGAAGAATCCTAACAATGCAATACAGCAAATGGGCTGCGAACACTAAAACAGGTGGTGAGAATATCTAGTGTAGCCACCAATGTTAGACCAACATTAGACAATCCTGCTGAGAGATACAATCAAAACTGTGTGCCTATCGCATACTTACATCAATCATATCAGCGACATCGTGGATGTAGTATTTCGCCACAACGGCATTCGTTGCTGCCAGGTTCAACAAATAGTCGTTGCGGGCTTTAGTGCACTTCAGCTTGTTCTCTGAGTACTTGGCTTGTCTCTGGGGGAAGGAGAGAAGAAAGAGAGAGAGAGTGAAAGAGAGAAAGAGGGGGGAAGAAGTTAATGGAATTAAGCAACGTTGAGTTTGCTAAATGGTACTTGCACAATAACATAGGAGTACGCTCTCTCTCTCTCTCTCTCTCTTCTCTCTCTCTCTCTCTCTCTCTCTCTTCTCTCTCTCTCTCTCTCTCCTCTCTCTCTCTCTCTCTCATCTCTCTCTCTCTCCTCTCTCTCTCTCTCTCTCTCTCTCTCTCTCTCTCTCTCTCTCTCTCTCTCTCTCTCTCTCTCTCTCTCTCTCTCTCTCTCTCTCTCTCTCTCTCTCTCTCTCTCTCTCTCTCTCTCTCTCTCTCTCCTCTCTCTCTCTCTCTCTCTCTCTCTCTCTCTCTCTCTCTCTCTCTCTCTCTCTCTCTCTCTCAGAGTGGTCGGCTTACACAATGGACCTGCACCCACTCTCACACAGCCTTACTATCCTATTCATTCACATAATACTGAGAGGGTCCCTCTGGCCTTAGCCAGCTAAAATGGACCCAGCATGATTCTAGCTGCCGCACAAAATACCACTTACAGAAGTAACTAGGCTGACAATGTACAGTACTAGCAGCAGTCCCAGCCAACAGCACTAGCTGTTAGAGATACTATGGTCATCAAGCCTTTAGGGCTGACCCCATTTAGTCGACTGGTCGATTGTTTAGTCGAGCAGTGGCAAATATATATAACAAAAATGATGGCACACGAGACACCTGTCTGATTCACGCCTGTCTGAGTGGACTAATCCATTGGGGATGGCACACCAGTATCACCACTAGTACATTTACCGTTAATTCCCATCATTTTTTCGAATCTACGTTTGTTTGGTTACGGTGATTTCTGTTAATGCATTCAATATATTGTTATTACAGTCTAAATGTTGTCATTATAGGAGTGGACACGTTGTTTGGAGAGCGCACAACCTAGGCTACACAAATTGTGGTTTATTTAATTCCATTTACGAGTTCTCAATTTATTCATTTTATTTTGTTTGGAGTGCTCCTGTCAATCTTGAGTAAGGACACGCACTTGATTACGCATAGAACTAGGCTTAGGTTACCTGGCCTGCGCGCAAATGGATACCTATAAATGTGCCCATTTGGGGATCTGATACTATTTCTGATTGTCTTAACTCACCATCACTGTGGAGCTTCTCATGGTAATTTTTTCTTCACCGCAAACAGTAAGTAAACGAAGTCTGTTGTTACATCCATTGAGAATGACAATAGTTCCTCAACGTAGCCTATTTGAAAAATCTTTCCAGCTCTCTCCTTTTCGATAACCATTCAGCATGAAAGGTGGGAAAAAATAGTGCTCTGGTCAGGTGGAAACTTCATAAAATAGGCCTACCTGATTACCTCCTATCCCTTGTCTGGAGCTTACTGTCTCTGGAAACTCTGAGGGCCCAGAATATTTTATAGATTGTTGAAAGTTTGCTAGCACGAGTTTCGGGCTGACCAAGTTAATAGTTGATACAATGTTTTAAGTTCCTTGCAGACAGGCCATGCGTAGCCAATGTGATTTATAGGATATTTATTTTTATCCGGATATTTTCTACCAGCGGGCTGCAATGTTTTTATTTGTTGGCTTTATATAGGCTATTTTTACATATTGGCAATGGCAATAGAAGTTACTTTTAGATTTGTATGATTTTCATTTAGATAGAGGTTTGATTAACCACGACATAGATTTTGTGTGTATTGTTGTGAATTGTTAGATACTTTGTTAGATACTACTGCACTGTTGGAGCTAGGAACACAAGCATTTCACAACACCCGCAATAACATCTGCTAAATATGTGTATGTGACCAATACAATTTGATTTGATTTGAGATATTATTATAAATTAAATTAAACTGTTCCACGAAATGTGCCTATGAAAATATAATAACTGGCACGCAGATCAGTAGAAATGTTACGATAACTTGGCACTCCAAATGGAAAAGGTTGCCGACCGCTGGTGTAACCTATTACCGGCAACTTCAGGAGCTTAAAGGCAGAATCTGCGAAGGCCAGCAGCAGCGGACAGCAGGAGGAAGAGGGTCGGGAGCAGGTTTTTTTCTTCTGGTCAGGCTATATTGATCTCTGGCTCCCTTTGTGTGTCTTTATTTTTAATCGCAGTGCTTAAAGCATCAGACATGCTCAGTAGCCTACATATAGTCGATTTTATTCAAACATAGGGTGGGTCTATATATTGAAAAATACACGTTTAATAATGTCGACCAATCGACTGGTCGGCCAATATTTGTTTTTGTCGGGGACAGCCCTACAAGCCTTGGTGTCACTCTCACCTTCTCCTTCATCTTCTCGATCTTCCTGACGGAGCTGCGTCTCTGGGGCCGGTCCTCGTGGCGCAGCAGGTTGACATTGAGGTCTCCAGACTTACTGAACTGCTTCTCCTCCTGCTTCTCAGCATCCTTCAACTTGCTCTCGGCGCTGATGCTCTCTGTGTGGTACATGTGGTAGGTCTTCATCACCTGGAGGAGCAGGAGCAGCACAGAGGAAGGATGAGGAAGTTGCAACAATAACTGGACATAGGATTCATAGACTTCACAACAGTAGACAGAGCAAGTAAATGGGTGATCTGAGGTGACACCTAGTTTGACACGTTTCATTATAATCTGTGCCCTAACTAACAAAAAATGTTACACCTTTTGAACTATTTCCCTTTGAAATAATGACTTGCAGTGAGACTGGGTCTGTTTCATAAAATACTGCATGAGGGGCTTGTGTTTCATCCATGGTGGCAGGGGCTCAGCCCAGTGACAAGGACAGGGAACAGGATCACATCAGTATTCTCATCAGGACCACAGCTGGCCATGAATATGCATAACAGGGCCAGGCAAAGCACAGGACATCACAGCTCCTTTATCTCACATCCACAGACCAGTCTGCATCCAGAGATCCAACGACTTAATGAGAAACTGCATAATATACTCTCTTCAACTTTGACACATATGGAAACTGTTATTTGCTCCTTTGTTGGCCTAAGCTCAGTGAGCGTACACACAGTCAGTTGATGTTTTCAATGGAGGGCTGATTGAATCAGGGAGCCCAGGGCTGTGTATGGTACTATAGCTCATCTCATCTGGGCCAGACTTGACACATCCACACCCCCTCTCCTCCCCCTTCTCCCCCTGGATCTGGCTTTGTAAATCAGGATAAACTGTTCATCACCTAATGCTTGTTCATTTCATGCCATTTGTGTGGCATAGTTACACCATTGTGCACTCTGCCTTTCCCCTCCCTACTGTGATCTCTCTGCCTTTCCCCTCCCTACTGTGATCTCTCTGCCTTTCCCCTCCCTACTGTGATCTCTCTGCAGTCCGACAGTCATTATTCCCTCTGTCACAAATAAAAACAAATAACTGTAATGGATGGGATGTACAGTAAAGCCCTTTCCACCAAAAACACTGGTAATACAACTTGTCTAGTTGAATACATAGACTAATCTTAAATCTGTTTGTTAAAGGGGCATTGCACTTAAAAGCGTGATTTTCCATGTTTTAGAATAATACAGGTTGGAATAATACTGTGAAATTGTGAAAATTATAATAATACCATTTTAGTGTAAGAGCTGTTTAAAAAGACTGCCTGAAATGTCAGTTAGTTTTGCATGGGTGGAGTTTTGGCCTGCCTGGCGACATCACCAGGCGGTATAAGTTAATTGACCAATAATAAAAAGAGTTTAAAACCTCTACCAATAACAGCTAGTTTTAAGGTTACATATCCCTCCCATTAGTCTAAACTAATTAGGTCCCGCTCTCAGACCACTCCCAGACAGTCCTAGCTAAATTATTGTGCTCGCAATGGTGCAGCTGTAAAACTTTTTGATGATCTGAGGGCCCATGCCAAATCTTTTCAATCTCCTGAGGGGGAAGAGGCGCTGTCTTGCCCTCTTCACAACTGTGTGGGTGTGTGTGGACCATGTTAATTCCTTAGTGATGTGGACACCAAGGAACTAGAAGCTCTTGACCCACTCCACTACAGCCCCATCGATGTGGATGGGGGCGCGCTTGCCCCTCCGCTTACTGTAGTCCACAATCAGCTCCTTTGTCTTGCTGACATTGAGGGAGAGGTTGTTGTCCTGGTACTAAACTGCCAGGTCTCTGACCTCCTTCCTATAGGCTGTCTCATCATTGTCGGTGATCAGTCCTACCATCTTTGTGTCGTCAGCAAACTTGATGATGGTGTTGAAGTTGTGGCACGGCCACAAAGTCGTGGGGGAACAGGGAGTACAGGAGGGGACTAAGCACATACCCCTGAGGGTCCCCAGTGTTGATGGTGGCAGATGGGTTGTTGCCTACCCTCACCGCCTGGGGGCGGTCCGTCAGGAAGTCCAGGATCCAGTTGCAGAGGGAGGTGTTCGGTCAGCGCATGCTCTGAGTATGCATCCTGGTATTCCGTCTGGCCCCGTGGCCTTGCTAATGTTAACCTGTTTAAAGGTCTTACTCACAATGGCTATGAAGAGCGAGATCACACAGTCGTCTGGAACAGCTGTTGCTCTCATGCATGGTTCAGTGTTGCTTGCCTCGAAGCGAGCATAGAAGGCATTTAGCTTGTCTGGTAGGCTCGCATTGCTGGGCAGCTCGCGGCTGGGTTTACCTTTGTAATCCATGATAGTTTGCAAGCCCTGCCACATCCGTCGAGTGTCAGAACCGGCATAGTAGGATTCGATCTTAGTCCTATATTGACGCTTTGCCTGTTTGATGGCTAGTTGGAGGTCATAGCGGGATTTATTATAAGCGTCCGGACTATTGTCTCGGTCCTTGAAAGTGGCAGCTCTAGCCTTTAGATCACTGCAGATGTTGCCTGTAGTTCATGGCTTCTGGTTGGGGTATGTACCGTTGAAGTCAGAAGTTTACATACACCTTAGCCCAATACATTTAAACTCAGTTTTTCACAATTCCTGACATTTAATCCTAGTAAAAAATTCCCTGTTTTAGGTCAGTTAGGATCACCACTTTATTTTAAGAATGTGAAATGTCAGAATAATTGTAGAGAGAATGATTTATTTCAGCTTTTATTTCTTTCATCACATTCCCAGTGGGTCAGAAGTTTACATACACTCAATTAGTATTTGGTAGCATTGCCTTTAAATTGTTTAACTTGGGTCAAACGTTTCAGCTAGCCTTCCACAAGCTTCCCACAATATGTTGGGTGAATTTTGGCCCATTCATCCTGACAGAGCTGGTGTAACTGAGTCAGGTTTGTAGGCTTCCTTGCTCGCACACGCTTTTTCAGTTCTGCCCACAAATTTTCTATAGGATTGTCTTTGTTGTCCTTAAGCCATTTTGCCACAACTTTGGAAGTATGCTTGGTGTCATTGTCCATTTGGAAGACCCATTTGCGACCAAGCTTTAACTTCCTGACCGATGTCTTGAGATGTTGCTTCAATATATCCACATAATTTCCTTCCTCATGATGCCATCTAATTTGTGAAGTGCATCAGTCCCTCCTGCAGCAAAGCACCCCCACAGCATGATGCTGCCACCCCCGTGCTTCACGGTTGGGATGGTGTTCTTCTGCTTGCAAGCTACCCCCTTTTTCCTCCAAACATAACGATGGTCATTATGGCCAAACAGTTCTATTTTTGTTTCATCAGACCAGAGGACATTTCTCCAAAAAGTACAATCTTTGTCCCCATGTGCAGTTGCAAACCGTAGTCTGGCTTTTTTATGGCAGTTTTGGAGCAGTGGCTTCTTCCTTGCTGAGCGGCCTTTCAGGTTATGTCCATATAGGACTTGTTTTACTGTCGATATAGATACTTTTGTACCTGTTTCCTCCAGCATCTGCACAAGGTCCTTTTCTGTTGTTCTGGGATTGATTTGCACTTTTCGCACCAAAGTACGTTCATCTCTAGGAGACAGAATGCGTCTCCTTCCTGAGCGGTATGATGGCTGCATGGTCCCATGGTGTTTATACTTGCGTACTATTGTTTGTACAGATGAACGTGGTACCTTCAGGCATTTGGAAATCGCTCCCAAGGATGAACCAGACTTTTTTTTTTTCTTGGCTGATTTCTTTTGATGTCAAGCAAAGAGGCACTGAGTTTGAAGGTAGGCCTTGAAATACATCCACAGGTACACCTCCAATTGACTCAAATGATGTCAATTAGCCTATCAGAAGCTTCTAAAGCCATGACATCATTTTCTGGAATTTTCCAAGCTGTTTAAAGGCACAGTCAACTTAGTGTATGTAAACTTCTGACCCACTGGAATTGTGATACAGTGAATTATAAGTGAAATAATCTGTCTGTAAACAATTATTGGAAAAATTACTTGTGTCATGCACAAAGTAGATGTCCTAACCAACTTGCCAAAACTATAGTTTGTTAACAAGAAATTTGTGGTTGAAAAACGAGTTTTAATGACTCCAACCTAAGTGTATGTAAACTTCCGACTTCAACTGTACGTACGGTCACTGTGGGGACGACATCATCGATGCACTTATTAATGAAGCCGGTGACTGATGTGGTACACTCCTCAATGTTTTCGAATGAATCCCAGAACATATTCCAGTCCGTGCTAGCTAAACAGTCTTGTAGCTTAGCATCCGCTTCATCAGACCACTTCTGTGTTGAGCGCAGTACTGGTACTTCCTGTTTGAGTTTTTGCTTGTAAGCAGAAAGCAGGGGGATAGAGTTATGGTCTGATTTGTCAAAGGGAGGGAGAGAGAGGGCCTTGACCGCGTTGCTGTGTGTGGAGTAAAAGCGATTTAAAGTTTTGTCACCTCTAGTTGCACAGGTGACATGCTGGTAAAAATGCATTAAAATCACCGGCAACAAGTATTTTCTTGTTTGTTTATGGCCCTATACAACTCGTTGAGTGCGGTCTTGGTGCCAGCATCGGGTGATGGTAAATAGACAGCTACAAAAAATATAGATGAATACTCTTGGTAAATATTATAGTATGCAGCTTATCATGAGGTAACTCAAGCGAGCAAAAACCAGAGACTTCCTTAACATTAGAGATCGCGCACCAGCTTTTGTTAACAAAGAGATACACCCCTCCTCCCTTCTGACCCACCGTTCTGTCTGTCTGTCTGTCTGTCTGTCTGTCTGTCTGTCTGTCTGTCTGTCTGTCTGTCTGTCTGTCTGTCTGTCTGTCTGTCTGTCTGTCTGTCTGTCTGTCTGTCTGTCTGTCTGTCTGTGGGTTAGATCCACTCTGCTGTCTGTGGGTTAGACCCACTCTGCTGTCATTCTGTCTGAGATGTAAACCCATTCGGCTGTCTTTCTGTCTGTCTAAATGTTAGACCCACTCTGCTGTCTGTCTGTGAGGGTTAGACCCACTCTGCTGTCTGTCTGTCTGTCTGAGGGTTAGGCCCACTATTATGTGGTCTGGCCTCAGGAGGTCTTAGCAGCTCATTGAGCAGCCTTGTAAAGTACAGCACAGATGTGTGCAGCGTCTTAAAACGCCTCCTGGGCGTGTAACTCAGCAGTGAGCAAGACCCAGTACTAGAACTAGATGTTAGACAGACTGAGAGCCTGACATTAACGCTAGCTTGTTCTCTTCCTGTAGTAAATGCTCACTTTGTATAGTATCATCTGACCGGATGGTATGACTCCCTTTAATCTGGAAAAAGAAGGTTATAAGAACATGGGTTAGGGTTACGTCAACCGGAACCTCGACTATTTCCAGTTGACTGCTACTGTATGATATTAAGGTTTCTTAGTCTGAAAAACAGCTTATTTTTATCATCCAGCCAGTTGCTTTCATTAACAGAACTCCACTGCACAAGGCGCTACAAGTCTTAGGAGAGTAAAAAAAACCTGACAAACATCTGAAAGGCAAACACTTCAAAGAAAAAACGTAAAGCAAAAACAAACTCTTGTCTATTCTAGTATATGACAGAGCACACAGTACAAAGAAGTCACTTCAGTGTTTGGGGAAACTAGGGCTAGCAGTGTGCATCTCCCTAGGCTGGCAACCCATTTATCCAACAGCGTGAAAAGAAAACAGGGTTTCCAGGGAACTTTGAGCAGCACAACTAAAAGACCTGCAGCAAAAGACAGAAAGTAATTTGCAGAACATTGAGGTGAGGCAGGGTCTACCTTCCGGGAGGTGTGTGCATGTGGTTACTGTCTCCACTGAAACAATAACCTGAGGCTGTTCTCTGTTTCTGCACTGACGAAAGCTACAATGAACATATTTCATTGTGGCAATACAGACAGACGTGATTTCCACTTAAAGTGAACCGTGGTTGCAGCATTGATATTAATGCTGAGACCTCAACCAACCCAACCTAATATGTTGTGTCAAATATGCCACTTTGATATTTGATTCTGTGTTCTATGAGCCTGTGTATTCAAACCAAATTGGTTTCCTGTAGTTTGTCAATTGGAAAAATATGAACGTGTTGTGCCAAAAGACCTGTCAAAATAAACATGGCCATTATGGCTAACACAATTACAATGACAGTCAGAGGAGCACCCCGGAATGAAACTGGAGAGAGATGGAGAAACCAGACCTGTTGTGAGTCACTTCACCGGGACAGTCATTATCAGACTATACTGCCCATCTCAGACCCAGGGTGGAAACAGAGAGCAGAACATCTCCATCATTACAGAGAGCAGAACATCTCCATAATTTCCATAATTTATTGCAACAAACTTAATACCAGGGCAGCGTGCTTCTGCATTCATTAAACAAACAGCCTCTAGTGTGGCAGAGATTAATAACAAATGAACCAAGTGAACTGCAACAGGACTTTTTGCTCCTGTACTGTCAGGATAATTCAAAAAACTTTAAATATATATTTATGTTGATTAAATGGATCAGAGCAGCCAGGTGAATAATTGATTCTGTGATCCACTGAAGAAATTGCTGGTCTTCGCTCTCATTTCTAATTTCAGGTTCACTACATATAATTCAAGCCACAGGCATCAAGCATCACGCCATCAAATCAATAGCTGTCTCAGTAGCACCAGCAGCAGATACTTTAAATAATGTTTGAACAATGGCTTCAGCCCAACACACTTAAATCTCTCCCCTCTGTGTTAGTGAATGTGAAAGGGATTCACAAGGGATTTCTGCAATTCTACCTCTGGCAAAATGCATTGTTGTTTGCAGTCCATAAGATCTGTCATCTGATTACCAGTGAGCTAAAAGCTTCAACTGTTCCCGTGTTTTTTAACTGCCATTTTATTCAATGAATAATTATAACAATCCTCAATCATCATTATCATCACCATCAGAGTCTTTCTGGAAAAAAGTCACTGCTGTGGGTTTCTGATTCTGATTAGTTCGATTTTTGAGATGGGGCAAAAATGAAATGGGGCACCACAGGAGGCAAATGGGGCTTGAAGAAGAGAGGGACAATTTAAGAGCCTCTCTCCATTATCATAAAACATTATCCTGGCCATTCAATCTGATAGCAGCCCACATATTTAACCAAGCCATGGCTGGCCCTAGCTGTTGAAGAGCAGGTGGAGCAGCAGAATAATTATCTTGTCTGCACCCTGATGCATTTGGACTCCTCTGGCTGTGACCTTGAAATGCACACTGCTGCTGGAGCGAGCCCCCTGGGCCGTACCCCACACAGGGTAGGGTTTAGGACACCAGCCGCTTAAGAGGAAAAACAATCTCTGTCTCATTCATGAACCTGGTGGGGAAAGCCTGGCAGACTCGAGGGCAGACAGAGGTGCTGCTGATGAGCCGTGAGCTCTCATGTCCTTGCCTTTAATGCAGCACAACACTGGGTTGATGATCTTTCTCTTTAAAAGGCGATAGAACCTCTATTCTAACTCCCTATAACCCCTTTTTACAGTGTCGTGGTGGACAGATGGCCTGATCAGCCATGTCCTTTGATAGCCTGTCACTCGTGACATCAGATGAATAAGTCATCGAAGTCTGCTCTCCTTGGGGGAGCTAGAGGACTGCTGAAGTTGCCTGGAGCTTCTCCAGACATGGGCACAGTGTCTCCTTTAGTATGAGCTTCACAACGCGACAGGGGGGCATAAGCACAGTGTCACACAGTGTGCCCTTCATTTCTCCCTGGTCACAAAGGAAAGTTTACAGAAGAGTTAATAAGGCATAGAGAGAAGCCCTGACGGACACATAGATACAGTAGACCCGATGGTTGAGCGAATGGTGTTTTGCATTCCTGTTACCGTGGGCCCAGCCACTGGCACCAGAACATCCTGCAATGTGGAAGTGATTTGAGCTGCAGCCTGCAACTGGCCCACTTGGAGAGAAATGCAACGTTCCATTCTATCATCATAACAATCGCCCACCTCCTCCTCCTTATCATCCTCTACATCTGAGCTCAACACTGCAGTTGGAGAGAGAAAGAGAGAGAGGGGGTTATAAAAAGAAGAGAGAGAGAGAGAGAGAGAGAGAGAGAGAGAGACAGACAGACAGACAGACAGACAGACAGACAGACAGACAGACAGACAGACAGACAGACAGACAGACAGACAGACAGACAGACAGACAGAGACAGAGAGAGAGAGAGAGAGAGAGAGAGAGAGAGAGAGAGAGAGAGAGAGAGAGAGAGAGAGAGAGAGGCCCTGATACTGGTTGTGTCTGGATGTAGAGATGCAACAAGAGGAGAGATGGAATCGATTCTGACAGGGGAGGAGAAGATGGGTTTTGTTGTACTCACAGTGTAGAGTTCGTTTGTCACTTTCACCAGCTCCTCGTGCATCTGAATCCCAATGTCCTTGCTCTGAAAAACAAGGTGTTGGAAAGCAGTTAGGGACAATGCACATCAATCAATTCACTTCTATGATCCAAGTGGATACAGTGCATCAACAAATAGCCAAAATAGTGATGAATATCCTGTATCAACAAACTGACAGGCAATGGTTTTTCAGTGTGTTGGTGGTGATGAGACTGTCTGGATTGTTTGAATCTTGACAGCAGTTTAAGAAGGTGCACATACAGTGCAGTGACCAACAGTATAAACATACATGTGATGGATGGACAGAAACATACATTATTCTAAAAGAGAGACTGCCTGCCAGACCAGCCAGTGGAACACAATCAACCACTAGACTAGTGAATGAACTTCCCATCTGGCCTCTCTCCCTCTCTGACTGAAGAGGGCTGGAGTACGTGTGGTTTCATGTTCCACCCTGCACTGCCTCTTCCTGTGATTTTTACATGTGGGCTATGTTAAGCTACAGATGTTGTGCTGCTGACTGTTAAAGCTGCTGTTTAGTTGTGGTGCTTGGTGGGTAAATGTCACATCCCTCTCCTTATTACCTGCCACCTCTGATCTGCACCGAGTGCATTGGGACAACACCCTCCCAAAATGGCTGAACCATCAACATCAGCATTTATAGTGTTACCACTTACTAGCCTATATGATGTGGTCACACACAATCATGCAGTTCATGGATGTCTTTCCATTTCTTAAGTAGATAATATCAGTAATGACTCAAACTGAGAAAAGGCACAATCAGCCGTTTCATCTTTTCCCTGTTGTCAACCAATGTCCAGATTGTCATTTTGTCATGTCATGTACGGTGTTGTTTTTCAAAAGGAGCCTTGAGAAAGAAGCTGTAACTGATGGAAGCTTGACTTTTCAGTGACATTCAGTTTTCCTATCAGCCTTCAAGATGGAGGAGGACTATGAGTAATGTGTTTTACAGATGACAAATACACTGCAGCATTTACACCCATCCCACACAACCTATCTAGTGATGACGAGAGTGGGGAACACACCTGGTATTGTGGGAGCTCAGTGAGAGAAAGTACTTGCTAGCACAGCGGTACGCGCCACAGAAAGCAAACTGTTCCTAGATTGAGACTGCATGGGTGTGTGAATCCACCCACACAACACATTACTGTGTTTTCACAGAAAATGAAGTAGGGACACAAAGGAAATAACACCTTTACTAACTTCACAGAAGTACAACTCTGACTAACCTTTTCACAAAAGTTTTTTCTAGAACACATACCTTGAGTAATTACACTCTCAAACTATATCTCACTGTTAACAGTATCTTTCATACTACCCACACACACATAAAGGACGTTTCACATTCCCACAGTGTACCCAAAGCCTACGCTGTCTAAGAGTCCCTACTGTTCCAGGCCCTAGCTCTGTGTATACTGAATATGATATATGGTCCCTATACCTCCATGTCTGCTAGGATTTATGGTTCTGCCTGCTATGGTGGCCCTCCCTGGACATAAATCATAATGGAGGGTAATACTGTGGGATCGATAGAGCCAGCAGCACTGCTACACTCTGACTCTATAGCACAGAGCCAAGCACCAGGGCTATTCTCTAAACATGCACACACATGCACGCACGCACGCGCGCACACACACACACACACACACAAACACACACACACAAACACACACACACACAGAGAGAGAGCGAGAGAGAGAGAGATACAGGTAGATGCAAGTAAGCTTGCCTGAAGGCACACACACACCCTTTTCATACTTGACCGCACATCATCTATTTTTGTATGGGTTACGCCAAACAGGTTGAAGCTATAACCATAAAAACCAAGCCCTAACATACGCAGGCTGATGAGTCAAAATTGGAATGTGGAATCAATCACGGAGGGAGGGGCTCATAGCAACAGGAGGAGGGGCCAGCTGAGATGGAATTTTCTGAGCTTTCTTTGATTGGACAATGGTTGTGCGTCCCTCTGTGGTCCGCCCTTTAAACTATACTGAGCAAAGATAGCGAGACAGAGAGAGAGAGGCAGAGAGAGAGAGAGACAGAGAGGGAGAGAGAGGGAGAGGTAGCCAAATTCTTTTATTTTACATTCAAAACTCCCAGAGAGGACAGGAAATATGTCATGTTAAATCAGATATGAAAGTGCCTTGGCCTGAACATGATAAGTGGGAAGCTCTTTGTGTGAGGAATATGTGAAAGCCTCCTGGCAACTGGTGAATGGCATTTGTATGCATGGGTGGCTCTGATGTCAGACATACTGCAGAGAGAGAATGTACTGCAGAGGCACTGAGGGAGCAGAGAGTGGAAAAGTAAGAATATGGATGTGTCAAGTCAGATAGCGCTGGCCTAAAACTGCTCTGGCTGTCGAGTCAAAAATAATAAATTCATGAAATTCTCTCTTCTCTCTAAAAATAGAGAAAAAATGAACACAGTGGAGCCTGATTGCATTGTTTGTTCTATTTTTCATGACCGAATTTTGAACTGTGCACCTCACCAAGATCTTGCAGTTCTCGACTGAGCAATTGGCTCGACATGGGTACCTTAAACACCAATAACTACCTGAAAATGGTAGCTAACTACCTGTAAAAGCATAAAATATGTCTTTATTAAAAAGATTGTGAGACCTTGATAATGTTCCCACGGGTGTGAGAAACCAGTCATTACCATACCAGACAGGCAACCTAGACCAGTGGTTCCCAACCTTTTTCTGTTACTGTACCACCAACTGAATTTTGCTCTGCTGGAGTACCCCTGAAGTACTCCCTCGTGCATTTTACCAGTAGGTCTATGGTCTCATGAGTCTTCTCAAGTCCCCTTGTGGATAGGCCAAGTACCCCCAGGGGTCATAGTACCCCTGGTTCGGAAGCACCGACCTAGAAAATCACAGTGTTTCCCCTAGCATTTTTTCCTGCAGTGGTGGCAAATGTAGCAGGGGGGACATGCTAGCTGTTCCCACAGACTTCCATTCATTGAGTCAACGACCATAAAAGCATGTTTCGGCAGAAATATATATACACTACCGGTCAAAAGTTACACCTACTCATTCAAGGGTTGTTCTTTATTTTTACTATTGTCTACATTGTAGAATAATAGTGAAAACATCAAAACTATGAAATAACACATATGGAATCATGTAGTAACCAAAAAAGTGTTAAACAAATCAAAATATATTTTATATTTGAGATTCTTCAAATAGCCACCCTTTGCATTGATGACAGCTTTGCACACTTTTGGAGGCCAGGTCATCATTTTTAATAACATCATATTTTTTGCAGCAGTGGCAACAATTTAGCAGTGGTGGGCCACTGTTAGGTATGGCCATTTGAAATAATTTCATTATTCAAATAATATTAGGATTTTTTTTTCGAATATCCGTATAGTCGAAATACGTGTTTTTTTTTTTTTTTAGACTGTTCCGCTCTGCTGCTGCTACAGCAGCGGGCGGAGGAGGGGCCGGTGTGTATAGATTTGTGAGATGGAGAGTGAGACTAGAAAGTAGCCACGATGGCTCACGCTAGTCAGACAAACTTGTAACGTTAGCTGCTTGTTCTCTTATCATCCCATGACAGTGCCTGTCTTGACTGCATCAAATCGATGTAGAGAAGATAGCTAAGCTAGCCAGCTAGCTAACTAAGTTAGCCAGCTAGCTAGCTAACTAGCTAATTTAGGCTACAATATGCTGCGCTCCCCGTCCTTGTAAACAAATAACACCATGATTAAGAACAACAACCTTGTTGTAGCCCACTCCTTCTCATTTAGCGAACTTTTAATTCCGTAATTTTTATTCCATTTTGCATTGATTAGAAATGTCTCTTCTAGACATGGAACCTCTGACTGTAGAGCAGCTTTGATTGGCTGACAAAATAAACCAGACTCAGAGGCTACTAAACCTCCAACAGAGAACACCTCACTCAGGAGAGAAATACTACAACCAAGACCTGTGTCTTTTTCCCAGAACAGATCCAGTCTAGAAAAGGCCCAGAGTTATTCCTGGTCAGGTCAAAGGTCAGATCACATGGTCAGGAAAAACTCATGGCCCTATTTATGGAGTATTCATTTATGACTATCTGGATATCAGAAATCTTGGGCATCATCGGGTCTTTCTTTCATCATCGGGGCTGCTTGATCGACTTGTAGCCTATTCAGCTCTCTCTTCCATTCATTTACTTGACAGCTACAAAGCTAGGCAGCATATTTCTTTGACATGTTATCCATTGTCACTGCGAGGCCTGCCAGCAAGCACGCGTAGCTCCATTCATATTACCAGCTAGAGGAAAAGCTACTTGAGGGCAATTTACTGACTAACAGGAGGCTGTGTTGTTCTGTTTTCAGCCCTGGCTGGCGCTCTCTAAAGCATGTGTTGCTTGTTTCCCCCATTCACATTCCTGCTGACACACACACACACACACATAGTGGTGTGTCAATGGAGGCTGGTAACGCGGGTTGGGACTCACCTCCAGGAAGGCCTGCCAGGTGTAAACAGGGGTCTGGTGTTTGGGTTAGACCTCAGTCATCTCTGCTATGTGCTGACACTGGGCCAGACCCTGCTCACACCAGCAGGGGCCTATGGGGGGTTAGGGGGCCAGGGGGGTACCCTATCCTGCTGTACCCTGCTCTACCTCAACCCTGCTACTGCACTACTACTCCACATGCCACATGGAACTTATTTATGCCCGACGGAGCTATACAAATCCAATGTGCTGGCATTCGGGTCAGTTGATAATGTAGCCGCTCAAAACACATCACTGCTCACATAGTCTCACAGAACCATCAATCTGTATACTAAAGAATATGGAAAGGATGGAGGCAAATTGCTTTCTTTCAGACTCATTTCAAAGGCCCAGGTGAAAACTGGTTTGAATGTGGTCGTAACCTTAAGCAAAAGAGCAATGAGGTCTGGTGTTATTTGTGTATGATAACGATCTTAGAGAAAGGCCAATCGACATCCTGCCCATTACTGCTCAGCAAGTGAACGATAAAAGCTAGTGCTCACTTGTATCTTCAACTCTGAACACAGGTGATAAGGAGAGGACAGGCGGACGGACAGTAGGATGACAGACAGACAGACCTTCTTGAAGAGGCGGATGACGTCCTCGCTGATCTGGGCAAGGCGGACAATGACATTGTTGGTGTAGATGTCGTTGAGGGTGGCGTGGTCCCTGCTCTCCCTCCTGGTCTGGTTCAGTACCAGGTACCAGCAGTTCACACTGGACAGCAGGTGCTGGTCCTTCCTGAACACAACAACACAGAGAGGAGGTGACGTTAGAGTGATCAGCAAAGTGTTACTGTAACATACTGTACATACCTGTGGTTTGTCTCTGCTTTCATCATTTCAATATTTCAAAGGTCTACTATCTGATTAGGATGTCTATTCAACAGGCTCAACACATAGGAGTATAAACAGACAAAGTGATGGTCAGAACAAATATCTGAACTCCCACAGAAAAAGCCTTCGACTTCACCCTAATCATTTATTTTCATTTTGTGCACCAGACAGACTGACAGGTTGATGACTTGCCATTAAGTTGAGCATAGCCCACCCCAGTGAATATGAGTGAGCAGCCTATATTACCCAGGGTTGCGCTGGGTATACAACACACAAACAGACAACACAACACATACACAGGCATTGTGTTTGTGTATTTAACAGCTTTTGTTGGAGTACAACATGAGGGCTTCTGAGACTGATTCCTTTTCCCAGTAAATAATACAGCTGCTGCATGATCCCACTGTTGGCTGACTGCAGAGACTTAACCACACTGACATCAGACATCACACCACACTCTCGCTTTCTCTGCCTCTCTCTCTCTCTCTCTCTCTCCCTCTCCCTACCTCATTCCCCCTTTCTCTTTCTCTGCCTCTCTCTCTGTCTCTCTCCCTCTTTCATTTCATTCCCTCCTTATCGCTCTCACCCTTTCACCCATCTCTCTCTCCCGCCCTCCCTCCCTCCCTCCCTCCCTCTATGGCACGTGTCAAACTCATTCCATGGAGGGCCGAGTGTCTGCGGGTTTTCGCTCCTCCCTTGTACTTGATTGATTAATTAAGGTCACTAATTAGTAAAGAACTCCCCTCACCTGGTCTTAATTGAAAGAAAAAAAGACACAAGGCCCTCTATGGAATGAGTTTGACACCCCTGCTCTACAGTGATGGCACTATCCTAGAACAGACGCCAATCGTTTCTCCTCGCAGCGCTCCAGTCTGACACAGCATTGATTGCTTAAATCCTTAACGCTGGTTACCATAATGACCCTGACAGGCATGGACTCTGACTGAAGCCTAATCAGCTTTTACTGCATCCCCCTCCAGTGTATGTTCACACACACACAGTCACACACACGAACACAATGCCCCCCCACACACACACACATTGATAGCAGCAGAGGGTTTCACTGAGCCGAGGTGAAAACTGCACATGCACTTGCTTCAGAGAAAAATGATGAGCGCTGACATCAAAGGCTCCCCTCTACAGAGAGCTTCCGCACTGCTAATCACCTCTAAGAAGCTGATATATGTCTGCTCCAGAGTGTTGCTACCATTATTCCCCCACTTACCCCCACAGCACAACACCACAATGGACACAGCTAACATACTGTAAGACTCTGGCAAGATGCTATAGCAGGTCAACTCAGCTGGCCCAAGATGTCTCACCATTTGAGGAAGGATGCTTGCTGCGAAGAAGAAGTTAGGCAGAAAATGGATGTGTCTAATATTATCCTATGAAAGTAGGCTTTCAGACTTCTGCATTTGAAAATATCTGATTAAGCATTGTCCATCTGATCACGGTTTAGAAATGACTTTTACAGTTTTGTAATCAAGAGGAATGGGAAAGTAAGTTGAATGAGATGAGCAAATCCCCCAATTAAACCACATTGGGGTCAGTTCAATAATCAAGAGGTCACTAGTAATAATAGAACGATTAAACTGAACTTTCTGTTGCTATGAAAAGTGATTAATGGTCTCAGAGAGACTAGATAGAGGAAACAATAGGCCTGTGGGTGACTCTCTAACCACATTAGAAACTCAATGTGATGAAACATGTTCTCCTTGCCTTCTGGGATGGCCTATGTCCTGTCTCAGCACAGCCCTCATTCTGTAACAGTTCCGGTTGAGTGACCTATCTGGTTGTTAGAGCAGCAGCTCCTCGCTGTGTAATTGGTGTTTGTGGATGAGAGGCCTAGGGACCAGGCACCTCTATCCTCTCCTAATCCCTTAGAGTGGCCAGAGATGCTTAATCCCCTCCTTAAGCACGACCAGGCTCACACACACACACACTCTCCCTGCTCCCTAGCCATCCAAGCAACAAGGCTCTATTCACAAGGCTCTCTGTCTATAGTACTGTACTCCACCTCCCTTGGTTCGGCAAAAATGCTGAGCAGGCATCTCCAAACCCCTGTAATCCCTGATAGAATATTCATCTGCTCGTAAAATCACTTATTTCCCCTGATTATTAAAATAAAGTCAGCTGTTTACCGTGACAGGAGCTCAGGGCTAGTTGTGTGTTGCCTGGTAGACACAGACAGACAGACAGACAGACAGACAGACAGACAGACAGACAGACAGACAGACAGACAGACAGACAGACAGACAGACAGACAGACAGACAGACAGACAGACAGACAGACATAGATATAGATATAGATATAGATATAGATAGGGAGGGAGTTCCAACACTCTGTGACAAAGTAGCCTATTCATTGTGACGTTCAATGCAGCACTGAAACTGCCAACGCTGCAAAAACCCACCCACCCACACCACGAGACCATAACTATTAGCAGAGCCTCCGAAAAGAGACATCTGAGAATCTGGCCAGGCCTGTCATTGTTTCTCTGGGCTGTTGGTTAAACCCTTTTCCTGAGGAAAGAGAAAAGGACGCAGGCTCTCTTCTCCCCAGCTGCTGTCCTCATTTCACAGGAACTGGGAACAAAAAGGCAAGCAATTAGGCCTGTGTGGCTGTGCGGCTGCAGCAGGACACATCTCTGCTCCGGGAGAGAGAGAGGAAGGGAGCTGATTATTTTCACCCAGTGATAAATGCAGCCCTGGTTTTATAGTAATGGAGCAGTGGGTTGTAGACCCACAGGTCACAGCTCTAGTATAACTATAACAGTACCTCCTTTTCAGACAGACAGTATGATCCTAAATCAGACCTCGGTAGGCTTGGACAGTATACCCTATATACCGTACACCAGGGTACACCAGGGTATTTCGAAATAGCCAGGGGATGGTTTTTCAATACCATCAATATTGTTGAAACTATTTATTTGAAGTTTTTCTATACATTTTAAAATTGGTAGCTACTTTTTAAGTAAAGACCTGCAGTCAATTTGTGCAATATGTTAGAAGATGAAGCAGATTGCATTCTTCATTTCACCTGTCTATTTTACATCATGATGCTTACCGTAGTTCCCCCGAACAGTTGAGCCAGTCACGTGTTTGTTTGTAAATAGCACAACTGGAGAAAGCGGGAGCAGGTGAGTCCAGCTGTGTATTGACAGGGGTCGCGTTTTATATTGAAAATCAACAGTGTGTTTTTTTTGCTTCAACTGAGTGATCAGGGACATCTACTGTAACTACAGTTTTCATTCACAGAAAATACATTAGTGTAATACATTTGGCAGAAAATAGCTTCATTTTCATCAGAAAACAACAGAAGTGCAACGCTATTTGGCTGTCAGCCACACAAGTAGGTTAATTGAGCTTACAATGAAAACGCAGTCTTTTTTGAAAAAACTATGCATGGACATCATATTTCTGTTTATCATAGAAAGAATGTAGCCAGCCACATTTCCTAATGTTTTTCTTAAATATGACTAGGACTTCTGAAGGTAATTAGGATGGCTACACCAAAAAGGAACTACACATCAGTCAGAGATTTGTCTGCTGATAAAATAAATGTCAGTTTGTGAATTCTCATCTGAGTGGAAATTAGTCTGATGCCGAGCAAAAATTACAATAAGAAGCATTTCAAATGTGTTTACAAAACATATTTCTTATGCGTTGTATCTTTTTTTCCTATGCGCTTTTTAATAATAATATACCATTTAGCAGACGCTTTTATCCAAAGCGACTTACAGTCATGCGTGCATACATTTTTTGTGTATGGGTGGTCCCGGGGATCGAACCCACTACCTTGGCGTTACAAGCGCCGTGCTCTACCAGCTGAGCTACAGAGGACCACGTTCGGAACAGTTTCATTTCAATAATAACGTTTTCGTTTCGCAAAATCATTGTCACGTGGTTAAACATAAAAATCTGAATTAAAAATTATACAAATCTAAAAGTTTAAAGTCAACTCAAGATCACCAGCCTCTGCCATATGGCAGCTGAAGAAATTAGCGCATGGAACTCATAGCCTATAGGCCAATGCAGCAATAGGCCTATAACTTCAATTGCTCTTTCACACCGAGGTTTGGCAATTATCAAGGGGGAGATTGTTAGAATGATTTTTCCAATAGTGAGGAACTATAGTTTTACTATATTATCATTAGCAGTCGATGTTAAAAAAACACTTTCCTACATTTCCGCGCAGAAGGCAAGGTACGTCTATGCGTGCTCAGGCGCGCGCGCTCCCTCAACATTATCAGGACAGAGAAACTAGACACATGCTCATTGCTCATGTGGACCACTCCAAAGAAAAGACAATGAACGAATTAACAAATCTCGTCTATATCTATATCTTACATACTTTTTCTTGTCTCAACATTTTAAATTATGCTCAAGACACATTATCTTCACACATATTTGAGATGCTTTTCACTGACAGCTGCAACTCAATAATCAGCTAGCCCTACTGCCACACACGCTGCCCAAATTATGGGTTTCCCAAATAGGCATAGACCTACGAGCTTGTGTATAGACAGGAGTAATTATATAATTTGGGCACATTTATTTGCACTTACTTCCCTATTGGACACACCGCTATGCCATTCATCTCCTGTTCCATTGGTTTTCATATCAACTTTCTTTCGTTGTCCAGAAGCCAAACGCACAATCCTAGTCATATTAGTAACCGCTATCAGGTGTGCTGTTCAGAATGGTGTTTTCCCAGGTGCACTGTTTAGAATGGTGTTTTCCCGCTAATTACATTTCGGCCGTTATTTAATAAAACGTTTTATTGTCTGCTTCATTACATGAGTTGCATGTTCTGTTAAGATCGATTACCATAATCTAAATGTGATTTCTGTCATCCTGAGCACCGTGGGTGGACGCCCTAACGAGTTACGCACCCAATGCATATGGGTCCGGTATATTTCTCAAATGGCCGGTAAATTAAAATCTTCCAGGTCAGATTGTCCAGCTCCACATTTTCCTAATGGAAACCCTGGTGTGTGTATGTGCGTGCATGTCGAGTGCGTGTGTGTGTGCGTTCGTGCGTCTTCAGAATCTGAAGATGCCTCGCTAATCCTTTCGTTCAAGGATGAATAGCTGATAAACTGTTTCCATAATCAGTCTATACCCTTAACAAGTTTAACTGATGTGTAGAAACATTTTCACTCTTTAGTCATGGATGTATAGAACGCCTTCATCTGAACTTCCACAAGGAATTGGGCAACATTAATCACACCAGGGCTACTTCCCAAATGGCATCCTGTTCCTTGTATTGTGCACTAATTTTGACCAGGGCCCTGTTAAAAAGTAGCGCACTATATAGGGAATAGGGCGTCATTTGGGATGCACCCCAAAACTCAGAGCTCTGTAAAGGGATTTTAATCCACTCCGCACTGCCTGCTGTTTCTTCCTCTGGAAGAGCGAGGAAAGGACAGACACAATCAAATGTGATATCAAAAGACAGGGGGGAAACGTGGGCACACAGCCCCAGCTTTGCAGTTCAAATGCATTTCCATTGCTTTCAAGCAGGGCTTCAATAGGCACCGATGCTGATTTGCAGATCTTTCAGCAGAACCAATTTTTTGGGGAAAGGAGGCAGTGCCAACATTTGATAGTAAGCAGCTGCAGCCTAGGCCAGAGCAGTGTGGTTGTGGTGGTGGTGTTGGGGGGGGGGGGGTTACCTCATTTTTACCAGCATGTAACCTTTACCCCACACACAGAAACGCATACAAAGCTCTCCCTCGTCCTCCTTTTGGCAAATCTGACAATAACTCCATCCTCCTGATTCCTGCTTACAAGCAAAAACTAAAACAGGAAGTACAAGTGATGCGCTCATTATGGAAGTGGTCAGATGAAGCGGATGCTAAGCTACACGACTGTTTCGCTGGCACAGACTGGAATATGTTCCGGGATTCATCCCATAACATTGAGGAGTTTGCTGCGGGGCCAAATGGTTTACCAGGACACGTACCTAGAGCATGCGCTGATCAGCTGGCAAGTGTCTTCACTGGCATTTTCAACCTCTCCCTGACCCTGTCTGTAATTCCTACATGTTTCAAGCAGACTGCCATAGTCCCTGTGCCCAAGAACGCCAATGTTATCGGTCTAAATCTTTTTGCGCTGCTGCTACTCTGTTAATTGTTTACGCATGGTCGCTTTGGCTCTGCCCACATGTGCATATTGCCTCAGCTGCCTCGACTGGCCGGTGCCCCCGCACATTGACTCTGCACCGGTACCCCCCTGTGTGTGGCATCCCTACTGTTATTTTATTTGACTTCTACTCTTTTTTTCTCAACACTTTTTTGTTGTTGTTTTATTTTAAATTTTTATTAAAAAATAAATGCATTGTTGGTTAAGGGCTGTAAGTAAGCATTTCACGGTAATGTCTACACCTGTTGTATTCGGCGCATGTGGCAAATACAATTTGATTTGATTTGATTTGATAAATGACTATCGCCCCGTAGCACGCACATCTGTAGCCATGAAATGCTTTGAAAGGCTGGTCATGAAATGCTTTGAAAGGCTCAACACCATCATCCCAGACACCCTGGACCCACTCCAATTCGCATACCACCCCAACAGATCCACAGATGACACAATCTCTATTGCACTCCACACTGCAATCTCCCACCTTGATAAGAGGAACACCTATCTGAGAATGCTGTTCATTGACTACAGCTCAGCGTTCAACACCATAATGCCCTCCAAGCTCACCACTAAGCTCAGGACCCTGGGACTGAACACCTCCCTCTGCAAATGGATTCTGGACTTCCTGACGGGCCGCCCCCAGGTGGTGAGGGTAGGCAACAACACATCCACCAAGCTGATCCTCAACACGGGGGCCCCTCAGGGTTGCGTGCTTAGTCCACTCCTGTACTCCCTGTTCACCCACAACTGTGTGGCCCTGCATGACTCCAACATCATTAAGTTTGCTGATGACACGAAGGTGGTAGGCCTGATCACTGACGACGATACGACAGCCTATAGGGAGGAGGTCAGTGACCTGGCAGTGTGACGCCAGAACAACAACCTTTCCCTCAACATCAGCAAGACAACCGAGCTGATCATGGACTACAGGAAATGGAGGGCCGAGCACGCCCCCATCCACATCGAAGGGGCTGTAGCGGAGCGGGTCGAGAGCTTCAAGTTCCTCGATGTCCACTTCAATAAAGGAATGAACATGGTCCACACACACCAACAAAGTCGTGAAGAAGGCACGATCAATGCCTCTTCCCCCTCAAGAGGCTGAAAAGATTAGGCAAGGACCCTCAGATCCCAAAAAAGTTATACAGCTGCACCATTGAGAGCATCTTGAATGGCTGCATCACTGCTTGGTATGGCAACTGCTTGGCATCCGACCACAATGGGCTACAGAGGGTATTGCGTATGGCCCAGTACATCACTGGGGCCGAGCTCCCTGCCATCCAGGACAATTCTCTCTGCTACCGCACGGCGTTGGTTCCAGACTTGGTACCGATGCACAAAGTCTGGAACCAACAGGATCCTGAACAGCTTCTACCTCCGAGCCAAATTGGTGAAGTGAAATGAAAAAAATAACTTGTTTCAATTTTTTTTTTTAAATTAATAACGTAAAAGTGGTGCGTGTATATGTATTCACTCCCTTTGCTATGAAGCCCCTAAATAAGATCTGGTGCAACCAATTACCTTCAGAAGTTACATAATTAGTTAAATAAAATCAACCTGTGTGCAATCATGATCCGTCACATGATCTCAGTATATATAAATACCTGTTCTGAAAGGCCCCAGAGTCTGCAACACCACTAAGCAAAGGGCACCACCAAGCAAGCAGCACCATGAAGACCAAGGAGCTCTCTAAACAGGTCAGGGACAAAGTTGTGGAGAAGTACAGATCAGGGTTGGGTTATAAAAATTATCCCACGGAGCACCATTAAATCCATTATTAAAAAATTGAAAGAATATGGCACCACAACAAACCTGCCAAGAGAGGGCTGCCAAACAAAACTCACGGACCAGGCAAGGAGGGCATTAATCAGAGAGGCAACAAAGAGACCAAAGATAACCCTGAAGGAGCTGCAAAGCTCCACAGCGGAGATTGGAGTATCTGTCCACAGGACCACTTTAAGCCGCACACTCCACAGAGCTGGGCTTTACAGAAGAGTGGCCAGAAAAAAGCCATTGCTTAAAGAAAAAAATAAGCAAACACATTTGGTGTTCGCCAAAAGGCATGTGGGAGACTCCCCAAACATATGGAAGAAGGTACTCTGGTCAGATGAGACTAAAATTGAGCTTTTTGGCCATCAAGGAAAACGCTATGTCTGGCGCAAACCCAACACCTCTCATCACCCCGAGAACACCATGCTGTGGGGATGTTTTTCATCGGCAGGGACTGGGAAACTGGTCAGAATTGAAGGAATGATGGATGGCGCTAAATACAGGGAAATTATTGAGGGAAACCTGTTTCAGTCTTCCAGAGATTTGAAACTGGGACGGTTCACCTTCCAGCAGGACAATGACCCTAAGCATACTGCTAAAGCAACACTCGAGTGGTTTAAGGGGAAACATTTAAATGTCTTGGAATGGCCTAGTCAAAGCCCAGACCTCAATCCAATTGGGAATCTGTGGTATGATTTAAGGATTGCTGTACACCAGCGGAACCCATCCAACTTGAAGGAGCTGGAGCAGTTTTGCACGCTCAAGTTTTCTGTTTTTTTGTCTTATTTCTTGTTTGTTTCACAATACAACATATTTTGCATCTTCAAAGTGGTAGGCATGTTGTGTAAATCAAATGATACAAACCCCCCAAAAATGTAAGGCAACAAAATAGGAAAAATGCCAAGGGGGGTGAATACTTTCACAAACCACTGTACATATCAACCTCAATGACCTCATACCGCTGCACATCGATTCAGTACTGGCACCCCGTGTAAATAGCCAGATTATCGTTACTCATTGTGTATTTATTCCTTGTTGTTATCTTTCTATTTTTTTCTCTCTGCATTGTTGGGAAGGGCATCTGTTGTTTACAAAGCGTGACAAATAACATTTGTTAAACACACACACACACACACACACACACACACACATTAGAACCCTGCCTGGTTCTGCTGATACTGATGTCATCCAGTTGAGGTTGTAAACCAAAGGGATATGGGACTACAAGCCTCTCACAATTTCCCTTGGAGAGGAGTTTGATGTTTGCTGTGAACACACCCAGCCTCTCTTTCTGACAGGGATATAGTTGAACCTTTAACACTATAGTTTAACCTTTAACACTAGACCACCGGGGAAAGACTCAGTGATGTGGGCTGTACAGATGATGAGGGGCTGTACAGTCAGTGGGCTGGTTAGGACTGGTGGGCACACAGAACAGAGGCCGTATGGTTCTCACTAATGTCCGTAAATTAGAAATGCATTGGTGCAAAGCAATCTGTACAGACAGAATATGATGTACAGCATGTATGTAGTCTAGCCTAAAAAATATTCATTCTAAGCCTTTGGCAGCCCTTGGTCTGCCTCTGCCCCACAGGCAAGTACACCAACCAAGCAACCCCATGCATAACAGTGCGAATGTTAGTTCACGAAGGGGTTGGTATTTGGACCGATTAAGAAAATGTGATATTAGATTAAATGTCAAAGGCAATCAATTCAACTCAGAGTTATGGGCTGTAGCTACATACTGCATTGCAGGATGGTCTGGTTTGGTTTTTAATACGAAACAGTACTGTTTTTATTTACAATGAAAAACCATGAAAAGTCAGTCTCATGTTTTGTGTTTTGCAGCCAGACAGGGAGCTGGACAGAGATTGCAGGCAGCAACATCAAATGGAACTAGGGTTAAGAAAAATAAGAGGAGGCCACCAGAGTGTTTGTAGTCAAGCAGAACGAGCGTGGAGGAGACAATCTGGCTCAGCGCGATACCAGGACAATCATTAATGACCCCCTCCTACCCACACATGCACACGCGCATAAAGGCAGGCAGGCACACACACGGACACACACACACACAACACAACACAACACATGCACACAGGCAGGCACACGCACAAACACATGAACACACAGGTTTGGACGTTAATGCAAGCTTTATCTTATCTCTCTCAGACAGGTTATGTTTCCTTTCAATATAAAATGAGCTGCTTTATAATGGCTTGCTTGCTGTTGATAATGTTTAATCACTGTTTTGACTGATATACCATATTAGTTTAATAGGTGGTGATTAAAATCCCCATTTAATGATAAACCCCAAAACGTCTCCTCAATCAATTTATTTTGTCTGTCTCATAGACATTGAAGATCATTCTAGGAGCAATAGGAAGTGCCCGAAGCCCCACAGACGAAATGGTTTAAAGTGATAGTTCACTCCACAATCAAAGTTCGTTTGATCTTCAAGTGGTCTAATGTCAAGATAGAGCCACGTCACATGTCTGTTGTGTAGATCCAGCTATATGTAAAAAATGAAAAAGATAGGCACCCTCTAAAGGGCAGAGACAAGCCTTCACCTACTCTCTGACAACTCTCTGACAGTGAGGCCACCATTTGATGTAATAGAAAATAGACTTCTGGTGGTTGGTGTTTTGGTGGGGTTGGGTGGGTTGACTGGGACCAGACTGACAGATCCCAAGCAGAGACCCAGGCAGGCTGGAACATTAGGGGCTGAACTGAGCTGAGCTGCAGGGATCTCTTGCATACTGATGCCCTCAGCTTTTCCCTTCATATGGGCCAATCAGAGGCGGGTGTTGGGATATTTCACCCTCATCTGAATTAGTCGAGAGATACTATAGTTGCCTGATATGTTCATGTACATGAGCCAAGAGGAGACCGAGCAGACATACAGCCCCATGGCAGTGCAGCTGTAAAGTACAGTGGCATTGGGCATAGCATCAGTGACTACTGTCATTAACTCAGCTCATAAAGCCGTATTTGTATGGTGTGGGTTAAGCCAACAAGACCGGGGCAGTGACCCAGCAGCTCAATGTGGACCTCTGCCCTACCCTGGCTGACCAGAGTCTTTAACTGTGCTGTTTTCATTTCCCATAGTGCTGTGCAGTGTATAGCAGAGGCAGGGGACTGCCATGCATGAGTTGCTAGGCACCGGAGAAGTCATGCTGCTCATGGCCTATCCTTCCACAGAGAGCTGGGCTGCTGTGGCAACTCAGAAATATCCACAGAGAGACAAAAGATCAGGGGAGAAACTGAGAGTTGGGGCTTGTTTGTATCTAAACTAAAGACACAGCGAGACCACAGTGAAAGACAGGACACATGAGCGCATGCATATTTGAGAGACAGCCAGAGAGTATCCATATTACATATGTGTTGTGTGTGATATATATATACACAGTAGATGTTGTGCCCAGGGTTTATTTATGAAGCGAGGGTCTTTAACAAGGACACTGTCAAAGCTAATTGATTGAACATTTTTATGTTTGTGTTTGTTTGGGTTAATGGAGTCCAAAGGAAGCCAACGTGGCCCTCATAAAGAAGTGTGTGTAATCAAAATGTCACACTTCGTTGTTGCCAACACACAGATCTTCAGTGTGTGTGTGTGTGTGTGTGTGTGTGCGCGTGTGTGTGTGTGTGTGTGTGTGTGTGTGTGTGTGTGTGTGTGTGTGTCGTCAGACAACTACACACAGCCAAAGACTCTGCGGCTACAGACTTCTAGACGGCTGCTTTATACTGCAGCCCTATGAGAGTGAGTCCAGTGGTTGAGGCAGTCTTGGTGAAAGCATTGAGGTGGCAGAGGAAGATGAGATGCTGAGTCTGGTAAGAATTGTGTGGCTGGTGCCTGCTCTTCAAGAACTGTTTGAACTGGTCTACTAGAAGATCTACTATACAGTAAGTGTCTTGGTTAAGCCATAGCTTCTGCAGCAGAACATGCCTGTCTACTGTCAGCATGGCCTTGGGGACCCTGGTGCAAGCTGCCTGCTCGAAAACAGTTGGTCTCAATTACTGAGTCAAATCCCCATCGAATTCACCAGGGCCTGAACTAACCGGATGACACACTTCTGAAACACCCCCTCTCTACTTTACTGCCTGCACTGACATGCAAAGTTTAAAAACTACTGTTATGATCACTGTTATCATATTAAAATAGTTAACCTTTAGAATGTGTTACATTATATTAAAAAGTTGGGAGTACAGTACATACTGTACAGACAGAGGACGAGGAGTACATTTTACAGCATAAGACTGCACTGTACTCAAACGCTCCAGTGTAAAGGCTGGGGCTAGCTAGCAAGCTGTAAATATATCACTGGCATGCCTAAATGGCAGAGAAAAATCTATTTATCCATTGATGTGATGGAAAACAAGGCCCAGTCTCGTAGCATGCATTGCCCCAGCCGTGCCTCGACCCTATAGGATAATACTGGTAAGGCCTGGCTGGCTTTGAGTCCCTCCTCAGCCCAGAGCTACAGGAACAAGAGCTTTATATGGGGACATTCTGCACTGGAGTGCTGAGTATCAGCTTTGCCAATTAAAATTGAGGTTTCATCCAGAATGAGATTACTTTTCTATCGCCATTGGATGGTTTGAGATTTCTAATGAGTAAAGAGGAAAAATCATTATCTTCTTGCGTATTTTAAGAAGGACATTTATATCCAAAGGCTATGCAGTGAACCTAAAATGCAGCAGGAGTCGTTTTTGGACAGATTACAGTGAGAAAAAGAGGGTGGAGTAGTTTGAGATCTGGGGAGAAAAACTTGGCAAGAACGGATGTAACTCCATGTGTACTCAACAAGTTCACACGCTCTAAGACAATATAAAACATTTATCTGCACACCCAAGCAAACACACAAACAGAGTAGACATGTTCTGGCAAGGCAAGTAGACACACAAACACACACTTGCATGAACACACACATGCACACACAATCCCTCGCTGCCTCACATACAGTTTAAATGTTTGGCTCAGTTTGAAGCTAGGTGGTCTTTAGCGGTGTGGTGGTCTCATCTCTGCAAGGAGGGATACTCACTTGAACTGGTGGTGTTCTCTGGAGCTGCGGATCTTGTTGGAAAAGCGCTCTGCCAGTTTCTCCAGGCTGCGGGAGTACTCCAGCTGGATCTCAGCCTTGCGGCGGAAGAAGTCCTGCAGGTCCTGCAGAAGCTGGATACGAGACTCGGACTGCTGCTCCAGGCATTTGAACTGCTCCACCAGCTGGTTACGGATCTCTATGCATCAAAACACAAAACAGGACGAGTCAATCAGTCATAACAGAGTCATCATCTCTAACGTATCAGGGCATGGGGCTGGATTCAGTCAACCCTACCATAGCCATGTTTGCCATCTTTGTTAAAACATGCTCCCCCAAATGTGTCTTATTCTGAAAACATTTATCTGAGAAGAGTTTATGTATACTGAACAAAAATATAAACGCAACATGCAACAATTTCAACGATTTTAATGAGTTACAGTTCATTTAAGAAAATCAGTCAATTGACATACATTCATTAGGCACCCACTTGGGCGACAGGCCCACCCGCTGGGGAGCCAGACCCAGCCAATCTGAATGAGTTTTTCCCCACAAAAGGGCTTTATTACAGACAGAAATGCTACTCAGTTTCATCAGCTGTCCTGGTGGCTGGTCTCAGATGATCCCGCAGGTGAAAAAGCCGGATGTGGAGGTCCTGGGCTGGCGTGGTTACACGTGGTCTGCGGTTGTGAGGCTGGTTGGACGTACTGCCAAATTATCTAAAACAATGTTGGAGGCGGCTTATGGTAGAGAAACGAACATTCAATTCTCTGGCAACAGCTCTGGTGGACATTCCTGCAGGCAGCATGCCAATTGCGCGCTCCCTAAAAATGTTGACATCTGTGGCATTGTGTTGTGTGACAGAACTGCACATTTAAGAGTGGCCTTTTATTGTCCGCAGCACAAGGTGCACCTGTGTAAGTATCATGCTGTTTAATCAGCTTCTTGATATGCCACAACTGTCAGGTGGATGGATTATTTTAGTAAAGGAAAAATGCTCACTAACAGGGATGTAAACAAATTTGTGCACAAAATGTAAGAGAAATTTAAGGGATCTTTTATTTCAGCTCATGAAACATGGGACCAACACTACATGTTGCGTTTATATTTTTGTTCAGTATATTTGTTTTACAGCACCCTAAACCATTCTGTGGATTTATTCAAGATACATTTGTTTTAAAGTGCAAAAGAGACATTTAATACTTTATCTTATTATGGGTCTATCATAATTCAGTTATGATAGTTGCGCCAAGGATTATTTTCCAACCGTGAAATAGGTTACGGAGGGCACTGAAATATCATCAACATTCACACAGTTTCTACTTTTTTAAACTGGGCTTGTTCTTTCCCCCAAATCATTTCCAGTTGGCTGGAAAATAACGGTTTTCACCTTGCACACCTAACAACCATGAAATGTCCTGTCACATATTTCCAAGCAGCTCACTGTGTTAACAAATTGTTTCTCTCTCTAACATCCCTCAGGCAAAGCTGTCAATCAGCACCACACATCATGTCTGAAAGAGTTGGAAGCTTAATGTTGGTTCCTGAGTTTGTATTGTAGCAGTCTTTTCTGTTTTCAAACAGACTGTTTCCCCTGGTTCCACCCTGGGCTATTGAACATCTCTTTAGGAAGATGAGAAACGACTGCCTGCTGAATATAATGTACAATTTTCATAAAGTCTGCTGCCTCAGTTTTGATGATGGCAATTTGCATATACTCCAGAATGTCATGAAGAGTGATCAGATGAATTGCAATTAATTGCAAAGTCCCTCTTTGCCATGAAAATTAACTTAATCCCCCAAAAACATTTCCACTGCATTTCAGCCCGGCCACAAAAGGACCAGCTGCCATCATGTCAGTGATTCTCTCGTTAACACAGGTGAGAGTGCTGACGAGGACAAGGCTGGAGATCACTCTGTCATGCTGATTGAGTTAGAATAACAGACTGGAAGCTTTAAAAGGAGGGTGGTGCTTGAAATCATTGTTCTTCCTCTGTTAACCATGGTTACCTGCAAGGAAACACGTGCCGTCATCATTGCTTTGCACAAAAAGGGCTTCACAGGCAAGGATATTGCTGCTAGTAAGATTGTACCTAAATCAACCATTTATCGGATCATCAAGAACTTCAAGGAGAGAGGTTCAATTGTTGTGAAGAAGGCGTCAGGGCGCCCAAGAAAGTCCAGCAAGCGCCAGGACCGTCTCCTAAAGTTGATTCAGCTGCGGGATCGGGGCACCACCAGTGCAGAGCTTGCTCAGGAATGGCAGCAGGCAGGTGTGAGTGCATCTGCACGCACAGTGAGGCGAAGACTTTTGGAGGATGCCCTGGTGTCAAGAAGGGCAGCAAAGAACCCACTTCTCTCCAGGAAAAACATCAGGGACAGACTGATATTCTGCAAAAGGTACAGGGATTGGACTGCTGAGGACTGGGGTAAAGTCATTTTCTCTGATGAATCCCCTTTCCGATTGTTTGGGGCATCCGGAAAACACCTTGTCCGGAGAAGAGAAGGTGAGCGCTACCATCAGTCCTGTGTCATGCCAATAGTAAAGCATCCTGAGACCATTCATGTGTGGGGTTTCTTCTCAGCCAAGGGAGTGGGCTCACTCACAATTGTGCCTAAGAACACAGCCATGAATAAAGAATGGTACCAACACATCCTCCGAGAGCAACTTCTCCCAACCATCCAAGAACAGTTTGATGACGAACAATGCTTTTTCCAGCATGATGGAGCACCTTGCCATAAGGCAAAAGTGATAACTAAGTGGCTCGGAGAACAAAACATCAACATTTTGGGTCCATGGCCAGGAAACTCCCCAGACCTTAATCCCATTGAGAACTTGTGGTCGATCCTCAAGAGGCGGGTGGACAAACAAAAACCCACAAATTCTGACAAACTCCAAGCATTGATTATGCAAGAATGGGCTAACATCAGTCAGGATGTGGCCCAGAAGTTAATTGACAGCATGCCAGGGCGGATTGCAGAGGTCTTGAATAAGAAGGGTCAACAATGCAAATATTGACTCTTTGCATAAACTTAATGTAATTGTCAATAAAAGCCTTTGACACTTATGGAATGTTTGTAATTATATTTCAGTATACCATAGTAACATCTGACAAAAATATCTCATAACACTGAAGCAGCGAACTTTGTGAAGACCAATACTTGTGTCATTCTCAAAACTTTTGACCACGACTGTAGTGTAATGGCTCCAGAGCTGAGCTGAGCTGAGCTAAGATGAGCTGTGTGAGAACGGGCTTCGGGAATTCAAAATGCTGTCAATGGTGCTTAAAACCCTATGAGGGGAACCTGACACTGGCAGTCTCACTGAAGATCCACGACGCTGGTGGGTACCCAGGAGAGAAACCTGAGTCTCCATCGGCTTTGTAGTGTTGTCACTGAGATCCAACTCTGCCTCGACTGAAGAACAAAGAATGGCCTATTTAACTGAACAAACCAGAACATCTGAGATGCTTCTTTCTGATCTTCATAAAACAGCTACTGTAAACAAATGGAATAAAGAGGAAATATTATTTGAAAGCAAAGTAATACTGACTAGCTACCGGATTGAAAGGTGGTATCACTAGCCAACAGAAAGGGAAGGCCTTGACCTCATGAGCATCCTGTATTTAGCATGCAGAATAAAAGCTTTTTCATGTGTCATACCATATGTATCAAAGGCGCTTTATATGGCGGCATCAAACAATACTGTGTTCTTTTGGTTTTCTCAACAGGGGTTCCTGGTCCAGGATTGACTGTAAGCTTAAATAAAATAAATATGGGATGGCGGGGGCAGAGCAGCTTGATGTTAAATAGGACTGGCAGCGCCCCTTTACCTGGTGCCCAGAAAGGTTCAGATGCCTTAATCCTTTGTTTGCGTTCTGTAATACAAGGTGAAGCTCTTTTACTGCTGCAGGCTTCAAAGTACTACTTGGAGACAGAATGTGAGCGGACTATTCTTTGCTGAGGCTTAGAGAATAGTTTGAGTCTTGGATTTGTCTGAGGTCAACAGCAAAGCCTATCATTGTGGCTTCATGTACTCCAGGAAAGGTCAAAACTATAAGAGGTCCCTGTGAAGTAGATTTGTCATAGGGCAGACATAACACAGGCCATGGGGGTGACACTCTGCACGGCAGATGTACTGTTAACTACACAGCACCACCACAGCAATGACAAAGACCATGTTTCCATGGTACAGAGGGTGTAATTTGGTCAGCCAAGCCCTTCCCGTGGATATATACAGTCTGTGACTTAGCGAAGGGAAGCTAGCCATTTGTATTTTGCAACTGGTGCAGTGATCTTGTGCAGGGGAGGGTTTCTGTCCCTGTGATGTTGAGCCGCCAGGCCCCAGCCCCAAGCGGCATCCTACAATCTGTGGTTAACCACTGTCCCAGCCCTTCCCTTTACCCAGGGGCCTCCCTCGCTCTCCATCAGCCTACATGGGCCTACACAGAGGTCTCCTATAACCAGCACCAGCCCTGGAGATGCCCGGCTCCTACTTCTAGAACACACACATTCCAACCCCTACTTCCAGGGACTCTAAGCTCTTCTCAGACCGAATGAAGGACTGTTTTCTTCCTTTCTTTCCATTATTTTCTCTCGTTCGCTCGTTTTCTCTCTCTCCACGTAGGCTATCCAGTGACAAAACAAGGGGAGCCAGGAGAAACGCCCCAGAAAAACCGGACACCGATCCGATTTTTTAAAACACTCTCGTGTTTTATAAACGCAACATGTAGTGTTGGTCCCATGTTTCATGAGCTGAAATAAAAGGGAGGACTTTTTAAAACACTCTCGTAAAAAATGGGCGACTGTGAACCGGCAGCTGCAATGGTGGATTTGACAGACGAGTTTGGAAAAATAGGTAACGCGCCAGAAGTGTTTCCTCACCTCTTTTTATGATTTTTATGGTTTCTTTTTTTTTAAAGTTCTGTATTAGGTGTAAACATCAATGTTTCATGGAATGTAAAGGAATCCATGACGTCAAACATTTATTGTTTGATTATTGGCTATGGCCCAATTCTTTGAGAGCAATCAAGTTATTAAAAAATTAGCTTGTTCGAGGTTATGAGTGGTGCCCTACTTGAAATTAAGTGTTTGTGGTTCACTTGTTCATGCGTTTGTATGGATAAGAAGCACTGACTACTTCCCAGTGTTGGGGGGAGCGTGAGGGGGAGGGAAGATGGAGGTAATTCAACTCCTCAAAATAAACAGGAGCTCTACTAATTAGATCTAGGCCATAAGCACAACCTTTAATTGGAGGGTACAATTTTCTTGGCTTTAACGCCGCTGTTTGATTAGGCAATGCAGCAATTACATACGGCAGGCGCACAGCATGTCTTCTCTACACGTGTTTCCATTTGTGGATGGATGTGTCTGCTCATTGGGGTGGCAACCTCAGAGAAAAACAGTACAGGTTTGAGCGCGTGGGGGGGAGGGCATGAGGGGAAGGGGCAGTGGTAGTAAACCACAGGGTCCGTCCTTCATCACTACTTCCACGCCCATAAGGAGCCACACCAAAGGGATACAAAACCCCTCTTTTGAGGGCTATACAAAGCCTTAAAATTAGGGGAAGAGGATGGGGAGATAGAGCTGAGACAGAAATAGCCTGATGAGGCAATTCTACCACAATTACATATGGGGGAGAGAAGCTAGTAACTGAACAACATTGTTCCTACAACAGAGCTGTCCTTTTGTCTATTTGTGTTACTTCATCTGAAAGTTAACTACCATACACTGTCTCAGTTTGATACAAGAGCAAATATTCCAAATCAGCACAGATACCTAACAGTAAGATCATCAATGATGGATGCACCCCACATTATGCATTACATTCGCATTCAGCAATCAGTACTCTAGTGCATTTATTTTGCAAACAAACATTGTGTCAAGAATGCGCCATCATTGTGAATTTGCTGCAATCTATATTGAGCTAATGTTCAATTATCATGCTTCTCTGCAGTGTATATCGATATCAAATGATTGTATCAATCCAATTCAGTTACTACTGCACATATAATGCAACTTTTCTGGCAAGCCAAAGTGATGATGCAGTATTACTGTTTCTCCCTGAAAGCTATTGGAGTCACAGGCTTCATTCATTATGCAGTTGAACATGCAGACAGATAGGACTATGTGTAGAGGAAGCAATGCACAAGGACTTGTTTATCCCTGAACAGTCTTCTCTGTATTGATGAAACTGTACGTCTGGCTGTAACTTGAATGTGTACAGTGAATAAGTCCACGAAAGAGAATTCACTCTGTATAGTACAGTATGACTGCTCCTCTGAACGTACAGGTAACTGCCAAAATAAAGGAAACACTTGAGTAAATGAGGGATAGAAAGTATATTGAAAGCAGGTGCTTCCACACAAGTGTGGTTCCTGAGTTAATTCAGCATTAACACCCCAGCATCCTTAGGGTCATGTATAAAAATGCCCTGTTGCCCATTATTTTGGCTACCATGGCTAGAAGAAGAGATCTCAGTGACTTTGAAAGAGGTGTCTTTAAGGAGCATAGGGGGTTTAAAGCATGTGGGGGACTTTTTTAATGTCCTGAATTTGTTCAAATGCTGATGAGAATGGCGCCGGAGAAGATGGCTGCTGTTTTACAGCCCTCTAACCAATTGTACTATTATGTGTGTTTTTCCACGTTATTTGTAATTTATTCTGTACATAAGGCCTCCTGTACCTCAGTTGGTAGAGCATGGCGCTTGCAATGCCAGGGTTGTGGGTTCGATTCCCACGGGGGGCCAGTATGGAAAATGTATGCACTCACTAACTGTAAGTCGCTCTGGATAAGAGCATCTGCTAAATGACTAAAATGTAAAATGTAATAATGTTTCTGCCATCGTCTCTTATAACCAAAAAGAGCTTCTGGATATCAGGACAGTGATTACTCACCTCGTATTGGATGAAGATTTTTTATTCAACAAGTCGGACGCGAAGGATATCCTACAGACACCCGACAAGGCCCAAATCCCCGTCATTCGCATTAGAAAGAGACGGAGATATCGTGGAAGTAGGTCGGGTGCCTTGTAAGGATCCGACGGCGAGCGAGTAAACTGCCTCTTCCATCAATCCTATTAGCCAATGTGCAATCATTTGAAAATAAATTAGATTACCTAAGATTATGGTAATCCTACCAACGGGACATTAAAAACTGTAATATATTATGTTTCACCGAGTCGTGGCTGAACGACGACATGGACAACATACAGCTAGCGGGCTATACGCTACATCGGCAGGATAGAACGGCTGACTCCGGTAAGTCAAGGGGTGGCGGTCTGTGTATATTTGTAAACAACAGCTGGTGCACAAAATCAAATACTAAGGAAGTCTCGAGGTTTTGCTCGCCTGAGGTAGAGTATCTTATGATAAGCTGTAGACCACACCAAGAGAGTTTTCATCTATATTTTTCATAGCTGTCTATTTACCACCACAAACCAATGCTGGCATTAAGATTGCACTGAATGAGCTGTATAAAGCCATAAGTGAACAGGAAAACGCTCATCCAGAGGCAGTGCTCCTAGTGGCCGGGGACTTTAATGCAGGGAAACTTAAATCAGTTCTACCTCATTTCTACCAGCATGTTAAATGTGCAACCAGAGGAAAAAAAACTCTAGACCACCTTTATTCCACACACAGAGACGCATACAAAGCTCTCCCTCTCCCTCCATTTGGCAAAACTGACCATAACTTTATCCTCCTGATTCCTGCTTATAAGCAAAAACTCAAACAGGAAGTACCAGTGAAGTGGTCTGATGAAGCGGATGCTAAACTACAGGACTGTTTTGCTAGCACAGACTGGAATATGTTCTGGGATTCATCTGACGGCATTGAGGAGTTCACCACATCAGTCACCGGCTTCAGTAATAAGTGCGTCGACGACGTCATCTCCAAAGTGACCATACGCATATATCCCAACCAGAAGCCATCGATTAGAGGAAACATCCGCACCGAGCTAGAGCTGCCGGTTTCAAGCAGTGGGACACTAATCTGGACGCTTGCAAGAAATCTCGCTACGCCCTCCGACCAACCATCAAACAGGCAAAGCGTCAATACAGTACTAAGATCGAATCCTACTACACCGGCTCTGATGCTCGTCGGATGTGGCAGGGCTTGCAAACTATCACGGATTACAAAGGGAAACCCAGCCGCAAGCTGCTCAGTGACGCAAGCCTACCAGACAAGCTAAATGCCTTCTATGTTCGCTTTGAGGAAAGCCACACTGACCATGCATGAGAACACCAGCTGTTCCGGACGACTGTGTGATCACGCTCTCCGTAGCCAATGTGAGTAAGACCTTTAAAAACAGGATAACGTTCACAAGATTCAGACAGACTACCAGGACACATACTCAGAGCATGCACTGACCAGCTGGCAAGTGTCTTCACTGACATTTTCAACCTCTCACTGACCCAGTCTGTAATACTTACATGTTTCAAGCAGACCACCATAGTCCCTAAGCCCAAGAACACCAAGGTAACCTGTAGCCATGAAATACTTTGAAAGTCATAGCTCACATCAACACAATCATCCCAGACACCCTGGAGCCACTCCAATTCGCCTACCGCCCCAACAGATCCACAGACGCAATTTCTATTGCACTCCACACTGCCCTTTCCCACATAGACAGGAATAACACCTACAGTGGGGAGAATAAGTATTTGATACACTGCCGATTTTGCAGGTTTTCCTACTTATAAAGCATGTAGAGGTCTGTAATTTTTTATCATAGGTACACTTCAACTGTGAGAGATGGAATCTAAAACAAAAATCCAGAAAGTCACATTGTATGATTTTAAGTAATTCATTTGCATTTTATTGTATGACATAAGTATTTGATACATCAGAAAAGCAGAACTTAATATTTGGTACAGAAACATTTGTTTGCAATTACAGAGATCATACGTTTCCTGTAGGTCTTGACCAGGTTTGCACACACTGCAGCAGGGATTTTGGCCCACTCCTCCATACAGATCTTCTCCAGATCCTTCAGGTTTCGGGGCTGTCGCTGGGCAATACGGACTTTCAGCTCCCTCCAAAGATTTTCTATTGGGTTCAGGTCTGGAGACTGGCTAGGCCACAGATCTCGCGATACATGGCCCCATCCATCCTCCCCTCAATACGGTGCAGTCGTCCTGTCCTCTTTGCAGAAAAGCATCCACAAAGAATGATGTTTCCACCTCCATGCTTCACGGTTGGGATGGTGTATTTGGGGTTGTACTCATCCTTCTTCTTCCTCCAAACACGGCGAGTGGAGTTTAGACCAAAAAGCTATATTTTTGTCTCATCAGACCACATGACCTTCTCCCATTCCTCCTCTGGATCATCCAGATGGTCATTGGCAAACTTCAGACGGGCCTGGACATGCGCTGGCTTGAGCAGGGGGACCTTGCGTGCGCTGCAGGATTTTAATCCATGACGGCGTAGTGTGTTACTAATGGTTTTCTTTGAGACTGTGGTCCCAGCTCTCTTCAGGTCATTGACCAGGTCCTGCCATGTAGTTCTGGGCTGATCCCTCACCTTCCTCATGATCATTGATGCCCCACGAGGTGAGATCTTGCATGGAGCCCCAGACCGAGGGTGATTGACCGTCATCTTCAACTTCTTCCATTTTCTAATAATTGCGCCAACAGTTGTTGCCTTGTCACCAAGCTGCTTGCCTATTGTCCTGTAGCCCATCCCAGCCTTGTGCAGGTCTACAATTTTATCCCTGATGTCCTTACACAGCTCTCTGGTCTTGGCCATTGTGGAGAGGTTGGAGTCTGTTTGATTGAGTGTGTGGACAGGTGTCTTTTATACAGGTAATGAGTTCAAACAGGTGCAGTTAATACAGGTAATGAGTGGAGAACAGGAGTGATTCTTAAAGAAAAACTAACAGGTCTGTGAGAGCCGGAATTCTTACTGTTTGGTAGGTGATCAAATACTTATGTCATGCAATAAAATGAAAATTAATTACTTAAAAATCATACAATGTGATTTTCTGGATTCTTGTTTTAGATTCCGTCTCTCACAGTTGAAGTGTACCTATGATAAAAATTACAGACCTCTACATGCTTTGTAAGTAGGAAAACCTGCAAAATCGGCAGTGTATCAAATACTTGTTCTCCCCACTGTATGTGAGAATACTGTTCATTGACTCCAGCTCAGCGTTCAACACAATAATGCCCTCCAAGATCATCACTAAGCTAAGGACCCTGGGACTGAACACCACCCTGAACACCTCCACAACCAGGTGGTGAGGGTAGGCAACAACACATCCGCCAAGCTGTCCCTCAACACTGGGGCCCCTCAGAGGTCGGCGCTTAGTCCCCTCCTGTTCTCTCTGTTCACCCACGATTGCATGGCCGCGCACGACTCCAACACCATCGTTAAGTTTGCCGACAACACCGCGGTGGTAGGCCTGATCACCGACGACGATGAGACAGCCTATAGGGAGGAGGTCAGAGACCTGGCAGTGTGGTGCTAGGAAAACAACCTCTCCCTCAACGTCAGCAAAACTAAGGAGCTGATCATGGACTACAGGAAAAGGAGGTCCGAGCATGCCCCCATTCACATTGACAGGGATGTAGTGGAGCGGGTCGAGAGCTCCTTGGTGTCCACATCACTAAGGATCTATCATGGCCCACACACACCAACATAGTCGTGAAGAGGGCACGACAATGCCTCTTCCTCCTCAGGAGATATTAAAAATAAAATACCTTATTTACGTAAGTATTCAGACCCTTTGCTATGAGACTCGAAATTGAGCTAAGGTGCATCCTGTTTCCATTGATCATCCTTGAGATGTTTCTACAACTTGATTGGAGTCCACCTGTGGTAAATTGGACATGATTTGGAAAGTCAAACACCTGTCTATATAAGGTCCCACAGTTGACAGTGCATGTCAGAGCAAAAACCAAGCCATGTGGTCGAAGGAATTGTCCGTAGAGCTCGGAGACAGGACTGTGTCGAGGCACAGATCTGGGGAAGGGTACCAAAATATTTCTGCAGCATTGAACGTCCCCAAGAACACAGTGGCCTCCATCATTCTTAAATGGAAGAAGTATCTTTTTTTTTTTATACATGTGCAAAAATGTCTAAAAACCTGTTTTTGCTTTGTCATTATGGGGTTCTGTGTGTAGATTGATGAGGGAAAAAAACAATTGAATCAATTTTAGAATAAGGCTGTAATGTAACAAAATGTGGAAAAAGTCAAGGGGTCTGAATACTTTCCGAATGCAGTGTATATACCTCAATTACCTCGTACCCCTGCACATCTACTTGGTACAGGTACCTTGTTATCGTTACTCATTGTGTATTTATTATTACGTGTTTTACTTTCCTATGATTTCTCTATTTTCTCTCTGCATTGTTGGATTGTTGGAAAGGGCTCGTAGGTTAGCATTTCACTGTTAGTCTACACCTGTTGTTTACGAAGCATGTAACGAATAACATTTGATTTGAGCCGGCCAGGGGAAACAGAATGAAAATAAGTAGTTAGCCCAGACCAGGCCAGGCCCAGGTTAGAGAGAGGACCTACTTTACAACTCCATGTTTTAACTCCACTCAAGTCATAAAATCGCACTTATCCGAGATGTTTTTATCTTCCTCTGTGGTTCCCTACAGAAAATTAGCAAAATGGCCCACAGCTGCAGCGTGGAAATGCAGCACAAGGCACCATATTGGTCAGGAATTTCAACCAAGGCTTTATAGAGAGTTAATGCAATTAACATATTTTCCTTCACAACGGCAAGAATCGTGGATTCTGAAAGTTTCTAGTGTGAGTGTACAGAATGTGTCTATCTCAATACAATATATATATACCAGTAATAAAGACACAACAAACATCAGAGGGTACGTCATTTCCCTACGCTCAACCTTTGCTTCCTAGAAGTCGTTCCAGGACACTGCCAATGCACCGATGCAGGGGTTTTATGCACGGCAGCCATTTTGGAAGCTTGGATAATGACTCCTCCAGGCAATTAAGTTGAACCGAATTGATTAACCTCCCGCGGCTGCATTAATGTCTCTTCATTACCACTGAGGATCTGAGCAGGAGCCCCTATTAGATTGGTCGGGAAAGGGGTGGGGGGAGAGGGTGAGGGATGAGACAGGGGTAAGGAACGGGTGTGGGCAAGGTAGAATAACAAGCTAGCTAGAATTTATCATAGAGAGAGAGACAGTCAGTGCCTTCAGAAAGTATTCACACACCATGAATTCTTCTACATTTTGTGGTGTTACATCCTGATTTAAAAATTGATTAAAATGAGATTTTGTGTCACTGGCCTACACACAATACCCCATAATGTCAAAGTGGAATTATGTTTTTAATTTTTTTACAACTTAATAAAAAAATTATTGAGTCAACCCCTTTGTTATGGCAAGCCTAAATAGGTTCAGGAGTAAACATTTGCTTAACAAGTCACATAATAAGTTGCATGGACTCACTCTGTGTGCAATAATAGTGTTTCAACATGATTTTTTAATGACTACTTCATCTCTGTACCCCACACATACAATTATCTGTAAGTTCCCTCAGCCGAGCAGTGAATTTCAAACACAGATTCAACCACAAACACCAGGGAGGTTTTGCAATGCCTCGTAAAGAAGGGCACCTATTGGTAGATGGGTAAAAAAAAAAGCAGACATTGAATGGTGAAGTTATTAACTACACTTTGGATATTGTATCAATACATCCAGTCACTACAAAGATACAGGTGTCCTTCCTAACTCAGTTGCCGAAGAGGAAGGAAACTGCTCAGGGATTTCACAATGAGGCCAATGGTGACTTTATAACAGTTTAATGGCTGTGATAGGAGAAAACTGAGGATGGATCAACAACATTGTAGTTACTCCACAATACTAACCTAAATGACAGAGTGAAAAGAAGGAAGCCTGTACAGAATATAAATATTCCAAAACATGCACCCTGTTTGCAATAAGGCACAAAGTAAAACTGCAAAAAATGTGGCAAAGAAATTAACTTTATGTCCTGAATACAAACCGTCTAACACAACAAATTACTGAGTACCACATTCCATATGTTCAAGCATGGTGATGACTGCATCATGTTATAAGTATTAGGGCTGACCCCAATTAGTCGACTAGTCGATTGTTTGGTCGTTTGGCTGTTGGTCGACCGAGATTGTTTTAGTCGAGCAGTAACAAATATATATACAGTACCAGACAAAAGTTTGGACACACCTACTCATTCCAGGGTTTTTCTTTATTTTTACTATTTTCTACATTGTAGAATAATAGTGAAGACATCAAAACTATGAAATAACAAATATGGAATAATGTAGTAACCAAATCTTAAATATATTTTATATTCTTCAAAGTAGCCACCCTTTGCCTTGATGACAGCTTTGCACACTCTTGGCATTCTCTCAACCAGCTTCATGAGGAATGCTTTTCCAACAGTCTTGAAGGAGTTCCCACATATGCTGAGCATTTGTTGGCTGCTTTTCCTTCACTCTGCGGTCCAAATCATCCCAAACCATCTCAATTGGGTTGAGGTCGGGTGATTGTGGAGGCCAGATCATCTGATGCTGCACTCCATCACTCTCCTTCTTGGTCAAATAGCCCTTACACAGCCTGGAGGTGTGTTTTGGGTCATTGTCCTGTTGAAAAACAAATGATAGTCCCACTAAGCGCAAACCAGATGGGATGGCGTATCGCTGCAGAATGCTGTGGTAGCCATGCTGGCTAAGTGTGCCTTGAATTCTAAATAAATCACTGACAGTGTCACCAGCAAAGCACCCCCACACTATCACACCTCCTCCTCCATGCTTCACGGTGGGAACCACACATGCAGAGATCTTCCGTTCACCTACTCTGCGTCTCACAAAGACACGGCGGTTAGAACCAAAATTCTCAAATTTGGACTCATCAGACCAAAGGACAGATTTCCACCGGTATAATGTCCATTGCTCATGTTTCTTGGACCAAGCAAGTCTCTTCTTCTTATTGGTGTCCTTTAGTAGTGGTTTCTTTGCAGCATGAAGGCCTGATTCACGCAGTCTCCTCTGAACAGTTGATGTTCAGATGTGCCTGTTACTTGAACTCTGTGAAGCATTTATTTGGGCTGCAATCTGAGGTCCAGTTAACTCTAATGAACTTATCCTCTGCAGCAGAGGTAACTCTGGGTCTTCCTTTCCTGTGGCGGTTCATGGCGCTTGATGGTTTTTGATACTGCACTTGAAGTTCTAGACATTTTCCGGATTGACTGACCTTCATGTCTTAAAGTAATGATTGACTGTCTCTTTGCTTATTTGAGCTGTTCTTGTCATAATATGGACTTGGTCTTTTACCAAATAGGGCTATCTTCTGTATACCACCCCTACCTTGTCACAACACAACTGATTGGCTCAAACGCATTAAGAAGGAAAGACATTCCACAAATTAACTTTTAACAAGGCACACCTGTTAATTGAAATGCATTCCAGGTGACTACCTCATGAAGCTGGTTGAGAGAATGCCCAGAGTGTGCAAATCTGTCATCAAGGCAAAGGGTGGCTACTTTGAAGAATCTCAAATATAACATATATTTTGATTTGTTTAACACTTTTTTGGTTATTACATGATTTCATATGTGTTATTTCATAGTTCTGATGTCTTCACTATTATTCTACAATGTTGAAAATAGTAAAAAAAATAAAGAAAAACCGTGGAATGAGTAGGTGTGTCCAAACTTTTGGCTGGTACTGTATATATATTTGCTCCCATCTCAGTGAACTAATCCATTGTGGAGGCCGAAACTAAAAGCCAATTTATGCTTGATCCGATAATTGTGGTTGGAGGCTTCATATGGAGGGTGTGACGCAATTGTGGAGCCTCCAGAGGTATGCAGAGGCCAAAATCGAGCTCCGTACCGCATCGCCATGCGCCTTCCAAATGTTGTAACAATGCAGAGGGCTCTGTATAACTCCGCATTGACATGATTGGTTGACGCTAGGTGGGGGCAGTACATCCTGTAGAAAACACAAACTCACATCCTTGACAACAGCTCTGCACTGCTCCACGAAGCGCAAGAAGTATGAATACCTTGACTTCTGCTGAGGCTGTATCACCGTAAATGCTGCATGGCCAATGCAGTCCACAGATTGACCATGCACCCATATGCACAATGCACTTCTCTCTCCAGAATGCGCTTTCTCCCGCCAATTTGTGCACACTCAATATCCAAGATGGCGAAGTAGTGCAGTTCTGTTTTTGTCGTGTGTCTGTAAATAGCCTGTAAATACCTTGTTTTTTTGTATTTTTCGTACATATTTCTCTATCAGACTTTTCATCCTTCTACAAAATATACTTTCCTGCAACCCGCCTCACTCAATGTGGAACGGATTCTATTATTGACTTAACTTTTATATAGAATCTCCAGTTGAAACTAGCTAGCCAGCTAACTAGCTACTTGTTATTAGCCACAGTTAGCGGTATTTCACCCAGAACATTGGATTTTTTTCTGCGGGATTAATTTAATCACTGGATATTAATCACCGGATATTCGGCCAGTCTGCACAGCGCGTTATCGACCCAGAACATATCAGTTTTTCTGCCGGAATCACTGAATCACTGGACCTTTAACTCCGGATTCATCGCTACCAGCTAGCTTCAACTAAATGGACGCTGTGGTCTGGCTAATCATCCTGAGCTAGGCCCATCTCCCGGCTATCTACCTCTCTGTCAACCGGACGGGACCACCTAGTGTTGACACGGAGCCCCGCCGATCCTACACGACTGGTCTGCCGACGAAATCGTCTGATGTGGTTACGACGACGTCGACCACGAAGATTCCATCTGCTAGCCCCGGCCCGCTAGCACACGCTAGCCGTGGCCTCTTACCTGCTAGTGCTTTAGCAGCCTCCGAACTATCCTATTGCTGTTCACCGGACCTTATGATAACTCAGCTATACAGCTGATGTCTGCTGGACTGCTCCTTTTTACGGTACTACATCCTGTTTATGTTTAGCCTCAGCCCAAACATGGTTAGCTTATTGTTGTTTCGGTTATTTCTAATTGTACTATTTCACTGTAGATCCCCCAGCCCAGCTAAATCTGCCTTAGATAGCTCCTTTGTCCCACCCCCCATACACGCAGAGACTGACTCAATTGGTGCCTCTAGTGATACTATCTCTTTCATTGTTACCCAACGCTTAGGTTTACCCCCACTTTACTCATATCCTTCCATATCCTTGTCTGTACATAATGCCCTGAATCTTTTCTACAACACCCGGAAATCTGCCCCCTTTTTCTATGTACCCAACGCACTAGAAGACCAGTTCTTAAAGCCTTTAGCCGTATCCTTATTCTAGTCCTCCTCTGTTCCTCTGGTGATGTAGAGGCTAACCCAGGCCCTGCAGCCCTCAGTATCACTCCTACTCCCCAGGCGCTATCATTTGCTGACTTCTGTAATCGCAAAAGTCTTGGTTTCTTGCACGTAAACATCAGAAGTCTACTTCCTAAATGACCTAAATTGGGATATGCTTAATACCCCGGCCATCCTACAATCCAAACTAGATGCCCTCAACCTCACGCAAATTATCAACGAACCTACCAGGTACAACCCTAAATCCGTAAACATGGGTACCCTCATAGATATCATCCTGACTAACATACCCTCTAAATACACCTCAGCTGTCTTCAACCAGGATCTCAGCGATCACTGCCTTATTGCCTGCGTCCGTAACGGGTCCGCGGTCAAACGACCACCCCTCATCACTGTCAAACGCTCCCTAAAACACTTTAGCGAGCAGGCCTTCCTAATTGACCTGGCCCAGGTATCCTGGATGGATATAGATCTCATTCCGTCAGTAGAGGATGCCTGGTTGTTCCTTAAAAGTAATTTCCTCTCAATCTTAAATAAACATGCCCCATTCAAAAAATACAGAACTAAGAACCGATATAGCCCCTGGTTCTCTTCAGACTTGACTGCCCTTGACCAGCACAAAAACATCCTGTGGCGTACTGCATTAGCATCAAATAGCCCCCGCGATATGCAACTTTTCAGGGAAGTTAGGAACCAATATACACAAGCAGTCAGGAAATCAAAGGCAAACTTTTTCAAACAGAAATTTGCATCCTGTAGCACTAACTCCAAAAAGTTTTGGGACACTGTAAAGTCCATGGAGAATAAGAGCACTTCCTCCCAGTTGCCCACTGCACTGAGGCTAGGAAACACTATCACCACCGATAAATCTACAATAATCGAGAATTTCAACAAGCATTTTGCTACAGCTGGCCATACTTTCCATCTGGCTACCACTACCCCGGCCACCAACTCTGCACCCTCCGCTGAAACTTGCCCATGCCCCCTCCGCTTCTCCTTCACACAAATTCAGACAGCTGACGTTTTGAAAGAGCTGCAAAATCTGGACCCCTACAAATCAGCTGGGCTAGACAATCTGGACCCTTTCTTTCTAAAACTAGCCGCCGAAATTGTCGCAACCCCTATTACTAGTCTGTTCAACCTCTCTTTCATAACGTCTGAGATCCCCAGAGATTGGAAAGCTGCCGCGGTCATCCCCCTCTTCAAAGGGGGTGACACTCTAGATCCAAACTGCTACAGACCTATATCCATCCTGCCCTGCCTTTCGAAAGTATTTGAAAGCCAAGTTAACAAACAGATCACCGACCATTTCGAATACCACCGTACCTTCTCCGCTATGCAATCCGGTTTCCGAGCTGGTCATGGGTGCACTTCAGCCACGCTCAAGGTCCTAAACGATATTATAACCGCGATTGATAATAGACAGTACTGTGCAGCCGTCTTCATCGACCTGGCCAAGGCTTTCGACTCTGTCAACCACCGCATTCTTATTGGCAGACTAAATAGCCTTGGTTTCTCAAATGACTGCCTCGCCTGGTTCACCAACTACTTCTCAGATATAGTTCAGTGTGTCAAATCGGAGGGCCTGTTGTCTGGACCTATGGCAGTCTCTATGGGGGTGCCACAGGGTTCAATTCTTGGGCCGACACTTTTCTCAGTGTATATCAATGATGTCGCTCTTGCTGCTGGTGACTCTCAGATCCACCTCTACGCAGACGACACCATTTTGTATACATCTGGCCCTTCATTGGACACTGTGTTAACAAACCTCCAAACGAGCTTCAATGCCATACAACACTCCTTCAGTAGCCTCCAACTGCTCTTAAACACTAGTAAAACTAAATGCATGCTTTTCAATCGAACGCTGCTGGCACCCGCCCACCCGACTAGAATCACCACTCTTGACGGGTCTGACCTAGAGTATGTGGACAACTACAAATACCTAGGTGTCTGGTTAGACTGTAAACTCTCCTTCCAGACTCACATAAAGAATCTCCAATCCAAAGTTAAATCTAGAATCGGCTTCCTATTTCGCAACAAAGCCTCCTTCACTCATGCTGCCAAACATGCCCTCGTAAAACTGACTATCCTACCGATCCTTGACTTCGGCGATGTCATTTACAAAATAGCCTCCAACACTCTACTCAGCAAATTGGATGTAGTCTATCACAGTGCCATCCGTTTTGTCTCCAAAGCCCCATACGCTACCCACCACTGTGACCTGTACGCTCTTGTTGGCTGGTCCTCACTACATGTTCGTCGTCAAACCCACTGGCTCCAGGCCATCTATAAATCACTGCTATCCCCGCCTTATCTTAGCTCATTGGTCACCATAGCAGCACCCACCCGTAGTCTGCGCTCCAGCAGGTATATCTCACTGGTCATTCCCAAAGCCAACACCTCCTTTGGCCGCCATTCCTTCCAGTTCTCTGCTGCCAATGACTGGAACGAATTGCAAAAATCTCTGAAGCTGGAGACTCTTATCTCCATCACTAACTTTAAGCATCAGTTGTCAGAGCACCTTACCGATCACTGCACCTGTACACAGCCCATCTGAAATTAGCCCACCCAACTACCTCATCCCTATATTGTTATTTATTTTGCTCTTTTGCACCCCAGTATCTCTATTTGCACATAATCTCTTGCACATCTAGCATTCCAGTGTTAATACTATTGTAATTATTTTGCATTATAGCCTATTTATTGCCTTACCTCCATAACTTGCTACATTTGCACACACTGTATATATATTTTCTGTTGTATTTTTGACTTTATGTTTTTTACCCCATATGTAACTCTGTGTTGTTTTTATCGCACTGCTTTGCTTTATCTTGGCCAGGTCGCAGTTGTAAATGAGAACTTGTTCTCAACTGGCTTACCTGGTTAAATAAAGGTGAGAAAAAAATAAAAGAAAAAAAAATTCATTGCTTCATTACTTCATTGTGTGAATTGTTTGACTTTGATTGTTAGTGTATATCAATTCCCATGACAAATATCACCAGTAGTACATTTACCGTTAATTCCTATCATTTCTAATCTACAATGTTTGTTACTTTGGTTACGGTAATTTCTGTTAATGCATTCAATATTATTATTCCAGTCTTCCCGTTATCATTGTTGGAGTGGACACATTGCTTGCAGAGTGCACAACCTATGCTACACTTGTGAGAAACACATTTTGGTTTATTTCATTCCTTTTATTTCATTTTGTCAATTTAGTCATTGTCTTTTGTTTGGAGCACTCCTGTCAATGTTGAGTTAGGATGAGCACGCATAGTAGGCCTATAGGCTACCTGGCCTGCAGGTAAATGTAGACATATAAATGTGTTCATTTGGGGATCTGATAGTATTTCTGATAGGCTTAACACACCACCACTAATGACCTATGGAGCTTCTCAAAGTAATGTTTTCTTCATCTCAAACAGCAAGCAAACAAAGTCTGGTTAAGAATTACAATAGTTACTCAATGTATTTGAATTTTTCCAGCTCTCTCCCTTTCGATAACCACTCAGCGTGAAAGGGAAAAATGTAATGCTCTGAGCCAGTGGAAACGTCATAAAATAGGCCTACCTGATTACTTCTTATCAGTGCTAGACTTGGACTGAAATAGGTTCCTGTACTCATTTTGGGTGCTGGTACTGTTTATATTTAGGTGCAGGAGCTCCACAATACTTCTGAGCTAATATTGTATAAGAGGAACAGGAGCTCAAGCAGTAGAACATTTGAGGTGCCGGTACTCAGCTCCGGTGAGCTCCTGCTCAAGTCAAGCACTGCTTCTTATCCCTTGCGCAAATAGCCTACAGCTGTGTCTGTCCCGAGCTCACTGGCACAGGAAACTCTGAGTGCCCAGAATATTTTATACAATGTTGCAAGTTCGCTAGCTCAAGCTTCAGGCTGGACCCAAGTTAATAGTTGATACAATGTTTCAAGTTTGTTGCCGACAGGCCATGTGTAGCCAATGTGATTTATAGGATATTAATTTTTATCAGGAAATGTTCTACCTGCAGGCTGCAATGTTTTTATTTGTTGGCTTTATGTAGGCTATTTTTACATAGTTGGCAATGGCAATAGAAGTTACCTTTTAGGTTTGTATCATTTTAATTTAGATTTGGATAGAATTTTGATTAATAACCACATTACAATGATTTTGAGATATGAAGACTGTTTCACAAAAATTAAACCGTTTCACAAAAAGATGCATATGAAAACCATAACTGGTACGCAGATCGCTAGAAACTGTAAGATAAATTGGCATTCCACTGAGAAATGATGCCGACTCCTCGTGTAGCCTATTACCGGCAACTTCAGGAGAGTAATTGCAGAATCTGCGAAAGCCAGCAGGAGCGGGAGGAGAATAGTTGGGTCAGGTTAAGGTTTTTTTCTTCTGGTTATCTAGATCTCTGGCGCCCTCGAGGCTTTTGTCATATTTTATCAAACCGTAAGCTCAATTCATATAGTTGATGGCAAAGCAAAAACTGGTTTTTAGAATTTTTTTGGCAAATGTATAAAAAATGGAAATCTCACATTTACATAAGTATTCAGACCCTTTGCTATGAGACTCGAAAATTGAGCTCAGGTGCATCCTGTTTCCATTGATCATCCTTGAGATTTTATTACAACTTCATTGGAGTCCACCTGTGGTAAATTCAATTGATTGGACATGATTTGGAAAGGCACACACCTGTCTATATAAGGTCCCACAGTTGACAGTGCATGTCAGAGCAAAATACCAAGCCATGAGGTCGAAGGAATTGTCCGTAGAGCTCCAAGACAGGATTATGCCCAGGCACAGATCTGGGGAAGTGTACCAAAAAAATTCTGCAGCATTGAAGGTCCCCAAGAACACAGTGGCTGTCACGGTTTCGGCTGAGGCTGCTCCTTCTCCTTGTTCGGGCAGGCTTCGGCGGTCGTCGTCTCCGGAGTACTAGCTGCCACCGTTCTATGTTTCTATGTTTGATTGGTTTTGTCTGTTTTGTTACACCTGTTCCTTGTTAGTGTTCATTATGCGTCCTATTTAGTTCTCTTGTGTTTGGTCAGGTGTTGTGTGTAATTGTTCGATGTCACGTGTTGTGTTAGTTCGTTGTTCTGTTCTCTCTATTTAGTTTTGTTAGAGAGAGTCCCGCACTTTGTGCGCATTTATTTTGTACTTACCATTGTGCGTAAGTTCGCCTGTGGCCTGTTGCCGTGGTTGGCTTGTTCCTTGGACTTCACTAAAGACATCTGTTCGAACCTCTGTGTGTCCTGCGTGTGATTCTACGTTACCTCTACACTCAACCCTGACAGTGGCCTCCATCATTCTTAAATGGAAGAAGTTTGGAACCACCAAGACTCTTACTAGAGCTGGCCGCCCAGCCAAACTGAGAAATCGGGGGAGAAGGGCCTTGGTCAGGGAGGTGACCAAGAACCTGATGGTCACTCTGACAGAGCTCCAGAGTTCCTCTGTGTAGATGGGAGAACCTTCCAGAAGGACAACCATCCCTGCAGCACTCCACCAATCAGGCCTTTATGGTAGAATGGCTAGACGGAAGCCACTCCTCAGTAAAAGGTACATGACAGCCCGCTTGGAGTTTGCCAAAAGGCACCTAAAGGACTCTCAGACCATGAGAAACAAGATTCTCTGGTCTGATGAAACCAAGATTGAACTCTTTGGCCTGAATGCCAAGCGTCACGTCTGGAAGAAACCTGGCACCATCCCTACGGTGAAGCATGGTGGTGGCAGCATCATGCTGTGGGGAGGATTTTCAGCGGCAGGGACTGGGAGACTAGTCAGGATTGAGGGAAAGATGAACGGAGCAAAGTACCAAGAGATCCTTGATGAAAACCTGCTCCAGAGCGCTCAGGACCTCAGACTGGGGCGAAGGTTCACCTTCCAACAGGACAACGACCCTAAGCACACAGCCAAGACAACGCAGGAGTGGCTTTGGAACAAGTCTCTGAATGTCCTTGAGTGGCCCAGCCAGAGCCAAGACTTGAACCCAATTGAACATCTCTGGAGAGACCTGAAAATAGCTGTGCAGCGATGCTCCCCATCCAACATGACAGAGCTTGAGAGGATCTGCAGAGAAGAATGGGAGAAACTCCCCAAATGCAGGTGTGCCAAGCTTGTAGCGTCATATTCATTTGCATATATTTCTAAAAACCTGTTTTTGCTTTGTCATTATTGGGTATTGTGTGTAGAGCAGGGCTCTCCAACCATGTTCCTATAGAGCTACCCTCCTGTAGGCTTTCACTCCAACCCCAGTTGTAACTAACCTGATTCAGCTTATCAACCAGCTAATTATTCGATTCAGGTGCGCTAGATTAGGGTTGGAGTGAAAACCTACAGGACGGTAGCTCTCCAGGAACAGGGTTGGAGAGCCCTGGTGTAGATTAATGAGGGGAAAAAAAACAATTTAATGCATTTTAGAATAAGGCTGTAACATAAGAACATTTGGAAAAAGTCAAGGGGTCTCAATACTGTCCGAATGCACTGTACACACAGCACATAAGCACACGTACATGTATAGAGCAGACAAAAGCGTCTGCTTCCGAGCCAAATTCACTCACTTAATCCCCTACACAGCTTTGCAATATCTGGCCTCTCTACTGCAGAGCCAAATGCTCATGAAAATCAGCCTGGAGTAGACACTCACACTGCACATGCCCAATGGCAGTAGCCTAAACTCATCTTCGCACTCAAATGTAAGACTGCCTTATCCTCTTCTTGGACTTTTTCCATTGCCGACTAATGCTTTTTCAGACCCGGCTTTTGGGTGGGTGTGGTAGGCATGGCATCCTTCTATGTGCAACCCTCTCTCCCTTCTCCTCCAGGCTCAGTTTTCCCCTCTTTCTCTGTCACTAATCCCTGCTGTAGGGCTCTGTCTATCAGTCCGTCTGTCAGTCTGTCTGTCTGCCTGCCTGCTCTGTTCGCCTGCCTGCTCTGTCAGCCTGCCTGCTCTGTCAGCCTGCATGCTCTGCCAGCCTGTTTATCATGTATCCCTGGCCATTATCATCTGGTTTATGGGCACTTCCTTTTAAGGAACGCCTGTTGAATTTAGATCAATACAGTTCAACCCAGGAAGGGATAAATATTTCCCCTGCACGGAATAAATGTTTGTCATATGCTGATAGATGAAGTAGCCATGAAGTAGCCGTGTTCTTGCATGATATGGAGTAGATTTGCCAATCGCGGCAGTTAGCCTAGCGGTTAGAGAGGCGAGCCAGCAGCCAGTTCGAATCCAGGGTTCGAAAGGAAAAATCTGGCGGGAAGTGGGCTGGCAACCGGAGGGTGGCTGGTATCAAATCCTAGATGCTATTGCCTACCTACCACTGTGACCTTGTGCCCTTGAGCAAGGCACTTAACCCCCCACAACAACAGCTCCCCGGGCGCCAGTGTGGCAGCCCCCCGCACCTCTCCAAAACTTGTATACAGTATGTACTGTATATCTATGTGTATGTATGTGTGTCTTTTGGAGTGGTTGTGTTAAAAGCAGAAGTCAAATTTCAGTTGGACCTTCATCAATCATAATACTATGTGAAGATTACTTTAGGGGGTATTATTTCATTGGCGAGATATCTGATTCCCTTTCAATTGCCAATTATTTTTCAAATCTCGATTTCTTCAAACAGTCACCTGTCAAGTGGAATACTGTGGTGTATCTAAAAGGAAGGAAACGTGACAGCTTCTCATCACAGGTCCAGAGGTTCAAACAGACAGACAGAAATACAGACCACTTCACAGTGAGAGATGAATCACAGTCAGCCCCTCTCTCTCTCTCTCTCTCTCTCTCATCCTTCCTTACCATTGATTTTCTCTCCTTCCTGAGTATCATCATTACATTGTCAGCATGCTACACAGGACTGAAGCTTCAAGGAAGCCAAGGCCCCGGCGCACCAGACATGCCCTTTCACAACACCAGCCGTCAATCACAGCCGTATCCAGGCACCAGCTGACATGGAGAACCAAGGAAAATAGGTTGCATGGTGTCTCCATGGCAACATGGGCGTGCACCTATCCCTTGGGAGCAGCTGATTGGGGAGAGCAGGGTGGGGGGATCCAGATAGGTGGGGAAGTGGGATTAGAATGTATGTGTAGGTTCACTCCTTGTGACATGACATGAATGTTATTTTCTCTTTCTGTCTCTGGGTCAGTAGCAAGTGGATCAAATAATGTCAACATAAAACATAATCTTGTTTAATTCCTTTGTATTATTGCTGCTCTGAAACACTTCCCTTAGCAGAGTCAGTAAATAAAATGGCTATATCTCCCTAGCAGTAACCCAGGCTTAACATCCTTGGGAACGATACAGCGCTGTCTTGGAGCAGCTAACTCTATGCACAATATATGTAATATTCTTAAATCTGTTTTACCTAATTACTACCAGCATGTCACGTGCAACCAGAGGAAAAAAAACTCTAGACCACCTTTACTCCAAACACAGAGACGCATAGCAAAGCTCTCCCTCGCCCTCCATTTGGCAAATCTGACCATATTTATATCCTCCTGATTCCTGCTTACAAGCAAAAACTAAAGCAGGAAGAACCAGTGACTCGCTCAATAAAGAAGTGGTCAGATGACGCGGATACTTCGCTACAGGACTGATTTGCTAGCACAGACTGGAATATGTTCCGGGATTCACTTCATTGAGGAGTATACCACCTCAGTCACCGGCTTCATCAATAAGTGCATCAACGACGTCATCCCCACAGTGACCGTATGTACATATCCCAACCAGAAGCAATAGATCACAGGCAACATCTGCACCGAGCTAAAGGCTAGAGCTGCCGGTTTCAAGGAGTGGGACACTAATCCGGACGCTTATAAGAAATCCCGCTATGCCCTCAGACGAACCATCAAACAGACAAAGCGTCAATATAGGACTAAGATCGAATCCTACTACACCGGCTCTGACGCTCGTCGGATGTGGCAGGGCTTGCAAACTATTAAGGACTACAAAGGGAAACCCAGCCGCGAGCTGCCCAGTGACGCTTGCCTACCAGACGAGCTAAATGCCTTTTATGCTCGCTTCGAGGCAAGCAACGCTGAAGCATGCATGAGAGCACCAGCTGTTCCGGAAGACTGTGTGATCACGCTCTCCGTAGCCGAAGTGAGCAAGACCTTTAAACAGGTCAACATTCACAAGGCCGCGGGGCCAGATGGATTACCAGGACGTGTACTCAGAGCATGCGCGGACCAACTGGCAAGTGTCTTCACTGACATTTTCAACCTCTCCCTGACCGAGTCTGTAATACCTACATGTTTCAAGCAGACCACCATAGTCCCTGTGCCAAAGAAAGCGAAGGTAACCTGCCTAAATGACTACCGCCCCGTAGCACTCACATCGGTAGCCATTATGTGCTTTGAAAGGATGGTCATGGCTCACATCAACACCATCATCCGGGAAACCCTAGACCTTCTCCAATTCGCATACCGCCCCAACAGATCCACAGATTACGCAATCTCAATCACACTCCACACTGCCCTTTCCCACCTGGACAAAAGGAACACCTAATTTATGTGAGAATGCTGTTCATTGACTACAGCTCAGCGTTCAACACCATAGTGCCCCCAAAGCTCATCACTAAGCTAAGGACCCTGGGGCTAAACACCTCCCTCTGCAACTAGATCCTGGACTGCCTGACTTGCTGAACCAAGGTGGTAAGGGTAGGCAACAACACATCTGCCACGCTGATCCTCAACACTGGGGCCCCTCGGGTGCATGCTTAGTCCCCTCCTGTACTCCCTGTTCACCCACGACTGCGTGGCCAAGCACGACTCCAACACCATCATTACGTTTTCTGACGACACAACAGTGGTAGGCCTGATCACCGACAACGATGAGACAGCCTATAGGGAGGAGGTCAGAGACCTGGCAGTGTGGTGCCGGGACAACAACCTCTCCCTCAATGTGAGCAAGACAAAGGAGCTGATCGTGGACTACAGGAAAAGGAGGGCCGAACAGGCCCCCATTAACATCGACAGGGCTGTAGTGGAGCGGGTCGAGAGTTTCCAGTTCCTTGATGCTCACATCACCAACGAACTATCATGGTCCAAACACACCAAGACAGTCGTGAAGAGGGCACGACAACACCTTTTCCTCCTCAGGAGACTGAAAAGATTTGGCATGGGTCCCCAGATCCTCAAAACGTTCTACAGCTGCACCATCGTGAGCATTCTGACTGGTTGCATCATCACCTGGTATAGCAACTGCTCGGCATCCGACCGTAAGGCGCTACAGAGGGTAGTGCGTACTGCCCAGTACATCACTGGGGCCAAGCTTCCTAACCCTAACCCTAACCCTATATACTAGGCGGTGTCAGAGGAAGGCCCAAAAAATGGTGAAAGACTCCAATCACCCGAAGTCATAGACTATTCTCTCTGCTACCGCACGGCAAGCGGTACCGGAGTGCCAAGTCTAGATCCAAAAGGCTCCTTAACAGCTTCTACCCCCAAGCCATAGGACTGCTGAACAATTAATCAAATGGCCACCCGGACTATTACATTGACTCCCCCCCCCCTTTACCCCTACCTACATGAACAAATTACCTCGACTAACCTCTACCCCCGCACATTGACTCGGTACCGGTACCCCCTGTATATAGCCTCGTTATTGTTATTTTATTGTGTTACTTTTTATTTTATTTTTTACTTTATTTTATTTAGTAAATATTTTCTTAACTCTATTTCTTGAACTGCATTGTTGGTTGAGGGCTTGTAGGTAAGAATTTCACGGTAAGGTCTACACCTTTTGTATTCGGCGCATGTGACAAATAAAATTTGATTTGATTTGATTTTGATTCTGCAATCACATCATTTATCAAATACACTGTACCTGCCATCTGCATTGCCAATATTGTAGAGCATGATGTCTGATTAGAGTATTTTAACAGGTCTAGCCATTATGATATTCCTGCTCTATGGTAAAACATGTATTTGTAGCCAAAGTGTCCCCCCTGCCAGACTAATGCTCATCCATTAGCGTGAGACCATTTCCACAGAGGCCAAGGGAGAGCTCATTTATTCTGTCAGTATACTGTACCACCACCACAGCTACATACAGCAGCTACAGTAGAAATAGAAACTTCCTATAGAACAGAAGACAAAGGGCCTGAGAGAGAGAGAGAGAGAGAGAGAGAGAGAGAGAGAGAGAGAGAGAGAGAGAGAGAGAGAGAGAGAGAGAGAGAGAGAGAGAGAGAGAGAGAGTGAGAGAGAGAGACAGAGAGAGTGAGAGAGAGAGAGAGAGAGAGAGAGAGAGAGAGAGACAGAGAGAGTGAGAGAGAGAGAGAGAGAGAGAGAGAGAGTGAGAGAGAGAGACAGAGAGAGTGAGAGAGAGAGAGAGAGAGAGAGAGAGAGAGAGAGAGAGAGAGAGACAGAGAGAGTGAGAGAGAGAGAGAGAGAGAGAGAGAGAGAGACAGAGAGAGTGAGAGAGAGAGAGAGAGAGAGAGAGAGAGAGAGAGAGAGAGACAGAGACAGAGACAGAGACAGAGACAGAGACAGAGACAGAGACAAGGAAGGAGCTAGCCTTGTGCCTCCTGTCCAGTATCCTCCATGTCCGCTGCTCTCTGGCAAACTCCAGCCCAAAGTCTCTGGAGAGCCTAAACCAACTGACCAAGCAAACATGCTCTCAAAAAGAACTGCATTTCTGGGATGGTTCCTTAAAATGGCTGCCAGTGTACCATTGCCTCCAAACCAAGTGTCTAGTAAAAAAGAGTAAGTAGCTTTGCACAAGCTTTGGCTTGTGCAAGCCGGAACAGCTCATTGGAGCAGGAGTCTAACTCCTGTTTCTGTAGCCTGAGGCATGCTATCGCAGGACCTTACCCCCAATCTATCTCCTTAATGCTGAGTCCCATGAAGAGACGCATCAGGCCCCATTTTTACAGTCTTTGGTATGACTCAGCCGGGGATCGAAATCACAACCTTCCAATCTTAGGGTGGACTCTAACTACAAGGCCACTGAGTGTCTAGTAGTCTACTTTAAACATTTATATTTAAGAATGCAGATCTGAAAGCTCTTACTTAGACACCCTCAACAGATTAGTTTCTCTTGTGTGTGTCTCATTTCCTCCAGAGATAGTCATCAATTATTAATCGCAATCCTTCTCTGTGTTTGCCAGGAGTGACTTGGGGGTCCCGATCAGAGACAGTACAGTGGTGATGACAGACCAGACCAGGGCATAGAGCTGTAATAATGCCCAGCTGTGCTGGGAGTCCCAAGCCAGTGTGAAAAGCTGACAGTGATGAATGTCAATATTTGGGATTGCACTACTGAGGCCGCTGGGACCAGTCAGTTGAGACAGTGTGAGAGAGCAGAGCAGGACCCTGGAGACCCCATCCATAGACAAACTGGATCATGACAGTGCTGGGATCTGTTCTGCAGTGGGGCTCACCTGTGGAGCACAGTGGAGCAATTCACCAAACACAGCCTAAGTCTGCCCCCTGGGCTCCACAGTCATAAGCCTGCCGCAGACATTCCATGGGGCCCAAGACAATCCTCTCTGCACATGGACTAATCATTGAGCCATGGTACAGTATAATGTATGTGTGCTGTCAAGTGGAATTTATAAGTAGATGACTTAGCAACATAGTGCCCTTGATCTTCTACATCCATCTTGACTGCTAGAAGTTTTGCCACCTGTGTTTAGTCACTTGACAGTTGTGCTTTTCTAGATCTTTCTAGATGTATAATGGGAGCCTGTGCTGCGATGCTACAGTACATCTCTATCTTCAGTGGAGGTTGCTGAAGGACTGCTGTGTAATAGCTGTCTCAGCTCATTGGTGTTTTCATTCATTATCAGTCATATATTGCTATATCATATTGTTAATCAGCCTGGTCAAAGGGTAATTAGGAGTTTATTAACTTTTTCTCCCCCCTTTCTATTTGTTACGGTAGGATAGAGTCCATGCAGCTAAAAGTTGGCAGTGTGATGTTGCTTATGTTACTGGTTGTCAGAGGCCACTGTTGTTTTAGCACTTCTCACCGCTGACTGTCTCAGTGACAGAGGTTAAATCATCTGAAAAGTAGAATGGCCCCGCTGTGTTGTCCATGGAAACTCCTTGGCTGTGAACTAATGTGGCCTAAAGGCCATGCCATAATTTCCCCTGCCTGGCTGTGCTGGCTGTGCTCCAACTAGGATTGCTGCTCACTGCTGCATATATATTATTTTGAAAAAAAAATATTCCCTTTCTATATTGGTTTTTGGGGCTTTTGTCTCATTTACAATTCTTTCGAGCATATAAAACTTACTGCACGATTTGTCGCGTGAGATCATGTATTGAAATGGCAGTAAATATTCCGGAAAATTCAATCTTATTCCATTCACATACTGACTGTAGGCCCATGGGTACTTCACCAATGCCGAAGCAAACACAATGATTGAACCTGGGGACTAATCTGTTTTTGTAAAAGACAAATTACAAAGTAATAATTGCAGATCACTCATTAAACAGAAGCTTTTGCTTTTCTACAAAGGCCTGATTATTTCTGAAATTCATGGAACAATTGATACAAAGTAGCAATTTATTGTGAGCAGCTGCAGTCACTTCAGATTTGGCCAATTGGGACCAGGACAATTACAGTACAGCAAACACTGATTGCATTGACTTGAGTTGGCCAACATATTGGCCTTTATGGAGATGCATGGCCTGGTCATAGTTTACAGTGATCTAATGTAGACTGTTGTTTCACAAATGGTGGTTTGGAACATGGGGACCATAGACACCATATAGACTACATAATTGGTTGGGACCCACTGGTTGGTTCTCACAGCCCAATTACGTCACACTAGGCTCAGTATGCTGTGACCAGAAACCTTGTTTCGATTATCTGATTAATATTGCCAAAGACCAACATGAAATATGAGTTAATCATTGCAAATCTATTGCAATCGTTGTGCCCGGAGTGTGTTGGTTTGAGGCTGTGTACCACTTGGATGTTGCCTTAATGCCTAACACTGCATGGATGGTTTGCTGCATTGATCTCCCCCTGTCTGATTACAGAAAAGCTGCCTTGTAACCTGAAGTTAAAACAGACAGACACACTCCCAACCTCGCATAATTCAAATGGGATTTCATCATTGTTAAACCAAAGCTCATAGTCAATAAAATCAGCAAGATTTACACTAATATTGAGACGGTTTGATATCAAATAATAAACACATGGACGTTTTAAACTCTGTTAAATATCTACTCTGAATAAAGATTCAAAGATGTCTGCAGAAAGAATGGGGTGTCAGCTATGATATGACACCTTGAGTTAAAAAACAATCTATTTTGGTTATTGAACTACAGTAAGTGAAGTGGATTAACACCCGGTAACAGAATGACGGTAACAGAATGACATCATGGGTCCCTGATCTGTACTATACAGAAATGCATAATTATGAATGTCATTCTCTTTATGGTGACATATCCTGAATAGGTACACAAAGGTAGAAAAATTGAATATCCTCCTATGCATGTTTGGGTATTATTCTACACACTGGCTATTATTCGAATGAGCTCCGCCCAAATCTGAGGTCCGGACCAAATCTGAACCAATCATAGACGTCTATGTTTCACAAGTTTTAACATTACATTAGAGCACAGTAGAGTACAGCACAGCACAGCTGCGACCACAACAACTAGGATATTGTAGGACGGGAAGTATCCTAGTTGCAGAAGATTTAAATGCCTGGCAACGGAAAATAAACCTAACCTCATATGTCTGGCTTCACCCCAAAACATTTTTTTCCCATCAACAAAAGAATATCGATAATCTCTAGCAACACCACTTACCAGTCGTAAGGTTAAATGTGTCCCTCGCTATCAAATTAAAGTTCAACTTTTGTTCGAACTGCACCACAATCTTGCTGTGTAAACAGTGGTAGATTAAGTGGTAGGAAGTCTTGTGTGAAGCCCACTGTCTAACACAGCAGGATTGTTGTGCAGTTGGATTCAGACGTTTATTTGATAGAGGAACACATTTAACCGTACGACTGGTTCCTAGTGATTATAGATATGCTTTTATTGATGGGACATTTTTGGGGGGTGAAGCCAGACATATGAGGTTAGGTATATTTTCCGTCGCCAGGCATTCAACCTTCCACAACTAGGATACTTCCTGTCCTACAAGATTCTAGTTGTGGTCGCAGCTAAGCACAACACAGCACAGCAGAGCAGAGTTCAGTAAAATATAGTATAGCACAGTAAAGTAGAGTTCAGTGCAGTATAGTTCAGTACAGAACAATAGAGTAAATTATACTGTACTCTACTCTAGTGTGATCTACTGTATTGTACTAAACTCTACAGTACAGTACTGTATTGTACTGACCTATACTCTACTTTTCTTTAGTGTACTGTACTGTACTGTCCAAACTACTTTTCAATGTCTATGGATGTCCGTTGTCGGTCGTTGCTCAGTGGGTGAGAGGGCTGGTTACAGTAAATGAAAAGAGAGGGGGCTCATGGGTAAGTGTCAGTAAGAGCCGGGAGAGGTGACATTAAATGGAGAGAGAGAAAAGAGAGACAGGGAGAGAGGGAGGGAGGGGTTGTCCAAACTGTTTTCACACTCTTGCTTTGACCACCATGTGACAGAAATAAAAAATAAAACAGCTATAACACAGCAGGTCCTCTGTAGCTCAGCTGGTAGAGCACGGCGCTTGTAACGCCAAGGTAGTGGGTTCGATCCCCGGGACCACCCATACACAAAAAAAATGTATGCACGCATGACTGTAAGTCGCTTTGGATAAAAGCGTCTGCTAAATGGCATATTATTATTATTTATTATTATTATTATTATTATTATTATTATTATTATTATAAGCTGAACATAACAGCATGCCAGTGGAAGGGAAGACAGTAGCAGGTGACCCAACTGTGGTAATTTTTATTTAATTGTTTTATTTAATTTTTTTGCTGTGGGTTGTTGTTACTATGAATTCCCATTGTAGCCAATTCAGCTGCAGTCATTCTGTTACTGATTTGTTGGTCATTCTGTTACCAATTTTGTAACAGAACGACACATTTTAATCACTTAATAAATCATAAACAAAATTGTTATCAGTAAAGACACTATATCTAAATGGTAGGTCTACCTTTACTTGTTACTTCTGTGAACATTCATTATCCTCCCTCCTCATGATGGAGAGAAATTAGAAAATACAATATCTTGGAAAATACAATATCTTGGAAAGTATTCAGACCCCTTGACTTTTTCCACATTTTGTTATGTTACAGCCTTATTCTAAAATTGATTACATATTTTTTTCCCTCATCAATCTACACACAATACCCCATAATGACAAAGCAAAAACAGGTTGAGAAATGTTTGCTAATTTATAAAGCTCCGAGACAGGATTGTGTCGAGGCACAGATCTGGGTAAGGGTACCAAAAGATTCTGCAGCATTGAAGGTCCCCAAAAACACAGTGGCCTCCATCATTCTTAAATGGAAGAAGTTTTCAACCACCAAGACTCTTCCTAGAGCTGACTGCCTGGACAAACTGAGCAATCAGGGGAGAAGGGCCTTGGTCAGGGAGGTGACCAAGAACCCGATGGTCACTCTGACAGAGCTCCAGAGTTCCTCTGTGGAGATGGGACAACCATCTCTGCAGCACTCCACCAAGCAGGCCTTTATGGTAGAGTGGCCAGACAAAAGCCACTTATCAGTAAAAGACACATGACAGCTCGCTTAGAGTTTGCCAAAAGGCAACTAAAGGACTCTCAGACCATGAAAAACAAGATGCGCTGGTCTGATGAAACCAAGATTGAACTCTTTGGCCTGAATGCCAGGAGTCTCGTCTAGAGGAAACCTGGCAACATCCCTACGGTGAAGCATGGTGGTGGCAGCATCATGCTGTGGGGATGTTTTTCAGCGGCAGGGACTGGGAGACTAGTCAGGTTTGAGGAAAAGACGAACGGAGCAAAGTACAGAGAGATCCTTGATGAAAACCTGCTCCAGAGCGCTCAGGACCTCAGACTGGGGTGAAGGTTAACCTTCCAACAGGACGGCGACCCTAAGCACACAGCTAAGACAATGCAGGAGTGGCTTCGGGACAAGTCTCTGAATGTCCTTGAGTGGCCCAGCCAGAGCTCGGACTTGAACCCGATTTAACATCTCTGGAGAGACTTGTAGTGTCATACCCAAGAAGACTGGAGGCTGTAATCGCTGCCAAAAATGCTTCAACAAAGTACTGAGTAAAGGGTCTGAATACTTATGTAAATATGATATTTCAGTTCATTTTTTTCTTTTTTTGGGGCAAAATAAAAAAAAACAGTTTTTGCTTTGTCATTATGGGGTATTGTGTGTAGATTGATGAGGGAATAAGGCTGAAACGTAACAAACTGTGGAAAAAGTCAAGGGGTCTGAATACTTTCCGAATGCACTGTATGTGTTTTTTTGGTAACAGAATGTCAAGACACTAAGCAATATTTCTTAAACTTACAGAAAGCAAATCATTTCAGCAAAACTAAATATAAATGTTGATATTAGTTGGCAGGGTTCTTTACTTCAACATTATTGTATTTCTAATACCTTTTAAATACTTTTTCTGCTAGATGTTTTCTAAGACCCCTTTTCCATCTGTTTGACCAGAAATCAAAGCCTTTGCTTATTCCATATTTTTAGGATGGAAAATGCTTGAAACATTTATATATGCATTCATTTCTCAAAAATATATAGACTCTTAGCTTTCAGTTGACACCAAATTTGATGTGCTCCTATGAACTTCACATGTTAGTGCTCATGAGGCTTTTTACATGGAAATGCCCACATGTCTTCTTAACACTTTTCACATGTGCCAGCAGTTCAGCCATCACAAATTCGGGATGAAGACAAAATATATATTCTGGAACCAATTATTCTATGTCAAAGACTTCAAATTATTATTTGATTTATTGCAATACAATAAAGCTTTAGGAATAATACGCTAAGGCAAAACAGAAGAACACAGAGGTACAATCAGGAAAATATATAGGTTTTTTCTGTTCCAAGCTAAGCTTACCAAAAGTTCTTAATAGGAAATGATTGTCAGATATGCAAAATAGTATTTATTCTCAAACTATCCACATCATTTCACTAAAAGGCTGAAGACTAGTTGCGTCTGTGCAGTATAGTATACATCTCTGTATCTCAGTAATTGTAATAGTGTGATCACTGGGAGTAACAACACCTATAGTCTACACTTTTTATCCACTCAATGTGTGAACACTATCCCCTTGGCTCTCACTTGGCAAGAAGTCAGTTACTTTGGAATGCTTTTCATACTGGCTGCTCTCTCTAGCCCTTCTAATTAAACGTAACATCCTCTTGGATGTGCTGGGATCATAACTGAAACTCCTCAAGCCCCTCTGCTCTGCATGAAACAAACAAGGGTGTCACACCCTGGCTCTGGGACTCATTATGTTGAGCCAGGGTGTGTTCATTCTATGTGTTCTGTTTCTATGTTGGGTGTTCTAGTTCGTCATTTTCTATGTTTGACTGAGTGACTCCCAATCAGAGGCAACGAGTGTCAGCTGTTTGCTGGTTGTCTCTGATTGGGAGCCATATTTAACTGTCTGTGTTTCACTTTGGGTTTGTGGGTTTTTGTTCCTTGTCGGTCTTTGTCACCGTGGACTTCACGAGTCGTTTATTGTTTTGTGTAGTGTGCTTATTATCACTGACGGTAATAAAGTCAATCATGTTCGCTCAACACGCTGCGTATTGGTCTACTTCTCGTCAAGACGATCGTGACAGAAAAACCCACCATACCAAGACCAAGCAGCGTGTCCAGGAGCAGGCAGCCTGGACGTGGGAGCAGATCTTGGACGGGCAGGGGTCCTGGACCTGGGAGGAAATCCTGGCCGGGATGGATCGCCGGCCATGGAGTGAGACGGTGGAGGCGCGCCGTAGAGAGGAGCTACGGCGTGATCAGGGTCGTCGTCGGACGGTCGTGAGGCAACCCCGGAAAATTTTTAGGGGGGGGCACACGGCATGGACGACGGGGCTGACGGAGGAGAAAAGGGGGCGGATCCAGAAGGCCACCAGGCCAGGGGTACACCGCCCTGTACGTCCTGTGCGGATGCCTCACACAGAGTGTGTGAGGGTAGGCATTCAGCCAGGACGGGTGGTGGCCGCTATTCACTCCAGGCCTCCTATCCGTCTCCACAGCCCGGTTCGGCCTGTCCCTGCTCCACGCACCAAGCCTACGGTGTGCGTCGCCAGCCCAGTCCGGCCTGTCCCTGCTCCACGCACCAAGCCTACGGTGTGCGTCGCCAGCCCGGTCCGGCCTGTCCCTGCTCCACGCACCAAGCCTACGGTGTGCGTCGACAGCCCAGCCCGGCCTGTCCCTGCTCCACGCACCAAGCCTACGGTGTGCGTCGCCAGCCCGGTCCGGCCTGTCCCTGCTCCACGCACCAAGCCTACGGTGTGCGTCGACAGCCCAGCCCGGCCTGTTCCTGCCACCCGCACCAAGCCTACGGTGTGCGTCGACAGCCCAGCCCGGCCTGTTCCTGCCACCCGCACCAAGCCTACGGTGTGCGTCGACAGCCCAGCCCGGCCTGTCCCTGCTCCACGCACCAAGCCTACGGTGTGCGTCGACAGCCCAGCCCGGCCTGTCCCTGCTCCACGCACTAAACCTACGGTGCGCGTCGCCAGCCCGGTCCGGCCTGTTCCTGCCACCCGCACCAAGTCTACGGTGCGCGTCGCCAGCCCGACCCGGCCTGTTCCTGCCACCCGCACCAAGTCTACGGTGCGCGTCGCCAGCCCAACCCGGCCTGTTCCTGCCACTCGCACCAAACCTACGGTGCGCGTCGCCAGCCCGGTCCGGCCTGTTCCTGCCACTCGCACTAAGCCAGGGGTGCGAGAAGTCAGCCTGGTAAGGCCCGTTCCTCCTCCACGCACCAAGCCAGGGGTGCAAGTCGACAGACTGGACCAGGGGCACTATGGGGGGTGTATTGGAGGGTGGTGGTCAAGGCCGGAGCCAGAACCGCCGCCGAGGAGGTATGCCCGCCCAGCCCTCCCCTGTTTTGTTTAGTTGAGGCGCGGTCGCAGTCCGCGCCTTTAGGGGGGGGTACTGTCACACCCTGGCTCTGGGACTCATTATGTTGAGCCAGGGTGTGTTCATTCTATGTGTTCTGTTTCTATGTTGGGTGTTCTAGTTCGTCATTTTCTATGTTTGACTGAGTGACTCCCAATCAGAGGCAACGAGTGTCAGCTGTTTGCTGGTTGTCTCTGATTGGGAGCCATATTTAACTGTCTGTGTTTCACTTTGGGTTTGTGGGTTTTTGTTCCTTGTCGGTCTTTGTCACCGTGGACTTCACAAGTCGTTTATTGTTTTGTGTAGTGTGCTTATTATCACTGATGGTAATAAAGTCAATCATGTTCGCTCAACACGCTGCGTATTGGTCTACTTCTCGTCAAGACGATCGTGACAAAGGGAAGCCTGGGGAGAATCCTGAGGCATGAGGGTTAATATTATGGGAGGCCATCAGTACATGATATACACTATATGGTTCTCTCTAACCTCAGTAAGGCATAGTTGGACTGTGGGTATGGTTCTAGCAGAGGATATTTGCATTATTTTGCATTCATTCTGCCTGTATTGTAGAAATCAGAGGCTAGATTTGTTACTCTAAATATCCCAGGGGTATTTAGCAGACCTCTGGGTAACATTGCCATTACACAGACAGAGTGCTTTTGGACATATCTGCTACGTGAGACGTGAATCAAATCCCACTTACTTTATTGCCTCTGCAGAGCAGGTTGAGTTTGTTTGCTTTTGGTCTGGCTGAGGACAACCTGCAGAGAAGGATCACTAGCCTAGTAGCAGAAACCTGAGCCCAAAGGTGTGAAAACTGAAAACTCCCTTGACCAGACCACAGAGTGCTGCCTGCCTGCAGCAACATGACCCTGTTTCCTCTGTCTGTCTGTCTGTCTGTGTGTGCTATTAGTGAGGAAATTACCGGCATGCTTGTACATGAGTATCACCAGGGTTAGATAGACAGTGAGTGTACCGGTCATTAGCGAGCTGTGATCTGAGAAAGATGCTATGCTGCAAGGTAACCTCTGTATTTTCTATGGAAGGCAAGTCATTAATATGTGTCTCTGTTCACTGAGTCATGATATGAATGTTAGAGCCTGTAGTGTACATGGTGACATTTCCAATCAAGTACTAACAAGTGGAAGAGTTCAGTAGGGAACTACAGATCTCATAAGCACCATAAACAATACTTTAGACAGCATCACAGCTACAGAAAAATGCTAATGTGGTGAAAGGATGATGAGCCATCAAAATAAACTAATATACAGAACATTTTGGAGCAGATTTCAGTGGGCATGTTATTCAAAGCTCCGTCATCCTGTTCATTAAGGGTTCACTGTTCTAAAAAAATAACAAAAGGAGTCTGAGGAGATAGCTCTGCAGCACTTCTCCTGCAATGGGATCAGGTTTACAGCACCAGAGCCAGGGCCAGGGAAGGCTGCCAACAGGACAGGCAACATGCTGTCCCCCAGTCAGGGCCGGGTGTGGGAGGAGAGGGAGAGAGAACAGTACAAGATAAATAACAGACAAATCTAATAAAAAACGAACCATTCACAAGACAACCACGCCATGGGAGCTGCACCAAATGGCCCGGCTACACAACTGAGTGGTTTAGAAGGGATTATGTAATGGGAGAAAACAAGCATTGGAAATGCGTCAGTATTAGGTCATCAAGCCAATCTAGCATAGAAGGAAGTAGAGAAGCTTTCCTGTAAACTGTAATGGATGAACAAGAAACTGAGATTACAGAGACATACGGCAGGTAGCTTAGTGGTTAAGAGCGTTGTGCCAGTAACCGAAAGGTCGCTGGTTCTAATCCCTGAGTCAACTAGGTGAAAAATCTGTCGATGTGCCCTGGAGCAAGGCACTTAACCCTAATTACTCCTGTAAGTCGCTCTGGATAAGAGCATCTGCTAAATGACTAAAATGTAAATGTAATGTGTTGCACGTCCGTGTGCAATCCAACTAGTGCATGTACAGTATGATCCCAAGACCTTTGATCCATGCTGTCTCTGAGCTTCTTGCAGGAGGAAAGGCTTTTCTTGTAGAATCCTCTCCTCTCTGTATCATACATCATACATACAGGGGGCTGCACTGCATTTGCAATGATGGCAAAAGAGAAGTTGACTTATGAATTCACAAATATTTTGAGCAAAATGTTTGTGGTGATGTGAAGTTGTTTTCTTGCTTGGTGAATCATTTAAAATGCATCAATTTAAGAGGAAACAGAGACTAATCACAGTGATAACATTGCCCTTTCCTATTGGCTCATACGTCTTTATCCTCAAGCTCAAATGACTATTAAATAATTCCCTGATGACTTACTGAAACCAATCTATCAATGTTCTATAAATACAAGCCAAGCAACCTTGCAGCAGCTAGCTGTGCTGTGCCATGTCCTATCAGAAAGGCACCACTGATCATCAACCCCCTCTCTTTCTCGTATACATAATCCATACCCAAAATGCAATAACTCACCACGACAGGTGCCATCTCCAAACTGAAGCTCATTATTTTTATTTTTATTTTATTTATTTCACCTTTATTTAACCAGGTAAGCCAGTTGAGAACAAGTTCTCATTTACAACTGCAACCTGGCCAAGATAAAGCAAAGCAGTGCGATAAAAACAACAACACAGAGTTACATATGGGGTAAAAAAACATAAAGAAAAAAAAATACTACAGAAAATATATATACAGTGTGTGCAAATGTAGCAAGTTATGGAGGTAAGGCAATAAATAGGCTATAGTGCAAAATAATTACAATTAGTATTAACACTGGAATGATAGATGTGCAAGAGATTATGTGCAAATAGAGATACTGGGGTGCAAAAGAGCAAAATAAATAACAATATAGGGATGAGGTAGTTGGGTGGGCTAATTTCAGATGGGCTGTGTACAGGTGCAGTGATCTGTAAGGTGCTCTGACAACTGATGCTTAAAGTTATTGAGGGAGATAAGAGTCTCCAGCTTCAGAGATTTTTGCAATTCGTTCCAATCATTGGCAGCAGAGAACTGGAAGGAATGGCGGCCAAAGGAGGTGTTGGCTTTGGGAATGACCAGTGAGATATACCTGCTGGAGTGCAGACTACGGGTGGGTGCTGCTATGGTGACCAATGAGCTAAGATAAGGCGGGGATTTGCCTAGCAGTGATTTATAGATGGCCTGGAGCCAGTGGGTTTGACGATGAACATGTAGTGAGGACCAGCCAACAAGAGCGTACAGGTCACAGTGGTGGGTAGTGTATGGGGCTTTGGAGACAAAACGGATGGCACTGTGATAGACTACATCCAATTTGCGTGTTGGAGGCTATTTTGTAAATGACATCGCCGAAGTCAAGGATCGGTAGGATAGTCAGTTTTTCGAGGGCATGTTTGGCAGCATGAGTGAAGGAGGCTTTGTTGCGAAATAGGAAGCCGATTCTAGATTTAACTTTGGATTGAAGATTCTTAATGTGAGTCTGGAAGGAGAGTTTACAGTCTAACCAGACACCTAGGTATTTGTAGTTGTCCACATACTCTAGGTCAGACCCGTCGAGAGTGGTGATTCTAGTCGGGTGGGCGGGTGCCAGCAGCGTTCGATTGAAGAGCATGCATTTAGTTTTACTAGTGTTTAAGAGCAGTTGGAGGCTACTGAAGGAGTCTTGTATGGCATTGAAGCTCGTTTGGAGGTTTGTTAACACAGAGAAAAGAGTCGGCCCAAGAATTGAACCCTGTGGCACCCCCATAGAGACTGCCATAGGTCCAGACAACAGGCCCTCCGATTTGACACATTGAACTCTATCTGCGAAGTAGTTGGTGAACCAGGCGAGGCAGTCATTTGAGAAACCAAGGCTATTTAGTCTGCCAATAAGAATGCGGTGATTGACAGAGTCGAAAGCCTTGGCCAGGTCGATGAAGACGGCTGCACAGTACTGTCGATTATCGATCGCGGTTATAATATCGTTTAGGACCTTGAGCGTGGCTGAAGTGCACCCATGACCAGCTCGGAAACCGGATTGCATAGCGGAGAAGGTACGGTGGGATTCGAAATGGCCGGTGATCTGTTTGTTAACTTGGCTTTCAAATACTTTCGAAAGGCAGGGCAGGATGGATATAAGTCTGTAACAGTTTGGATCTAGAGTGTCACCCCCTTTGAAGAGGGGGATGACCGCGGCAGCTTTCCAATCTCTGGGGATCTCAGACGTTACGAAAGAAAGGTTGAACAGGCTAGTAATAGGGGTTGCGACAATTTCGGCGGCTAGTTTTAGAAATAAAGGGTCCAGATTGTCTAGCCCAGCTGATTTGTAGGGGTCCAGGTTTTGCAGCTCTTTCAGAACATCAGCTGTCTGAATTTGTGTGAAGGAGAAGCGGGGGGGGGCATGGGCAAGTTGCAGCGGAGGGTGCAGAGTTGGTGGCCGGGGTAGTGGTAGCCAGGTGGAAAGCATGGCCAGCCGTAGCAAAATGCTTGTTGAAATTCTCGATGATTGTAGATTTATCGGTGGTGATAGTGTTTCCTAGCCTCAGTGCAGTGGGCAGCTGGGAGGAAGTGCTCTTATTCTCCATGGACTTTACAGTGTCCCAAAACTTTTTGGAGTTAGTGCTACAGGATGCAAATTTCTGTTTGAAAAAGTTAGCCTTTGCTTTCCTGACTGCTTGTGTATATTGGTTCCTAACTTCCCTGAAAAGTTGCATATCGCGGGGGCTATTTGATGCTAATGCAGTACGCCACAGGATGTTTTTGTGCTGGTCAAGGGCAGTCAAGTCTGAGGAGAACGAGGGGCTATATCTGTTCTTAGTTCTGTATTTTTTGAATGGGGCATGTTTATTTAAGATTGAGAGGAAATTACTTTTAAAGAACAACCAGGCATCCTCTACTGACGGAATGAGATCTATATCCATCCAGGATACCTGGGCCAGGTCAATTAGGAAGGCCTGCTCGCTAAAGCACAGTGGCTGGGCCCTACAGACAGAAAGAGCCCCAAAACGCTGCCATTGTTGTTATCCAACTGATGAACAAAACCAACAGGCTGTGGATGTCAGAGCCCCCCTGTGTTGGTGGCTGGAGACCCTCTGTGTGGTTGAGCAGCTGAGAATGAGTGAAGAGGCGAATTTCTCCATAAATTAGCATCAGTCTCTTCCGTGCTCTCTTTCAAGGCCTTGTCTTACACACAGCCAGGCTTTATGGAACAAGAGAATGGCTCCCATGGCAGCTTCAGATGTATGCTGAATAATAGATGGTTGAATGAACAAAACGGCCTTCCAATCGGCACAGTGCCATGGCAGAGAGAGAGAGGAGCCATGCTGGAGAAGTCTGGCCAATGGCAAGCTGAAGACGAGATGTTGTTAACTAGATCCCAGTGCCAACTTTCAATACAAGGCCAAAATGTCGCTATGTGTTTGTTATAACTCATAATTTAAAGTCACAGCACCATATAAGGCAACATTAGGTTTCACCACCAGTATTACCAACAGTAACAGAAGTAGTAGACATACAGCCCTACCCCAGTAGTAGTACGAGTGGGAGTGGTGCTGTAGAGCAACCCATAATCCTCCAGTAGCAGTTCACACTCTCCTCCTAGCCTAGCGTCTGAGGGTTGACTCAGGGGATCATTAACCATAAGCCCCTGCAGCACCATAACTGAGACTGGGTGGGAGTGGGGAACTCTCCCTCTCTCGCTTACACTGCCACTCAACCCAGCCCACTTAGCAGCACTGATGCTTAAGATGGTTCTCCTCATTCTCTTGGTGCCTGTTCAGTCACTTGTTCATCCTTATGTTACACCATACAGTTTACAGCTTATACGCCACCCCCTCTCTCTTTATGGTTCATTTGGATGGCTTACATTATTTACAGCATTTCTGAGGAGTTCATGCTTCTCTACCATGCTAAAATATTCCCTGTATTCCCATTCTTACAGTAGTAGACTATTCACAGTATTATTCTCAATGATCCAGCTCCATCTCTTATTTACCTCCTTTGTATTTCACACCGCACGGCCACTACCCTGAGATGCATAGGAAGACAGTGACAGCAGCACGGGCTGGATTATCTAGGATGGCACTGGGTGAAATTGCATCATTGGTAACATATTAAAAACATGTCTCGCCAAACCCAGTGATAAACATTGTGAATAACAGATTAACACGCTTGACAATAATAAACTACAAATCCCCAGCTGCAACCCTGACGGAATTCCCTAAAAGCCTTTACATCAGGCCTAAATCACAAATCTAATCTCTCAGTCTGTGATCCATTACTAGATTAGATATAATCCCAGTCTTTGAAATCAATGAAACAGAACTATGTACAGTACATAAAAAGGTGCAGTGAGGCAGGTCCAGGCAACAAAAGGCTAGAAGGCCAGTGAAATTGTGATCGTCCACACTATTATAGGGTGTGAACAGTGAGAGTAAACACATTCTGTCTAATTGATCACAGACAATAACTGTGAGTGAAAGGCTAATATGAGCAGCTATAGATACTGTCTGGCCCAGGGTAAGACATTCAGTCACATAAAGTAAATCTACTTTTGCTTAATTAGGTCTTGATGCTCCAAGAGGAAGGACAGAAAACAACAGGGCGTAAAGATTCATAAAAACAATATCATGACATTTCACTATAGGCAGCATGGAAAACAACATCTGTATCTTTCATAACATCTTTAGAGCCTCTCATCCGCATGAGAAGACCCATCAGCCCCTCAAGTTTTCTGAGCAAACAAAAAAGAAAAAAAAGAATGGGGGAGACATAAAAGACTGTAAAAACACCAGCAAATCAGCTCCAAGTGATTTTAATTTTGGAAATCTGTTCCAAAGTATTCCCATTCATAGAGAGATTCACACTGTGTGTATAAAACATTACAAACACCTTCCTAATATTGAGTTGCACCCCCTTTTGCCATCAGAACAGCCTCAATTCATTGGGGTATGGACTCTACAAGGTGTCGACAGCGTTCCACAGGGATGCTGGCCCATGTTGATTCCAATACTTTCCACAGTTGTGTCAAGTTGGCTGGATGTCCTTTGGGTGGTGAACCATTCTGATACACACGGGAAACTGTTGAGTGTGAAAAATCTAGCAGCGTTGCAGTTCTTGACACACTCAAACTGGTGCGCCTGGCACCTACTACCATACCCCATTCAAAGGCACTTTAAATCTTTTGTCTTGCCCATTCACCATCTGAATGGCACACATACACAATACTCAATTGTCTCAAGGCTTAAAAATCCTTCTTTAACCTGTCTCCTACCCTTCACCTACACTGATTGAAGTGGATTTAACAGCTGACATCAATAAGGGATCATAGCTTTCACCTGGATTCACCTGGTCAGTCTATCATGGAAAGAGCAGGTGTTCCTAATGTTTTGTACACTCTGTGTTTGTGATCATATGCAAATGTAAGCACATTTTGAAATGGTTATGTTTTAGTCAAATATTATATTTGTTTGGGCTGCTTGAGGTCAATTTGCAGTCTACAAATTATGTGTAATTATGTTCCGCCATCCTGACCATCCGCTGAAGAAAACAAATCGGCTAGCGGCTGAATCTAGTTGATGATCCCGGTCCTACAGGATATTCTTCCTAACAGAGAGAGGAGACAGACAGAGAGAGAGAGAGAATGCCAACAGAGCCCCCCTGCTGTAGGGGTGTCATGCTACTGTATGTTTATATTTAATCCAGTGGTAGCTATATTAATCATTGACACTGAGAGTTGTAATATTTGCTTCAAGACATGTGGCACATGGATTTTGAAGAATATTTCCAATGCAGGCTACCATTGTTTGTAGTCTATTTCCAAGGTTACACATGCAATTTATAATTTAGATACTTTATTAATCATTAATCTGTGTGTTTTTCTTAATAATAACGCAAAAAGATATCTAACATAGCCTGGCCTAAAATAGCATAGGCTATGACATAATCACGGTGGCACCATTTAAAAAAGAGAGAATGGCCAAGCAATTTGTCAAGTTATGGACACCAGTTTGGCACATTTACGCATGATCATCAATTTGCAATTTATTCAAATATAATTGATATCCACTATAAATTGATGCTATATTTGCTTCTCCAGTGACATTAATATAGAGGCAATGTGGTGTGGCTGAACTCAAAGGCTCAATAAATGTAAACAAAGGAGCGCAATTAACGGAGCACAGCCCCAGACCTCCCCCCCAGCCACAGAGGGACCATGACAGGCCACAGATCGTTCTACCCAGCAACAAAGAGTGCAGCCTTTCAACCACACTGACCTTAAAACGAACCAGACGGAAAAACCCATGTACGACTCCGACTTTCTAAACCTTGTCTATTACCCTGGCGTCTTCTAGGGTGCATATAAGAATTGAGTGGTCTCTCCCACATGTCCAGTGGCCTTATCAATGGTTCTACAGAAGTTAATTGACAGATCACCTGTCACCAGAAGGCAGGGCACAATATAATGATATGCAAAAAGCTACATAGATAGGGATGCTGATAATAAAGGTGACCAAACCAACCATCACTGGCCAACCCACAGCGATGGACGCTCTGTCTACTACTTAACGACCACTCATCACTGGTAAGGGGACCAAGCAGGCACAAAAGCTAAATGTCGATTTACTTATGATTCATTGAAATGTAGAAATGAAACTGTAGCCTATGCTTTCCCACTTTTGTCTCATGTGTCATTTAGCTTGCAGTGCTATTGATGCAGTTCCACAAGGTCAAAACATTTCTGAATTTGCATATCCTTTATTACCCACCTTTGACTTGCGTTTCATATTCTCCTATGATCTCCTTGTCCTTCTTGACTCTGGTTTGAGATGACATTTTTCGTGGGGGCTTGCGCGAGAGGTCCTCTATGATGATTCTCGACTCCTGCAGCGTTTTTCTCCGTCCTCTGCTCTTTGTGTCGGATTAGCTCAATGCAAAAAATTAAATAACGCTAATCACTTAATGAAGAAATGAAACGCGAAATTATATAGTGAGCTCACTAATGCTCACCAGCAGAGGGCTATGTCTATTTTATCTTGTAGAGAAGTACTACGCTTCTGTGAGAGAAGAGGGGCTCTTCCTTTCTTGATAAAGCATGCCATCCAAAGCAAAAGCTGCAGCGGAGAAAAACAAAATCCTTCTACTCAAAGCAAGAAAATAATGGTCATAGAATGATTGTGGGTGTAAACTAGGCGTTCACCCATTCCGATGGTTTCTTTATTTCTAGTGTGCCCAAAAATGAATATTTGTGCGTTCGCGGTGTACACCGATCCGTCTTTGATTAGCTGTGCGCTCTGAGAATTTGCGCTGCAGGGACATATGAATTGAGTCGAACGTCACACGAGTCTCCTCCCGTTGTAGAACTCTCACTCTCACTCTCACTCTCACTCTCACTCTCACTCTCACTCACACACGCACATTGTGTTGCATGAAATGTGGTATCTGTTAGGCTGTTTTTTTCTTTAATTTGATATGATCTCTTGCATTTTCTTAAATGTCGACTAAATAGTCCCTTATTCTACCAGTTAGTGTCTTATTCTGTCATAAATGGTTCTGTTGAATTGTTCTGCAATCAATTAAATGCAATCAACATACATGATTACACAGGTGACAGGATCTGCTATTAGAAGCTCTGTCAGTTTTATTCTCCTGTTTTGCTTTGTAGTGTGTTAATCAATAAATTAAATTCACATTCATGTTTTTATTAAAAGCTGCATTGGTCAAAACATATTGATAATCATCTATTAAGAGAGAAGAATAGCATATTCTACTCATTGTCATGGCAACCCCCCTCCAGCCTTGCTAACACACATTACTTCCATGGCTGTGGCCCTTATAGAGGCATATGTAATACCAACAGTACTAAGTTTCTCCATTGTGGTGAGGGAGAGCCTCTGCTGTCTTCAGATTTTCACGTTAATGTGTGCAGACACCACACACTGTTATATCACACACACTTGATATGCAGGTCCTGTAGTGGGGTGGCAGGGCAGCAGTCATGTATTGGTGGTGGGATGTGAGGGGAAAAGGCCTGGGGGTATGTAGGTCTGTGTGGGAAATGTGCACAACTGCATGTTGCTTTGATATGCAAGTAGAAAGCCAATGTTTGTGTGTGTGTGTGTGTGTGTGTGTGTGTGTGTTATGGGGACATACTGTAGGTGTGCAAGGCCAGTGTAGTGTTGATAGTTAAAGGTAGGCTTGTGCTGTTTGTTCCAGGGTTGGTATTACAGGGTTAAGTGCCTTGCTCAAGGGCACATCGACAGATTATTCACCTAGTCGGCTCGGGGATTCAAACCAGCGACCATTTGGTTACTGGCCCAACACTCTTAACTGCTAGGCTACCTGCCACCCTACATGAAGCCTAGCCCAGTCACTGTGACTGGGATTATTAATCAACACCCTCGGCACCTCTTTAATATCATTGAAACTCAATTCCAAGTCTCTGTTGGAAAAAATTATTTGTCTTCATGTTACTTCCTGCTTTAAATAAAGATGAATCATTTACTTACTTAGGCCCATCGCCCCATGAGGAACATACAGTAGGCCGTCAACGACGCCTCTCCAGCAAACTTGACGTTGGGCAGTCTTCTCCATCTCATTCCAGGAGTAGCCAATCTTTCTGTGCTCTGGTTAGATGTAATAATAAATAAATAAATAAAATAAAGGTTAGATGAAAAACAATCCTCACATGAAGGATTGCACACAAACACTCACTCAATGTATATTGGATCTGTAGGTTGTTTTGCTAAATGGAGGCGTCATAGACGCAAATACTGCAATGTGTTACACATGCAGAAGATGTATGACTATAGGCATGGTAACAAAGATGTGAATGTTTTGCTGGCTGTGCCAATGTTATTGTAACTGAGCCCTAAACATTGTGTTGGCTCTGGATCTGAGTGTGAAAAATGGTCTAGCACACAGTAGAAGCAAATAAATATACTGTAGGATTGATGAAACTCAAAACTCTGATTGGAGACGGCTAAAAAGATAAAGTATTATTACGTTATTATAAACAATGCAATGAAAAGTAGCAGTGCTCCATTCTGAATCATTCACACACATCTGATTCTCACTTTTGGTTAAACCTATACCACATATGCGCTTGATGTTTTAATGCAACATTCACAGTCTTCTAAATAATATTTTTCAGTAGTGTCAAAATGAGTCATGTTTGTTTGTTAGGCTGGCTCTTCCTTCCTGTACACCTGTCTGTTATGTTAAATGGGGGATGGCAGTCGTGTATGCACATCACTTGACTCGCTTGACTTATTCCTTTCAGCTCCTAGTGGAGCAAAGGGCCTCAGCGGTGCATCTTTCTTGACATCATTCTAGGTGGTTCCTGCATGCCTTCTTCATCTCAGTCTCCACAGTCCTGAGTTTATTATATCTTTCTCTTATGTTTGTGGATCCATGTGTAAATATCCAAGTCGACTGCTGAACACTGTACATTACATTGCATGTCCATTTTCGTCATTTAGCAGACGCTCTTATCCAGAGCGACTTACAAATTGGTGCATTCACCTTATGATAGCCAGTGGGACAACCACTTTACAATATTAGTTTAAATTTTTTTTTTTTTTTTTTTTTTGGGGGGGTCTGGTAGAAGGACAACTTTTATCCTATCCCAGGTATTCCTTAAAGAGGTGGGGTTTCAAGTGTCTCCGGAAGGTGGTGAGTGACTCCGCTGTCCTGGTGTCGTGAGGGAGCTTGTTCCACCATTGGGGTGCCAGAGCAGCGAACAGTTTTGACTGGGCTGAGCGGGAACTGTGCTTCCACAGAGGTAGGGGGGCCAGCAGGCCAGAGGTGGATGAACGCAATGCCCTCGTTTGGGTGTAGGGACTGATCAGAGCCTGAAGGTACGGAGGTGCCGTTCCCCTCACAGCTCCGTAGGCAAGCACCATGGTCTTGTAGCAGATGCAAGCTTCAACTGGAAGCCAGTGGAGTGTGCGGAGGAGCGGAGTGACGTGAGAGAACTTGGCAAGGTTGAACACCAGACTGGCTGCAGCATTCTGTTTTTTTTTTTGTAGGGGTTTAATGGCACTGGCAGGGAGCCCAGCCAACAGCGAGTGACAAGTGCCTGGATTAGGACCTGTGCCGCTTCCTGTGTAAGGTAGGGCCGTACTCTGCGAATGTTGTAGAGCATGAACCTACAGGATCGGGTCACCGCTTTGATGTTAGCGGAGAACGACAGGGTGTTGTCCAGGGTCACGCCAAGGTTCTTTGCACTCTGGGAGGAGGACACAACGGAGTTGTCAACCGTGATGGCGAGATCATGGAGTGGGCAGTCCTTCCCCGGGAGGAAGAGCAGCTCCGTCTTGCTGAGGTTCAGCTTGAGGTGGTGATCCGTCATCCACACTGATATGTCTGCCAGACATGCAGAGATGCGATTCGCCACCTGGTTATCAGAAGGGGGAAAGGAGAAGATGAATTGTGTGTCGTCTGCGTAGCAATGATAGGAGAGACCATGTGAGGATATGACAGAGCCAAGTGACTTGGTGTATAGAGAGAATAGGAGAGGGCCTAGAACTGAGCCCTGGGGGACACCAGTGGTGAGAGCACGTGGTGCGGAGACAGATTCTCGCCACGCCACCTGGTAGGAGCGACCTGTGAGGTAGGACGCAATCCAAGAGTGAGCCGCGCCGGAGATGCCCAACTCGGAGAGGGTGGAGAGGAGGATCTGATGGTTCACAGTATCAAAGGCAGCAGATAGGTCTAGAAGGATGAGAGCAGAGGAGAGAGAGTTAGCTTTACCAATGCGGAGAGCCTCCGTGACACAGAGAAGAGCAGTCTCAGTTGAATGACCAGTCTTGAAACCTGACTGGTTTGGATCAAGAAGGTCATTCTGAGAGAGATAGCAAGAGAGTTGGCTAAAGACGGCACGCTCAAGAGTTTTGGAGAGAAAAGAAAGAAGGGATACTGGTCTGTAGTTGTTGACATCGGAGGGATCGAGTGTAGGTTTTTCGAGAAGGGGTGTAACTCTCGCTCTCTTGAAGATGGAAGGGACATAGCCAGTGATCAAGGATGAGTTGATGAGCGAGGTGAGGTAAGGGAGAAGGTCTCCGGAAATGGTCTGGAGAAGAGAGGAGGGGATAGGGTCAAGCGGGCAGGTTGTTGGGCGGCCGGCCGTCACAAGTCGCAAGATTTCATCTGGAGTGAGAGGGGAGAAAGAAGTCAAAGCATAGGGTAGGGCAGTTTGAGCAGGACCAGCGGTGTCATTTGACTTAATAAATGAGGATCGGATGTCGTCAACCTTCTTTTCAAAATGGTTGACGAAGTCATCCACAGAGAGGGAGGAGGGAGGGGAAGGAGGGCGTTTCTTATACATTGCTGTATAAGAAACGCCTGACTTCACCTGAAAGACTTCCTGCCATCTCCCTCAGCCGTGAGACACCTTACTGTCTCACATCTTGAAATACATTCGATTTTATGCACAAATTGTTCCAGATAGGGATTATGCAGACCAATGTAAGGTAGAGTAAAACAAATATTGATTCAAGACCCTCCTCTCTTGACACTTTGAATTGAAAAATAATGTCCATCAATCTCTTTACCAACCCACAAGATGTGTCAGAGGTTGTCTTAGCAGATGCACAAACTGGTTACGTATCACCCTCCATTAATTCTTGGAAGATAGTTAGATAATGGCTTTTAAATTACCCTGATGGCACTCGAGTGTAAAGCTCATAATTGTGCCTGAGCCTTGTCAGTGGGAGTGGGTTGCGACACGAGCTTGGCACAGTGCTTCATCCTATGAGGACATGCTAGTACATAAATTAGGTGTGGAGACGAAACAGTCTGTCTGGAGAGTCTAATTGATCTGTTGTGGAGATGAGGCAGAGAGTGGCTCTCTAAGCCCCCAGAATGTCAATTCCCGCTCATCTGGGCACACTCTTAACATGCCCCTGATGCCTCAGGAATAAAGACAGCAAAAATAGGATGTGGTTTCTCCCCCCGCCCCGCTTACTAGCCCAGTGCTGTCTGAAGATATTTTCTGGCTGATGAACACCTGCCTAAGGAGAATACACAGCCGGGTAAGTAATAGTAGCTGTATGAGCTGATGCATGAACATCATTGTGACCTTTGACCTTCTACCATAGTTTCTGAATGAAAAATACATTAATGAAAATGGCTGCAGATATACTTACCTGGCAGGGCAGACACCTTGATCATGAAGTAGGTTCACCTAGGGAGTGGCTTGGCTACTGCACTCCGGCCGTGCTGACCGTTACAAATTCTCCAAATGTGGCAATCTCCACTGCATCATTTGTGGTAGTCAGGGAATAAAACTAGTTTAGAGATTTCAGGAGTGCGCTTAGCTACTCAAGTTACTGCTAGTGTTGATAAGTTTGTTATGAAGTGAGGTTGTTCTCTAAAAACAGCTTCTAAACTGAACTAGTCACTGGTCAGTCTGAGAGGAGGAAAACAGGGAAAAGAGGAGGGGGATACCCATAATTCACCTGTGATGCTGACCAGCTGTGTTGGAGCACTGAGAGACTTGGAGAAGAAGACCCCTAGAAGGCCAGAGTGACACCCTGATGGATTCTGCTCCTTTGTTTACCACAAAAAAGTTGGAGCCTCCACCCTCCCCTCTTCCCCCTCCCCCTTCCCCCTCATTGCAAGGCATCTCAGGGGGGAGGAAGCCTGGGAAACTATGACTTCACTGTTTTTCAGGCACAAAGATCCATTGTGAAGCACGTTCAGTATTTCATTCTAAAGAGCCAGAGTGGGAGCCACTGCTAGTCTCCACACCAAACTGAGGCACAAGGGAAAAAATGTCTGCACCCAGGGATTCTGTATGGGCCTTGTCAGAGAAACAGAATGAGAATCCTACTGTAAGAGAGAGAAATAAAAAATAATGAATATAATAGAGCATTTTGGTATTTGAAAAATTCCCACACTACATTCTGAGGTTCATTTCTGTGGTGCTGTGGGGTTTCACTGTAGATACTTTCTATAATATGCTACATAATTTGCTTTTCCTATGAAAAACAACTATTACAACTAACTTCATACAAACTAGATACAAAAAAGTGGTGCCTCTTTACAAATGCAGCAAATTATCTCTGCTTGGGAATATTCCCCCAAAAAACTATAAATGAAATATCCAAATAGCGTACAATCCAGCAATATTACACCTTGGGATCAGTAGCTAAATGAACAACACATTTCTGACATATTATACCACTGGGAGAAAGGAGAGTGTAATCATCTGTTGAAGTAAAGAGGTAGGAGTGAGAGAGTGTGAATACCCGACTTGACCTTTGACTGCTGGAGGTCAGTCTCAGAGATCTGAGATTGCAGAGAGGGGGATAAACTGCCAGGAGAGCTCCATAGTTTTCTTCTCATCTCCTCTCCTCTCGCTCGCTCACTCCATCCATCCAGGGATGGCTTTGCATGGACATTACAGCCTTTCATATAACCAATAATCCCTGAGAAATGGCTAAGGCGCTGTACTCTCCCAGGCTCAGAGGAATCCCTAATGGGAGCTATATACAGTACTTTCTCCAGTGCAGGATTGGTTTCCTCACAGTCCATACTGTTACTCACAATAGACATGTCATACCTGAATGGAAAATAAAATGAGTCATTTCGCTTTTTGTCTGTTGATTCGATACAGTGGCGTTGGGTTGAACATTCGGTTCATAGTGATTAAGTTTAGATTCTTTCTCAGTTCACCAAAATGACATTTTCTTGAAGGTCTGCCCTTTACAGTGACAAGAAACATGCATGAGTTGAATGCTGACATAACTGATCTTTTTAGTGAAAAATGAAAAATCCATGCCAAATAATTAGCATAAAATAACAATATTCACTGGAACTTTGTTACTTCCCAATAATGTTTTCAGTGTGCAGAATAAAAAATTATTGATACCTGAAAGAGAGCGACCTGGCTCTCTGTATTTGCTGGTCTGTGACCCGCTAGCATCGCCCCAAGTTAGATGGGAATAAGGCAACCTCAGAGTTACACACAGGCAGGGGAATTCCATAACAATACTTATTTGTTGGCATTGTTAGTGACCCATACTATTCCATCTATTCCACACTATGAAAATACATAAAATAAACATTTCTTGGTATGGTCCCATTAATAGTCATTACCCAAGATGTACAGTACCAGTCAAGAGTTTGGACACACCTACTCATTCAAGGGTTTTTCTTCATGTTTACTATGTTCTACATTGTAGAATAATAGTGAAGACATCAAAAATATTAATGTGTTTGAGCCAATCAGTTGTGTTGTGACAAGGTAGGGGTGGTATACAGAAGATAGCCCTATTTGGTAAAAGACCAAGTCCATATTATGGACTTAACAGCTCAAATAAGCAAAGAGAAATGACAGTCCATCATTACTTTAAGGCATGAAGGTCAGTCAATCCGGAAAGTTTCTTCAAGTATGAAAAATTTATGCACTCACTAACTGTAAGTCGCTCTGGATAAGAGCATCTGCTAAATGACTAAAATGCAGAGGATAAGTTCATTAGAGTTACTAGCCTCAGAAATTGCAGCCCAAATAAATGCTTCACAAAATTCAAGTAACAGACACATCTCAACATCAACTGTTTAGAGGAGACTGTATGAATCAGGCCTTCATGGTCGAATTGGTGCAGAAAAAACACTACTAAAGAACACCAATAAGAAAAAGAGACTTGCTTGGGCTAAGAAACACGAGCAATGGACATTAGACCGGTGGAAATCTGTCCTTTGGTCTGATGATTCCAAATTTGAGATTTTTGGTTCCAACCGCCGTGTTTTTGTGAGACGCAGAGTAGGTGTCTCCTGAGTGGCGCAGTGGTCTAAGGCACTTCTTCGCAGTGCTAACTGTGCCACTAGAGATCCTGGTTCGAATCCAGGCTCTGTCGCAGCCGGCCGTGACCGGGAGACTCATGGGCGGCGCACAATTGGTCCAGGGTAGGGGAGGGAATGGCCGGCAGGGATGTAGCTCAGTTGATAGAGAATGGCGTTTGCAACGCCAGGGTTGTGGGTTCGATTCCCACGGGGGGCCAGTATAAAAAAAAAATAATGTATTCACTAACTGTAAGTCGCTCTGGATAAGAGCGTCTGCTAAATGACTAAAATGTAAATGTAGGTGAACGGATGATCTCTGCATGTGTGGTTCTCACCGTGAAGCATGAAGGAAGAGGTGTGATAGTGTGGGGATGCTTTGCTGGTGACACTGTCAGTGATTTATTTAGAATTCAAGGCACACTTAGCCAGCATGGCTACCACAGCAATCTGCAGCGAAATGCCATCCGATCTGGTTTGCGCTTAGTGGGACTATAATTAGTTTTTCAACAGGACAATGACCCAACACACCTCCAGGCTGTGTAAGGGCTATTTGACCAAGAAGGAGAGTGATGGAGTGCTGCATCAGATGACCTGGCCTCCACAATCACCCGACCTCAAACCAATTGAGATGGTTTGGGATGAGTTGGAGCGCAGTGTGAAGGAAAAGCAGCCAACAAGTGCTCAGCATATGTGGGAACTCCTTCAAGACTGTTGGAAAAGCATTTCAGGTGACGCTGGTTGAGAGAATGCCAAGAGTGTGCAAAGCTGTCATCAAGGCAAAGGGTGGCTACTTTGAAGAATATAAAATATATTTTGATTTGTTTAACACTTTTTTGGTTACTACTTGATTCCATATGTGTTATTTCATAGTTTTGATGTCTTCACTATTATTCTACAATGTAGAAAATAGTAAAAATAAAGAAAAACCCTAGAATGAGTAGATGTGTCCAAACTTTTGACTGGTACTGTACGTGCCCCCATAGACTCTTTAGAAATCCTAAATATTTCCTGCATCATAAACTGGCCTCAAAGTTTTTATTTTATGGTCCACATCTGTCTCTCAGCTGCAGTGGGCTCTGTATTGTTCTTTGTCACTGTTGAGTGAATGCAGGTTATGAGTCACTGATTTAATTTGTCCAACTAAGTGAGAGAGGCTCTGGCTAATGTAATCTAAGGCCTTGACTGAAATCCAAGGGAGAGGACTGGCGGTCTATACTATAGTAATCATTTTCAGTGGTTCTCAAATAATGCCAGGTGTCTGCAAATGCTTACAATACAACACAATTAGGGCTGTCAGTGTTAATCAGTTAACTCAAGTTAACTTTCTGTCATTTTAATGCACCTTTTTTTTGGTGATTAATCAAATTGTCTGAAAGTATTCAAAATACACTGAAAACATCTAAAATACATCATCTATACAGCTAAAAACAAAACTGTGATCTCTGAACAACAAGTTGACGTTGAGGTTAAAACGTTTTCTTGATCAATTTACCTGATTTTGCTAACAAAATCAAGACGTCAATATTCTTATAATGCTTTATATAGAACAATTATTTGATAAAATATTGAATTTGGCCTTTACTACTGTAGCCCATAGCGAGTGGTGTCTGCATATGGGTGCAGATTGTAAACACTCACAGAAGCTCTGGCGAGGGCCTTGGGGCCGATACGTAAAGCTTAATAAAGAGCAGTGATACTAGCAAGAGCAGTGTGCAGGTTTCTTCTTTTTTCTCTACTATAGTCCATAGAAACTCATTGAATAACACATTCATAAATGGCAAAAAAGACAGTCCAAAAATAAATAATAAGGAATAAGGTTTTGAAGTGCCTGTCCTATATCTAGGAGATATAAAAATGCTCGTGAAATATTGTAGTTTTTTTGGACACATATTTAACCTCTTATTTTTGTTGGCACAAAACTACCTCCATACTTCCATTCATTTATATGGGTTAGCTTCAGATGAGTCCGGTGACACTTGTGGGTGTCGTAAAGCATATTAGTTTGTAGGCCAAACCGTTCGGATGCTACAGACGTGAGAAGACCGATTTTCGGGATGTCTCATGGTCTGACAAACACCGCTGTAGCTCGGCCACCTTCCACCACAGATGTGGAAGGCTGACATAGGCGGATGTGGTGGATTGAGAAACAGAGATCTCTAGCTTAAACTGACGGATTTTGATGGGGATTTTTTCATTATGTTACTTAGATTATAGACTCTTAATCATGGTTAATCACAGCAAATCCTGCGATTAACTCGATTACATTTTTTATATCGTTTGACAGCCCTAAACAGAGTACAACTTTATTTTCCATGGTACAGTGAATAACAGAAATGTGTCTTCTGCTCTCATTACTCAACTTCCCCAGATGGCACACAACACACACACAGTTGTGAGGAGTCCTGTGTATGAAGATGAAGAGCAATACATTTGTACATGAAGTACAAGTAAATACAGTAATATGACAAAACATCTAGTGGGACCCTTTGAATTAGCTGATTCATATGAAACTAGAATCCACAGCATTCCTCCTCTGTATTTATAACAAAGAGGTATACCTATTTAAACCATGCAGTGTTTGGTCAATGCTACAAACCAGAAACGAAGTGCATATGTGATCATATTGACTTGAAAGAGCCGGTAGGTATAGAATCTTATTAGCACAGCTCGTCTAGCAGTCACTTATCCCCTTATGAGTAATACCACATTGAGAGAGAGCCTGTGGAAGACTCTCACCAAAGACCCTCTAAATCCATAAGGGTTTTTCCTTTATCATACGTGATTGCATAGAGCTCCTTTTCATGCTAGTGAATAAAGTCACACTGGAGAGCCAGAGCCTGCCTTCTCAGCTTCACTCAGTGGGAGATTATAGTCCCAACACTGAGAATAGAGGAGAAGTGTCAGAGGTTACCTCCCAAATATTACCCTATTCCCTTTATAATGCACTGCAGGTCCCATAGGGAATAGGGTGCCATTTAGAACGCACGCTGAGTGTGACTATAGTTATCCAGACAGACACTCTATGGCCCTCTGACACTCAGCAGAAGTGGCAGGAGTGGAAGCTCTAATTGTGCTGATTGGACGACCCCTGGACCAGAGGGGAGCGGCAGACAAAAGGAGAGTGTCACTGTGGCCCCTTATGAGTGACCCCAGGGTTGTGGGATGCTGACAGAGGACTATAATAGGGATGGACAGGACTGTTTGGTACAAACACATAGGAGTTCCTCATACTTAACCCTGAGATGGGTTACCAGATTTCACCCTGTGTTCTATTGGGTTTTTACATGCCTCTATCTATCCTCCTCTCATATAATTTATTTGGCTAATAACATTATTTCATATAATACTGATGGATTTTATTTAGAACTTATGTTTAAAGTTCCTGCAGTTTGAGATTGTTTTTGTATAGAATTCCTGAGAGAAGATATCTCTGACCCTCTGTCTGCAGCACCATACAGCCACCTGCTGTGTGGGAGTGTTCTTTCCTTGGCTTCAACAAACACCCACGGTCCTCTCAGACTCCACACTGACTAATCTATGTGTTAGAGATATAACTTTTAACATGTAGGAGTACAAAACTGTATTAGCTTAATTAGCAAACTCAAATTATGTTTGATTGTTATGGCTTTACATGTACAGTGGGGAGAACAAGTATTTGATACACTGCCGATTTTGCAGGTTTTCCTACTTACAAAGGTCTGTAATTTTTATCATAGGTACACTTCAACTGTGAGAGACGGAATCTAAGACAAAAATCCAGAAAGTCACATTGTATGATTTTTAAGTAATTAATTTGCATTTTATTGCATGACATAAGTATTTGATCACCTACCAACCAGTAAGAATTCTGGCTCTCACAGCCCTGTTAGTTTTTCTTTAAGAAGCCCTCCTGTTCTCCACTCATTACCTGTATTGACTGCACCTGTTTGAACTCGTTACCTGTATAAAAGACACCTATCCACACACTCAATCAAACAGACTCCAACCTCTCCACAATGGCCAAAACCAGAGAGCTGTGTAAGGACATCAGGGATAAAATTGTAGACCTGCACAAGACTGTGATGGGCTACAGGACAATAGGCAAGCAGCTTGGTGAGAAGGCAACAACTGTTGGCGCAATTATTAGAAAATGGAAGAAGTTCAAGATGACGGTCAATCACCCTCGGTCTGGGGCTCCATGCAAGATCTCACCTCGTGGGGCATCAATGATCATGAGGAAGGTGAGGGATCAGCCCAGAACTACACGGCAGGACCTGCTCAATGAACTGAAGAGAGCTGGGACCACAGTCTCAAAGAAAACCATTAGTAACACACTACGCCGTCATGGATTAAAATCCTGCAGCGCACGCAAGGTCCCCCTGCTCAAGTCAGCGCATGTGCAGGCCCGTCTGAAGTTTGCCAATGACCATCTGGATGATCCAGAGGAGGAATGGGAGAAGGTCATGTGGTCTGATGAGACAAAACTAGAGCTTTTTGGTCTAAACTCCACTCGCCGTGTTTAGAGGAAGAAGAAGGATGAGTACAACCCCAAGAACACCATCCCAACCGTGAAGCATGGAGGTGGAAACATCATTCTTTGGGGATGCTTTTCTGGAAAGGGGACAGGACGACTGCACCGTATTGAGGGGAGGATGGATGGGGCCATGTATCGCGAGATCTTGGCCAACAACCTCCTTCCCTCAGTAAGAGCATTGAAGATGGGTCATGGCTGGGTCTTCCAGCATGACAACGACCCGAAACACACAGCCAGGGCAACTAAGGAGTGGCTCCATAAGAAGCATCTCAAGGTCCTGGAGTGGCCTAGCCAGTCTCCAGACCTGAACCCAATAGAAAATCTTTGGAGGGAGCTGAAAGTCCGTATTGCCCAGCGACAGCCCAGAAACCTGAAGGATCTGGAGAAGGTCTGTATGGAGGAGTGGGCCAAAATCCCTGCTGCATTGTGTGCAAACCTGGTGAAGACCTACAGGAAACGTATGATCTCTGTAATTGCAAACAAAGGTTTCTGTACCAAATATTAAGTTCTGCTTTTCTGATGTATCAAATACTTATGTCATGCAATAAAATGCAAATTAATTACTTAAAAATCATACAATGTGATTTTCTGGATTTTTGTTTTAGATTCCGTCTCTCACAGTTGAAGTGTACCTATGATAAAAATTACAGACCTCTACATGCTTTGTAAGTAGGAAAACCTGCAAAGTCGGCAGTGTATCAATTACTTGTTCTCCCCACTGAATTAAGAATACTGCAGGATGGTGTGCTTCTTGCAAACTTAAAGTTATAATTAGGGCCCTGGGTTTTACCTGACCATCACCAGGAAAAACTCTGAGCCCTTATTATACCTGGCTAGTTGTAACATATAGTTGCAATACCACTATCTGTTCACCACTTTTCACAAAGAAAAAAAGGCACGTTCTGAGGCATGTTCCCCAACATACAGTATAGATGGTCTGGTGTTTGATGATAGATTAGTTATCTCAAGCACTGAACCAGACTTCCAGCCAATGACAAGCACTGCTGCTCGTGTCTCATCACACTTTCACAAGGAACAATTAATCAAAGATGGAGATGTGACACACAGGAACAGTTATTCTACTCCCCATTCACTGGATAAGCATGGATAAGTGCTAAGGATGGGTGGTGAAAGGAAAGTGATGATTGATTTTCAAAACCCCATGTGTAGGACTGACCAGACTACAACTATGGTCTGAACAAACAAATAAAGGTGTGTATACAATATAGCCTACGTGTGGAAAAGACTAATGCATGATTCTTCCAGAGAGCAGAAGTGACAGTGTTAAAACATTCTAGGCTTTCATCCCTCCCTCTTGGATATGGCATGTCTTTACAGCATAATAATAAGCTCCTTTATCGTTCCTTTTCTGTAAACAGTGGATAGACTGAGAGGAAATACAGTTCTCATGGCCACCCTTCCATTGAGAGCTCAATTTTTTATTTATTTTTTATATTCTTCCATTTTTATATATATATTTTGTCATTTAGCAGACACTCTTATCCAGAGCAACTTACAGGAGAATTAGGGTTAAGTGCCTTGCTCAAGGGCACATCAACAGATTTTTCACCTAGTCTGCTCGGGGATTAGAACCAGCAACCTTTCGGTTACTGGCACAACGCTCTTAACCACTAAGCTACCTGCCGCCACGGGGCAAGCCATCAGGTTCCCCTAATTGTAAACAGAATGTACGCTATGAAACGTACACTGGCCTCGGAGAAAGATGTCAAATAAATACAGCAGGTTTGATAAGTGACCCCTCTTGTTTTTTTTTCCGTTCTTGTTATTGCTCATTCTTTCAATATTTTACACCCTTTATTTTCTTCTGTTTGGGGTTGGGGGTGAGAGTGAGAGCATGTGTGTGTGTGTAGAATGGCTGGCAAAGTGGCGTGTGTGAGGGTAAACAGAGGATCATGTTTGGTGGATGGATCTTTCAGGCAGGCAGGCAGCTACAGCCCCTCCTGCGTAGGACAGCCCCTCCTGCGTAGGACAGCCCCTCCTGCGTAGGACAGCCCCTCCAGCCCCCTTGCAGCAGGGAGCAACAAACAATCCCATCTGGCCCACAGAAACCCAGTCCTGTGATACAGGCTGCCATGGTGTTGTTTCTCTTCTTTCTCTCTCTTTTCAGAATGTCAACTCATGCATTCATTTGCACCCTCTCAGTGTTATGTTAGCAGTACAAAACTGCTTTTAATTAATGCATAGCAAAACAATTCCCTTAGATTGGGTTTAACCCATATCTCTCTGGTGGGCTTGGCAGGAGCAAAGCTAGGATTCTTAATGTAACTTTAAGTTACATAAGTTATTGCTCACATCCAGATAGATTGCAAATATTTTTAGGACTATAGCATGTAAAGCTATTTGTGGTATAATCCCATTCTTGTCACTGTAACATGTGAAGTCCCTTGACTGTGTTTTCTTAAAATCAGACAACCAACAATTCAATATTTTTACTTCCAGTCAACTGTCCTCTGCTTCCCAGTTCTTCAGGCCTATGTCTAGGCTATTCACCTGTGGTTCACTAACGCCCTCTTCAGGTGATTTATTGTAAACTCATTGCATGCCTCCTATAATCTTTGCCCAGGGTTGTGAAATCCTGGGAATTTTCCAAATGTGAAAAATTCCATGGGACTACTGGTGGGGATTTTTGCACACTGACTTACTATTTTGTTCTCTTTGTCATCAAATAAGACATACTCTTCCATACAAATAATAATAGGCTTTATTTAGGTTTTGAACTTCAATTAAGTAGTGCTCAGTTCTGAACAAACAGAGTAAAAACTCAAACGGACAGCTAGGAAAAGCTCAAACCAAGTTTATTCACCCACTGGGTCATACAGCTGCAAAGACAACATACAAGTCACACAAGCACATATTTATACCTTCCAACTAGGCAGACTCATCTCCTTGCATGTCTAAGACAGACACTACTTCTCTGTTGTTAGGCAGAAACACAGTAGGTTCCTCTTACTGGTATTGTCATGGCCCTGCCTAAGTCTAGGACCCTCATGGGCATGGAAATGTGTGTGTGTGTGTGAGATAGGACTGCGTTCAGATGGCCTTCGGGGTGGGCCCCTGTGGCCCCCCTCCCAGCAGTGTCTTCTCTCTTCAACTGTTGACCTTATCTCGAGTTGAGTTCCACATCCCTCATGGTCCTGGTTCCACAGCAACTGGTCTGCCTTATCAGGAACAAACTAGACTACTGTTGCCCTTTGCCTCCCTCCTTAGGAACATTCATATTCAACAATAACATATTTGAACAGAATATTAACTTTCTGCACTTCCCCTTTTCTCACTCAGTAACTTTCCATATCACTCAGTAACTTTCCACACAAAGGTCCTCTTTACCCTTCATTGACCCCTAACATATACATTCCGTATACATGTGAAATAATCAAGAAGTTCTGGTATGGTAACATGAATAAGTATATTTCAAGATAGAATCCAACATTAGCCTAAAATTGTACTTGTAATCTACTTTGTAAAATTGCTAGAATTATCCAATAAACATTATTTTAACAAAATTATAAATGTATCATGTGCATCTGAACCCCCCCCCCCCCTCCAAAAAGGCATCTAAAAATAAAATGATAAACCTGTCCACTTATTAAGCTTGTTGTCCATATGTTGTCCCTTTTTCATCCTTAGTTGCTCATTCAGACTCTGATTTAATGTCCATTTCCTCCTTTGTATCACTCTGAAGCTGTGTGCTGGACCCTAGTTCTGTTCCTGGCTCAAAAAGGTTAAGGTTCGCCCTGATAGCCACCAATTTCTCCACTCTGTTGTTTGTTAGACTGTTGCCCACCTTTGTTTGGGTTTTCCCAAAGAATGCTCTGTGGCGCACAGAGGCTGCTGATGTTGGTGGGATCTGAAGGATCACAGAGGCGATGGGTGACAGGGCCTCAGATGCACAGAGCCCCTTCCACCAGGTGTAGGGAGAAATGTGCTGGCATGATTGCCATATCCCATCCCCATTCCAAAGGCCTTGCTTGGTAGAGAACTTTGCCAGACTTGCCAGAACTTTACCCTCATCAAGATTGAGGTGGTGTGAGAGGGTAGAAATCACATAGTATGCACTGTTGATCTGTTCTCCAGAAAGTATTTGTTTCCCAATATGCTTCGGATCTAGCATGTATGCTGCTGCGTGAATTGGCTTGATACAAAACTCTCCACACATCTCCACAAATCGAACAACTGCCGACTCCTCTGTGTTGAGTAGCAAGGCTGAAGGGAGGGCCATGCTGATTTTGTCTTTTAAATCAGCAAAAAGCCTGAGAACATCTGACAAGACAGCATCCTCTCCTTCAATCTGATCAATGGCAGATGCGATCGGTGAGAGTAGTGTAAGATTGCGAACCACTCTCTCCCAAAACACATCATCAAGCAGTATTTTCCTGATGGAGATTTCAATATCCACAGACTGCGATCTTGCCATTTCTTGCAAAGACTCCTTGTGCTTCAGAAGGCTGTTGTACATGGTGACAACCCCAGCCCATCCAGTGTTGCAGGGCAGCTTCAGTGTGGAGTTACTTTTCTTTGTATTTTTCTTGCTGTAGGTTGCTGCCATTTCCTCTTTGCTCCTGACATCCTGTACAACTTGCTTGGCTGTCTTGTATAGCGTTTCCATCGTTTGCAAACTCATGATGTCCTTGATGAGTAGGTTAAGCCCATGAGCCGTGCACCCAATAGGTGTAATGTGAGGGTAGGCCTCCTCCACTTGTGCCCAGGCAGCCTTCATGTTTGCGGCACTATCAGTAACAACAGCAAACACCTTCTGTGGTCCAATGTCATTGATTACAGCTTTCAGCTCATCAGCAATGTACGTGCTCGTGTGTGTGTTGTCCTTTTTGTCTGTTGTCTTGAAAACCAATGGTAGAGGAGTAGAGACTATGTAGTTTATGATGCCATAACCTTGCACATTTGACCACCCTTCGGAGATAACAGCAACACTGTCTGCCTTCTCTATTGTTTCCTTCACCTTTCCTTGCACTCTGTTGAACTCAGCTTCCAGTAAATGAGTAGACAGAGCATCTCTGTTGGGAGGAGAGTATCCAGGGCAAATAACATTGAAACATCTCTTCCAGTACACATTCTCACTGAGCATGAGGGGTGAGCCTGTGGCATATACAGCTCGAGCCAGGCACTCATCGGCATTCTTCTGGCTATGGTCTTCCATTGTATGGCAGAACAATGGTTCTTGTGAGCTTTGATATAATGTTGCGTTTTTGCATTTGGTTAAATGCACCTGCAACTTTGTGGCATTCTTTACATACTGCTTTGTACAGTAGTTGCACATGTACATAGTCTTCCCATCGTCATTAATGGCTGGGGTGAAATGCTTCCACACATCTGATACTAAACGTGGCATTTTTCCACCTATAGAAATAAAGTGGAAATGTTTAAATCAGCCTACACATAACAGCATGAAATGTTAAAGGTAGCCTACAGTATGCACTGGGAAATGAATCAAGCAATAAGTCGGAAGTATGATTAGCCTATTGTGCTTGAAATGTTTTTATATATATGTTTTTAGCCTGTGTGGAAATAGCTAAATGTGTAGCTATTTCAAGAACAATATGATCAATCAAAACCATAATCAACTTACCTTACTAGGGAGTATATCGTTAACAATAGTCTCCTGTCCTGACGTAGCAAATATAATATATATATATATTGCTGAAGTATAAAGAATTGTTACTTTCAAAAAGTGTTTCTCCACATTAAAAATACAGGAGTTCTTTTAAAAATCCCAACATTACAAACAGTCCGTCGAAATTTTTCATGGAAATTTACCGGAAATGTACCTTTTTGCCACCAGCTGCTATACAAGCTAGTACATAAAGCTAGATAATGTTTGCTAGGCAACTTTATCCATGATAATATAATAATAACACGTCAACGAAAATACGTTTATCTACTGACCTATTTGTATTCATCCACAACTCAGTGATGAATCAGAAAGGAATATGAAACGCATAACTTTTTATTTTCGTTGCTGCAACCCGGAAGTACTTCTGTTACACATGGGTTTCCATTTGCAGTTGTTTGAAGAAGCATGAGAGTGCAGTGAACAAGCCATGAACTGACTGAGCTTTTAAACAGCAAAACACCGGTAGGTTTCACCAAACAACCTTTTATTAAAAGGAATGCTGATAGATGTTGCCAGATGCTTGATAGTTGATGTTGCCAGATGTTTTGACACAAGAGTATCTTCAGCCAAGTAGGTAGCTAGCCATAATAGCAGATATTTGAAATGTGCTTGCTGAGAAAAGATTTCAGTCAAGCTGTGAGAATAGAGTTAATGTGTTTCTAGTGATTTGGCCTACAGTAACCCCGTGGTGAATTGCGCTATTTGTGTATGTTGTTTCTATCCAGGTACATTCCTGCTTCTTGTAGTCACTGGGAACATCGAAGTGCATTATTTATCTGGCAGCCTACAGTACCATGTCCTCACAAAACAGTAGTGAGGGGCAGCAGTGCCCCCTGGCGGTGGGTGTGGAAACAAGCAGCCAGTCTGCCGGGGATGGGGAGACAGCCTGTGAGGTCATCACTGTCACCATAGGAGCAACAGTCCCCACAGGGTTTGAAAACACTGCTGCAGAGGAAGTCCAGGAGAAAATTGGGGCTGATGTAACAATAAGCAAGGACCGCGGTCGAATATACTTCCAAATAACCACAGATAAGCTCTCACAGGTAAGATGCCATTGGCTTTGCCGACAGATGGGTTTCACACACTCCACTGTAAAATATCCCATGTCATGGTTGATTCACAGGTCATTGGGATATGATGGCATTCCCAGTAAGTCTCTCTGTCAGATTTGACATGAAAACTTAAGCCACTTAACTGAGATTCACAATAGCTTTGAAAACATCTGCCAAACCATTATGTTACCATAGGAGAATATAATAGGTGTAGATGTAACATAACCATTTCCTACTTGGGTTCCCAAGAAAAGGGCTTTGCCACCCAAAACAATATCATTGTGATTTTAATTATTCATGGTTAATATAGAGTACCACAGTATGAGTCATAATACCCATAAAACCTAGCGGTCAAACAAGGAAATGGTTCCCATAGTTTTTCCACCATTCATTTTTCCCCATAGGGGACTTTAGAAACACTTAAAATAAGGGCTGTGTTTTGTGTAGGCTTACCCTGGTGTGACGTGTTGATAACCGTGTAAATCTCTCTAGGACAAGGTGACTTTTGTCAAAGCAACAAAGTCATTTCTGAAGATGATTATTTATTTCACGAGATTAATAAATATGTTTTAAGGTCAACCCTTTTACGTGAACTGAACTATTCCCTTTTTAAATTACTTTTTCAAAAGAAACATGCAGGTGAGCTGCTTCTGCTGGTTATGTTCTTTTTGGCCATTTTGTGGTGGAAAACTGAGTGGTTCGAGCATAACTCGTCAACCCTGTTACCCATAGATAGATAGGCTAGAAACAAAAAAAAATGTGAAGCTTGCATTCAATTGCCCCTCCCTGGTGCACAGGGGGAGTTATGATTTATGATAACTTCAACCCTGTTATGGCAACTCTGTTACTTTAATTGGCACTAAATGTAATTTCTTAATTTAACCTCTTGAGATAGGAAAACATGTTTTATATTAAGTTGAACATGTGCACTTTATGACAGAATGTTAAAATTAGGTGAAATAATTAGTTTTCTTTTACCAAATTACACTGCCCAAAAAGCACTCTATCGATGGAATGACCCAGCCTACATTTACTATTACTGTAACTGCAGAATTAGTCAATATCCTTTCATCTTTTTTGGGGGGCTACTTTAATATGACTATCACAAGAGTTTTGTGATTGTGATGAAATACAGATTTTATTTAAGCCTATTTTAAATGCTTGGTAAAAAGCCTCTTATTCTTTAATGTGGGCATCAAACCTTTGATGAATTTTGCACACATTCACAATAGTTTGTTCACCTGGCTGTGACAGTACCATTGAGTAAATTCAAATATAGCCTAGCTTTTTTTACCTGTGCCTCTTTCTAGGTCCATCATCTGAGGTCTGTAGACAACCTGTTTGTTGTGGTTGAAGAGTATGACAACTATCAGTTTAAAGACTCAAAGGTATGTCTCTTTTCATTACAGCACAGCCAACCTGAATTCATACAGCCCTACACGTTCATTCCAATTATAACATTCACGTTGGTAATAAAAGACAGGTCCCCTACACTTTATACCATGCTTCTCCCTCTTAGGGTATTTGATAAAAACACTACCCATTCTGTCCAACAGGAGGGGACATTGGAGGACTTGCAGAAGCTGGCCTCCAAGCTGCCATGGACCAACGCACTGAAGGTCTGGAAACTGAACACCTCTCTGAAGAAGAAGAGGGGACCCCATAGACGGCCCCAAGGTCCCAAGGGGAAGGGAAGGAGAGGCAGAGATTTCAGAGATAGAGGCAAAGCCAACAAAGATGTTGTGGAGACAGACACCGTGGAGACTGTCACTGCAGAAACAGATAAGCTGCTGCTGGAGCCTCAGGCACCTACTGCAGGCCAGGGGGGTGGGGTGGGGGAGGCCGGGTCACCTGACCTGGAGAACAGCCCCCTGGGTGAGCAGCAGGAGGTGGAGGGGCAGGAGCCCGGGCCAAAGTTGCTGAAGTTCCGTGTGACGTGCAGCCGAGCAGGAGACAAACACAGCTTCTCCTCCAACGAGGCCGCCAGGGACTTTGGTGGCGCCGTGCAAGACTTCTTCCAGTGGAAAGCAGACATGACCAAGTTTGATATCGAGGTAAAAATATCATAACATTGCATCCTGTTCCAACAGGACTGGTACCCACTGAATTCCTATGCCCGCCCTAGACAGGCTTGTCAAGATAAGCCTGCGAGACACAACTAAATTGATTATGTTACAAAGAGGGAAGGAATAACAGTTCTGAGACTAAATATTTTCCCTCTAAATAAATAGGTGGGGTCACATAATGTGATGTGAAATTAAACAAGTGTGTTTCCATTATGATTACACCATGTGTGTGTTGCCAGGTCCTGCTGAACATACATAACGTTGAGGTGGTGATTGGCATTGCCCTGACAGAGGAGAGTCTCCACAGGAGAAACATTACTCACTTTGGACCCACCACGCTGCGCTCCACCCTGTGCTATGGCATGCTCAGGTCTCCTACTCTCCCTCCATTCACACTCAGTACAGTCAAGCTAAACGGAAAGCTCTCTGTACCTCATGCCTGCACTTTGATAATGCATGGGTGTAATACGGATTGTGATAAAATAACCCCATTCTGTGATTTCTTGATGCAACCTATTTTGATTTACACATGACACAACACATACAGTAGCGTAGTGCTTCATGTAAAGTATGTTGCCTCTAACTGATTAAAATTTGTGAAAATCAATATTTGGCACACTGATAACTGATATTTGTGTGTCTCTTTCATTGGACAGACTCTCTAAGCCTCAGGCGTCTGATGTTATACTTGATCCCATGTGTGGAACTGGAGCAATACCTTTAGAGGTAAGAAGGAGAATCACAATATACTGTTATTAAAAAGAGAAAATATGACTACGGTAACTGACTATGCCTTCCATGGTGGCAGGTAGCTTAGTGGTTAAGAGCGTTGGGCCAGTAATCGAAAGGTTGCTGGTTCGAATCCCTGAGCCGACTAGGTGAAAAATCTGTCTATGTGCCCTTGAGCAAGGCACTTAACCCTAATTGCTCCTGTAAGTCGCTCTGGATAAGAGCTTCTGCTAAATGACTAAAATGTAAAATCTAATGAAGTAGTAATCAGATGGTATAGCCTACTGAGTAGTTGATTGTCTCTATCAGGGAGCCATTGAATGGCAGCAGGCGTTCTACCTGGCCGGAGACAACAATGACATGGCAGTGAGCCGCACAGTCAATAACATCTGTCACATCCAGAAGAAGAGACTAGACAAGGGCAGGTGAGACACAACAAATCAAACCATACATAAGTGACTTTATGAGAATTAGAAGACATCGTTTCAATTTTGGATCGTGCAAGACAAAGTGATGAGACCCATTTGATCGTTAGTTGTGTTTACTCTATATACTCCCCAACCCTGCAGTGCGCCAGGGCTGCCCATGGACACAGTGCAGTGGGACCTGTGCCATCTACCCATGAGAACCAGCTCAGTGGACATCATCATCACTGACATGCCCTTTGGGAAGAGGTAGGTACCACAGTACAGTTTCTATTAGGACCAACACTCAAAATTGACTAAACCGCCCAGATATGGCTCATTTCTGTATGGAATGTATTGGTATTGTTTACGTGGCTGAGGTGTACATTGTGTGGTTTTCTTATAGAATGGGCTCCAGGAAGAAGAACTGGGACCTGTACCCGCCCTGTCTGAGAGAGATGGCCCGGGTGTCCAGACCAGGCTCAGGGAAGGCTGTCATCCTGACCCAGGATAAGAAATGCTTTCAAAAGGTAATGTACCACACATACAGTAAGACTGTGTAATCCGTGGTGGATGGAGTGGGGTGTACAGACGTGTCCTAACCTGTCTGTACCTGAAGGCTAGGTCATCAACGGGAAATTCCAGGATAACCAGAGAATGAGTAGTTGAGGATGTTGTGGTGTCTTATTAAATGTAATTAATCCACACCAATATTATCTGTGTGAACAAATCTCTATTGTTAGTGTATAGTATGGACTGAATCTACTCTGTTTCTAGTATAGGTGGTCCCTTGGCCAGATGGCATTTCTCCAAGCAATACTGTGGTGTGTCAACATTAATGAGTTGTGCCATGAGTGTCTTGTGACCGGATATTTGTTCCCTCAGGCCATATCGAGGATGGGAGGACTCTGGCGGAAGCACCACACGGTCTGGGTCAACGTAGGGGGCCTACACGCAGGGGTGTTCCTCCTCAAGCGCACAGCAGGGATCTTTGGCCAAACCCCAGAAGATGTCCGGGAACCACTAGAAGAGCAACCAGGGAAGGAAAAACCAGCAGAAGGAAAGGAGGATAAGTGACAGAGTTAAGCCCGACCTATACAGAAGTATACTTTAGAAATGGCATAGAAATAACTTTTTGCCATTATATATTTGATTAACCTATTTTGCTGGGTTTTTTGTTGAAGGTCCAAAAGTGAGTATGTCTCATAGGAAAACCTTTCCTAAGTTTTACTGTATTGTTATTGACAGACGAGGTTTGGGTTAAGTGAAAGAAAAGTTGTCTGCCTGCTTATTACAACCAGTTTCCTATTCATGTTAAACTCCAGCTTTATAAAAAGTTGTCTTGCTACGCCTGAGTGCCAGTTATATAAATACAAGTCATTAATCATCCATGGTTCTTTTAGCTACGGTAGGTAAGCAAAACTTGATTTATACCCCCATTGTGTTGTTGAGGGAATCAGTTCAAATGACCACACCTCTCCACCTCTCCGTTCTGTACGATGACTCTTTATGGTAAATAAAACTTGTTTCCAAACATGCGTTAAAGGGCGACTGCACTTTGTAATTTGGCCTCATTTATATTTGTTTCATTAAGAAATGCTAGCGGCCATGACTGAAGTCAAATGTCAGTTGTTTTTGGGTTGTGGTTTGATGTGGGTGTCTCTTGTGTGTTCGCAAGTGGGAAGAGTTAGTCCAAAGAGTTTCCCCTTTAATGTTGATGTAATGGACTTTTTTTATGACACAGACTGCACACACTCATTCATCACCCAGCTGCATAAACAATGACAACAGTGTCTCATCATTACATCAGAGGGGTATACAAAGCAGCTAACTTGCCTAAATATTCTGAAATAACTTTCAATTTTTTTTTAAGATAAGCTTGAAATTGGAAATTGGTCTAATTGACTCAACAATCAAAAACACAGAACTTTAGCTATCTTGTTGAATCAGAAAATCAACAGTTATTTCTGAATGTTTATCGAAGTTAGCTGGCTAACACATTGATCCTGCTTTGTAGTATACCCCTCTGGTATGTCTGCTGCTGTTGCAAAACAGATGCATCATTGATAGTGTGACATCAGTCTACCTCATTTTAAGTTTGGGAGTTTCACACATCACCATGATTGTGTCACATAAAATTGACTATGTTCTCATGCAAGTTTTGTCTAAATATGACAGACTAGGAACATTTCATCTTATTTGATTGAAATTTCAGTTTAATAATGTTGGCTTGAATAACATGTTAGTAAACAGTGTAATTTATTGAGGCTATCCATGATGACACTTCATCAGTGGAATGTATTTATTTTATTAAGCCTAATCTGATTACAATCAAATGTGGGTTTGTTGGTTTGTTTTGTTCAGGCATAGATCTATCTGAAAATAGATATAGTCGTAGTCCTACTAGTGATGGGAAGTTCCGCTCTTTTTACTGACTGATCTTTTCGACTCGTTCAGTCAAAATAACTAATCTTTCGACTCAGTTTGTTCATTTGAGTCAGTAATGGCCAAAGCACGCAGGACCCCCTACCGGCGAACGATGAACTGAAAACTCGAAAGAGTCATGATTCTACAAGCCTCTCATTCTCATGTCATTCACCATAGGGCAGGGTTCCCCAACTGGCAGCCCGTGGGCTAACGCGGGTGGTTTTATTTGGCCATCCAAGTTTTCTGAGCAAAAAAAAACATTTTATTTTTATTTTCAATGTTGGACATAGAAGACTGTAAAAACACCAGTCATTTTAATTTTGGAAATATGTTCCCAAGTATTCCCACACATAATAGAGGGACACGTCATTGTAAGCAAGTTTTGAAATGATGTTTTTGTAAAATATTATATCTGTTTGTAATTCCTGCGGTCAAATTGCAGTCTACAAATGATTTGTAATTATGTTCTGGCCCCCCGACCATCCGCTCATGAAAAAATCGGCCCTGCCATAGGGGGCTTTTTGGAGCTGTCATTTGTGACTGAGACTTGTAACTGTGTGCTTTAAACAATGTACATTTGTGATTGCTAGGCATACAAATAAGATTATTTCTTGGTACATTTGAAACAAGGTCTAGTTGTGGCTGCAACCGAACTAGATTGTGAACTACCCTTGGCGGAATAATAAGTTGCCCGATGACTCTTCTGCTGCTCTGTCCTTCGCTACATATACTCCTCATTCCGGAGAAGAAACTAATGTCCGTGGGCGTGGCGTTTTGTCTGGAGCAAGTAGTCTGGGTAGCCAGGCAAGGTGGTAAGCACAGTCGTTTGCGAGCTGCAGCACCCCAAGCAATTCGTTTTCGAGTTTGAGTTTGTTGAGTAAAGGCTGTGTATTAAAGGATCTGCATGGTCAATCCCTCATCTGCAGTGGCCAGTATTTACTGCGGTACGGCCTCACCAGAAGTCAGGGCATTATATATATTTTTTCTCACCTTTATTTAACCAGGTAAGCCAGTTGAGAACAAGTTCTCATTTACAACTGCGACCTGGCCAAGATAAAGAAAAGCAGTGCGATAAAAACAACAACACAGAGTTACATATGGGGTAAAACAAAACATAAAGTCAAAAATACAACAGAAAATATATATATACAATGTGTGCAAATGTAGCAAGTTATGGAGGTAAGGCAATAAACAGGCTATAGTGCAAAATAATTACAATTAGTATTAACACTGGAATGATAGATGTGCAAATAGAGATACTGGGGTGCAAATGAGCAAAAATAAATAACAATATAGGGATGAGGTAGTTGGGTGGGCTAATTTCAGATGGGCTGTGTACAGGTGCAGTGATCGGTAAGGTGCTCTGACAACTGATGCTTAAAGTTAGTGAGGGAGATAAGAGTCTCCAGCTCCAGATTTGTGCAATTCGTTCCAGTCATTGGCAGCAGAGAACTGGAAGGAATGGCGGCCAAAGGAGGTGTTGGCTTTGGGGATGACCAGTGAGATATACCTGCTGGAGCGCATACGGGTGGGTGTTGCTATGGTGACCAATGAGCTAAAATAAGGCAGGGATTTGCCTAGCAGTGATTTATAGATGGCCTGGAGCCAGTGGGTTTGGCGACGAATATGTAGTGAGGACCAGTCAACAAGAGCGTACAGGTCACAGTGGTGTGTAGTGTATGGGGCTTTGGAGACAAAACGGATGGCACTGTGATAGAATACATCCAATTTGCTGAGTAGAGTGTTGGAGGCTATTTTGTAAATGACATCGCCGAAGTCAAGGATCGGTAGGATAGTCAGTTTTACGAGGGCATGTTTGGCAGCATGAGTGAAGGAGGCTTTGTTGCGAAATAGGAAGCCAATTCTAGATTTAACTTTGGATTGGAGATTCTTAATACTCATTGTGCTTCACAGAGCGGATGACACACAGCTGTACATTTCAATGAAGCATGGTGAAGCCCCAAAATTGCCCTCGCTAGAAGCCTGTGTTTCAGACATAAGGAAGTGGATGGCTGAAAACTTTTTACTTTTAAACTCGGACAAAACAGAGATGCTTGTTCTAGGTCCCAAGAAACAAAGAGATCTTCTGTTAAATCTGACAATTCATCTTGATGGTTGTAAAGTCGTCTCAAATAAAACTGTGAAGGACCTAGGCGTTACTCTTGACCCTGATCTCTCTTTTGACGAACATATCAAGACTGTTTCAAGGACAGCTTTTTTCCATCTACGTAACATTGCAAAAATCAGAAATTTTCTGTCCAAAAATGATGCAGAAAAATTAATCCATGCATTTGTTACTTCTAGATTAGACTACTGCAATGCTCTATTTTCCGGCTACCCGGATAAAGCACTAAATAAACTTCAGTTAGTGCTAAATACGGCTGCTAGAATCCTGACTAGAACCAAGAAATTTGATCATATTACTCCAGTGCTAGCTTCCCTACACTGGCTTCCTGTTAAGGCAAGGGCTGATTTCAAGGTTTTACTGTTAACCTATAAAGCGTTACATGGGCTTGCTCCTACCTATCTTTCCGAGTTGGTCCTGCCGTACATACCAATACGTACGCTACGGTCACAAGACGCAGGCCTCCTAATTGTCCCTAGAATTTCTAAGCAAACAGCGGGAGGCAGGGCTTTCTCCTATAGATCTCCATTTTTATGGAACAGTCTGCCTACCCATGTGAGAGACGCAGACTCGGTCTCAACCTTTAAGTCTTTACTGAAGACTTATCTCTTCAGTAGGTCATATGATTGAGTGTAGTCTGGCCCAGGAGTGTGAAGGTGAACGGAAAGGCTGGAGCAACGAACAGCCCTTGCTGTCTCTGCCAGGCCGGTTCCCCTCTCCACTGGGGTTCTCTGCCTCTAACCCTGTTGCAGGGGCTGAGTCACTGGCCTGCTGGTGCTCTTTCATGCCGTCCCTGGGAGGGGTGCGTCACTTGAGTGGGTTGAGTTACTGACGTGATCTTCCTGTCTGGGTTGGCGCCCCCCCCCCCCTTGGTTTGTGCTGTGGTGGAGACCTCTGTGGGCTATACTCGGCCTTGTCTCAGGATTGTAAGTTGGTGGTTGGGGATATCCCTCTAGTGGTGCGGGGGCTGTGCTTTGGCGGAGTGGGTGGGGTTATATCCTTCCTGTTTGGCCCTGTCCGGGGGTTTCTTCGGATGGGGCCACAGTGTCTCCGGACCGCTCCTGTCTCAGCCTCCAGTATTTATGCTGCAGTAGTTTATGTGTCGGGGGGCTGGGGTTAGTTGGTTATACCTGGAGTACTTCTCCTGTCTTATCCAGTGTCCTGTGTGAATTTAAGTATGCTCTCTCTAATTCTCTCGTTCTCTCTTTCTCTCTGAGAACCTGAGCCCTAGGACCATACGTCAGGACTACCGGGCATGATGACACCCTGCTGCCCCCAGTCCGCCTGGCCTTGCTGCTATTCCAGTTTCAACTGTTCTGCCTACGGCTACGAAACCCCTACCTGTCCCAGACCTGCTGTTTTCAACTCTAAATGATCGGCTATGAAAAGCCAACTGAGAGACCTGAGCCCTAGGACCATACGTCGGGACTACCGGCCGTGGTGACTCCTTGCTATCCCCAGTCCGCCTGGCCTTGCTGCTATTCCAGTTTAAACTGTTCTGCCTGCGGTTATGGAACCCCTACCTGTCCCAGACCTGCTGTTTTTAAACTCTAATGATCGGCTATGAAAAGCCAACTGAGATTTATTCCTGATTATTATTTGACCATGCTTGTCACTTATGAACATTTTTGAACATCTTGGCATGGTTCTGTTATAATCTCCACCCGGCACAGCCAGAAGAGGACTGGCCACCCCTCATAGCCTGGTTCCTCTCTAGGTTTCTTCCTAGGTTTTGCCTTTCTAGGGAGTTTTTCCTAGCCACCGTGCTTCTACACCTGCATTACTAGCTGTTTGGGGTTTTAGGCTGGGTTTCTGTACAGCACTTCGAGATATTAGCTGATGTAAGAAGGGCTATATAAAATAAAATTGATTGATTGATTGATTGGAAGTGGTCAAGGAAGTGAGATGGTGTTTATACAGGACCTCCCGCCCCCACCTACTGTCAACCAATCATGTCAATGCGGAGCTATACAGAGCCCTCATTGTTACAAGATTTTGGAGGCACACGGTGATGTGGTACAGTGCTCAATTTGGCCTCTGCGTGCCACCGGAGTCTTCGCAATTGCGTCACACCCTCCATACGGAGCCTCTGACCACATTTTCAGATCAAGCATAAATTGGCTTTTAATCAGGGCTTTTATAGTTATTGCGCTTCACTGAGCAGAGCAGAGCTGTTGTGACAGAAGTTGTCAAGGAAGTGAGTTTGTGTCAACCAATTATGTCAATGCGGAGCTATACAGAGACATCCCCATTGTCTGCGATGCGGTACGGAGCTCAATTTGGCCTCTGTATGCCTCCGGAGGTTCTGCAATTGTGTCACATTGTGTCCATACGGCTCCTCCAACCACATTTGGGATCAAGCATCAATTGGCTTTGAAATGGAGCCATGACTCAGCTAGTAAAAATAGTCATTAAAAAATCTTAAGTGAACTGCACATCACTAAAAGGCTCTGCATGGTTAATCTGACTTCTTCAGCGACCATACAGCATTTACTGCATGCGGCCTCTGCAGAAGTCAGAGCAAACATACTTTTAGGCTTTGCAGAGCTGTTGTCAAGGAAGTGAGTTTGTGTTTATATAGGACATCCAGCCCCCACCTACTGTCAACCAATCATCTCAATGCTGAGCTACAGTGGGGAGAACAAGTATTTGATACACTGCAGATTTTGCAGGTTTTCCTACTTACAAAGCATGTAGAGGTCTGTAATTTTTATCATAGGTACACTTCAACTGTGAGAGACGGAATCTAAAAAAAAAATCCAGAAAATCACATTGTATGATTTTTAAGTAATTAATTTGCATTTTATTGCATGACATAAGTATTTGATACATCAGAAAAGCAGAACTTAATATTTGGTACAGAAACCTTTGTTTGCAATTACAGAGATCATACGTTTCCTGTAGGTCTTGACCAAGTTTGCACACACTGCAGCAGGGATTTTGGCCCACTCCTCCAAATCCTTCAGGTTTCGGGGCTGTCGCTGGGCAATACGGACTTTCAGCTCCCTCCAAAGATTTTCTATTGGGTTCAGGTCTGGAGACTGGCTAGGCCACTCCAGGACCTTGAGATGCTTCTTACGGAGCCACACCTTAGTTTCCCTGGCTGTGTGTTTCGGGTTGTGGTCATGCTGGAAGACCCAGCCACGACCCATCTTCAAATCTTCAATGCTCTTACTGAGGGAAGGAGGTTGTTGGACAAGATCTCGCGATACATGGTCCCATCCATCCTCCCCTCAATACGGTGCAGTCGTCCTGTCCCCTTTGCAGAAAAGCATCCCCAAAGAATGATGTTTCCACCTCCATGCTTCACGGTTGGGATGGTGTTCTTGGGGTTGTACTCATCCTTCTTCTTCCTCCAAACACGGCGAGTGGAGTTTAGACCAAAAAGCTCTATTTTTGTCTCATCAGACCACATTACCTTCTCCCATTCCTCCTCTGGATCATCCAGATGGTCATTGGCAAACTTCAGACGGGCCTGGACATGCGCTGGCTTGAGCAGGGGGACCTTGCGTGCGCTGCAGGATTTTAATCCATGACGGCGTAGTGTGTTACTAATGGTTTTCTTTGAGACTGTGGTCCCAGCTCTCTTCAGGTCATTGACCAGGTCCTGCCATGTAGTTCTGGGCTGATCCCTCACCTTCCTCATGATCATTGATGCCCCACGAGGTGAGATCTTGCATGGAGCCCCAGACCGAGGGTGATTGACCGTCATCTTGAACTTCTTCAATTTTCTAATAATTGCACCAACAGTTGTTGCCTTCTCACCAAGCTGCTTGCCTATTGTCCTGTAGCCCATCCCAGCCTTGTGCAGGTCTACAATTTTATCCCTGATGTCCTTACACAGCTCTCTGGTCTTGGCCATTGTGGAGAGGTTGGAGTCTGTTTGATTGAGTGTGTGGACAGGTGTCTTTTATACAGGTAACGAGTTCAAACAGGTGCAGTTAATACAGGTAATGAGTGGAGAACAGGAGGGCTTCTTAAAGAAAAACTAACAGGTCTGTGAGAGCCGGAATTCTTACTGGTTGGTAGGTGATCAAATACTTATGTCATGCAATAAAATGCAAATTAATTACTTAAAAATCATACAATGTGATTTTCTGGATTTTTGTTTTAGATTCCGTCTCTCACAGTTGAAGTGTACCTATGATAAAAATTACAGACCTCTACATGCTTTGTAAGTAGGAAAACCTGCAAAAGCGGCAGTGTATCAAATACTTGTTCTCCCCACTGTATATGGAGCCCTCCGCATTGTAACAAAATTTGAGAGGCGCACAGCAATACGGTACAGAGCTTGATTTGGCCTCTGCATGCCTCCAGAGGCTATGCAATTGCGTCACACCCTCCATACGAAGCCTCTGTCCACATTTTCGGATCAAGCATAAATTGGCTTTTAAGGAAATATACAGGGTGACGTCGGGAACACCCTGAAACGCTGTCATCGGATGACATAAAACAGCACTATATCAGGTGGACCCTGTAATCATCCATTATTCATACGTTTTCACTGCTGCGCACCAACGTGCAGGTACGTCTGTCAAGACAACGAGCTATGATTTGGACGATACTTTTGATTGTCCAGGGCATCCTTCTCTTATTCATACTTGTTTTGAAACGCTCCAGGTGAGTACACTTTTCTAAAATTAGTGTTTTATTCGAGTTAATTCCTACGCTTTTAATGCATACATTGAACATAGCATGCATGCTTTCTGTATAATACTGTATTGTAGCCTTTTCAAACTTGTTTTCACCTGTGCACATATTTGCGTAGCCTACTTATTAATATATGTATTGCCTACCCAGCATAAACTAACCCAGCATAAAGTTGTATTTACCATAAACCTAAAATAATCTAAATAGATCTTGATAATATCATAGTTGTATTGAGCGATATATAAATGAGCTGTCGCCTGTCAATCATTTTTGAGAGGCACAATTTAGATAATTCTGAGTTTAACCAAAAACCAAGGGATTTACTATAAGAACTAAACAACATTACTTAATCTGTTAGTTTAGTGGCCTGTTCTATAACCATTTACCCTCCCACTCAACGCTGTGTTTGGAATGTGGTTAAACAGCCAGACTTCTAAACTTCTGTCGATTTAAGGACTATTTCCACTGGCCAGTTAAATGTAAACTTGCGTGTCTCAAAGATCTTGTGTCAAAGGTTTATGAAGGCACATCTGTTTTCATCCTTGTTGCTGTATCCTTGGTTGTGAAGAATTGATGGGCTCTTTCTATTCTAAATGTTATTGGGAGAGCTTTAAAACTTCCTGGAAAAGCTGTATATATTTTACTCACAGCTGTGTCACACAATGTACTGATATGAGCCAAGCATGTAAATATTGAATCAATTGATTTTCGGTACAGTTACTATATTAAAAGACAAAATATGTGCAATCAGTAATTTTGGTATGAACAAATATAGGTGTGAATATTAGCTTTTCAAAATTAATTGCATTCTGTTCTTTTCTATACAGGTCAGAGAAAGAGCCACCTTTAGACAAAGGAGTTATTCCATGGTTAGGCCATGCCCTTGAGTTTGGAAGAGATGCTGCCATGTTCCTAACCCGTATGAAGGTGAAGCATGGCGATATCTTCACGGTAAGAATGGCAATATCCTCCTGAGACCCAGCAATAATTTTTTGTCCTCTAGTGGACACCAGTTCTTGGTCCATATCTCTAAGGCCATACAAACCACAGTATTAAGTCCTTTGAGAGGACATTCTGGGCTTTTCAATGATATCACGTGTGAGGGTGTGACCTTGACAACTTTATCTTCCAGGTTCTTTAAAAAAATGAAATTTGAAAAGAAATGTGTAATTATTAATGATTATTTTTGCGAGTTTGATATTCAAATTGTTTTCTAGTAAGTGAATATCTCAGGAATAGTTAAGTGAGTTGTCAGGACTGTGTAATATATTTTTTTGACATTTAAATAAGAGCTAAATAAGAGCTTATCAAGAAATGTCCTCTGTAGTGGACAACCGGATGCCGCAACTATATAAAATAAATAACAATATAAAAAATAATCTTGGTAGCATGTTTTCTTTTCACCCCAAACACTTTTTTTCGGGTCTCAGGAGGATATAAACACTATCCTCAATATCATCTACAGTGAGGGAAAAAAGTATTTGATCCCCTGCTGATTTTGTACGTTTGCCCACTGACAAAGAAATGATCAGTCTATAATTTTAATGGTAGGTTTACTTGAACAGTGAGAGACAGAATAACAACAAAAAAATCCTGAAAAACGCATGTCAAAAATGTTATATTGATTTGCATTTTAATGAAGGAAATAAGTATTTGACCCCTCTGCAAAACCCTTGTTGACAATCACAGAGGTCAGATGTTTCTAGTAGTTGGCCACCAGGTTTGCAGACATCTCAGGAGGGATTTTGTCCCACTCCTCTTTGCAGATCTTCTCCAAGTCATTAAGGTTTCGAGGCTGACGTTTGGCAACTCTAACCTTCAGCTCCCTCCACAGATTTTCTATGGGATTAAGGTCTGGTGACTGGCTAGGCCACTCCAGGACCTTAATGTGCTTCTTCTTGAACCACTCCTTTGTTGCCTTGGCCGTGTGTTTTGGGTCATTGTCATGCTGGAATACCCATCCACAACCCATTTTCAATGCCCTGGCTGAGGGAAGGAGGTTCTCACCCAAGATTTGACGGTAGATGGCCCCGTCCATCGTTGTCCTGTCTCCTTAGCAGAAAAACACCCCCAAAGCATAATGTTTCCACCTCCATGTTTGACGGTGAGGATGGTGTTCTTGGGGTCATAGGCAGCATTCCTCCTCCTCCAAACACGGCGAGTTGTGTTGATGCCAAAGACCTTGATTTTGGTCTCATCTGACCACAACACTTTCACCCAGTTATCCTCTGAATCATTCAGATGTTCATTGGCAAACTTCAGATGGGCCTGTATATGTGCTTTCTTGAGCAGGGGGACCTTGCGGGCGCTGCAGGATTTCAGTCCTTCATGGCGTAGTGTGTTACCAATTGTTTTCTTGGTGATTATGGTCCCAGCTGCCTTGAGATCATTGACAAGATCCTCCCGTGTAGTTCTGGGCTGATTCCTCACCGTTCTCATGATCATTGCAACTCCACGAGGTGAGATTTTGCATGGAGCCCCAGGCAGAGGGAGATTGACAGTTATTTTGTGTTTCTTCCATTTTCGAATAATCGCACCAACTGTTGTCACCTTCTCACCAAGCTGCTTGGCGATGGTCTTGTAGCCCATTCCAGCCTTGTGTAGGTCTACAATCTTGTCCCTGACATCCTTGGAGAGCTCTTTGGTCTTGGCCATGGTGGAGAGTTTGGAATCTGATTGATTGCTTCTGTCGACAGGTGTCTTTTATACAGGTAACAAGCTAAGATTAGGAGCACTCCCTTTAAGAGTGTCAAATACTTATTTCCCTCATTAAAATGCAAATCAATTTGTAAAATTTTTTACATGCGTTTTTCTGGATTTTTTTGTTGTTATTCTGTCTCTCACTGTTCAAATAAACCTACCATTAAAATTATAGACTGATCATTTCTTTGTCAGTGGGCAAACATACAAAATCAGCAGGGGATCAAATACTTTTTTCCCTCACTGTATGTAAATGTACCTTAACCTGATCATCTTTACCTGCCTGTTCTTGCCTTAATTCTCGAATACATCTACAGTGGATTCAATTCTTCACCATTCAGGGTGAGTGTTGGTGTGTCATCCTGATTAATTCTGTGTATTTCTCTCTCTCTGTGTGTGTGTGTGTGTGTGTGTAGGTGCGTGTGGCTGGACGTTATGTGACAGTGCTGCTGGACCCCAGCTCTTATGATGCTGTGATAGAGGACTCTGTGTCACTTGACTTCACACGCTACGCGCAGGTTCTCATGGACAGGATCTTTAGCCTGCGGCTCCCCCATCACAACCCTGCTGTAGAGAAGGCCATGATGAAACAGTACGTCCCTATCCTTATCCCTATTACAGTGTCACACACTCTTTTATGTGGGCCAGCCCAAAAACAGCTCTACATGCCCATCGATACGGTCAGAGAGTTACAAATTACTTTTTTTTTTAAAGACAATTGAGGACAGCATTATCCAGCCAATAACTGGATCCTTACACAGGCATAATACACAACTCTGTGTGATGTTGCTGCCTGGCTCCACCGTAGTCTAAATCAACATGTTTCCCTCCCTGAGACAGAGAGGTGTCTGGGACCAGGGATTACTACATCGACCATCACAGATATCCCTACCATCTGCATAAGATGGTGAGCAAGATCGCGCTGACAGACATGGTCACTGTGTTCCTAGCTCCTAGACAACTTTTCTTGTTGGGTATTATTGCGCTGTTGGAGCTAGGAACATAAGCATTTCGCTACACCCGTGATAACATCTGCAAAATATGTGTATGCCAGGTGGAGGCTCCTCAGAGGAGGAAGGGGAGGACCATCTGCCTCAGTGAAATATTAAAAGTTATCCTTTTTAAAAAAAATTATACTAAATATATTCACGTCACCAAATTAAAAGGACATTTCTAAAACACAATGTTTTGCAATGAAGGTCTACAGTAGCCTCAGCAGCACTCTGTAGGGTATCATCATGGTGTAGCCGGAGGACAGCTAGCTTCTGTCCTTCTCTGGGTACATTGACTTCAATAAAAAACCTAGGAGGTTCATGGTTCTCACCCCCTTCCATAGACTTACACAGTAATTATGACAACTTCCGGAGGACGTCCTCCAACCTATCAGAGCTCTTGCGGCATGAACTGACATGTTATCCACCCAGCTACAGCTAACTAGCACTGCAGTGCATAAAATGTGGTGAGTAGTTGACTCAAAGAGAGATAAAGACAATAGTTGAAAAGTTTTGAACAAATGAATTTCTTCCGAGAGCGAGAGAGAGAGAGAGCGCTAGCTAGCTATATTTGGTTGTATTTTTTTTTTTACTTTCACTTATCTAGCGAATGCAGCTAGCTAGTTTAGCCTACTCAAACACTCGGCTCAAACAGAGAGGGATGCTATGTTAGCTAGCTCGCTTTTGGTTTGATTAATTTATTGCCACCAGGGCCCACCGGTGTAACTGCTAAACTGCTTTCTGACTTTACGCTGTAGTGCATGATTGTAGTAGGTATGTTGACTATGACGTGACAACGATGTGTGTGTAGCGGTTAGTGGTCATGATATGAAGGTTTGGCTTGGAAAGGTTTTTTCGCCTGGTCACAGACAGCCGATGTGTTGTGCACTGAAGTCCACAAGCGAAGGTAAAAGGTGAGAGGAGGAGAGCGCATAGATAGTTGTGAGAAGCAATTATATATACAATGAGCAAAGCGATCATGCTGTTTTTATGTGGCTGCTATGAAAGTTAACTGTGTTTGCGTGTGATCAGGGGTGCATTCATTCCGCCAATTCTGTTGTAATTGTTTCTTAAACGGAAGCAAACGGAACAAAACGAGGATAAATATATCTACATTTATAGTCATCTTGACTACAAAAAATTATCTTGACCTGTGCATCTACGTTGTAAACTCATTTATAGGTTGTAGCAGCCTCATGATGGGTACAGGGAACATTTGAGTACCGAAACGTATCGATGTTACATTGAGCTGGGTGAATGGAATATGAATGACAGTCATCCAATATGCTGTAATAGAAATAAGGCCATGCTGATAAAAAAGTTTGAGGAGGAGGCTTGAAGCACTGGGCATCTTGTTTTGACATGCATTATCTGAATTAGGTCCACATAATTATACATACACTACCGTTCAAAAGTTTGGGGTCACTTAGAAATGTCCTTGTTTTCGAAAGAAAGGCAATTTCTTTGTCCATTAAAATAATATCAAATTGATCAGAAATACAGTGTAGACATTGTTAATGTTGTGAATGGCTATTGTAGCTGTAAATGGCAGATTTTTTATGCAATATCTACATAGGGGTACAGAGGTCCATTATCAGCAACCATCAGTCCTGTGTTCCAATGGCACGTTGTGTTTGCTAATCCAAGTTTATCATTTTAAAAGGCTAATTGATCATTAGAAAACCCTTTTGCAACTATGTTAGCACAGCTGAAAACTGTTGTGCTGATTAAAGAAGCAATAAAACTGGCCTTCCTGAGACTAGTTGACTATCTGGAGCATCAGCAATTGTGGGTTCGATTACAGGCTCAAAATGACCAGAAACAAATAACTTTCTTCTGAAACTCATCAGTCTATTCTTGTTCTGAGAAATTAAGGCTATTCCATGCAAGAAATTGCCAAGAAACTGAAGATGTCATACAACACTGTGTACTACTCCCTTCACAGAACAGCGCAAACTGGCTCTAACCAGAATAGAAAGAGGAGTGGGAGGCCCCGGTGCACAACTGAGCAAGAGGACATATACAATAGTGTCTAGTTTGAGAAACAGACGCCTCAGAGGTCCTCAACTGGCAGCTTCATTAAATAGTACCCACAAAACACCAGTCTCAACATCAACAGTGAAGAGGCGACTCTGGGATGCTGACCTTCTAGGCAGAGTTGCAAAGAAAAAGCCATATCTCAGACTAGCCAATAAAAAAAAGATTAAGATGGGCAAAAGAACACAGACACTGGACAGAGGAAGATTGGGAAAAAGTGTTATGGACAGACGAATCGAAGTTTGAGGTGTTCGGATCACAAAGAAAACATTTGTGAGACGCAGACCAAATGAAAAGATGCTGGAGGAGTGCTTGATGCTATCTGTCAAGCATGGTGGAGGCAATGTGATGGTCTGGGGATGCTTTGGTGGTGGTAAAGTGGGAGATTTGTACAGGGTAAAAGGGATCTTGAAGAAGGAAGGCTATCACTCCATTTTGCAATGTCATGCCATACCCTGTCGACATCGCTTAATTGGAGCCAATTTCCTCCTACAACAGGACAATGAGCCAAAGCACAGCTCCAAACTATGCAAGAACTATTTAGGGAAGAAGCAGTCAACTGGTATTCTGTCTATAATGGAGTGGCCAGCACAGTCACCGGATCTCAACCCTATTGAGCTGTTGTGGGAGCAGCTTGACCGTATGGTACAGTGAGGGAAAAAAGTATTTGATCCCCTGCTGATTTTGTACGTTTGCCCACTGACAAAGAAATGATCAGTCTATAATTTTAATGGTAGGTTTATTTGAACAGGGAGAGACAGAATAACAACAAAAAAATCCAGAAAAACGCATGTAAAAATTTTATAAATTGATTTGCATTTTAATGAGGGAAATAAGTATTTGACCCCCTCTCAATCAGAAAGATTTCTGGCTCCCAGGTGTCTTTTATACAGGTAACGAGCTGAGATTAGGAGCGTGTGCTCCTAATCTCAGCTTGTTACCTGTATAAAAGACACCTGTCCACAGAAGCAATCAATCAATCAGATTCCAAACTCTCCACCATGGCCAAGACCAAAGAGCTCTCCAAGGATGTCAAGGACAAGATTGTAGACCTACACAAGGCTGGAATGGGCTACAAGACCATCGCCGAGCAGCTTGGTGAGAAGGTGACAACAGTTGGTGCGATTATTTGCAAATGGAAGAAACACTAAATAACTGTCAATCTCCCTCTGCCTGGGGCTCCATGCAAGATCTCACCTCGTGGAGTTGCAATGATTATGAGAACGGTGAGGAATCAGCCCAGAACTACACGGGAGGATCTTGTCAATGATCTCAAGGCAGCTGGGACCATAGTCACCAAGAAAACAATTGGTAACACACTACGCCGTGAAGGACTGAAATCCTGCAGCGCCCGCAAGGTCCCCCTGCTCAAGAAAGCACATATACATGCCTGTCTGAAGTTTGCCAATGAACATCTGAATGACTCAGAGGATAACTGGGTGAAAGTGTTGTGGTCAGATGAGACCAAAATCGAGGTCTTTGGCATCAACTCAACTCGCCGTGTTTGGAGGAGGAGGAACGCTGCCTATGACCCCAAGAACACCATCCTCACCGTCAAACATGGAGGTGGAAAAATTATGCTTTGGGGGTGATTTTCTGCTAAGGGGACAGGACAACTTCACCGCATCAAAGGGACGATGGACGGGGCCATTTACCGTCAAATCTTGGGTGAGAACCTCCTTCCCTCAGTCAGGGCATTGAAAATGGGTTGTGGATGGGTATTCCAGCATGACAATGACCCAAAACACACAGCCAAGGCAACAAAGGAGTGGCTCAAGAAGAAGCACATTAAGATCCTGGAGTGGCCTAGCCAGTCTCCAGACCTTAATCCCATAGAAAATCTGTGGAGGGAGCTGAAGGTTCGAGTTGCCAAACGTCAGCCTCAAAACCTTAATGACTTGGAGAAGATCTGCAAAGAGGAGTGGGACAAAATCCCTCCTGAGATGTGTGCAAACCTGGTGGCCAACTACAAGAAACGTCTGACCTCTGTGATTGCCAACAAGGGTTTTGCCACCAAGTACTAAGTCATGTTTTGCAGAGGGGTCAAATACTTTTTTCCCTCATTAAAATGCAAATCAATTCATAACATTTCTGACATGCGTTTTTCAGGATTTTTTTGTTGTTATTCTGTCTCTCACTGTTCAAATAAACCTACCATTAAAATTATAGACTGATCATGTCTTTGTCAGTGGGCAAACGTGCAAAATCAGCAGGGGATCAAATACTTTTTTCCCTCACTGTATGTAAGAAGTGCCCATCAAGCCAATCCAACTTGTGGGAGGTGCTTCAGGAAGCATGCGGTGAAATCTCTTCAGATTACCTCAACAAATTGACAACTAGAATGCCAAAGGTCTGCAAGGCTGTAATTGCTGCAAATGGAGGATTATTTGATGAAAGCTAAGTTTGAAGGACACAATTATTATTTCTATTAAAAATCATTATTTCTAACCTTGTCAATGACTACATTTCCTATGCATTTTGCTATATTTCCTATTCAAACTAATTTCATGTGATTTCAACATTTCTAAGTGACCCCAAACTTTTGAACGGTAGTGTAGGAGGAGCGGCTTCTATGGAGGAACTTTGAAAGTCCTTTGAGCTAGCTAGCTAACAAGCTTGAGCTAGCTATCAAGCTTGTGTGCAGAGCGGCACCAGAATAAAAAATACGTCTTACCTTTTTGTAGTTTTGTAATCTTGCAGACAGATACTGGAATACGTTTCTGAGTGACAGAGTGATGACTTTGCATAGGCGTTTTGTTATGGGACTATAAAAAAATGCCTGGAACGTAAAATAACGTTATTAACCGGTTCCCATGCTTTTAAAATAACGGTTCTGTTCCGGAACTGTATGGATCACTTTTGTTCCAGGTTCCATTTCTGTTCCTTGAAAAAAAAGTCTTTATTTTCCTGTTTTCTTTTCTTTTCTGTTCCCTGAACCAGTTCCAACCCCTGGTGCATACCACACATGCACTCACCTCACACCATGCTGTTGCTGGGCACTGTTGTGGAACTACCTCAGTCTATCTCAGCCATATCGTCATTGTGTAGTGCTTTTTTTCTGGCTATACAGTGCATAGACCACTGGCTCTGTGTAGTGGATTTTGAATCCACAGTATCAGCATTTTGTACCCTGCCACACAGGTTTACTACAGACATAGGATAGTGCTTCTTAATGCTAATACCATAGGTGTTTTATGGTGTTTTTCCACATTGACATTATTTAGATAGGAGTGAATTACAGGTTTGGTCTTGATGACATAGATGACGAACGTTCCTCTTTCTTGACCTTAGTCTCTTGACTTAAACCTTTGTGTCCTCAGGCACTTTGAGGGGGAGAGCCTGTCCTGCCTGAGCAGCACCATGCACTGCCATCTCCAGTCCCTGCTGCTGCAAGCCCAGAGGCCCTGTCACAACCAGACCGACTGGAACACGGACGGGCTCTTCAGCTTCTGTTACAGTCTTCTCTTCAGGTATGTTTGGAGGAGTTCCAATTGTCGTGGAAATTACCACTAAGGATTTAAAGTTAAATGAACAGATCTTTATTATCAAGGCCGGAGAGGTTACAACAAACAGAATATTCTAAGTACAAGTCTGTCAGAAGCTCTGAAGTGATGTTCTCCCTTCAGCACTCTTTATACTCATGCACAAACTAGGCATCTCTGCTCTCAGAGGGCAATAAGCTGATCATGACCTTGCACACACAGTGTCTAGACGTTGGGCCAAAGTAACAATGTGTTCCCTTCTTTCTGTTCTTCTTCTATCAGTCCCTTCCCTGAGAGCAGTCACATAACATCCTAACACAATAATCAGGACTCAACACGCTACATGCATTTGCAGAGACACAGAGGACACAGAAAATGTCCACTACACCATATGTGATAACAAAAATGTATTTTACTTCTTAACATACATTCAGTCTATCATCAGGAGTGCATTGAGTAAATACTTCATATTTGATCATTTTTCCGTTACCCTTTACATTATAAGGTTGCTGTCGTTTAACAACCTAACTTAAAACCTTCAGGTATTTTATCAAACATGGATACTAAGTAATTCTTGTATATTATTTACATTTTACATTTTAGTCATTTAGCAGACACTCTTATCCAGAGCGACTTACAGTTAGTGAGTGCATACATTTTTTTCCTTATTTTTTTTCATACTGGCCCCCGTGGGAATCGAACCCACAACCCTGCCGTTGCAAGCGCCATGCTCTACCAACTGAGCTACACAGGGCCCATCATCCATTATAGGGGGAAAGGGGAGTTCATGGAGAGACAGCACGTTATCAGTATCACCTTCTTTAGTAGCATTGAACATGATAGTTGCTGAGACTCGAGTTGCCAGGGAAGTACAAATGGCCTTACAACAAGAAAGCAAAAATGATCAAACACATTAAACAAAATATTCCAGCTATCACTCACGGAACTATCTGGGAGCCCCAAGCTCCAAAGAGGCCTTTCAGCCAACCAGGAAACACCAACTCTGATTTCCTGGAATGAGACTTTGCAACCGTGGCAATGTAGTTAGCCAGATCTGTCACATTTGATGACACATCTGGGACAAAAGTGCAGCATTTGTCGCCAATGAGTGCAGAAGTACCCCCTTGACCAGCCAATAAGTAGTCAAGTGCCTCTCTGTTTTGCAGGGAGTCCTTTCACTTCCTCATTCAGAACAACCAAGGCATCTCTAGTAGGGCTCTGGCGGTCACGAAATTTCATCAGCTGGTGATTGTCAAGCAAATAACTGTTGGTCTCACGGTAATTGACCATTAATTAACATAAACACATTTAGTATCTCCTGGCTTCCACACATAGCCTACAAGCCACTGATGCAGACCTTTGGAATATCTATATTTTAGAAAGTCTAATAAATCCATTTAATATAGCCTACAACTTCACAATAAATCCATTATTTATTTTAGACAGGTCTAAAGAAGCATTATATGAAGAAAATGTAGTCTATTTCAGAAGAACAGAATAGCATACTCTGAGTTGTCCTTATGTTAGGTCCTGACCTGGCTATGCCAAATGGCTGTGGGCTACACTAGTTCATTTAGCAGACAAGATTTGCTTAGAATTCCGTGGCATTATTTTATAGTATGAAGAATACAATTGAACAAAGCTGAATAAAATAGAAAGGATATTTTCTCCAAACGATTTGAGTGAGTGCGCACATACGGCTATTCTGTGTTAATTTAGAGTTATTCATGTAACTTTAGTTGTTCTACAAACGTTGGGCTATATGTTTAGATTTTTAATACATTGTAAGGCTGCATGATGCGACTCTAATGATTATTTGAAAAAAGTCGCTTGAAAGGCATGAGCTCTGCTTTGTTTTTTGCACAGGCTGTACACACTACATCAGTCACTCATTCACAATTTGACAAGCACTTGATGATGCCTAGAATTTCACGGCGGCATCCCCTTTGTGTGGCCGTAATGCACCTTAAACAAATCCATGCCTTTTGCAGCCCGTGGCCGTTGTGCACTTCTCCCTGAGTGCGGAGCGCGCCGAATCACCTCTCACTCACATGGCTCTCCATCACGTGATCGGGTCTTTCTCACAGGCTACAAATGAAGACAGACACATCGGGGACGCAACTGCGCGCGTCCATATCCAATTCCGAGGTGCATATTGAAGACATTAGAAGAACTGTCCACATTTACTTTTCGTCAGCCAACAAGATGGTTAGGCCTAATGAACAGCAAAAGCACTAGCCTATGTCAATCTACTATCCCCCATAGTACAAAAGTCGACCTATTCTATTCTGTGCGAGAAATAAATATTCCAAACATAGTCTGGGACAGTTGTGGGATGCGATAGATCCCAAATTAATACAACCACTAGCGTCAAAAAACCTTTTTTACGCAATGTGGCTGACGCAACAGATCAGAACGTTTAGCTTAAAATTTTGATAAACAATTAGGCTATTTCTTGACATTATAAGCGCAACAATGCGCACATGTGTCACGTTCGTTGAAGGACGGGTCAGACCAAGGCGCAGCGTGAAATGCGTACATGTTTATTTAAACTATAAACACACGAACAAAACAACCAACAAACGAAACGTGAAGTCCTAAGGCAAAACACAAAACAAGCCTCCACACGGAACAAGATCCCACAACTAACTAGTGCCAATAGGCTGCCTAAGTATGATCCCCAATCAGAGACAACGAGCGACAGCTGTCTCTGATTGGGAATCACACCCGGCCAAACACAGAACTACAACACCTAGACTGAAACATAGAAAACACACCATAGAACACCACACCCTGACTCAACATATAAGAGTCCCTTGGTGCGAGGAGCAGGAACGGGCCGGGCCGGACTGGCGACACGCACCACTGGCTTGGTGCGAGGAGCAGGAACAGGCCGGGCCGGACTGGCGACACGCACCACTGGCTTGGTGCGAGGAGCAGGAACGGGCCGGGCCGGACTGGGAACACGCACCACTGGCCTGGTGCGAGGAGCAGGAACGGGCCGGGCCGGACTGGGAACACGCACCACTGGCTTGCTGCGGGGAGCAGGAACGGGTCGTACCGGGCTGGCGATACGCACCACTGGCTTGATGCGGGGAGCAGGAACGGGCCGGACCGGGAACACGCACCACTGGCTTGGTGCGAGGAACAGGAACGGGCTGGACCGGACTGTGGAGGCGGACTGGAGGTCTGGAGCGGAGAGCTGGCACAACCCGTCCTGGCTGCCCACTTTCACACGACACGTGCGGGGCGCTGGCACAGAACGCACTGGGCTGTGCATGCGCACTGGCGATACAGTGCGTTTCTCCGCATACCTGGGTTCCTCTTTTAACCCCCGCTCCTTATATTGCCTAACCAGCTCCTCTCTCCGTGCCTCTACTTCCTCCTTCTCCCTACGAGCCTCCTGCAGTGCCTCCTCTTGAATGGATCTCTCCCGCTCTATTCTAGGGAGCCCCCACGAGTTAGGGAACAGACACTCATCGTCGTCGTCATCCTCCGACTCCTCAGTATAGAACTGTTCCCACTCTTCCTCCCATGGTCGTAGGCACCCACCGGGTGCAGTGGTCGGGGCTCTTCTCTCTCGCTCCCCGACCACTCCTTTAGCCCCCCCCAATTGTTTTTATTGGGGCTGCCACTCAGGCTTCCTCCTCGGCCGGCGCCTTCTGTGTTGCCGTTGCTCCTCTCCTGCCTGGGCTTCCTTCTTCGCCCAGGGTCCTTTTCCCGCAAATATCTCCTCCCAAGACCAAATCTTCCCCACCTGTGTCCAGGGTGTTTGCTCCTGGGCACGCTGCTTGGTCCGTGTGTGGTGGGATCTTCTGTCACGTTCGTTGAAGGACGGGTCAGACCAAGGCGCAGCATGAAATGCGTACATGTTTATTTAACTGATAAACACACGACAAAACAACCAACAAACGAAACGTGAAGTACTAAGGCTAAACACAATACAAGCCTCAAACCGGAACAAGATCCCACAACTAACGAGTGCCAATAGGCTGCCTAAGTATGATCCCCAATCAGAGACAACGAGCGACAGCTGAATGGAATCTACTGGCCAAGTATTTCAATTTCTATCAGGGGATTTTCAATCGAATAGGTGGTAAGTTTCAGCATCTGGCATGCTTCTGTTTCCACCTCATCCTATGTTCTTTGCCCACCAAAGGGATTTCCAACCCTTACATCTTCATGTGGTCCTCGCCATTCACCCTGGTCATCTCCATCACCAGGACAGTCCCTTGCAAAATGTCCTGTCTTGCCACAGTTGTAGCAGCTCCGGTCTCTCCCTCCAGAGGCGCCTTGCGCTCCTCGCCCTCTGCCTCTTCCCGTTCCTCTACCTCCTCTCGGCCTCGTAGATGATGTGTTTTCTCCCGGGAAGCCCACAGTGAGTGTCTGGTCTGGGCGGGTCCTCGTCATCTTTGGTCAGATGAGAATTTCCCTTGCATGCCTTCACATGGAATGCGCCACCGGTGTTCCCTCACAAACCCTCACTGCCGAGCTCCACAGGTAGAATCAATCATCCTGTTTAGTGACGCCAAATTGTCGTGGGAATTACCACTAAGGACTCAAAGTCAAAGTTAAATGAACAGATCTTTATTATCACAGCCGGAGAGGTTACAACAAACTTACTAAGTACAAGTCTGTCAGAAGCTCTGATGGGATGCTCTCCCTTCAGTACTCTTTATACTCATGCACAAACTAGGCATCTCTGCTCTCAGGGTGCAATAAGCTGATCATGACCTTGCACACACAGTGTCTAGACGTTGGGCCAAAGTAACAAAGTGTTCCCTTCTTTCTGTTCTTCTTCTATCAGTCCCTTCCCTGAGAGCAGTCACAGAACATCCTAACACAATAATCAGGACTCAACATGTTAAATGTAGTCACGCATTTGCAGCGACACAGCGGACACAAAAACGTTACACTACACTATACTTCCCTCCCTCCTCTCTCTCTCTCTCTCTCTCTCTCTCTCTCTCTCTCTCTCTCTCTCTCTCTCTCTCTCTCTCTCTCTCTCTCTCTCTCTCGCTCTCTCTCTCTCTCTCTCTCTCTCTCTCTCTCTCTCTCTTCTTCACTCACTCATTCACCCACGCGTCCCCCAGGGCCTACGTCAAATGCCTGGGATAAACAGTTTACGCACAAGCCCGTTCCACGAGCCACTTTGTTTGTAAATACACCAAGAAGAATGTTGAATGACACATAAGAGGCATTTAATGAAAGGAAAGAGCAGTGCCACCCATGCTTATTTGAGCCTCCCTCTCACACAAACACTAAGCTTCTAGGCTGCCCTTCCACGCCTACACACTTTAGAAGGCTTTTTATTTATAGAGATGTTTGAGTTGGTCATTTAAACACTCAGCATCCTAATGTGAAGCAGATGATGTAGCCATGACTTATTATTGCATGAGAGAAGTTTATACTAGTAATGGCCCACACTGTGAACAATAATCAGGTGGGTGAGCGGTGGAACACAGGAAGTGTACCTGTTGACCTTAAGTGGGAGGACACCAGCTTGAGTTGGGTAGTCCTACATCGATAGGAAATGAATCCTAACCATCACTTAAGGCAACATCAATCAATGTAATGACCACTCGTTGACATGGTTTCCGATGCGTAATTGCTACCTAAATTAGCAAGCTCCCTCTGTTTGGTATACCACCTAGTCTCGGAAATCCGAGACCTATGGTAACATGTCGGAACATTGTTACATTGTGGGAGGCAACCTGTCTGACTAGGGTGACTACTACTACCCTCACCTACCCACTCTCTCTCCCTCAGGGCAGGGTACCTCACACATTTCGAAGGGGAGCAGAAAAGCAACAGAACAGACCCCATTGACGTTTACGAGGAGTACCGGAAGTTTGACAACCTCCTGACCAAAATGGCCAGGACCACACTAAAACCAGGTGACTACATGAAACATGGTCCCTGAAAGAAACATAATGAACTACAAGGTTTTAAACCTGTGTAAAATTACAGTGGCAGCTGGATGTGGGAGTTGATAAAAATAGTAATTGTGTCCGATCTTAGGGCTCAATTAATTTTGAATGTGGTATTATAGTTTGAATGTTTTACCCTGATGTATTAAACAGACTAAATAGAGGGATAATTCAATCTGTATTATTATCACATTATATGACTCAGCTTTTTGTATCATTGAGTCGTCTGGCTATTTGTGATATTGTCATATTTGTCATTGTATGGACTCACTATGGTGACCACATCAGTGATTGGACTTCAGGTTTGATTCTCGGTTACCATGGTGCGGTCACTGCAGTGAATTACTTTATGTTTGAATCCCATTTCCGACTCACACTGGCTTATTACTCATGGTCCCTATGTCGTCTCCTCTCACTCTCACACCTGTTTCATACAGGCTCTATCTGATGTCACCTGACACACCTATGTATTCTCTCACTGTCACCTGTCCTTTTCACTCCCTTATCTCTGATTTTACTCCTCTCTCACTATACATACTGTATATGTTTTTACCTCCAGGCTTACTACCACATATCTCCTGTTTCTGATAGCATCTGCCCCACCTGTGTCACTATTGTCACCTTTTTCCATTCATATGGCATGTGGATCTCAGTGATGTTGCATGTCACACCGATGACTCACTCATTGCTTAATTTATGTCATGCTCATGTTTCATACCTCTTCCACCTGTATTAATATGATTACATCTATGGGTGGAGTTACATTAGTAAAATACAGTGCTTTTGGAAAGTATTCAGACCCCTTGACTTTTTCCCCATTTTGTTACATTACAGCCTTATTCTAAAATTGATTAAATTGTTTTGTTTCCCCCTCATCAATCTACACACAATACCCCATAATGACAAAGCAAAAACAGGTTTTTAGAAATGTTTGCAAAATTATTAAAAATAAAAAACTTAAATATCACATTTACATAAGTATTCAGACCCTTTACTCAGTACTTTGTTGAAGCACCTTTGGCAGCAATTACAGCTTAGAGTCGTCTTGGGTATGACGCTACAAGCTTGGCACACCTGTATTTGGGGAGTTTCTCCCATTCTTCTCTGCGGATCCTCTCAAGCTCTGTCAGGTTGGATGGGGAGCGTCGCTGCACAGCTATTTTAAGGACTCTCTAGAGATGTTCGATCGGGTTCAAGTCCGTGCTCTGGCTGGGCCACTCAAAGACATTCAGAGACTTGTCCCGAAGCCACTCCTGCGTTTTGTCTTGGCTGTGTGCTTAGGGTCGTTGTCCTGTTGAAAGGTGAACCTTCGCCCCAGTCTGAGGTCCTGAGCGCTCTGGAGCAGGTTTTCATCAAGGATCTCTCTGTACTTTGCTCCGTTCATCTTTCCCTCAATCCTGACTAGTCTCCCAGTCCATGCAGCTGAAAACCATACCCACAGCATGATGCTGCCTCCACCATGCTTCACCGTAGGGATGGTGTCAGTTTTCCTCCAGATGTGATGCTTGGCATTCAGACCAAAGACTTCAATCTTAGTTTCATCAGACTAGCGAATCTTGTTTCTCGTGGTCTGAGTCCTTTAGGTGCCTTTTGGCAAACTCCAAGCAGGCTGTCATGTGCCTTTTACTGAGGAGTGGCTTCCGTCTGGCCACTCTACCATAAAGGCCTGATTGATGGAGTGCTGTAGAGATGGTTGTCCTTCTGGAAGATTCTTCCATCTCCACAGAGGAACTCTGTCAGCGTGACCATCGGGTTCTTGGTCACCTCCCTGACCAAGGCCCTTCTCCCCCGATTGCTCAGTTTGGCCGGGCGGCCAGCTCTAGGAAGAGTCTTGGTGGTTCCAAACTTCTTCCATTTAAGAATGATGGAGGCCACTGTGTTCTTGGGGACCTTCAATGCTACAGACATTTTTTGGTACCCTTCCCCAGATCTGTGCCTCAACACAATCCTGTCCTTTTTACTGAAGAGCAACAAATATAACGTTTTGGAATGGCCTAGTCAAAGTCCAGACCTAAACCCGATTGAGATGTTGTGGCAGGACCTGAAACAAGCAGTTCATGCTCGAAACCCCACAAATGTCTCTGATTTAAAGCAGTTCTGCATGGAAGAGTGGGCCAAAATTCCTCCACAGCAATGTGAGAGACTGATCAACAACTACAGGAACCGTTTGGTTGCAGTCATTGCAGCTAAAGGTGGCACAACTAGTTATTGAGTGTAAGGGGGCAACTACTGTGTAAGGGTGTTGCATAACTTTGTTTATTAAATAAATGAAATAAGTTTCCAAATGTTGTGTTATTTGTTCACTCAGGTTCCTTTTTATTTAATATTCGGTTTTGGTTGAAGATCAGTATCAAAACATTCAGTATCAAAAATATGTAAAAATAGAGAAAATCAGAAAGGGGGCAAATACTATTTCACGGCACTAATCACATTAACTCTGTTTAACCTGTGTGTTTGTTTGTGTTTACTCTTGACTCACCTTCCTGTGCCTGTGTGTGTTCCTGTCTCTGTGTGTTTTGTGTGGGTGTCTCTCTGCCTGTCTGTCTGTCTGTCTGTCAGAGGAGAAGAGGACTGCCCAGAGTGTGCGGGTGCGTCTGTGGGAGCTGTTGTCCCCGGCGGGGCTGGGTGAAGGCTCGGGGTCCAGCACCTGGCTGAGAGGCTACAGACACCTCCTACAGGAGGAGGGAGCTGACGAGGACACACAGAGGAGAGCCCTGCTGCTGCAGCTCTGGGCCACACAGGTGAGTCACATTCACTCCCCGAACTCACTTCCCTGTGAGTGTTCTGTCATTGTTACAGAGCAAGGGCTGCCCAGCAATTTATAGCTGTTCTGAACAGGTCTCGTGAACGATTGGTGAAGATCCCTGTTGTTCCATTGCACCCAAAAATTCCTTTCTATTCAATAGCTTTTTGGAGGTGGGCCAACACCTTTCTGGCACACCCTTCTGGCTAGCAGCCATCTTAAACATGACAATGTTCCAATACAAAGATTCTCACATGCCAATGTCAGATGCTAGTCTCGATTGGTTAGGGTTACCCTTTGTAAAATTCTGCTTCCAACACAGTGTGCCTCTCAAATTCTGATTCTACTGTGCCTGTTTGTCAGCCACACCTTTACGCCTTGTTCAACCATTGTAGAATACTTTTATAATAAGTGATTATTCTTGAAAAACTAGAAATAATTACGAGCACGTGCAGTGCTTTAAGATGAATACTAATGCTGTATTCTCAACCACTGGAGTGTATGGAAAAACCCCAGAACAGTTAGACCTTATTTTAGAGTTGTTATGTAAGAGGGCAGATATACTATCCCTATGTTAGACTACTGCGAGTCCCAGTGGGCTTCAACTACACATGGCCTCAGTGGGATTGTCTCAAGCTGTATTTCTCTTCCGTGCTAGAATTGTTGTCACAGAGAGACACTACAGTCCGCTCCTCCTGCTCTAATAAGGACTTCACAACAGAAAGATGGACATGAGTGTAATACTCATCTTTACCACAAGAGTGCACTTGAGTGTAGCCTCTTTATGTAGAGAAAAGTGTCCCAAGATGGCAAAAGTAGGCTGTAAACACAAAGGTGTCTTCAAGTGCATCTGAACATATTCTGAGACTAAGTACATTCTGAGTACACTCTGCTTAGCAGGGTTGGGGTCAATTCCATTTAAATTCCAGTCAATTCAGGAGGTATTGTCTTCAATGCTTTTCAATGAGGAACATTTGGAATTGGAATTTTGTTTACTTTCTGAATTGAAATGGAATTGACCCCAACCCTGCTGCTTAGACATATTACTTCACCCATTGAGAACTGATAACTGCCTCAAACATTTTCCACAGACACATGATCAACCATCATCATGCAACTCTTGATTGCTATCTTTCAGTTCCCTTTTTTTAAGTTCCCCTAAGAATTTAGTGAAGAACATAAGGTGTTACCAACAATATCCTCACCAAACCCAGTCTCCTCCTTGTGGTATTACATTATATTGTATAAAACTCCTAGATAGTCTATTGTGCAGTTTATTACATGGCAAACATTGTTTAGTCTGGAGGCAATGTAAATTCAGTGGTCTTTCCAATCATGTACAAACACAGAGAGATGGCCATGGACAAGCCAGTCTGTCCTCAAACACTCCATATTGAGTCTCTCTTTGATGTCTAATGGATTTCCTTCCTGACAGTAGCCAGAACGTGGTTCTCTATCATAGAGACACAGGAAAGGAACCAGTGTAATTCATTAGGCGTTGTGATTGAACTGTACAGACAAGTGATGGTTGCTCCTTGTGTGAACTACATGACTATGAGAGAAAATAATAAGAGTTGGCATGTAATGTTCTCTTCTCCGATTAGATAATTGCTACCTGTACAATCTCTCTGTGAGAACTATCAGAGAGGGAACTCACTGTATCATTGCCTTCATGTCAATCTTTATTTGTTGCCAGGGTAATGTTGGACCTGCTGCATTCTGGCTCTTGGGTTTCCTGTTGACAAATCCTGAGGCCATGAGGGCGGTGAGGAAGGAGTTCAGCAAGATCTCAGAGCAGGACTCAGCACAGTGTCCCCTACTGGACAGGCTACAGCACACGCCTGTGTTTGGTGAGTGTTTCTTGTTTACTGCACAAAGACAAGGAGCTTCATCCCTATGGGCACATGTACCCTAATGAACAGAGTATTTCTGTTTAGAATCATGATAGAGAGAGGGAGAGGGAAATGAGGGTAGGGGAAAAAGAGATGGAGAGGTGGTGAGAGGGGGAGAGGAAAGTTGAAAAGAGAGATACATACAACACACACACACACACATGCACACTGTTCCCAGGTGAGTGTCCACACATAGTATTTGCCTGAGGCCCTAATGACTAAAAGACCAGGGCAGATCCACCTGCTCAGACCCTGAAGGATGCTCTCAATTAGCTAATGGCTCCCATGTCACCATCAACAGGTGGTCTAACCTCTAGTGCAAATAATGACATTAACCTGAATATAGAAACCTGACTTTAGCCCTTTTGAAAGTGTAACTCCTCTGCAGGGAGTCCTCAAATGAGAATGACCTTCGTGAATCTATTATGAGGACATAACCCCTGCATAACCCCAAGCATTTCGCTACACCCGCAATAACATCTGCAAAATATGTGTATGTGACCAATAACATTTTATTTTATTTGATATGCATAATTAGTGTTCATCCTCTTCTTTTCTTTGTCCTCCCCATCCCAGACAGTGCCTTAGAGGAGACGCTGAGGCTCAGGGCTGCCCCCTTCATTACCAGAGAGGTAGTGCAGGCAAAGGCCCTGCACATGGCTGATGGGCAGGAGTACAAACTCAGGAGTGGGGACAGAGTGTGTCTGTTCCCATTCATTAGCCCTCAGATGGACCCTGAGATCCACCAGGAACCACAGGTATGGATGTCACTTGTCTCTCACACATTAACAAAGACAAACTCCCTAATTAATGGACAATTAAAGATTAGTTTCAAGTCCATCTGTGCATGTTCTGTCAATCCTACAACACTAGTTGTATTAATTGTGTAGCACAGGTTGAAGATAAGGTACAGTAATAAGCATTGACGTTTGTTTACATAAAGAGGAAGCACGCCTACACGGTTTCTAAAGTGCCCCTGGATTACGGAGGGAGGGAGGGAGGGAGGGAGGGAGGGAGGGAGGGAGGGAGGGAGGGAGGGAGGGAGGGAGAGAGGGAGGGAGGGAGGTTAAACCCATAACACTGGACCACTACAGGATTAGCCGGTACGGCACAGGAACACACACAGAAACACAGCTAATAGGCGTGGGAAGGGAATTAGTTACACAGCTTTGTCATTGCTATGTCCTTCTCCACCCTACGGTACCAGCCAATTAGTGGAATATGCAGGGAAATTGAAGTCAATGATGGGGTAGTAATAGATATGATATGGTTGTGTGTAGCAGGAAGCGTTTGGGAACAGTCATGTGTGATCATCATTTGTTAGTATGAGCTGGATTCACTGCTTTACCTCCCTGTGTTTCCTGTCATAGAGATTCAAGTATGACCGCTTCCTCAACCAGGACGGCTCTGTGAAGAAGGACTTCTTTAAAGGAGGGAGACGGCTCAAGTACTACACCATGCCATGGGGCGCGGGCACCAACGGCTGTGTGGGCAAACGCTTTGCTATCAGTTCCATCAGACAGTGAGTGTCTCTGAGTGTTCCCTGTGGGTGTTAGGGGAGGGCAGAGGAAGTCAGAGGTCCCCACCTCACCAGAGTCAGGGACAAACTAAATTATGGGACAGACAATTGATTAGCTCACCTCACAGCAAATGCCATTTAGGGAGATGGAAGGCTTAGCAGCTGTCTGTTTCTACGCAGACTCCTCCAGGTGTCTATGCAAGATTGGGCTCCAGTGAGATGAATTTCACTGCTATGCAAATAGCCCATTCCAAAGGAAAATACAAATGGGGTTTGCAAAAACTGGTATATGCAAATAGAAAATGTTACAGTTTAGGCATGTTTGTAATGTATTATGTCAACAACTCATCTATTGTGTCTCTCTCTATGTGTTCAGGTTTGTGTACCTGGTGCTGTCTCATCTGGAACTGGAGCTGTGTGACCCAGAGGCTCAGATGCCAGAGGTGAACACCAGTCGCTATGGGTTTGGAATGTTGCAGCCTGAAGGAGACCTGGCCATCAGATATAAACGTAGACGGTCACATTGAAGACACAGAGTGGTGTGGAGATCTCTTAAAACAGACATCAATTTATGCTCGTTTCAAAGTATTTATGACATATGTCCATATAAAGTCTTGTATCTATTTTTGTACCAACACAAATGTACAGTGTAATGTTATTGTGCTATTTATCTTGAATTATAATTTATATATTTCACTTTAAAGTGTTTGTTTTTGTTCTTCACTATTTTGTTTATACAATATATTGTATCAATGATTAGCTTGACTCCATAAAACCTGCCCGAAGTGTTTAAAGTGCTTTCCATTTAAACTCTTGCCCCACCTAATTACAAATATATATATTTTTTAATGTTCACAACAATTTGGAGCTTATCCCAGTGATTAAATGGTGTCATAAATCCCCTCCAGTCTCATCACAGTTGTGTCCATTGCATCAGGGAACTATTTGGTAGATGCTTTGAGAGTAATGGGGTGGCTGGCCGCTCTTTAAACAGAGCTAACCACACATTCGTCACACTGACATTGCCCTGCTGGTCAGGGGCAGAGTGAACGGAAAGTTTAGATTTATATGTCATTTGAAAATAAATTGATAGCCCAGTTGACCAATAACAAGAGCTGGCCTACTTTTTAGTCACACGTTAAATTACTGAGTCCATATCCCCCTAACAGGTTTCTGGGGATCCCAGCAGCATAACATTGAGTGGTAAGCTTATGCATGTACAAAGAGGTTGCAAATGTAAAGCATGTTGTACCCAATGACGTATATAAACTCTGGATTGCTGATGCAATGTAATGGCCATTGAGAGGCTTTGGAAACCACCGGTCGGCCATATTGGCACTCCCTAGTAGGAGCAGTCCTCCATAGGAATGAATGGAATTCTACAGTATTTCAATTAAAAGGACAAAATGACATGTATTTAAGTATTTTTTTGTTGTAGTGGGGACAATAACATTAGTACTCTCTAAACAAAATACTTGAAGGAAACTGTTTTTACATATTATTTTCTTTTTTTAAATAATGTTTAGTTCACGTAATAGAATTTGAAAGTATGCATTAAGGCGTCTGTAATAGAATAAAGGTGTCAAAAACGAATGTAGACATTAATAAATGCATTTCTATTGCTTCCAAAATATTTTTTACAATTGCGGAGGAGTACCAAGATGGCTGCGCGGTGGCTTCAATACAGCGCCCCCCTGTCAGTCATCCAGGGTTTATACACATCATTGGTTGTACCCAGTGCAATGAGGGTCCCTCAAATTACAAACTTTGGAGACCCTCAAATGACCCTTATGTACAGATTGTATAACTTTGTTATAATAGCCTAATAGGGTATACAATACAATACAATAGAAGGCATATCATAGGAATGGTGTAACATAGACACCTGCTCTCTCTTGCACACAATAGTGCTGTTAAACCCTGTGATTGCTGCTTGATTTGTTTTCTCAGTTTTTGTGTCATCATGTACATGTTGGCCATTGATCATGCCCAAAGCAGGGGACACCAAAGCAACTACCTTGCCAAGACTGTAAATCTTGTAAAATACCTTTTACTTAGATCTTTTCCCACAAAACACTGGTTAATAATGACACTAATATTTAGTCTGTTTTGTGCAAATTATATCCTAGTAGTCTACTGTACATAAAAGTTGCTTATTGCACAACTTTTGGATAAATATAAAAACTTTGTTCTGATTTAAATGGAGTGATTTAAAAAAAATGTTGCCTAAATAATGTCTTATTTGTTTATGATAGCCTTCTTGTTTGCTTAAATAGAGCACTTGGTGTTCAATATCATTATTTGCAGTTTCCAGAGTAGGCCTGTAGTCATCATGTACATGTTGGCCGTTGATCATGCCCACTGCAGGGGACACCACCAAAGCAACTACTTTGCCAAGATTGTAAATCTTGTAAAGAAAAATATATATACACTACCAGTCAAAAGTTTTAGAACACCTACTCATTCAAGGGTTTTTCTTAATTTTTACTATTTTCTACATTGTATTTAGAATAATAGTGAAGACATCAAAACTATGAAATAACACATATGGAATCATGTAGTAACCAAAAAAGTGTTAAACACATCAAAATATATTTAATATTTGAGATTCTTCAAAGTAGCCACCATTTGCCTTGATGACAGCTTTGCACACTCTTGGCATTCTCTCAACCAGCTTCATGAGGAATGCTTTTCCAACAGTCTTGAAGGAGTTCCCACATATGCTGAGCACTTGTTGGCTGCTTTTCCTTCACTCTGCGGTCCAACGCATCCCAAACCATCTCAATTGGGTTGAGGTCGGGTGATTGTGGCCAGGTCATCTGATGCAGCACTCCATCACTCTCCTTGGTCAAATAGCCCTTACACAGCCTGGAGGTGTGTTTTGGGTCATTGTCCTGTTGAAAAACAAATGATAGTCCCCCTAAGCCCAAACCAGATGGGATGGCGTATCGCTGCAGAATGCTGTGGTGGCCATGCTGGTTAAGTGTGCCTTGCATCCTAAATAAATCACAGACAGTGTCACCAGCAATGCACCCCCACACCATCACACCTCCTCCTCCATGCTTCACGATGGGAACCACACATGCGGAGATCATCCGTTCACTTACTCTGCGTCTCACATGGCGGTTGGAACCAAAAATCTCAAATTTGGACTCATTAGACCAAAGGACAGATTTCCACCGGTCTAATGTCCATTGCTCGTGTTTCTTGGCCCAAGCAAGTCTCTTCTTCTTATTGGTGTCCTTTAGTAGTGGGTTCTTTGCAGCAATTCGACCATGAAGGCCTGATTCACACAGTCTCCTCTGAAGAGTTGATGTTGAGATGTGCCTGTTACTTGAAATCTGTGAAGCATTTATTTGGGCTGCAATCTGAGGTGCAGTTAACGCCAATGAACTTATCCTCTGCAGCAGAGGTAACTCTGGGTCTTCATTTCCTGTGGCAGTCCTCATGAGAGCCAGTTTCATCATAGTGCTTGATGGTTTTTGCGACTGCACTTGTCTTAAAGTAATGATGGACTGTCGTTTCTCTTTGCTTATTTGAGCTATTCTTGCCATAATATGGTCTTTTACCAAATAGCGCTATCTTCGTTATACCACCCCTACCTTGTCACAACACAACTGATTGGCTCAAACTCATTAAGAAGGAAATAAATTCCACAAATTAACTTTTAACAAGGCACACCTGTTAATTCAAATGCATTCCAGGTGACTACCTCATGAAGCTGGTTGAGAGAATGCCAAGAGTATGCAAAGTTGTCATCAAGGAAAAGGGTGGCTACTTTGAAGAATCTCAAATATAACATATATTTTGATTTGTTTAACACTTGTTTGTGTTATTTCATAGTTTTGATGTCTTCAATAATATTCTACAATGTAGAAAATAGTAAAAATAAAGAAAAACCCTGGAATGAGTAGGTGTGGCCACATTTTTGACTGGTACTGTATATATATGTTTACACTCTCTTGTGCACAGTGTTCCATGTCCCAAAGAGTGGCCCACAAAGAAAGCAACTGCGTAATTTCTCGTCACCCTTTTATGAACCATTGGGCTTTTTTTTACAACTACATGCACTTATGGGCAGACTATTTCACCGATTCTGGACTCTCCTGTTTATCGTTGTTAGGCGAAAATCTCTATAGGGAGATCATTTCAAGAAGACCAACTGTCAGGTCGCGGTTGCTTCGCTCTCGTGAAACACCGCTGTTCTATGTGGTGCTAAAGTTAAAGGATTTCAGCACCGAAGTATAGGGACAGCGCACAGCGGGGAAATGTGATGGTTTTCTGTACTGACATATAGGCGTTTTCAGCACTGGACAGCGCTCGCGAGTGGAGTCGAGTTTATCATTGCGCTTCCCCCACCCTGCTCACTCATCAGCGAGGAAAGCGGCTGTACGGATTAAATTATCTGTTTGGTTCTCTGATGAGTGGATAAACCACCTGACATTGCGTTCTCTATCAGGCCCGTAGGTCATCGGGCTCGATTGTAATTTTATATAGTTACCCCTGATGTTTCTCTTTTCCCCTTTTGTGGCCACAGGAATAGGGGAGAACAGACCCTAATGTAGGACCGTGTCTTCTGGACCTGTCTGGCCATATAGTTTCGGACATTATTCATTCTCAAGTGGCTGAACGTCTTGAGTGAGGATGAATAAAGGGGGCTCTCGGTCGACCACCTCGCTTCCACCGGAGCCGGTGGATATAATCCGGAGCAAGGCGCATTCCCGCCGGGTGAGACTCAATGTTGGGGGTCTCCTCCACGAAGTTCTATGGAGAACGCTGGATAGGTTGCCCCGAACAAGGCTGGGCAAACTACGAGACTGTAACACCCACGAGTCTCTCATGGAGATATGCGACGACTACAGTTTGGATGATAATGAGTACTTTTTCGACAGACACCCCGGGGCTTTCACGTCCATTCTGAATTTCTACCGCACGGGAAAACTGCACATGATGGAGGAGATGTGTGCCCTGTCGTTTAGTCAGGAGCTGGACTTCTGGGGTATAGATGAGATCTACCTAGAGTCCTGCTGTCAGGCCAGGTACCACCAGAAGAAGGAACAGATGAACGAGGAGCTCAAAAGAGAAGCCGAAACTATGAGGGGTAGGGAAGGCGAGGATTTTGATACCACATGTTGTTCCGAGAAACAAAAGAAACTGTGGGATCTCCTGGAGAAGCCGAGTTCATCGTTAGCTGCTAAGGTAAGCAAAGTCCGGTATACCTCTTCAAGTTTGTCTGAACTTTTCCCTGCAAGGGCTTACTGCTCTGCCATGGGATTGCATGTCATCTTGCTTTAAGTGGATCGGCAGTTAATAAGCGAATGTAACTTCACATAGGTCCTCCTAGATAAATATTATTGGTGGCTTACCGCCACATTGAAGAGTTCAATTTAGTCATTTGCATTACATTCAACAAATAATAAAAAGGTGCCACATTTTGATTATGACATATAATTTGCTTAAATTGTTCATATTTAAACAATTACATGACCTCTCCTTGAGGGTGAGAGTTGTTCTAAAGAGGAAAGTCATAACTAAGGACAAGCATAACTTTAAGTTTCTAGACTTGTAAGTGCTATGACTCACACTATGAGTGTGTTTGTGATGAAGCATGTCATTGTAGGTTGACTTCACTAAAGTTGACATAAAACATTGTGTGGCCTCTGATGCCTGGCTGGCTCCCTTCATCTCGGAGCCAGTGCTTTTAATCTGTCATGTTCAATGGCTCTGGAGAGCTCCTGGAAAAGCACTATTCCACATCTCCTGTACCAATGAATGAATGTAGCCTATCTCTGAGAGGTCGTCTGTTCATACCAATAGGGAGGTAAAGGTGTCAACAGAGCATTAGCTCCATCATGACAGACTGATCTGATATTATGCATGTAGCTGATTTTGCCCTCATATTGAATACTTAGAATACTGAGTTTTGTCTGGAGACAAGTGGGCAGTACTGGGAAGTGGGAAGGCACGGGTACAAGGACCAGTTCGTGATCAGTGTGTGATTGAACGCGTGCATTTCTAATTATCTTGTCCCTCTCTGTTAGTTTCAGACTCCAACAGTCTCTTTGATTTTAAACCCAGTGTGATTCCTATAAAGGTCTCTTGAACACAGCGGTCGTTCATATTTGTATTGGTAAATCGAGAGAGGAAGGAGAGAGCAACATCTCTTACTGGAGGTATGCATCCCAGGGGACTGGAGAAAATAGATGCATTAATCAAAACCACTACGTAAATGTAACTCTTCAACTAATTATAGTCAGTTTATCAAGTATTTAAACTGATTCTGGTCCCACTCTCTTGTCTTTGGATTTCATAATGAGTGTATGTAGATGACATTTTCAGTGTTTGGTTCCACCCACTCCTCTCTCTCTCTCTCTCTCTCTCTCTCTCTCTCTCTCTCTCTCTCTCTCTCTCTCTCTCTCTCTCTCTCTCTCTCTCTCTCTCTCTCTCTCTCTCTCTCTCTCTGCCTCATTTCCAGCCCTGCATTTTCTCTCATAATTTCTCTAATTTATGAGCTCATTGCTCACGCTGCTGCAATAGGGCCATTTCACTGGGCTGGATCAATGTCATGTTCAGTCATGTTAACAGCATTTTAATGAAATGTTTCCACTACTGTTTGACTATGTCAATAATTAATTCACATGATTAATAACAGCCCAATAACATTTTCTGAACACTACAACTGTAAATAGATTGAGTAATAATTGGGAGAGTGGGGGGTCAATATTACACAGGTATCATTATATAGCTGGTTTAGCAAATGTGAGTGTTGTGTTGTTTTCTTTTTGTTTTTCTGCTTACTTGTAACCAAGACAGCATTACGTTTTTATGAAGACGTTTTAGAGTTCATGGATCATGCCCACTCCGATTTCTACTGTATTCTTCACCTGCTCTGCCTACTATTGTATATTACAGTGAGGTCCAACAGTATTTGGACATTGATAGATGTTTTGTTGTTTTGGCTCTGTACTCCATCACTTAGTATTTGAAATGACTATGATACACGCAATGATACACAATGATACACTGTCCCCCCATTTTAGGTAACCAAAAGTATTTGGACAAATTCAGTTATATGTGTATTAAAGTAGTCAAACCTTTAGTATTTGGTCCCATATTCCTAGCACACAATGACTACATCAAGCTTGTGACTCTACAAACTTGTTGGATGCATTTGCAGTTTGTTTTGGTTGTGTTTCAGATTATTCTGTGCCCAATATAAATTAATGGTAAATAATCTATTGTGTCATTTTGTCGCATGTTTCTGAACATTAATGTGGATGCTACCATGATTACGAATGAATCGTGAATAATGAATCGTGAGAAAGTTGCAGTGGCACCAAAGATCATACCCCCAATACATGCTAACCTATCACATTTATCAATAACAGGGGGTGTTAGCATTCTGGGGTGGTATGATATTTATACGTATGAATATAATAGTACAGAGTTAGTATGTTCTTCTGTTCTAGTCAACATGATTCCTTTCCTCCCAACAGATTCATCTCAGTGCATTTGGCTCATGCTGCACAGCAGGATTAGTGCTGTCTGAGGACATAGATACAGTGGGGGAAAAAAAGTTTTTAGTCAGCCACCAATTGTGCAAGTTCTCCCACTTAAAAAGATGAGAGAGGCCTGTAATTTTCACCATAGGTACACGTCAACTATGACAGACAAATTGAGAAAACAAAATCCAGAAAATCACATTGTAGGATTTTTTATGAATTTATTTGCAAATTATGGTGGAAAATAAGTATTTGGTCACCTACAAACAAGCAAGATTTCTGGCTCTCACAGACCTGTAAGTTCTTCTTTAAGAGGCTCCTCTGTCCTCCACTCGTTACCTGTATTAATGGCACCTGTTTGAACTTGTTATCAGTATAAAAGACACCTGTCCACAACCTCAAACAGTCACACTCCAAACTCCACTATGGCGAAAGACCAAAGAGCTGTCAAAGGACACCAGAAACAAAATTGTAGACCTGCATCAGGCTGGGAAGACTGAATCTGCAATAGGTAAGCAGCTTGGTTTGAAGAAATCAACTGTGGGAGCAATTATTAGGAAATGGAAGACATACAAGACCACTGATAATCTCCCTCGATCTGGGGCTCCACGCAAGATCTCACCCCGTGGGGTCAAAATGATCACAAGAACGGTGAGCAAAAATCCCAGAACCACACGGGGGGACCTAGTGAATGACCTGCAGAGACTTGGGACCAAAGTAACAAAGCCTACCATCAGTAACACACTATGCCGCCAGGGACTCAAATCCTGCAGTGCCAGACGTGTCCCCCTGCTTAAGCCAGTACATGTCCAGGCCCGTCTGAAGTTTGCTAGAGTGCATTTGGATGATCCAGAAGAGGATTGGGAGAATGTCATATGGTCAGATGAAACCAAAATATAACTTTTTGGTAAAAACTCAACTCGTCGTGTTTGGAGGACAAAGAATGCTGAGTTGCATCCAAAGAACACCATACCTACTGTGAAGCATGGGGGTGGAAACATCATGCTTTGGGGCTGTTTTTCTGCAAAGGGACCAGGACGACTGATCCGTGTAAAGGAAAGAATGAATGGGGCCATGTATCGTGAGATTTTGAGTGAAAACCTCCTTCCATCAGCAAGGGCATTGAAGATGAAACGTGGCTGGGTCTTTCAGCATGACAATGATCCCAAACACACCGCCCGGGCAACGAAGGAGTGGCTTCGTAAGAAGCATTTCAAGGTCCTGGAGTGGCCTAGCCAGTCTCCAGATCTCAACCCCATAGAAAATCTTTGGAGGGAGTTGAAAGTCTGTGTTGCCCAGTGACAGCCCCAAAACATCATTGCTCTAGAGGAGATCTGCATGGAGGAATGGGCCAAAATACCAGCAACAGTGTGTGAAAATCTTGTGAAGACTTACAGAAAATGTTTGATCTGTGTCATTGCCAACAAAGGGTATATAACAAAGTATTGAGAAACTTTTGTTATTGACCAAATACTTATTTTCCACCATAATTTGCAAATAAATTCATAAAAAATCCTACAATGTGATTTTCTGTTTTTTTTTCTCATTTTGTCTGTCATAGTTGACGTGTACCTATGATGAAAATTACAGGCCTCTCTCATCTTTTTAAGTGGGAGAACTTGCACAATTGGTGGCTGACTAAATAATTTTTTCCCCCACTCCAAGGGGCTCAGAAACTTCTGAATGGAGGGGTGGGGGCAGGAGGGGGATGCAGAGATGAGGCAGCGGGAGTAATTCATTCACTTGACAAATAGGGCCCTTGTCCCATGTTTTCCCTCCGTAACTAGGGGAGAGGGAGATAAAAGTGTCATGCTGAGGTTTAATGGCAGGCGGTGGATGCAGCCTTGTTTTCCCATGCTTAATTGAAGGGTGGCGTCGCTAAAATAAGCTGTTCCCTAACACAGATTCCACCTAATTTATTTTTCAGTGCAGATACATTTTTTATTGTACATTAATTATGCTTGACTTTGTGTCGTGTGACGGGTTAAGGGAAGGTGCGATTCGCAGTATCTATAACTCAAGACGTCACCCTGGCTGTGCCTGGCCCTTTGGAGTTATAACCTCCACAAAATACACATATGAACCATGGCTCTGAGACAAGCCATTCCTCATAGTCAGACCTGCTGTATTATGAAGGACACTGTGTATACATGAGCCTCCCCACTGGGCACAGACGTCAATTCAACGTCTTTTCCACATTGATTCAATGTAATTTCATTGTAATTCATTGTTTTTCCCTCTGAATAATTCACCCAAAGTATATAAAATCTCTGGGAAACAAAACGTTTGAGATCATTAATTCATCCATTATAGATGATTCTCCTTTCGTACATACAGTATGTCTGAAAAGCGTGTACTGTGTGTGTTCACTGAGAGGAAAAGGAAAGCAGCTTGTGAATGGAAGACCTGGCTGGTGCTGCACTAAAGCATGTCTCAGCATGTTTCTGCCTCATAGACCACAGTTGACTCTCTGGGGCATCAGCATCATGGCCATGCAATATGACAGGCTCACAGTGCATCAGAGGGTTGTAGCCTGTACACTGCCATCTTACCTTACATTAGATAAGATAACACACAGACAGGATCAGATGACAAAGCTACTGTCAATGACAGTACTAGTTTGATTCAATATTTCATTGATTGTCCTACAGCAACGTTATTTTCCCTATACAATGTCAGGACATGTCTAGGTTATTGAGTCAACAGGTCGTGGCTATGGGTTGTGGGTTGATGGTGATATTTCCATATTTACACTCTGCCCTGTTCTACAGACATCCCTGACTCTCCATCTCCACACACAATCACAGCACCCTCCCCAGTCCAACCTCCAACCTCCCCATCCCCTGAAAGTCAAGCAATGGAACCTACAACGACTGCAGTTTGGACCCAGAATGGGACTTGAGCTATACAAAAAGGATGCTAGTAGTGTATTAACTAAATGGCTTGGAAAATCAGTTGTCAGACAATGTAATCAGACTATTTGATGTTACAGCTATGATTCAGTGGTGGTTGACCATGATCCAAATGCACCATTCAGCTGTAGTTAAAAAGCCATTTAGTTAATACTATTTCCTAACTATACTGAACAAAAATATAAATGCAACATGCAACAATTTCAAAGATGTTGCTGAGTTACAGATCATATAAGGAAATCAGTCAATTTAAATAAATAAATTAGGCCCTAACCTATGGATTCCCATCAATGTTCACGCAGGTGAAGAAGCCAGATGTGGAGGTCCTGGGCACGTGGTCTGCGGTTGTGTGGCTGGTTGGACGTACTGCCAAATTCTCTAAAACAACATTGGAGGCGGCTTATGGTAGAGAGATGAACATTCAATTCTCTGGCAACAGCTCAGGTGGACATTCCTGCAGTCAGCATGACAATTGCACGCTCCCTCAAAACTTGAGACATCTGTGGCATTGTGTTGTGTGGCAAAACTGCACATTTTAGAGTGGCCTTTTATTGTCCCCAGCACAAGGTGCATCTGTGTAATGATCCTGCTGTTTAATCAGCTTCTTGATATGCCACACCTGTCAGGTGGATGGATTGTCTTGGCAAAGGATAAAATGCTCACTAACAGGGATGTAAACAAATTTGTGCACAAAATTTGAGAGAACAACATTTGAGATTTTTGTGGGTATGGAACATTTCTACGATATTTTATTTCAGCTCATGAAACATGGGACCAGCGCTTTACATGTTGCATTTATATTTTTGTTCAGTATAAATGTTAATGTTGGATTTACTACAGTATATTTCTGTTGGACTTTCCTCAACACCTCATATAGACCTGTGAGGCCTCTTGAGCATCCCTGAACCCTGACCCTCACAGTAATCTCTTGGCTATACTCCTGAATGGGTTTGTGCTAGTTACAGTCACCCACTGCTATTTACTGAAACCTGCTTCAGGTTCTATCTCCTATTTTCCAGAAACACATTTTTGACTCAACCTCCGTCTCTGTCTCTGGTTGAGTGATGATGAGTAGGCCTACCTTATGGCTAGGTTGACAGGTCCTCTGCAAATAATGAATGAGGGGCTCCAGCAGCCTACAGTACAGCAGCCCTGTTCACATCTCCTCACGCTTGACCTTTCACTTCTTAAATGTCACCATTGGAACTTATCTGCAGTACTTTACTTTTCTACCCACACAAGTTTTATTAGTCGTATGTACGGGATACATATGGTATACACCTTCCAAAGAAATGCTTACTTGCAGGTTCCTTCTTGACAATGCAACAAAAATAAGAAATTATAAAAGATAAGAATAAGAACATAAAGTAAATGGCTCAGTAGAATATCATTTTAGGATAAGTATATTACAGGAATCTCAATTTCTAGTCCAATATTTACATGTATTTTGGGGAAGGGGGGATTGGGGGGCAAGTGTTTAAATTATGCAGTATTTAGCGATCATAATAAGAGTCTGTTAGCAGGAGATGTGTGTGTAGCGTGAATGTGTGTGTGTGTATTTGTGTGTGTGTGTTTGTGTGTGTTTGTGTGGATGTGTTTATGTCTGTGTGGGTGTGTGCGTAAGTGAGTGCATGTGTGCTAAGTTGCGGAGAATCAGAGCAGGCTGTCTGTCCAGTTTAAGTGTTCAGCAGTCTGATGGCTTGTAGATTGAAACTCTCTGAGCCTGTTGGTATCAGACCTCATACTCCGATATTGTCTGCCCGATGGTAAGGGAGTGAACAGCAGGCCTTCCCCAGGCACCATTTCGCGTAGATGTCCTGGATGGGGGGAGCACGGTCCCAGTGATGTACTGGGCCGTCTCCACCACCCACTGGAGGGCCTTGCGGTCGTGGATGAAGCAATTCCCGTACTAGGCCGTGAGGCAACCAGTCAGGTCGCTCTCAATGGTGCAGCGTTGGTATTTGGAGAGGACCCGGGGTGACATGACGAATTTCTTCAGCTGCTTTAGGAAGTAAAGACGCAGTTGCGCCCTCTTGACAAGAGTGGTTGTGTTGTTGGTCCATGACAAGTCCTCGGTGATGTGGAAGCCGAGAAACTTTAAACTGCTGACTCTCTCTACTGCAATCCCGTTGTTGTCCTGGCACCACAATGCCAGTACACTTACCTCCTCCCTGTAGGCTGACTCGTAGTTGTTGGTTATCAGGCCTACAACCGTGGTGACGTCAGCAAACTTGATGATGGAGTTGGGGTCGTGCAAAGTCACACAGTCGTGGGTGAACAGGGAGTACCGCAGAGGGCTGAGGACACACTCCTGGGGTACACTGGCTGTGTGTGTGTAATGGCTAGGAGCTGCTACATACTGTAAGGTATTTAGGCAGTCTTAGAACACACTCTGCATTATAAGGGGGTTGGTCAGTGTGTGTTCGTTTGTATGTGTGTGTGTGTGTGTGTGTGCGTGTGTGTGTAGTAGTGGTAGTAGTGTTACTCTGGTACGGTAGACTTAGTGGCTCCCTCCATTAGGCAATAAGCTAATGTAGATCACCTCTCTGGGTGGAAACCCTCCAGTGCCAGTAGGACAGTGTTGCCTAGTTCCGCTCCAAACCAAGTGGGTCAAACTGCTCCCGGCAGACTGCTGTGAAAGCACAGAAAGCAGCCGTCTCTTCCGGTTACCCTCCGGTCAAATGAGATGACCTTGTTAATTGGATGTTATTATTTATACCTGTCCAGACCTTACAATATTTAGCAAGCAGAGACTTATTAAGCTATTTTAACCCATTACTTTATTTACTGCATTCAGATGCCTATGGTGTATTACTGTAGAGGTACAGAAATATCTGTCCCATTGAGGATGGATCTGCTCCATTTATAGAGGATCAATCCAGCCATGATGACAGGTATCTACAGTCAGTTGTTGTAGGCTAATTCCGATGTCCTCATTAAAAGGTGAAAGAAACCTCACATTTGTAAGGGAAGCCTTCCCAGTCAAAAGGAATTACAGAACATCAGCCTTTGTCTAGCCTATGTCCTGCTGATACAAGGTAAACCCTAGCCTAACTGTCAATTAGTCCTTTCCTCTTCTGATCTCAGTTCCATATTAGGAATGACTTTTGGGTCATTATCATAAAGGGCATTTAGGAAAGTAATAAACTATAAGTAATTAACTTATAATAAGCTATAATAGTGAGCAGTTATGTTAGCTTTTCCATAGAGATAAGATACATGTTATCTCTTTCCTCTGCATGTTGTTTGTATTGATCTCTATGTAAATGTTTGTCTGTTTCCACCAAGAACCGCATTGTCCTCTGGGCCGCAGTATCAGTGAATTATGTTTTACAATCCCAAATAACATCAAGCAATCAATCAATACATCCCAAAACAGATAAAACAGCTTTGTGTGGTTAGTCACACGCTCAGGTCAACTCAAAGGCTGTCCCGGAGGAGCATAGTGAGCCAGGCAGGACCTGCTGTCCATACAGGTAATAGAGGACCTCCATCAATGGAGGAAGTCATTTATAGGTCACAGACCCTGAATACTGTCCCAGGGAACCACCTTCTTCACCACTCGTAATCTCTATGGAGAGGAAACCGTAGCCCAAAGGTATGACCTCAATTTCAACACATTAACAACATATTTCTCCAGGACCCCATTCTGCCAAATAGCCACAAGGTTTCTTTCAGAGGCAAGTTAATAAGGGAGTATCTCATATTGCATGCAGCTGAACGTCTGCTTGACAGCAGAATATATGTCTCTTGCTGCCTCAGTAGTTTACTGTGATTGCAAAGCGACACAGTCTTTGAAGGCTTTTAGAAATCTACCAAGCTTAGCAAATATGGTACATACGGGACACACTGGCAACTACACAAACAATTTAATCCTAATTTCAGCAGCACACTGATGGAGGAGATTTTCTCTATCGATTACAGGCTCCTCTGCTAGGGCTTTTTAGTTGCTACGGCCTATCTCCTTCTCCAGCCATGTCCTGCCACACATTGATCAAATGCTATCAAAGACGTGAAAAATCGATAATGTAAATGTTGGTTTGTGAGCAAGCCGTGAAGAGGAGCATCTCTGAAGGCTGTGTGCTGGATGTCCCCCTGTGGTAAAGGATTTCAAATGTAAACTAAAAATAGACAAGGCTTAAAGATCTGTCAGTAACACGCAAAATCAAAAAGTTGTCTAATTGTTTGTTTATTTCTTTGAGCTATGCCTTTGTTTTCTCAAATGTTAAGCTATGCTTTAGAGTAGGGATCTAGTAGGGAACTAGTTTCAGCCACAGGCCAAAATTTTGTTTCAGGGGGTCGGAACATAAATACAAATCATTTGTAGATTGCAAATTGACCACAAGAAGCCTAAAAAGATAATATAACTGAAACATAATCATTTCAAACCTTGCTTACATTTGTATACGATCACATATATTTATCTATGATGCATGGGAATACTTGGAGCTGATTTGCTGGTGTTTTTATAGTATTTTATGTCTAACAATAACACATTTAAAAATAAAAAAAATAAAAAAAATTAAAAAAAATAGTTTTTCTTTGCTCAGAAAATGCTGGGGGCCAAATAAAATCATCCACGGGCCACCAGTTGGGTTACCTTGCTTTAGGGGCATATAGGGGATTATAGACACAATGAGATAGTAACCTATAAGACAAGAACCACAAAGCACTTTCACCAAGACTGACATTCCTCTAAGAATATGGGTTTGGTCTGATAGCAGACAAAATATGTAAATGTCTTCGCTTTGGATTTCAAAGGAGATTCATTTTAAATTCTTGCAACACCATCTGGAGAAAACATTAGAGAGGTTCTAAGGATACACTGTAAAACCAAATGTTTTCTGTAACACTTTTAAATGCTTCAAGGCATTTAGAATTTAAATGAAAATGCCTCACCTGTCATGATTGTGTTCATGCCTGCGCAGCAGCAAATGCAAACCTGTAGTGTAGTCAATGTTTAAAAAGGCTTCTGAAGTTTGTAATTTTCCCTTTAAATGTCCATTAATTATAATCCACATAATGATTCACATTTCATGTTGCTGCAGGATTATTTTCCTGCTGTGAGAAATTATTCTAATTAAGATAGCATATCTATATCTGCGCACGTTCGTCCACACCAAAATAATTCCAGCATCCAAACAGCACCCGCCATTTGATGAATGGAACACCAAAAGGTGTAATGACATTCAGCTATTATCATTAGGCCTACTCTCGTAGCCTGAATTAATTGATGCATCTTTATGACAAATGAACCTTTTTCGTCAAAAGAAATTCGGGACATCTGTAAAGGGTTTGAAATACGAGGCTCTCGCAGGATGACAAGCGCACCCACATGGAAGAAAAATTGTTTAAAACATGACAGAGAGGTGGGGGTGTTCGTTAAATTTTTTTGGGGAAAAATCTTCATATTTACCACTGTAGCAGTTCAAAATTGCATTTAAAACAAATAGGAGAATGGTTAAATTAGCATTACAGTATATAGAGCCCCCCCGACGTAATTCACACTGACATCGGAGAAAAATAAAAACTGACTGATGAAGAAGACTCTCGTAATAGATCCAGTGTTATGGTGATTTTGCATGATTATGCATGTTTTTATGCTTACCTCATATCTGTGAAATGGTTTGCATTGTATTTCTTGTATCCTTTCATCTCAGTTGTAGTTGATATGCTATATCATTATCTCTGGTAATGAGTGCTAAAATGCGGATGAAGTTATTTTGATCTAAATAATCAGAGCGGAGAGAGGGAGAGAATGAGAAACAGAGAAGGAAAGTGAAAGTAGAGAACAAATGTTGTAGAGTAAGGAGGAGAGAGAGGTGATATGGAGAGATGAGAGAGAGGTGATATGGAGAGATGAGAGAGAGAGAGAGAGAGAGAGAGAGAGAGAGAGAGAGAGGGAGGAGTGGGTGGAACCAAACACTGAAAATGTCATCTACATACATGATATGGAGAGATGAGAGAGAGAGAGAGGTGATATGGGGAGATGAGAGCGAGAGAGAGAGAGAGAGAGAGAGAGAGAGAGAGAGAGAGAGAGAGAGAGAGAGAGAGAGAGAGAGAGAGAGAGAGAGAGAGAGAGAGAGAGAGAGAGAGAGAGATAGGGGAAGATAGCATGTGCGTTAGTGCTCTCTGTCTGTCACTGTGCCTAGCGGTGACAGGCCGGTGGGAGATATACGACAATTGAATCAGTAAGGCAGCGGAGAAGCTATGTGCCATGGATTTATAGGCATTCAGAAAGCACCTCAGCAACACGGCCAGACACTGTCACCCAGCTTCGACCCCTCAAAAACATCTCCTTCAACACAGATCATAGGACAGTCTCACAAATCTTGTCAGCATACTCCACTCCACACACATGTTCACACGATCATTGGCACGCACACACACACACACACACATCCATCCCTAGTCTAATCTTATGTCCTAGTAGTCATAAAGCATCTGCGGAGTCAATCACTTATATAACACAAACCCCACCATGCTACTGTACTGTAATTCTAGTGTGGCCATCCATCGTCAAGTCATGCTGAGCCAGTGGTCCAGCGGTCCACACACGTTACTCTGCCTTTCAGCCTTTCTCTATCTCCCCTGCATGTCTGTCCAGGCTGTGTCCTGACTGTCCTCACCCGACCTGACTTGCCTTTAATCTTAATGCAATTGTCATCGATTTTCTCCGCAGTTGAAAACAATTCACTTGTCAGCCCATACTGGGTGAAAATATATGGGACCTGGCGGGAGCTGTAGAACACTGTTGATGGCTTCACCTTGACAGAGCACATAAAACTGTCAACCTCAGCCCAGACAGATATCCAGTTAATCCTTAAGAGTCTAAACCGGGGTGAATTGTTTGGAATTGTTTTAAGATGGTCATATCAAGGATCATTTAGCAATTTGATTTGGAATGGTAACACTTTACTTGACACCCAGTGTTATAGCACGTTATGACACGGTCATAAGCATGTTATAATAAGTCATAACAGCTGACATAACTTGTCATAACCTGTTATAATATGGTCATAACACTGTCATGACACATATATTTAGACCTGTTGTGACATATATTGCATTATTTTATGGCTGGTTATGACACCTACTTAACAGTGTCAAAACCCACAAAACCTACCACACAAGGCAAAACATTCCATTACACCATAGCCTATGTGTCAACAGTATGTTCATTTTTATTTTATTTACAATATTAAATTATCATTGTAATTGCGCACACATTGATGTCAGACATGCAACAACCCCAATGCTCTGTTGCTGATGACTGGGATGAATGCAGGAGCAGATTTCAGGAGCAGGACAAGACACCCCCTTTTTGACTGATGACTGATATAAGGGCATGTATGTGATAGGCCCATCTGGCTTATATGATTATGATGGTCATAATGCCTCTTCACAGTGTCATAAAGTGTATTTTCTTAGTCCAAGCAAAGTGACACAGGAGGGTCATAATGCAGTATGCCATTGGAAGGGAGGACAGTAGCAGGTGACCGAACTGTGATTCGTGACTACTATCATTTTCCATTTTAGCCAATTCAATAGCAGTCATTCTGTTACTGATTTTTTTCCCTATTCTGTTACAGATTTTGTAAGAGTGTATTTACTACAAGTTATTTAAAATATGATTTTTTTTTAATATGACTGTGAATAATTAATTTCAACAACAACAAAAGATTTAAGAAACAAATGGAAGGAAACGTCTTGGCAGGATTTTTTTTTTTGTTGAATAAATGTGGGTTTTGGCACTCTTATATAAGTGTCATAACCAGCTGTAAAATAACACTATATGTCACAACAGGTGTAAATATATGGGTCATGACAGTGTCATGACCATATTATGACAGGTTATGACAAGTTATGTCAGCTGTTATGACATACTATGACATGGTATAAGAAGTTTGCCTTATACTCAGCTGGCCCCTCCCCGGATTTTGCGTTAAACGCTCTACAACAAAGCTTTCTTAGTGTCCAACAAGCTTTCTCTGCCCTTAACCTTGTTTTCAACACCTCCAAAACAAAGGTAATGTGGTTCGGTAAGAAGAATGCCCGCCTCCCCACCGGTGTGATTACTACCTCTGAGGGTTTAGAGCTTGAGGTAGTCACCTCATACAAGTACTTGGGAGTATGGCTAGACGGTACACTGTCCTTCTCTCAGCACATATCCAAGCTGCAGGCTAAGGTTAAATCTAGACTTGGTTTCCTCTATCGTAATCGCTCCTCTTTCACCCCAGCTGGCAAACTAACCCTGATTCAGATGATCATCCTACCCATGCTAGATTACGGAGACGTAATTTATAGATTGGCAGGTAATGGTGCTCTCGAGCGGCTAGATGTTCTTTACCATTCGGCCTTCAGATTTGCCACCAATGCTCCTTATACAGTGAGGGAAAAAAGTATTTGACCCCTGCTGATTTTGTACGTTTGCCCACTGACAAAGAAATGATCAGTCTATAATTTTAATGGTAGGTTTATTTGAACAGTGAGAGACAGAATAACAACAACAAAAATCCAGAAACACGCATTTTAAAAATGTTATAAATTGATTTGCATTTTAATGAGGGAAATAAGCATTTGACCCCCTCTCAATCAGAAAGATTTCTGGCTCCCAGGTGTCTTTTATACAGGTAACGAGCTGAGATTAGGAGCACACTCTGTATAAAAGACACCTGTCCACAGAAGCAATAATAATATAAATAAAATAATATGCCATTTAGCAGACGCTTTTATCCAAAGCGACTTACAGTCATGCGTGCATAATTATTTTTTTTTTGTGCAATCAATCAATCAGATTCCAAACTCTCCACCATGGCCAAGACCAAATAGCTCTCCAAGGATGTCAGGGACAAGATTGTAGACCTACACAAGGCTGGAATGGGCTACAAGACCATCGCCAAGCAGCTTAGTGAGAAGGTGACAACAGTTGCTGCGATTGCAAATGGAAGAAACACAAAATAACTGTCAATCTCCCTCGGCCTGGGGCTCCATGCAAGATCTCACCTCGTGGAATTGCAATGATCATGAGAACGGTGAGGAATCAACCCAGAACTACACGGGAGGATCTTGTCAATGATCTCAAGGCAGCTGGGACCATAGTCAGCAAGAAAACAATTGGTAACACACTACGCCGTAAAGGACTGAAATCCTGCAGCGTCCGCAAGGTCCCCCTGCTCAAGAAAGCACATATACATGCCCGTCTGAAGTTTGCCAATGAACAGATTCAGAGGAGAACTGGGTGAAAGTGTTGTGGTCAGATGAGACCAAAATTGAGCTCTTTGGCATCAACTCAACTCGCCGTGTTTGGAGGAGGAATGCTGCCTATGACCCCAAGAACACCATCCCCACCATCAAACATGGAGGTGGAAACATTATGCTTTGGGGGTGTTTTTCTGCTAAGGGGACAGGACAACTTCACCGCATCAAAGGGACGATGGACGGGGCCATGTACCGTCAAATCTTGGGTGAGAACCTCCTTCCCTCAGCCAGGGCATTGAAAATGGGTCGTAGATGGGTATTCCAGCATGACAATGACCCAAAACACATGGCCAAGGCAACAAAGGAGTGGCTCAAGAAGAAACACATTAAGGTCCTGGAGTGGCCTAGCCAGTCTCCAGACCTTAATCCCATAGAAAATCTGTGGAGGGAGCTGAAGGTTCGAGTTGCCAAACGTCAGCCTCGAAACCTTAATGACTTGGAGAAGATCTGCAAAGAGGCGTGGAACAAAATCCCTCCTGAGATGTGTACAAACCTGGTGGCCAACTACAAGAAACGTCTGACCTCTGTGATTGCCAACAAAGGTTTTGCCACCAAGTACTAAGTCATGTTTTGCAGAGGGGTCAAATACTTATTTCCCTCATTAAAATGCAAATCAATTTATAACATTTTTGACATGCGTTTTTCAGGATTTTTGTTGTTGTTATTCTGTCTCTCACTGTTCAAATAAACCTACCATTAAAATTATAGACTGATTATTTCTTTGTCAGTGGGTAAACGTACAAAATCAGCAGGGGATCAAGTACTTTTTCCCTCACTGTAGGACACATCACTGCACTCTATACTCCTCTGTAAACTGGTCATCTCTGTATACCCGTCGCAAGACCCACTGGTTGATGCTTTTTTATAAAACCCTCTTAGGCCTCACTCCCCCCTATCTGAGATACCTACTGCAGCTCTCATCCTCCACATACAACACCCATCCTGCCAGTCACATTCTGTTAAAGGTCCCCAAAGCACACACATCTCGGGTTCGCTCCTCTTTTCAGTTCGCTGCAGCTAGCGACTGAAACAAGCTGCAAAAAAACACTCTAACTGGACAGTTTTATCTCCATCTCTTCATTCAAAGACTCAATCATGGACATTCTTACTGACACTTGTGGCTGCTTCACGTGATGTATAGTTGTCTCTACCTTCTTGCCCTTTGTGCTGTTGTCTGTGCCCAATAATGGTTGTACCATGTTTTGTTGTTGTCATGTTCGTTCAGGAACGGGTCAGACCAAGGCGCAGTGTGATATGCCTACATGTTTATTTAAACTGAATAAACACCACAACAAAACAATAAACGAAACGAAACCTGAAGTCCAAGTTAGTACAGAAAACAAACCTTACACGGAACATGATCCCACAACTACACAGTGCCAATAGGCTGCCTAAGGATGATCCCCAATCAGAGACAACGAGCGACAGATGCCTCTGATTGGGAACCACACCGGCCAACATAGATGTATACATACCAGAATAAAACATAGAAAAAGCACAACAAGGAATATACACACCCTGACTCAACATATAAGCGTCCCCTGAGTCAGGGCGTGACAGTACCCCCCCCCCCCCCAAAGGTGCGGACTCCGACCGCACAACATAAACATAACAGGGTAGGGGCCGGGTGGGCATTCCGCCTCGGAGGCGGATCCGGCTCGGGGCGTGACGACCTCTCACTCTCCGCCTCCCTGTTGCGCCCCTGGTCTGGTCTGGACCTCGGTGCGCTGCTTCCCCTCTCCTTCCTCCCACGATACGCCAGGCCCTGTCTGGACCCTGGTGTGGGAGACCCCGAACCTGGAGAGGGGCTGACGTCATGGTCTGGACTGGAGCCGCTGACCGGAGCTGGACTATGCACCGGTGGAGCGGAATGCTCTGGCTCCGGAGTGGAGCCGCTGACTGGAGCTGGATCAGGCACCGGTGGAGCGGACTGCTCTGGCTCCGGAGTGGAGCCGCTGACCGGAGCTGGACTGGACCCCGGTCTGGCGACGCGCACCACTGGCTTGGTGCGAGGAGCAGGAACAGGCCGGGCCGGACTGGCGACGTGCACCACTGGCTTGGTGCGAGGAGCAGGAACAGGTCGGGCCGGCGACGTGCACCACTGGCTTGGTGCGAGGAGCAGGAACAGGCTGGCGACGCGCACCACTGGCTTGGTACGAGGAGCAGGAACAGGCCGGGCCGGACTGTGGAGGCAGACTGGAGGTCTGGAGCGGAGAGCTGGCACAACCCGTCCTGGCTGTATGCCTACTTCCGCACAGTATGTGTGAGGCATCAGCACAGAACGCACTGGCGATACAGTTCGTGGAACCGGCGCAGGATATGCGGGACTGAGGAGGCGTACTGGAGACCAGGAGCGTTGAGCCGGCACACCCCGTCCTGGCTGGATGCCCATCTTCGCACGGCATGTGCGTGGTGCAAGCACAGGACGTACAGGACTGTGCCGGCGCACTGGCAACACAGTACATTTTAGTCATTTAGCAGACGCTCTTATCCAGAGCGACTTACAGTTAGTGAATAATATATATATATATATTTTTTTTTATACTGGCCCCCCATGGGAATCGAACCCACAACCCTGGCGTTGCAAACGCCATGCTCTATCAACTGAGCTACATCCCTGCCGGCCATTCCCTCCCCTACCCTGGACCACGCTGGGCCAATTGTGCGCCGCCCACGAGTCTCCCGGTCGCGGCCGGCTGCGACAGAGCCTGGATTCGAACCAGGATCTCTAGTGGCACAGTTAGCACTGCGATGCAGTGCCTTAGACCACTGCGCCACTCAGGAGACTGCTCAGTCATACGCTTCCTCGCGTGAGTACGGGGAGTTGGCTCTGCTCTGACACTAGGCTCTGCCAACCACCCCGTGTGCCCCACCCAAAAAAATTATTGGGGCTGCTTCTCGGGCTTCCTCCTTGACCGGCCTCCTCCGTGTTGTCGTTGCTCCTCTCCTGTCTGGGCATCTACCTTAGCCCATGGTCCTCTCCCCGCAAATATCTCTTCCCATGACCACAAATTGCCCACCTGTGACATGGCTATTCGCTTCGCCTGGGCACGCTGCTTGGTCCTCGTTTGGTGGGATCTTCTGTCACGTTCGTTCAGGAACGGGTCAGACCAAGGCGCAGCGTGATATGCATACATGTTTATTTAAACTGAATAAACACCACGACAAAACAATAAACGAAACGTGAAGTCCAAGGTAGTACAGAAAACAAACCTTACACGGAACATGATCCCACAACTACACAGTGCCAATAGGCTGCCTAAGTATGATCCCCAATCAGAGACAACGAGCGACAGCTGCCTCTGATTGGGAACCACACCGACCAACATAGATCTATACATACTAGAATACAACATAGAAAAAGCACAACAAGGAATATACACACCCTGACTCAACATATAAGCGTCCCCTGAGTCAGGGCGTGACAGTTGTGCTGCTACCTTGTTGTGTTGCTACCGTGTTGTTGTCATGTGTTGCTACCAAGCTGTGTTGTTGTCTTAGGTCTCTCTTTATATAGTGTTGTGGTGTCTCTCTTGTCGGGATTTGTTTTGTCCTATATGTTATAGTCCCCTGTAGCTCAGTTGGTAGAGCATGGTGCTTGCAACGCCAGGGTTGTGGGTTCGTTTCCCACGGGGGGCCAGTATGAAAATGTATGCACTCACTAACTGTAAGTCGCTCTGGATAAGAGCGTCTGCTAAATGACTAAAATGTAATGTTAATTTTATATCCCAGCCCCCGTCCCTACAGGAGGCCTTTTGCCTTTTGGTTGGCCGTCATTATAAATAAGAATTTGTTCTTAACTGACTTGCCTAGTTAAATAAAGGTTCAATCAAAAATAATCATAATAATGACCGTGTAATGTGTTATGACACCTAGTGTCAATTAAAGTGTGTTTTTTATTTGTTTAAATGTTTTTTATTATTTATTTATAAAATAAAATAAAATGGGGGTAGATCAGCTTTAATATTGCAGAGAGATTGTAACTTCCATCAATGTAATTGTCTGCATCACTTCCAATCCCCTATGTGGTTTAATTTATTCTGAGCCTCTATGTTACAGTTTTTATTGCTATCTATCTGTTCTGTTAGACCTTCTATTTCCTTTGTTAATTTGGACTCTTTTGACATAAATTGGTTTTGTTTTCGAGATGAGTACTGAATTGCATGGCCTCTAAAGGCACATTTAAAAGTATACCATACAATAAGGGGATTTGCTGTACCTATGTTATGTCGGAAAAAAACAGTTATAAATTCCTCTGTCCTAGTTAAAAACAAGTTATCATCCAATAGGCTTTGATTAAATATCCAACATCCTCGCCCACGTGGAAATTCAGTAAGAGTAATGTATATGCCAATTATATGATGGTCCGACCGCATTCTGTCCCCTATCAACACTTTTTAAACTTTTGGTGCCAATGAGAATGACATAAGAAAGAAGTCAAGACGACTAGCTTGATTGAGTCTCCGCCATGTATATCTCACTAGGTCAGGATATTTAAGCCTCCATATATCTACTGGTTCTAATGTATCCATGACATTCATGATTTCCTTAAGAGCATGAGGGTGATAGTTTGTAGTGTGATTTATTTTATGATCCATTGAGCTATTTAAAACAGTATAATAATCTCCCAGCATAATAATAGAGTCTTGTATTGCTTGCAGGGTTGATCATTTATTATATATATTGTCAAAGAAGGATGGATCATCATTATTTGGTCCGTAAAGGTAATGAGCCATATCTGTTTATTGTCCAAGAACATATCTAAAATCATCCATCTACCTTGCGGATCTGTTTGGACAATTTGCACATTTGGATCGAAATTACTGTTAATAAATATCATCACCCCTTTTGAGTTTCCTTCTTCCTTCTTCCACACAACTTCATCTAGAATTGTTGAATGAGTTTCCTGTAAATAATATATATTATATTCCTTCTCTTTGAGCCATGTAAATATTGTTATTATTTTGTTATTATCTGCTAAGCCATTACAATTATAACTGGCTATACTTATTTCACCACTTACCATAATGAGATACAAGTTTCAAATCTATTTATCATAATATATGTTTGTAAATTTACCAATAAAAAATACCATAGTGATTGAGTGTCCATATAGCTGTACCATGATATTTTCATTGCTACTAAGTAACCCTCCAATTGTTCTCCACTGTTCCCCCCGCTAAAGCCCCTCCCCATCCCAAGTTGGGTTGTCATCCCAGTGATCAGCATACCACCCCCGTCCCCCCGGATCCCTAGGCCCCCCGAGAGAACAGGACCCATACTTCGAAAACAGCACACAGTGCCACCCACAAAACAGAAGCAGGTCAACCGCCAAAAGCATTTCCAATGCTCTCACCTCAATATATATATAGCTATTAAAAATATATATCTATTCAAATATCTTGCATATCTTAATTTCCATCATTATCAATTCATATGCGTAGTAAAGTGTTAGCAAAAACAGATAGTCAAAAAATAAATCAAAAGGAAGTTTGTTTAAGTATCTGTTCTATATATGTGCCAATTGAACTGATATGTGGCAATAGTACCCTACAATTGAATGTGTATAGTAGACAGATAAGAGTGGTTGAAGTCTTAAACCTTTACTGCAGCATTTCCCTAACCAGTCCTGAGCACACCAAGGGGTGGACATTTTGTTTTCAGTTTTTTTAATCAACCTTAGTTTAATGCACTGACTGTAAGTCACTCTGGACAAGAGTGTCTGCTAAATGACCAAAATGTAAATGAACACTTGCAAAGGACACTGCTGGGTGTTATTATAATGAGCTCCGCTCCATTTATATTTTGATCAAATTTGGCCTTGTTTGGGGCGAAGCTCATTAGAATAATACCCAACAGTGTGCTTTGCAAGTGTTCATTTTCAACATTTACATTTTGGTCATTCAGCAGACACTCTTATCCAGAGCAATTTATAGTCAGTGCATTAAACTAAGGTAGATAAACAAGAACATCACCGTTATAGCAAGTAAAAAGATAATGTTACCGTTACCGAGAATGTTGTAGTTAAGCAGGCTACTTTCAAGTTTATTTTTGTATTAGAAAATACAAAATACATGTATTTTAATTAAACTGTTATAAAATACAGGAATTGTACATGAATACAGTGAAATACAAATTAGGCAAATTATGCTGAACAAAAATATGAATGTAACATGTAACAATTTCAAATATTTTACAGAGTTACAGTTCATATAAGGAAATCAGTCAATTTAAATAAATAAATTAGGTCCTAATCTATGGATTTCACATGACTGGGAATACAGATATGCATCTGTTGGTCACAGATACCTTTAAAAAAAGGTAGGGGTGGGGATCAGAAAACCAGTCGGTGACCACCATCTGCCTCATGCAGCGTGACACATCTCCTTCGCATAGAGTTGATCAGGTTGTTGATTGTGGCCTGTGGAATGTTGTCCCACTCCTCTTCAATGGCTGTGCAAAGTTGTTGGATATTGGCGGGAACTGGAACAAGCTGTCGGACACGTCGATCCAGAGGCCATGGAAGAACTGGGACATTTTCAGCTTCCAGGAATTGTGTACAGATCCTTGCGACATGGAGCCGTTCATTATCATGCTGAAACATGAGGTGATGGCAGCGGATGAATGGCATGACAATGGGCCTCAGGATCTCGTCATGGTATCTCTGTGCATTCAAATTGCCATCGATAAAATGTAATTGTATTCTTAGTCTGTAGCTTTTGCCTGCCCACACCATAACCCCACCGCCACAATGGGGCACTCTGTTCACAACGTTGACATCAGCAAACCGCTCGCCCATGACGCCATACACATGGTCTGCGGTTGTGAGGCCGGTTGGACATATGCCAAATTCTCTAAAACGATGCTGGAGGTGGCTTATGGTAGAGATATGAGCATTAAATTCTCTGGCAACAGTTCTGGTGGACATTCCTGCAGTCAGCATGCCAATTGCACGCTCCCTCAAAACTTGAGACATCTGTGGCATTGTGTTGTGTGACAAAACTGCACATTTTAGACTGGCCTTTTATTGTCCCCAGCACAAAGTGTAATGATCATGCTGTTTAATCAGCTACTTGATATGCCACATCTGTCAGGTGGATGGATTATCTGGCAAAAGAGAAATGCTCACTAACAGGAATGTATACAAATGTGTGCACAAAATTTGAGAGAAATAAGCTTTTTGTGCATATGGAACATTTCTGGGATCTTTTATTTCAGCTCATGAAACATGGGACTAACACTGTACATGTTGCGTTTATAATTTTGTTCAGTGTAAATACATGTAACAGAATTACTGCCCATTGTTGGCACTAGCTGCCTGCACTGTAAATCTGCAACAGTTTACTAACCACTGTGCTTCCACTAATGGACGGTACATTCTAGAAATACAGCATGTTGCTGTTGTCAGGTTTTAGAGTAATATGCTGTACATTTCTGTTTCAGTAAATGTCCTGTAAATCTGCAGTAATTTACTTGCTTCTGTGCTGCCAGTATTATACTGTACATTTACAGTAACCTACTAGCTACTGTGCTGCCAGTAATTTATTAGAAAAAATATTTGAATACAGATTTCAGAAAGTGACTACTTTAAAACAAATCTTTGAATACAGATCTTATAAAGCAACTATTTAAAAAATATATGTGAATACCAGCTCAATTAGGCCTCTGCAAGCCTACGGCAGCTCCGCAATTGCATCAAATGCTCCGTACGGAGCCTCTGGATCGCATTCCCAGAGCAAGCATAAATTGGCTTTAATGGCAGGGCTGCATCTGGTACGGCATGTTGCAGATATAAATATGATGAATAGACCACACACAATGTCCTATAATATTTCAATCTATCTGACAGTAGATCATATTTGAACTACATAATTAGGGTAAAATTAGGCCTTCAAAATAACACCTTATGAAAAGCATATGGTATTCTGTTAAAGAACAGTACAGTGGGGAAAAAAAGTATTTAGTCAGCCACCAATTGTGCAAGTTCTCCCACTTAAAAAGATGAGAGAGGCCTGTAGTTTTCATCATAGTTACACGTCAACTATGACAGACAAAATGAGAAAAAAAAATCCAGAAAATCACATTGTAGGATTTTTTATGAATTTATTTGCAAATTATGGTGGAAAATAAGTATTTGGTCAATAACAAAAGTTTCTCAATACTTTGTTATATACCCTTTGTTGGCAATGACACAGGTCAAACGTTTTCTGTAAGTCTTCACAAGGTTTTCACACACTGTTGCTGGTATTTTGGCCCATTCCTCCATGCAGATCTCCTCTAGAGCAGTGATGTTTTGGGGCTGTCGCTGGGCAATACAGACTTTCAACTCCCTCCAAAGATTTTCTATGGGGTTGAGATCTGGAGACTGGCTAGGCCACTCCAGGACCTTGAAATGCTTCTTACGAAGCCACTCCTTCGTTGCCCGGGCGGTGTGTTTGGGATCATTGTCATGCTGAAAGACCCAGCCACGTTTCATCTTCAATGCCCTTGCTGATGGAAGGAGGTTTTCACTCAAAATCTCACGATACATGGCCCCATTCATTCTTTCCTTTACACGGATCAGTCGTCCTGGTCCCTTTGCAGAAAAACAGCCCCAAAGCATGATGTTTCCAACCCCATGCTTCACAGTAGGTATGGTGTTCTTTGGATGCAACTCAGCATTCTTTGTCCTCCAAACACGACGAGTTGAGTTCTTACCAAAATATTATATATTTTGGTTTCATCTGACCATATGACATTCTCCCAATCCTCTTCTGGATCATCCAAATGCACTCTAGCAAACTTCAGACGGGCCTGGACATGTACTGGCTTAAGCAGGGGGACACGTCTGGCACTGCAGGATTTGAGTCCCTGGCGGCGTAGTGTGTTACTGATGGTAGGCTTTGTTACTTTGGTCCCAGCTCTCTGCAGGTCATTCACTAGGTCCCCCCATGTGGTTCTGTGATTTTTGCTCACCGTTCTTGTGATCATTTTGACCCCACAGGGTGAGATCTTGCGTGGAGCCCCAGATCGAGGGAGATTATCAGTGGTCTTGTATGTCTTCCATTTCCTAATAATTGCTCCCACAGTTGATTTCTTCAAACCAAGCTGCTTACCTATTGCAGATTCAGTCTTCCCAGCCTGGTGCAGGTCTACAATTTTGTTTCTGGTGTCCTTTGACAGCTCTTTGGTCTTGGCCATAGTGGAGTTTGGAGTGTGACTGTTTGAGGTTGTGGACAGGTGCCATTAATACAGGTAACGAGTGGAGGACAGAGGAGCCTCTTAAAGAAGAAGTTACAGGTCTGTGAGAGCCAGAAATCTTGCTTGTTTGTAGGTGACCAAATACTTATTTTCCACCATAATTAGCAAATAAATTCATAAAAAATCCTACAATGAGATTTTCTGGAATTTTTTTTCTCAATTTGTCTGTCATAGTTGACGTGTACCTATGATGAAAATCACAGGCCTCTCTCATCTTTTTAAGTGGGAGAACTTGCACAATTGGTGGCTGACTAAATACTTTTTTTCCCCACTGTATATATATATATTTTTTATAACATATTCACTTAGGCTCTCACTTGGTGAAGACCACAGGACTGAAAATGGATGAATGCACAACCATTTCTCTGTCACTAACAAATACAGTCATGGTTGGTAACTCTACAATTTACTCGAAAGGCACTCTGGGAAATATTTGAATAAGGCTTTACACTAACCAGTGTGTTCATTAAACCAATGTCTAAATGGGTCCACAGACTCCACACTTTCATTTTTGATTTAACACCCTCTGTGTTAATTCTTATTAATAATTATACTTTTTTAAACACAAAAATGTGTCTTATCATAAATCCATTTTCCAGGCCATTTGTTGTGTAGATCCATATACAGTGCATTCGGAAAGTACTCAGACCCCTTGACTTTTTCCACATTTTGTTACGTTACAGCCTTACTCTAAAATTGATTAAATTATTTTTTTCCTCATCAATCTACACACAATACCCCATACTGACAAAGCGAAAACAGGTTTTTAGACATTTTTGCAAATGTATATATATATATATATTTTTTTTATACCTTATAAGTATTCAGACCCTTTGCTATGAGACTCGAAATTGAGCTCAGGTATGTTTCCATTGATCATCCTTGAGATGTTTCTACAACTTGATTGGAGTCCACCTGTGGTAAATTCATTGATTGGACATGATTTGAAAAGTCACACACCTGTCTACATAAGGTCCCACAGATGACAGTGCATGTCAGAGCAAAAACCCAACCATGAGGTCGAAGGAATTGTCCGTAGAGCTCCGAGACAGGATTGTGTCAAGGCACAGATCTGGAGAAGGGCACCAGAGAATTTCTGCAGCATTGAAGGTCCCCAAGAACACAGTGGCCTCCATCATTCTTAAATTGAAGAAGTTTGGAACCACTAAGACTCTTCCTAGAGCTGGCCGCCCGGCAAAACTGAGCAATCGGGGGAGAAGGGCCTTGGTCAGGGAGGTGACCAAGAACCCAATGGTTACGCTGACAGAGCTCTAGAGTTCCTCTGTGGAGATGGGAAAACCTTCCAGAAGGACAACCATCTCTGCAGCACTCCACCAATCAGGCCTTTATGGTAGAGTGGCCAGACGGAAACCACTCCTCAGTAAAAGGCACATGACAGGCCGCTTGGAGTTTGCCAAAAGGCACCTAAAGGACTCTCAGACCATGAGAAACAAGATTCTCTGGTCTGATGAAACCAAGATTGAACTCTTTGGCCTGAATGCCAAGCGTCACGTCTGGAGGAAACCTGGCACCATCCCTACGGTGAAGCATGGTGGTGGCAGCATCATGCTGTGGGGATGTTTTTCAGCGGCAGGGACTGGGACACTAGTCAGGACCGAGGGAAAGATGAATGGAGCAAAGTACAGAGAGATCCTTGATGAAAACCTGCTCCTGAGTGCTCAGGACCTCAGACTGGGGCGAAGGTTCACCTTCCAACAGGACAATGACCCTAAGCACACAGCCAAGACAATGCAGGATTGGCTTTGGGACAAGTCTCTGAATGTCCTTGAGTGGCCCAGCCAGATCCCGGACTTAAACCCAATCTAACATCTTTGAAGAGACCTGAAAATAGCTGTGCAGCGACGCTCCCCATCCAACCTGACAGAGCTTGAGAGGATCTGCAGAGAAGAATGGGAGAAATTCCACAAATATAGGTGTGCCAAGCTTGTAGCGTCATACCCAAGAAGACTTGAGGTTGTAACCGCTGCCGAAGGTGCTTCAACAAAGTACTGAGTAAAGGGTCTGAATACTTATGTAAATGTGATATTTCCGTTTTTTTGTCATTATGGGGTATTATGTGTAGATTGAGGAGGGAAAAAAGCAATTTAATCAATTTTAGAATAAGGCTGTAACGTAAGAAAATGTGGAAAAAGTCAAGAGGTCTGAACACTTTCCGAATGCACTGTGTATGCCTCAATGCTAAATCGAAAGATAAGTGCGATATAATTCCCTGGATTCATTCTGTGCTTATATTTTCCATTCGTTTGGGAATGAGTGATATACCTGAACATACATAACTGATGGCATTGGACAAATGCATTTTGATATCAGACTAGGCCTACATGCAGTTTATTCGAGGAATAAGAAAATTATGTTTGTTTCAGCATCGCTGGAATAACGTTCAGGCCTGACCGTTGCTCAATGATTGACAAAACATTTGAGACCCTGATGTTCATCAAATGCAGTCGCCATCTTAAATTATTACCAAGATCTAAAATTGCCTTTAAAGAACCATAGGCTATGAAAATGATGTAAAGAGTAATGTACATTTTTAGCAGATGCGCTTACCCAGAGCGACTTACAGGAACAATTTGGGTTAAGTGCCTTGCTCAAGAGCACATCGACAGATGTTTTACCTAGTCGGCTCGGGGATTCAAATCAGCAACCTTTTAGTTACTGGCTCAATGCTCTTAAATGCTAGTCTACCTGCTGCTACCTGCTGTCCGTCACACAATGTAATGCATGATGTAAAGAGTAATGTAATGCATGATGTAAAGAGTAATGTAATGCATGATGTAAAGAAATTCAGAAAAATAAATGTTAAACAATAAAACAAAATCTGTTTGGTTTATATTTGTATTACTTTCCATTTTATCTTCAATCATTAAGTATTTAATTCTAGGCAATTAAGATTCATATCTGAAAGCCCTCCAAACCATGTGCTAATGATAATATATTTATACTAATTAAACTAACTGTTCTAGTTTTTGGTTCTTTATCAAAATTGTTCTGTTTTCAAATAACTTGCATATATTCAAACACCTTCAAATATTATTTGTTTTTATGAGAGGTATTCAAAATACTTTCAAATATTATTGGTTTTTCTGAGACCTGTATTTGAATATCAAAGGAAAGTTGGTATTTTCAAATAAACTACAAAATACTACTTTCTGCCCAGGTCTGCACCACACAACACCCCCATCCAGGTTGACTTATACTGTCAAGCACCAGGTCTAGTGTGACAATGGAGCTACATCTCCACTAGATCAGTCTATAAGTGTTTCCTTTGTTCAGCTCCAGAAGTAGGGTTTAACTTGTGGTGTCATCACACACTGTCTACTTCACATCTGTGGTTGTGTGGTGTGGTAGAGGAAGAAAGTCAAAGAAAAACCTTTGAACCCTGCAGAATGTAGAGGTAGCTGGGTCTGGGTATGAAAGAAGGAAACAAAAACTGAACAGAGCAGAGTTTAACATGAAGGTATTCAGGCCATTGTGGAGATCATATCAAGGACAGCTATTGTGCTCCAGTGGATGACCACTGAGCAGAATGTTATTTTAGAATAACATTACTCTGCCTCTCTCTGTTCTGTTCTGTTCTGTGCTGTGGATGGTGGAGATCACATGGTATGTTGTGGCAGACAAGGCTGAATGGATGCATATTGAAATCACACAATATTTCTCCCTTTGCTTTTCCCTTTTTACCTCTCTTCTGTCCTGCTGTCGCTCCCTGCTATTACCCAGAGAGGTGTGGCAGCCATGTTGGGGATAGTGTTGCAGTGGTTGCCAGCCTGGCAGCTGTAATTACGTGAAACTGATATACAACCCAACACCGGTAATCTCCATGGAGGAGTAATCAACAACAAAGTTCAATTAACACAAGATCATGGTTGCCACTAGTTACCACATCCACAAAGTAAACATTGGATATATCGTAAAAATTCATGAAAACAAAAATGTGCTTTTTGGTCTTAACTTAAGGTTAGGGTTAGGCATATGGCTATCAGTGTGGTTAAGTGTCACGTTCGTTGATGAACGGGTCAGACCAAGGCGCAGCGTGATATGCATACATGTTTATTTGAACCGAATACACAGCGACAAAACAACAAACGAAACGTGAAGTCCAAGGTACACAAACAACATACCTCACACGGAACAAGATCCCACAACCCACTAGTGCCAATAGGCTGCCTAAGTATGGTCCCCAATCAGAGACAACGAGCGACAGCTGCCTCTGATTGGGAACCACACAGGCCAACATAGATCTATACATACTAGAATGTACAACATGGACAAACACAGCAAGGAAAATACACACCCTGACTCAACATACAAGCGTCCTCTGAGTCAGGGCGTGACAGTACCCCCCCCCCCCCAAAGGTGCGGACTCCGACCACACAACATAAACATAACAGGGTAGGGGCCGGGTGGGCATTCCGCCTCGGAGGCGGATCCGGCTCAGGGCGTGACGACCACTTACTCTCCGCCTCCCTGTTGCGCCCCTGGTCTGGTCTGGACCTCGGCGCGCTGCTTCCCCTCTCCTTCCTCCCACGAAGTACCAAGCCCTGTCTGGACCCTGGTGTGGGAGACCCCGAACCTGGAGAGGGGCTGACGTCTGGGTCTGGACTGGATCCGCTGACCGGAGCTGGACCGGGCACCGGTGGAGCGGACTGCACAGGCTCCGGACTGGAGCCGCTGACCGGATCTGGACTGGACCCCAGTGGAGCGGACTGCTCTGGCTCCGGAGTGGAGCAGCTGACCGGAGCTGGATCAGGCACCGGTGGAGCGGACTGCTCTGGCTCCGGAGTGGAGCAGCTGACCGGAGCTGGATCAGGCACCGGTGGAGCGGACTGCTCTGGCTCCGGAGTGGAGCCGCTGACCGGAGCTGGACTGGACCCCGGTGAAGCGGATTGCTCTGGCTCCGGAGTGGAGCAGCTGACCGGAGCTGAACTGGGCACCGGTGGAGCGGACTGCTCTGGCTCCAGAGTAGAGCAGCTGAACGGTGCCGAACCAGGCACCGGTGGAACAGGCACGGGCCGTGCCGGACTGGACACACGCACCACTGGATTGGTACGAGGAGCAGGAACAGGCCGGGCCGGGCTGGCGACGCGCACCACTGGCTTGGTGCGAGGGACAGGAACAGGCCGGACCGGGCTGGCGACGCGCACCACTGGCTTGGTGCGAGGGGCAGGAACAGGCCGGGCCGGGTTTGGTGCGAGGGACAGGAACAGGCCGGACCGGGCTGGCGACGCGCACCACTGGCTTGGTGCGAGGGGCAGGAACAGGCCGGGCCGGGCTGGCGACGCGCACCACTGGCTTGGTGCGAGGGACAGGAATAGGCCGGACCGGGCTGGCGACGCGCACCACTGGCTTGGTGCGAGGGGCAGGAACAGGCCGGGCCGGGTTTGGTGCGAGGGACAGGAACAGGCCGGACCGGGCTGGCGACGCGCACCACTGGCTTGGTGCGAGGGGCAGGAACAGGCCGGGCCGGGCTGGCGACGCGCACCACTGGCTTGGTGCGAGGTACAGGAACAGGCCGGACCTGGCTGGCAACGCGCACCACTGGCTTGGTGCGAGGGTCAGGAACAGGCCGGGCCGGGCTGGCGACGCGCACCACTGGCTTGGTGCGAGGGGCAGGAACAGGCCGGACCGGGCTGGCGACGCGCACCACTGGCTTGGTGCGAGGGGCAGGAACAGGCCGGGCCGGGCTGGCGACGCGCACCACTGTCTTGGTGCGAGAGGCAGGAACAGGCCGGGCCGAGCTGGCGACGCGCACCACTGGCTTGGTGCAAGGGGCAGGAACAGGCCGGGCCGGGCTGGCGACGCGCACCACTGTCTTGGTGCGAGAGGCAGGAACAGGCCGGGCCGAGCTGGCGACGTGCACCACTAGCTTGGTGCGAGGGGCAGGAACAGGCCGGGCGGAGAGCTGGCACAACCCGTCCTGGCTGGCTGCCCACTTTCGCACTACACGTGCGGGGCGCTGGCACAGGACGCACTGGGCTGTGCACGCGCACTGGCGATACAGCTCGTAGAACTGGCGCAGGATATGCGGGACCGAGGAGGCGTACTGGAGACCAGGAGCATTGAGCCGGCACACCCCGTCCTGGCTGGATGCCCATCTTCGCACGGCACGTGCGTGGTGCAAGCACAGGACGTACAGGACTGTGCCGGCGCACTGGCGACACAGTACGTAGCTCCGCAAAACATGGAGCTTGCCCAGTCATACGCCTTCTCGCGTCAGTACGGGGAGTTGGCTCTGCTCTAACCCTAGGCTCCGCCAACCACCCTCTTAGCCCCCCCAAAAAATGTTCTTGGGGCTGTCTCTCGGGCTTCTTCCTCGACCGGCTTCCTCTGTTCTGCCGTTGCTCCTCTCCTGCCTGGGCTTCTACCTTTGCCCATGGCCCTTTCCCCGCAAATATCTCCTCCCATGACCACCATTTGCCCACCTGTGACATGGCAATTCGCTCTTCCAGGGCACGCTGCTTGGTCCTCGTTTGGTGGGATCTTCTGTCACGATCGTTGATGAACGGGACGGACCAAGGCGCAGCGTGATATGCATACATGTTTATTTGAACCGAATACACAACAACAAAACAACAAACGAAACATGAAGTCCAAGGTACACAAACAACATACCTCACACGGAACAAGATCCCACAACCCACTAGTGCCAATAGGCTGCCTAAGTATGGTCCCCAATCAGAGACAACGAGCGACAGCTGCCTCTGATTGGGAACCACACAGGCCAACAAAGATCTATACATACTAGAATGTACAACATGGACAAACACAGCAAGTAAAATACACACCCTGACTCAACATACAAGCGTCCTCTGAGTCAGGGCGTGATATTAAGGTTAGCGTTAATGTTAGGGTTAGGTTTAAAATCATATTTTAAGAAGATAAATTGTAGAAATAGGCAGGGGTTAGCCATTTGTAGCTGTGGTAACTAGTGACGATCCAAGATCACTAGTAGACTTAGCGTAAAGCTGCAGGGAATCATATTTCTGGTGCAGACACTTTAGATAAAATAAAGCTTTATTGTGGACTGATCTCATCATCATCCATTGTGCTGTTAGACTCCAGTTGCTTTTAGACTATAGCAACTGACTATAGAAACTCTCTCATACTTTCAGTAATTTCTCATACTCGCCTAGCTATGTGTAGGCACAATATAAATTCTCCAGTTTTCACTTACATTCTGTCAAATTCAACCATGGCAAGGTGACTGGGAATATGGCAGAATATAAACAGTGTAGCTACTCACTCCGCAAGGCAATTAAACTGGCAAAACATCAGTATAGAGACAAAGTGGAGTGGCAATTCAACGGCTCAGACACAAGACGTATGTGGCAGGGTCTACAGACAATCACGGACTACAAAAAGAAAACCAGCCACGTCGCCGACACCGACGTCTCGCTTCCAGACAAGCTAAACACCTTCTTCGCCCGCTTTGAGGATAACACAGTGCCACTGACGAGGCCCACTACCAAGGACTGTGGCCTCTCCTTCTCCATGGCCGACGTGATTAAGACATTTAAGGATGTTAACCCCCGCAAGGCTGCTGGCCCAGATGGCATCCCTAGCCGCGTCCTCAGAGCATGCGCAGGCCATGCTCTGAGGACTCTGGTGTGTTTATGGACATATTCAATATCTCCCTTTCCCAGTCTGCTGTTCCCACATGCTTCAAGATGGCCACCATTGTTCCTGTACCCAAGAAAGCAAAGGTAACTGAACTAAATGACTATCGCCCTGTAGCACTCACCTCTGTCATCATGAAGTGCTTTGAGAGACTAGTCAAGGATCATATCACCTCTACCTTACCTGTCACCCTAGACCCACTTCAATTTGCTTACCGCCCCAATAGATCCACAGACGACGCAATCGCCATCACACTGCACACTGCCCTATCCCATCTGGACAAGAGGAATACCCATGTAAGAATGCTGTTCATTGACTATAGCTCAGCATTCAACACCATAGTACCCCCCAAGCTCATCATTAAGCTCGAGGCCCTGGGTCTGAACCCCGCCCTGTGCAACTGGGTCCTGGACTTCCTGACGGGCCGCCCCCAGGTGGTGAAGGTAAGAAACAACATCTCCACTTCACTGATCCTCAACACTGGGGCCCCACAAGGGTGCGTGCTCAGCCCCCTCCTGTACTCCCTGTTCACCCATGACTGCGTGGCCAAGCACGCCTCCAACTCAATCATCAAGTTTGCAGACGACACAACAGTAGTAGGCTTGATTACCAACAATGACGAGACCGCCTACAGGGAGGAGGTGAGGGCTCTGGGAGTGTGGTGCCAGGAAAATAACCTCTCACTCAACATCAACAAAACAAAGGAGATGGTCGTGGACTTCACCCCCCTATCCACATCGACGGGACCGCAGTGGAGAAGGTGGAAAGCTTCAAGTTCCTTGGCGTACACATCACCGACAAACTGAAATGGTCCACCCACGCAGACAGTGTGGTGAAGAAGGCGCAACAGAGCCTCTTCAACCTCAGGAGGCTGAAGAAATTCGGCTTAGCACCTAAAACCCTCACAAACTTACAGATGCACAATTGAGAGCATCCTGTCGGGCTGTATCACTGCCTGGTACGGCAACTGCACCGCCCACAACCGCAGGGGTCTCCAGAGGGTGGTGCGGTCTGCCAAACGCATTACCGGGGGCAAACTACCCGCCCTCCAAGACACATACAACACCCGATGTCACAGGAAGGCCTAAAAGATCATCAAGGACATCAACCACCCGAGCCACTGCCTGTTCACCCCGCTATCATCCAGAAGGCGAGGTCAGTACAGGTGCATCAAAGCTGGGACTGAGAGAATGAAAAACAGCTTCTATCTCAAGGCCATCAGACTGTTAAATAGCCATCACCAGCACATTAGAGGCTGCTGCTGCCTATTGAAATCACTGGCCACTTTAAGAAATGGAACATTAGTCACTTTAATAATGTTTACATATCTTGCACTACTCATCTCATATGTATATACTGCATTCTATTCTATAATATTCTACTGTATCTTAGTCCATGCCGCTCTGTCATTGCTTGTCCATATATGTATATATTCTTAAATCCCATTCCTTACTAGTTTTGTGTGTATTGGGTATATGTTGTGAAATTGTTAGATATTACTGCACTGTCGGAGCTAGAAGTACAAGCATTTCGCTACACCCGCTATAACATCTGCTAAACACATGTATGTGACAAATACAGTTTGATTTGATTTGATTTGAATTCAGTTGGCAGCAATATACAGTAGATTTTTGTTGTTGTTGCATTTTCCCTTTCACTAAGCAGTGTTCCTAAAGTGCAAATGGAAAGCCAACCAGAGTTAGTTAGAGCAGAACAGGAGTTCCAGCCACACCTGACTGGAAAATAGCCAGTGAGTGAGTGAGAGAGCAGAGCAGGCGTATAGACAGATGGGTGAGAGGGAAACCTGCTGCTATCCAGGTGGGTCTCTCTCTTTGGCCTCTGCTCTTAGACAAACACACACATACAGAAGACAGAACAGTCAGTTATGTAGGTTCAGGTATATCCCTCATTCCCAAACGAATGGAAAAGATAAGCACAGAATGAAACCATGGAATTATATCACACTTATCTTTCCATTTAGCATTGAGGCATGTGTACAAAACATTAGGAACACCTGCTCTTTCCATGACATAGACAGACCAGGTGAATCCAGGTGAAAGCTATGATCCCTTATTAATGTAACTTGTTAAATCCACTTCAATCAGTGTAGATGAAGGGGAGGAGACAGGATAAATAAGGATTTTTAAGCCTTGAGACAATTTAGACATGTATTGTGTATTTTTTTAAATTTTCTATTTCACCTTTATTTAACCAGGTAAGCCAGTTGAGAACAAGTTCTCGTTTACAACTGACAAACAGAAAATATATATACAGTGTGTGCGAATGTAGTAAGTTATGGAGGTAAGGCAATAAATAGGCCATAGTGCAAAATAGTTACAATTTCGTATTAACACTGGAATGATAGATGTGCAAAAGATGATGTGCAAATAGAGATACTGGGGTCAAATTAGCAAAATAAATAACAATATGGGGATGAGGTAGTTGGGTGGGCTAATTTCAGAATGGCTGTGTACAGGTGCAGTGATCGGTAAGCTGCTCTGACAACTGACGCTTAAAGTTAGTGAGGGAGATAAGAGTCTCCAGCTTCAGAGATTTTTGCAGTTCGTTCCAGTCATTCGCAGCAGAGAACTGTAAGGATAGACGGCCAAAGGAGGTGTTGGCTTTGGGGATGACCAGTGAGATATACCTGCTGGAGCGCAGACTATGGGTGGGTGTTGCTATGGTGACCAGTGAGCTAAGGTAAGACGGGGATTTGCCTAGAAGTGATTTATAGATGACCTGGAGCCAGTGGGTTTGGCAACGAATATGTAGTGAGGGCCAGCCAACAAGAGCGTACAGGTCACAATGGTGGGTAGTATATGGGGCTTTGGTGACAAAACGGATGGCACTGTGATAGACTACATCCAATTTGCTGAGTAGAGTGTTGGAGGCTATTTTGTAAATGACATCGCCGAAGTCAAGGATCGGTAGGATAGTCAGCTTTACGAGGGCATGTTTGGCAGCATGAGTGAAGGAGGCTTTGTTGCGAAATAGGAAGCCGATTCTAGATCTAACTTTTGATTGGAGATGCTTAATGTGAGTCTGGAAGGAGAGTTTACAGTCTAACCAGACACCTAGGTATTTGTAGTTGTCCACATACTCTAGGTCAGACCCGCCGAGAGTAGTGATTCTAGTCGGGTGGGCGGGTGCAAGCAGCGTTTGGTTGAAGAGCATGCATTTAGTTTGACTAGTGTTTAAGAGCAGTTGGAGGCTACGGAAGGAGTATTGTATGGCGTTAAAGCTCGTTTGGAGGTTTGTTAACACAGTGTCCAATGAAGGGCCAGATGTATACGTAATGGTGTCGTCCGCATAGAGGTGGATCCGAGCTTCACCAGCAGCAACATCATTGATATACACAGAGAATAGAGTCGGCCCGAGAATTGAACCCTGTGGCACCCCCATAGAGACGGTCAGAGGTCCAGACAACAGGCCCTCCGATTTGACACATTGAACTCTATCTGAGAAGTAGTTGGTGAACCAGGTGAGGCAGTCATTAGAGAAACCAAGGCTATTTAGTCTGCCAATAAGAATGCGGTGGTTGACAGAGTCGAAAGCCTTGGGCAGGTCGATGAAGACGGCTGCGCAGTACTGTCTTTTATGGATCGCGGTTATAATATCGTTTAGGACCTTGAGCGTGGCTGAGGTGCACCCATGACTGGCTCGGAAACCGGATTGCACAGCGGAGAAGGTACGGTGGGATTCGAAATGGTCGGTGATCTGTTTGTTAACTTGGCTTTCAAATACTTTAGGCAGGGCAGGATGGATATAGATCTGTAACAGTTTGGATCTAGAGTGTCACCCCCTTTGAAGAGGGGGATGACCGCAGCAGCTTTCCAATCTCTGGGGATCTCAGATGTTACGAAAGAGAGGTTGAACAGGCTAGAAATAGGGGTTACGACAATTTCTGCAGCTAATTTTAGAAATAAAGGGTCCAGATTGTCTAGCCCAGCTGATTTGTAGGGGTCCAGATTTTTCAGCTCTTTCAGAACATCAGCTGTCTGGATTTGTGTGAAGGAGAAGCGGGGGGGCATGGGCAAGTTGCAGCGGAGGGTGCAGAGCTGGTGGCCGGGGTAGTGGTAGCCAGGTGGAAAGCATGGCCAGCCGTAGCAAAATGCTTGTTGAAATTCTCGATTATTGTAGATTTATCGGTGGTGACAGTGTTTCCTAGCCTCAGTGCAGTGGGTAGTTGGGAGGAGGTGCTCTTATTTTCCATGGACTTTACAGTGTCCCAAAACCTTTTGGAGTTAGTGCTACAGGATGCAAATTTCTGTTTGAAAAAGCTAGCCTTTGCTTTCCTAACTGATTGTGTATATTGGTTCCTGACTTCCCTGAAAAGTGAGTATGTGTGCCATTCAGAGGGTGAATGGGCAAGTCAAAAGATTTAAATGCCTTTGAACGGGGTATGGTATTAGGTGCCAGGTGCATCGGTTTGAATGTGTCAAGAACTGCAACGCTGCAGGGTTTTTAAAGCTCAACAGTTTCCGTGTGTATCAAGAATGGTCCACCACCAAGACATCTGTCACGACTTCCGCCGAGGCTGCCTCCCCTCCTTGTTCGGGCAGGTTTCGGCGTTCGTCGTCACCGGCTTACTAGCTACTGTCGATCCCATTCTCATCACTCCACTTGTCATGTCTTGTCTTGTCAATCACACACACCTGGTGCTCATTCCCCTAATTCGTATGTGAATAAGTGTTCCCTCTGTTCCCTTTGTCTTTGTGAGTGATTGTTTATTGTGAGAGTGTGTAGCTCGGTTGAGCTATTCTTCTATTTGTACTTGCCAAGGTGGATTATTTTCCCTTGTATTAGTTTCTTTTTACTCCTGAGTGGCGCAGTGGTCTAAGGCACTGCATCGCAGTGCTAACTGTGCCACTAGAGATCCTGGTTCGAATCCAGGCTCTGTCGCAGCCGGCCGCGACCGGGAGACTCATGGGCGGCGCACAATTGGCCCAGCGTCGTCCAGGGTAGGGGAGGGAATGGCCGGCAGGGATGTAGCTCAGTTGATAGAGCATGGCGTTTGCAATGCCAGGGTTGTGGGTTCGATTCCCACGGGGGGCCAGTATAAAAAATATGTATTCACTAACTGTAAGTCGCTCTGGATAAGAGCGTCTGCTAAATTACTAAAATGTAAATGTAAAATGTTTTCACGCTGGGAGAGTTTGATTTATGTAAAAGGTATAAACTCTGGACTTTGGTGTTTTACCTCCTGCGCCTGACTCCTTCATTCACACCTCGTCACAACATCCTACGAACTTGACACAACTGTGGGAAGCATTGAAGTCAACATGGGCCAGCATACCTGTGGAACGGTTTCGACACCTTGTAGAGTCCATGCCCCGACGAATTGAGGCTGTTCTGAGGGCAAAAGGGACTGCAACTCAATATTTGGAAGGTGTTCCTAATGTTTTGTACACTCAGTGTATATGGAACTACAAGCAAATGGCCTGTGACATGGATTTATGATGACACATTTTTGTGTTAAAAAAATTACAATTAATAATAATAATTAACACAGGGAGTGTGGAGTCTGGACCCGTATAGACACCGGAAAAGTTTTAAATTAACACACTGCTTAGTGTAAAGCATTATTCAAATATTTCCCAAGGTGCCTTGCCTTTCTAGTAAATTGTAGAATTACCACCCATGACTGTATTTAAGATACTCTTCAAAATGCCTTTGGTGAACGAACCCTCTCACTTGACTTGTATTTATTATTATTTTTGTTATTATAGAAGTAAAGTAATAATTCTTACTAGCGCTGACTTTGCTGGTAGCTACTTTATTGACTAAATATGTACTTACTATGACTGTGAAATGTGGTTGTCCCACCTAGCTATCTTAAGATGAAAGCATTAACTGTAAGTTGCTCTGGATAAGAGCGTCTGCTAAATGTCAAAACATTTAAATGTCATACATTTTTGCATTTCACCAAGTGAAATCCTAATTATTTGTATTTATTTGTATGTATTATGGATCCCCATTAGCTGCTGCCAATGCAGCAGCTACTCTTCCTGGGGTCCAGCAAAATGAAGGCAGTTATACAATTTTAAAAACATTACAATACATTCACAGATTTCACAACACACTGTGTGCCCTCAGGCCCCTACTCCACCACTACCACATATCTACACTACAAAATCCATGTGTACGTGTGAGTATAGTGTTTATGTTATCGTGTGTGTGTGTATGCATGTGTCTGTGCCTATGTTTGTGTTGCTTCAAAGTCCCCGCTGTTCCATAAGGTGTATTTTTATCGTTTTCTTAATCAAATTTTACTGCCTGCATCAGTTACTTGATGTGGAATAGAGTTCCATGTAGTCATGGCTCTATGTAGTACTGTTCTGGACTTGGGGACTGTGAAGATGTGGCATGTCTTGTGGGGTATGCATGGGTGTCCGAACAGTTCAAACAGACAGCTCGGTGCATTCAACATGTCAATACCTCTCACAAATACAAGTAGTGATGAAGTCAATCTCGCCTCCACTTTGAGCCAGGAGAGATTGACATGGATATTATTATTGTTAGCTCTCCGTGTACATCAAAGGGCCCTTTTTTGTGGCACCTGACCACACAACTGAACAGTAGTCCAGCTGCGTCAAAATTAGGGCCTGTAGGATCTGCCTTGTTGATAGTGCTGTTAAGAATGTAGAGCAGCACTTTACCATGGACAGACTTCTCCCCATCTTAGCTACTGTTGTATAAATATGTTGTGACCATGACAGTTTACAATCCAGGGTTACTTCAAGCAGTTTAGTCACCTCAACTTCCTCAGTTTCCAAATTATTTCTTAAAATATATTTTGAGGTTTAGGGTTTTAGTGAATGATTTGTCCCAAATGTCCTAAATAACCACCGACCCGTAGTACTCACATCTGTAGCCATGAAGTGCTTTGAACGGCTGGTCATGGCTCATATCAACACCATTATCCCAGAAACCCTAGACCCACTCCAATTTGCATACCGCCCCAACAGAACCACAGATGATGCAATCTATTGCACTCCACACTGCCCTTTCCCACCTGGACAAGAGGAACACCTACGTTAGAATGCTATTCATTGACTACAGCTCAGCATTCAACACCATAGCGCCCTCAAAGCTCATCACTAAGCTAAGGACCCTGAGCTAAACACCTCCCTCTGCAACTGGATCCTGGACTTCCTGACGGGCCACCCCCAGGCGGTAAGGTTAGGTAACAACACATCTGCCACACTGATCCTCAACACGGGGGCCCCTCAGGGGTGCGTGCTCAGTCCCCTCCTGTACTCCCTGTTCAGCCATGACTGTATGGCCAGGCACGACTCCAACACCATCATTAAGTTTGCTGACGACACAACAGTGGTAGGCCTGATCAACGACAACGATGAGACAGCCTATAGGGAGGAGATCAGAGACCTGGCCGTGTGGTGCCAAGATAACAACCTCTCCCTCAATGTGATCAAGACAAAGGAGATGATTGTGGACTACAGGAAAAAAAAGAGGACTGAGCACGCCCCCATGCTCATCGACCGGGCTGTAGTGGAACAGGTTGAGAGCTTCAAGTTCCTTGGTGTCCACATCACCAACAAACTATCATGGTCCATACACACCAAGACAGTCGTGAAGAGGGCACGACAAAGCCTATTCCCCCTCAGGAGACTGAAAAGATTTGGCATGGGTCCTCAGATCCTCAAAAAGTTCAAGAGCATCTTGACTGGTTGCATCACCGCCTGGTATGGCAACTGCTCGGCCTCCAACCGCAAGGCACTACAGAGGGTAGTGCGTACGGCCCAGTACATCACTAGGTCCAAGCTTCCTGCCATCCAGGACCTCTATACCAGGTGGTGTCAGAGGAAGGCCCTAAAATTTGTCAAAGACTCCAGCCACCCTAGTCATAGACTGTTCTCTCTGCTACCGCACAGCAAGCGGTACCGGAGCACCAAGTCTAGGTCCAAAAGGCTTCTTAACAGCTTCTACCCCCAAGCCATAAGACTCCTGAATAGCTAATCATGGATACCCAGACTATTTGCATTATTTTACTGCTGTTCTTTAATTATTTATCTATTTTTTTTTTTATTTTTTTTTTGGGGGGGGTAGATCAGCTTAATATTGCAGATAGATTGTAACTTCCATCAATGTAATTGTCTGCATCACTTCCAATCCCCCATGTTTATATATATATATATATATATACATACATACACATACACATACATATTTTTCATGTTCTTTAATTATTTTTTACATATCTATTTTATATTTTTTTCTTAAAACTGCATTGTTGGTAAGTAAGCATTTCACTGTAAGGTCTACACCTGTTGTATTCGGCGCATGTGGCAAATAAAATCTGATTTGATTTGATTTGAAATACAATGCTTTTAGTTTTAGAAATGTTTAGGACTAACTTATTCCTTGCCACCCACTCTGAAACTAACCGCAGCTCTTCGTTAAGTGTTGCAGTCATTTCAGTCGCTGTAGTAGCTGACGTGTATAGTGTTGAGCCATCCGCATACATAGACACACTGGCTTTACTCAAAGCCAGTGGCATGTCGTTAATAAAGATTGAAAGTAAGGGGCCTAGACAGCTGTCCTGGGGAATTCCTGATTCTACCTGGATTATGTTGGAGAGGTTTCCATTAAAGAACACCCTCTGTGTTCTGTTATACAGGTAACTCTTTATCCACAATATAGCAGGGGGTGTAAAGCCATAACGCATACGTTTTTCCAGCAGCAGACTATGATTGATAATGTTAAAAGCCGCACTGAAGTCTAACAAAACAGCCCCCACAATCTTTTTATTATCAATTTCTATCAGCCAATCGTCAGTAATTTTTGTAAGTGCTGTGCTTGTTGAATGTCCTTCCCTATAAGCGTGCTGGAAGTCTGTTGTCAATTTGTTTACTGTAAAATAGCATTGTATCTGGTCAAACACGATTTTTTCCAAAAGTTTACTAAGGGTTGGTAACAGGCTGATTGGTCAGCCTGTAAAGGGGGCTTTACTATTCTTAGGTAGCGGAATTACTTTTGCTTCCCTCCAGGCCTGGGGGCAAACACTTTCTAGTAGGCTTTAATTGAAAATATGTGAAATATGAGTGGCAATATCGTCCACTATTATCCCCAGCAATTTTCCATCCAAGTTGTCAGACCCGGGTGGCTTGTCATTGTTGATAGACAACAATAATTTTTTCACCTCTTCCACACTCACTTTAAGGAATTCAAAATTACAATGCTTGTCTTTCATAATTTGGTCAGATATACTTGGATGAAAAAATCATTAAAGTAGTTGGCAATATCAGTTGGTTTTGTGATGAGTGAGCCATCTGATTCAATGAATGGAGCTGAGTTTGACTTTTTCCCAAAATTTCATTTAAGGAGCTCCAAAGCTTTTTACTATAATTCTTTGTCATTTATCTTTGTTTCATAGTGTAGTTTCTTCTTATTTTTATTCAGTTTAGTCTTATGATTTCTCAATTTGCAATATGTTTGCCAATCGGTTGTGCAGCCAGACTTATTTGCCATTCCTTTCGCCTCATCGCTCTCAACCATACAATTTTTCAATTCCCCATCAATCCACAGGGATTTAACAGTTTTTACAGTCATTTGAGTGTGCAAAGCTGTCATCAAGGCAAAGGGTGGCTATTTGAAGAATCTCAAATATAACATATATTTAGATTTGTTTAACACTTTTTTGGTTACTACATGATTCCATATGTGTTATTTCATAGTTTTGATGTCTTCACTATTATTCTACAATGTAAAAAATAGTTTAAAGAAAAAAGAAAAAACTTGAATGAGTAGGTGTGTCCAAACTTTTGACTGGTAGTGTACATTAGAAGTGGCCATCCAAGAAGGCTCAAGGTCATTGGCCACATATAAAATTATGTCAAATCACGTTATATCTACAGTAGCTTTCATTGGACTGATCATGTCAACATCAGACTTTCAAAATCTTAGCTAGCAGTCATCATCATGAATGAAGTCGACAATCCACTGGCAAATCCTTTTTAATCTTTGTCATATGAAGAGAAATAATGAGGAGAAATTATAGATAAAACGTATCGGTGCTCATCGGCCATTGGACATAACCATTACACAGCAACTTGGAAATCACAAATTCAACAATTACTGGTTTTGAAAGTATTAGTGGCTAACTGCAAGCATTGCAAAGCAATCACTAGCCTGCTATTCAGTGGAGTGGCTCTGTGGTCCCAAGTCTGTGTTTAAGGGTCTCTTTTCCAAGCTTAAAATGATAAACATTCAACATTGGCCATGCTGTCATTCCAGCATGATTTCTGCCACGCTCAAAACAACTGTTAACTCGGAACTGGGAAATCTGACTTCAGTGAGTTCAAGACAACTGGGAACGAGCTCCGACTGGGAAAATACTTTTTGAACGGTCATCCAACTCGGAATTGTAAGTTGGGAACTCGGGCCTCTTTCTAGAGCGATGACCTGAAGAGCACTGACGTAATCATGATTCGACTTTGTTTTTTTCCGAGTTCCCAGTTGTCTTGAAAGCACCAAAAATCCAGAGAATGCCAGACTTTGATGACAAAGTTTGATGACAAAATTTGCCCACGAAGGACCACCGCGCCACCTTCCTGTTCAAGTGAGCCCAGCACAACAAGGTGAGAGGCGGCCGTCAGAGTTCTCTGCACAGACTTCGAGGTTCTAATGTAAGTGAGGTTTATGTATTATTTTGTCATAATTTAAGGTCTTGAATGTTGTCTAAATCTGTTGCAGTGTTTCCTGACCCTTTGCTTGGGGACTAATAGCTGTTTCACATGTTGTAGCCATACACTATCATTGATCCATTTAGTCAACTACTCATCCAGCCATTGATTACTATAGTTAAATCAGGTGAAATGGTTAGTGGTCCCCTATTTTTTTTTTCCATAGGTTCAATCCAGCTGAACTCGCCTTCCTCACAGAGTATGCTGCCACCATGAGTACTGTAAGCCTCTGGTGGATGCGCTACAACTGGGACTGAAGAAGCGCTTCAGCCACATGTTTTCATGACCCTGAGCTGATCGCAGCTGCAATCCTTCTCCCCAAATTGAAAACAACGTGGACAAAGGATGAAGCCACCATCAGAATGGGTAAGACAACATGGTTAATTAACAGTATTTTATTATTCATAAACAACTGTGTATAGTGTACATTTTGACACTTTATAGATTTGAGAAACACCCATTTAAACTACAATCCTGACTTTGTGGTTCAGTCCAATGGGTAGCCTACTTAGCCCTGTTGCTTGGTTTATGTAGATGGGGGATGGGGATGGATTCATGTAGGCTCATAACAGCATGATTTCTATTGTTATCTTCCTTGTATTTCAGGAATGGACTACATCAAGGACCACCTGGAAGAACCCTTGCTGCAGCTAGTTGATGGCACCAGTTCATCAGATGAGGAGGACTTCTTATCTGCCATGAAGACATCTCAAGCACAAGAAAGCTCCAAACAGCTGGACGGATACCTGGCCTGTTCAGCTTATCATATGGAGTTGCTGAAGTCCTTCCCGGCAGTCTGTAAGCTGTCTCTGAGGCTAAACACACCCTTACCTGCATCAGCTGCATGTGAAAGGCTGACAGCATTGCAGGACTTGTTTTCAGCCCCAGGAGAGCAAGGCTGGATTCCAGAAACTTTGAAAACCAGCTTTTACTGAAGATGAACCGTATATTCTTCAAGTAATGACAGCTTAACGCTAGCAAGCCCAAGGACACGGATGCCTTATGCATTTTGTTAATTTATGTTTAAAATTCACAAGTTATAGGTGTCCTTGTTACAAAGGCATTACATTTTATATTTTAGTCATTTAGCAGACACTCTTATCCAGAGTGACTTACAGTTAGTGAGTGCATGACCTGACACACTGATTTCTGATACAGTTCTATCAGTGGTGATGTCCTCATATTCTAACTATAGTTATCCCAGGTCTGTCACACAGTCAAATCTGACAGGATTAATGTAGATTTGGAGGGAAATCGTTTCATTGCTTCCAGAAATACATTTCATGATACTTGGACATTTAATGATTCCTTTATCCCCTGCAAAGTGAAAACAGTTAATTAATGACAAGATAAATGGAGCTGTTGATAACTTGTTGCTAGATGCAGGCTTTAGTGGGATAATGGTGGTCTTCATGTTGGTTGTGTGTGAAGGGGAGTGGGGTCAGGGGACCTCCCAGAACTATAGATCAGCTCTGATCTAGATAAGGCCAGTATGGGTGATAAGGGGATCCAGGGGTGCCTGTTTGTAGGCCTCCATTGATCTACTGCCTTTTCATTCACCTACACAGACGGGGGAAGAACAGTGGTTGCCATAGAGATTGGCCTATGTATCCAAGGCGATGCTCGGCCGGCTGGTGAGAAGGAAACAGTAAGAGGGAGTTCAACTGGATTTCTCAATCAATGCCTCCTCATCTAACCCCTCTTAAACTCTTCAGGGGAATGGCCTATTCAAACAAAGACAGTCAATAACGATGGATAGAAAGCAGAATGAAAAATCAGAAAGAGAGATGGAGAACAGGAACAATCTGCCTGTGTTTGAATGTCTGATGGTTTCTGTATTGAGAGATCACATTCCAAACTCTGACCTGGAGGACATGAGAAGTATCAGTGCGGTGATCCTAGTTCCTATTCCCTGGGGGATCTGGTCCAGTACATAATGTGATGCGTGTTCAGGGAGATTCAGAAGGATCATGCAGGAGAGGAGAGCCCTGGTACTGTAAATATTATACTGGGTTCTTCTCTTTCTAGTTAGACTTGGATTCTGTAAGGAGTAAGGAGGATGTGTGTGTCTGTGTGAAGGGCTGCCTCTACCTGGGAGGGGCTTCAGCGTGCGTGCGTGTGTGTGTGGGTGTAACACACTCTCCCTCTGGGCTTCTATAAATACATAGTCGTAGACAGGCACACACACGTGGAGATCTAGCTAATGTAGTCCCCCATCACATACACACACGTACACAGACGAAGGTAAGCACACACACACACAAACAGACACACAAATCAAAATAAATTAAACTGTATATTCCTTACATGCTTCTTAAAAAACAGATGAAGACTAACATTGAATGGGCCCTTCCCAACAATGCAGAGAGAAAGAAAACAGAGAAATAATAGAAAATTAATAATACGTAAGAATAAAAGTAATAATAAATACACAATGAATAACAATAACTTAGCTATTTACACAGGGTACCAGTACTGAGTCGATGTGCAGGGATACGAGGTAATTGAGGTAGATATGTACATATAACTAGGAATAAAGTGACTACGCAACAGGATAGAAAATAAACAGCAGCAGCAGTGTATGTGATGAGTCAAAATAAGTTAGTGCAAAACGGGTCAATGCAGATAGACCGGGTAGCTATTTGGTTAACTATTTAACTAAGTATTTAGCAGTCTTATGGCTTGGGGGTAGAAGCTGTTCAGGATCCTGTTGGTTCCAGACTTGGTGCATCGATACCGTTTGCCGTGCGGTAGCGGAGAGAACAGTCTATGACTTGGGTGGCTGGAGTCTTTGACAATTTTTAGGGCCTTCCTCTGACTCCACCTTGTATATAGGTCCTAGATGGCAGTGAGCTCGGCCCCAGGGAAGTACTGGGCCATACGCACTACCCTCTGTAGCGCCTTGCGGTCAGATGCCAAGCAGTTGCCATACCAAGCGGTGATGCAGCCAGTCAAGATGCTCTCAGTGGTGCAGCTGTATAACTTTTTGAGGATCTGAGGGCCCATGCCAAATATTTTCAGCCTCCTGAGGGGGAAGAGGCATTGTCGTGCCCTCTTCACGACTGTGTTGGTGTGTGTGGACCATGATCGATCCTTAGTGATGTGGCGACCAAAGAACTCTCGACCCGCTACTCTACAGCCCCGTCAATGTGAATGGGGGCCTGCTCGGCCCTCCGTTTCCCGTAGTCCACGATCAGCTCCTTTGTCTTGCTGATGTTGAGGATGTCTCTGACCTCCTCCATATAGGCTGTCAAATTGTCGTCGGTGATCCGGCCTACCACCGTCGTGTCGTCAGCAAACTTAATGATGGTGTTGGAGTCATGCACGGCCACACAGTCGTGGGTGAACAGGGAGTACACAAAGGGACTAAGCACTCACCCCTGAGGGGCCCCCGTGTTGAGGGTCAGCGTGGCGGATGTGTTGTTGCCTACCCTCACCACCTGGGTGCGGCCCATCAGGAGGTCAAGGATCCAGTTGCAGAAGGAGGTGTTCAGTCCCATGATCCTTAGCTTAGTGATGAGCTTCGAGGTCACTATGGTGTTGAACGCTGAGCTGTAGTCTACGAACATCATTCAAATCAAATCAAATCAAATTTTATTGGTCACATGCGCCGAATACAACAGTGTAAAAATAAAACAACAACAAAAAAAGTGTTGAGAAAAAAAAGAGCAGAAGTAAAATAAAGTGACAGTAGGGAGGCTATATATACAGGGGGGTACCGTTGCAGAGTCAATGTGCGGGGGCACCGGCTAGTTGAGGTAGTTGAGGTAATATGTACATGTGGGTAGAGTTAAAGTGACTATGCATAAATAATTAAATAATTCTATTTATCACTTAGGTGTTCCTCTTATCCGGGTGGGAGAGGGCAGCGTGGAGTGCAATAGAGATTGCGTCATCTGTGGATCTGTTGAGGCGGTATGGGAATTGGAGTGGGTCCAGGGTGTCTGGGATGATGGTGTTGATGTGAGCCATGACCATCTTTTCAAAGCATTTCATCGCTACAGTGAGTGCTACGAGGCGATGGTCATTTAGACAGGTTACCTTGGCATTCTTGGGCTTAGGGACTATGGTGGTCTGCTTGAAACATGTATGTATTACAGACTGGGTCAGGGAGAGGTTTTAAATGTCAGTGAAGACACTTGCCAGCTGGTCAGAGCATGCTCTGAGTATGCGTCCTGGTAATCTGTTTTGCCCTGTGGCCTTGTGAATGTTAACCTGTTTAAAGGTCTAACTCACATCGGCTACAGAGAGCGTGATCACACAGTCGGCCTCAAAACGAGCACAGAAGGCATTTATCTCATCTGGTAGGCTTGTGTCACTGGGCAGCTCGGGGCTGGGTTTCCCTTTGCAATCCATGATAGTTTGCAATCCCTGCCACATCTGACGAGCGTCAGAACCGGCGTAGTAGGATTCAACCTTAGTACTGTATTGACACTTTGCCTGTTTGAGGGGTCGTCGGAGGTAGTAGCGGGATTTCTTATAAGCGTCCGGATTAGTGTCCCTCTCCTTGAAAGTAGCAGCTCTAGCCTTTAGCTCAGTGCGGATGTTGCCTGTAATCCGTGACTTATGGTTGGGATATGTACTGTACGTACGGTAACTGTGGGGACGACATCGTCGATGTACTTATTAATGAAGCCGGTGACTGATGTGGTAAACTCCTCAATGCCATCGGATGAATCCCGGAACATATTCCAGTCTGTGCTAGAGAAACAGTCCTGTAGCTTAGTATCCGCTTCATCGGACCACTTCTCTATTGGACGCGTCTCTAGTACTTCCTGTTTGAGTTTTTGCTTATAAGCAAGAATAAGGAAGGTGGAACGTGAGGGAGAGCTTTGTATGCCTTTCTGTGTGTGGAGTAAAGTTGATCTAGAGTTTTTAGCCTCTACTTGCACATGTGACATGCTGGTAGAAATGAGGTAAAACAGATTTAAGTTTCCCTGCATTACATTCACCGGCCGCTAGGAGCGCCGCCTCTGGATGAGCATTTTCTTGTCTGCTTATGGCCCTATACAGCTCGTTGAGTGCGGTCTTAGTGCCAGCATCGGTTTGTGGTGGTAAATAGACAACTACAAAAGATATAGATGAAAATTATCTTGGTAAATAGTATGGTCTACAGCTTATCGTGAGGTATTCTAACTCAGGCAAACAGAACCTCAAGACTTCCTTAATATTAGAGATTGCGCACCAGCTGTTGTTAACAAAGAGACACACCTTGAGCTTACCTGAAGCTGTCGTTCTGTCCTGCCGATGCATAGAAAACCCAACTAGATGGACAGTATATTATCCATGTCCTTGTTCAGCCACAACTCAGAGAAACATAGGATATTACAGTTCTTCAGGTCTCGTCTCAAATGGAGCTCTTCCAGTTTGTTCTCCAGTGATTGTACATTTGCCAATAGAACGGTGTGCAGAGGCGGTTTATCTACTCGCCGACGTAGTATCGCCAGGGTGCCTGCATGTCGGCCTCTCTTGTGCCGTCTCTTTCTCTTCAGAGTCTCTGGGATTAGGGACTGGTCTGGGGTGAGCAGTATGTCCTACGCCGCCGACTCATTGAAGTAGAAATCTTCATCCAAATCGAGGTTAGTGATCGCTGTTCCGATGTCCAGAAGCTCTTTTCGGTCATAGGAAATGATGGTGGAAACATTATGTACAAAAAAAGTTCAGATCAGTGCAAAAAATATATAAAATAGCAGCATTGGTCAGGAGCCTGTAAAACATCAGCTATCCGTTCCAGCGCCATTCAAATAGACACATCCAGGTTATGACTTAACTGATTCATTGTGACAGGGGTGGAAGCATTGGATCACGCTGTATCAAACTGTTCGGCAATCACCTGATTTACCAAAGGTAGCAAACACAGAAAATTCTCCAGTGTTAAATCAACACAGAGAATGTTAAATTTAACAATGTTCCAGTGTCTATACGGCTCCACACTTTTCAGTGTTAAATTAACACACTGCTTAGTGTAAAGCCTTATGTGCATATTTCCCAGAGTGCTTTGCTTTTCAAGTGAATTGTAAAGTTATCACCCATGACTGTATTTGTTAGTGACAGAGACATTGTTGTTGCATTCATCCATTTTTAGTAATGTGGCCTTCACCAATTGAGATCCTAAGCGAATATGATATCAATGAACTGCGTTAACACAATACATATTTCATAAGGACTTATTTTGAGGTCCTAGTTTTACTCTAATACAGTTGGTTGAAGCTCATGGTTTACAGTCACATTATGCTGGCTTTCAAAGTGATGTGTTATTCTTATTGGAATCGAGCCAGATTGGGGATATCCAACATGACACTGCACTGGCTGGCACACTTTGGCCTAAATTCTAAATGAAACACTCACAATTAGGGAAAAACTCCACAGCAGGCATTAGGGTAAAACTAGGCCCTCAAAATAAGGCCTTATGAAATACGTATTTTATTGTTTTAAAGAATGTAATTGTATTGATAACATATTCGCTTAGGATCTCACAATGCATGGATCAGAGGATGAAGGATGGAGGGTGTGTGTGTGTGTGTATGTGTGTGTGTGTGTGTGTGTGTGTGTGTGTGTGTGTGTGTGTGTGTGTGTGTGTGTGTGTGTGTGTGTGTGTGTGTGTGTGTGTGTGTGTGTGTGTGTGTGTGTGTGTGTGTGTGTGTGTGTGTGTGTGTGTGTGTGTGTGTGTGTGTGTGTGTGTGTGTGTGTGTGTGTGTGTGTGTGTGTGTGTGTGTGTGTGTGTGTGTGTGTGAGAGAGAGGGGGGAGAGAGAAAATGAGATAGAGACTTTTCTAGGTCAGCACAGGGAAGCGTTGTATCTGGTTCCATTTCTATTTAAAACTGAGCATATAAGGACACAATTTTCCTTTGTTTTAAATTGGTTCTGTGACAGGATGAGTTTGCAATGCAAAAGCCCTCACATTGGTATATTTTCATTCAGAGTTCAGAGACATTCAGAGACATTCACAAGAAGCAATGTTCATTTAACAGATATAGTATGTGTGTTAGAGAGTTGTGTTTGGTCTGTCAGTTTTCTTCACTGTGCAGATAGAGAAATACCTGGAGAAATACACTACGAAAGTGCCAGGGCCATATGTGAACATGATTTGTGAGGAGTGAGGAGCATAGGTTGTGTCCCAGGGGTCATTCTATGCTAATATCTGTGTTACTTCTGACATCAGTGACATGTTGTTTAACAAGGATCCTCTGCCTCTTTTACAGTACCGGCTACATGTGAGCTAAAGCTAATGTATGGTGCTAACCTGAAATAGTGTCATATCACTGGTGTAGTGTAAATGGGCTGTGTGAGACTCATTCATCCCAACTCAATTAAAGCTGTTGGAGTCTATTCCATTCTAATTATGTTACTAGGGCAATCTCCAGGGAGGAGTATCCTGTAGTTACAATACAGTAGGCTACTACCAACCTGAAACCCTATGGCAACTCTGCACAGGGAAGGATTGACATCTGAGGGCATTTCTCATTAAAGGATGTTCTCTATCTGATTGAGTACTGCTCTTATAACATTTTTACATTTAGGTCATTTAGCAGACGCGCTTATCCAGAGCAACTTACAGTTAGTGAGTGCATACATTATTATTTTTTTCATACTGGCCCCACGTGGGAATCGAACCCACAACCCTGGCGTTGCAAAAGCCATGCTCTACCGACTGAGCTACATCCCTGCTGGCCATTCCCTCCCCTACCCTGGACCAATTGTGCGCCGCCCCATGGGTCTCCCGGTCGGCTATGACAGAGCCTGGATTCGAACCAGGATCTCTAGTGGCACAGCTAGCACTGCAATGCAGTGCCTTAGACCACTGCGCCACTCGGGAGACAACCAAGCAAAGTGGCTGCCCATTTGAAACAGTGGGAAAGGTTTTGTTACTGTAGTGTACTGTATGTGAGAGTCAGTGCCGTGTGTCGGTGTGACTCTATTACAGTGTAGTGTGGGTGGACTGACTGTGTGAGACTCAAATCACAATTCCATTACTCTGCAGGCAGGAGTCCCAGTGGTCCCCTTTCTTCCCTTCCCAGGCAGACGGCTGGGTAGCCTCCATCCCACTCAGGCTCTGCTCAACCCCCCCCATCCCCAGCCCCCCGCCACCCCTTAGTCACCATGGAACAGCCGGGACACAGGGATGTTTCCTTGACCGTGTCTAGGAGGAGAGCTAAGTGGACCATGCCAGCTCCCGTCACTGTGTTATGTACAGCCCGAAAAGGATCAGGAGCTGGGCGGAGATAGAATGCCTCTCCAGAGAAAGAAAGAAAGGATAGACAGTGAAGGGGAAACGGGGAAGGCGAATTAAAGACAAAGGGAGGGAGAAAGGAAAGATGAAAGACTAAACAAAGTGTAGGAAGTGAAAGAAAAAAGTGGAGAGAAAGAGAAGAAAATAGAGTGGGTGAGAAGAGAGAGCGGGGGCAAGCAGGTGAATGTTGGGGATGAAGGAAGGAGAGGGGGTGGTGGTTAAAGGAGAAGAGAGGGGGAGATGCATCGTTGCGGGCCTTCACTTCTCTATTTTCTCTCCCTCCTTCCCCTGGTTTCTCCTCTCTTATCCTCATGTGGTCTGTACACTCCTCCTTAATCTCTTTGTTCTCCCAACCATTTCTCGCTGTCTTTATCCTATCTCTTATACTCCTTTTTTATGTATTTTCTGTCTTTCCCCCATGTCTCCCCCTCCCATTCCTCTTTCTACCCCCCAGCCTCCCTCATTCCTTTCTACATCACTCTTTCCTCTGCTTTTCCCTCCCAGCCCATCCTCCACCTTGACAGTTGTGTAATGAAGATTACACAGCCACATTGCTGACTCAGAACATGCATTGAATATCGTTGCTCTGCAGCTCTCTCACATGGCATGTGTTTACAGATACTGATTTGGTGTTATTATTATTTGCCCTCATAAATTACCAGAAGTTATCATCTATGCAGTCTATTGTGAGAGGAGCTTGTGTGTTTTTGTGTGTCTTTTTGCGATGATCTTAACTTTCTTTGTACATAATGTTTCCACCATTGTTTCCTGTGATCGAAAAGAGCTTCTGGACATCAGAACAGTGATCACTAACCTCGATTTGGATGAAGATTTCTACTTCAACGAGTCGGCGGCGCAGGACATACTGCTGACCCGGACCAGACCCTAATCCCAGAGACTCAGAAAAGGAAGAGACAAAGAGAGACTGATGTGCGGGAACCCTGATGAAACTATGTTGGCGAGTAAATAAACCGTCTCTACCCTTCTTTCTATTGGCGAACATACAATCACTGGCGAACAAACTGGACAAGCTCTGTTCAAGACTATCCTATCAATGGGACCTGAATAACTGTAATATCCTATGATAATATACATCTAGCTGGTTTTTGTATGCATCAGCAGGATCGATCGGCAGCCTCGGGTAAGCTAAAGGGGGGAGGTGTCTCGAGGTTCTGCTCGCCTGAGTTAGAATACCTCATGATAAGCTGTAGACCATACTATTTACCAAAATAATTTTCATCTATATCTTTTGTAGTTGTCTATTTACCACCACAATCCGATGCTGGCACTAAGACCGCACTCAACGAGCTGTATAGGGCCATAAGCAAACAAGAAAATGCTCATCCAGGGAGGTGCTCCTTGTGGCCAGTGATTCTAATGCAGGGAACTAAAATCCGTCTTACCTAAATCCTACCAGCATGTCACCTGTGCAACTAGAGGCGACAAAACTCCGTATCACCTTTACTCCACACCCAGAGACGCATACAAAGCTCTCCCTCACCCTCCATTTGGCAAATCTGACCATAAATCTATCCTCTTGGTTCCTGCTTACAAGTAAAAACTCAAACAGGAAGTACCAATGACGTGCCCAATACAGAAGTGGTCCGATGAAGCGGATGCTAAGGTACAGGACTGTTTCGCTAGCACAGACTGGAATATGTTCCGGGATCCATCCGATGGCATTGAGGAGTTTACCACATCAGTCACCGGCTTCATTACTAAGTGCATCGACGACGTCGTCCCCACAGTGACCGTACGTACATATCCCAACCAAAAGCCATGGATTACAGGCAACATCAGCACTGAGGTAAAGGCTAGAGCTGCCGCCTTCAAGGAGAGGGACACTAGTGATGGGGAAACAAAGCTTCCTGAAGCATTGAGTATTTCCAGCCAATTGTGTCGAAAATAGGTTAATTACTCAAGGCTTTGATCAACACAGTGTACACTGGTGGCACCTGCTGGTCAAAAGATTTTAGAACAGCCAAATTATTATGGATGACATCGCACACGCCGTAGCACGTGTTCAGGGTAGCCTTTTGTCTTCTACTGAAACCAATAACAAACCAATCAGGTGGTTGTTCGACAAAACATAGCTTCAGGCGTCATTGATCACGTGCTTCTGATAAAGTGATACAAGCATCGGCACACTGTTTCACAGCAAACTGCTTAGCAATTTTGATGCATGCTTCGGAGCTCCGGTATCAAACGTAACATCACTACGGGACACTAATCTGGACACTTATATGAAGTCCCGGTACGACCTCCGACGAGCCATTAAACGGGCAAAACGCCAATACAGGACTAAGATCGAATCCTACTACGCCGGCTCTGATGCTCGTCGTATGTGGCAGGGCTTGCAAACTATCACGGATTACAAAAGCAAACCCAGCCGCGAGCTGCCCAGTGATGTGAGCCTACCAGACGAGCTAAATGCCTTCTATGCTCGCTCTTCTATGCTGGCTTCAAGGCAAGTAACACTGAACCATGCATGAGAGCACCAGCTGTTCCTGATGACTGTGTGATCACACTCTCCGTAGCTGATGTGAGTAAGACCTTTAAATAGGTTAACATTCACAAGCCTCATGTTTCTAGCACGCCACCGTAGTCCCTGTGCCCAAGAATGCCAAGGTAAACTGTCTAAATGACTATCGCCCGGTAGCACTCACGTCTGTAGCGATGAAATGATTTGAAAGGCTGGTCATGGCTCACAACAACACTATCATCCCAAACACCCTGGACCCACTCCAATTCGCATACCGCCTGTTATGATGAGTTTCTAGTATTGAGAAGTGAGGATTCAAGAATTTACTTAGATGTTCTGTGGAGATTTTATACCAAGTATTTATTTGATCACAAGCTTGTGGTTTCATCTAACAAACAGACATAGCCTTGCCCCATTGTCAGTTGAACTGCCCCATACACAAATCTCACATCTTTTATACTCTTGGTTATCCTTCCTTTCACATACATCTGGCAACCATCATAGGCACTCCCTTTCTCTGATGTTATTACCCTTTGCCCCAAGTCAGTATATCCTGTCCATCCATCATGCTATCATAAACATCACTAATCTCCTTTGACATAAGGAATGTAGACTCTGTGGCACCAAGCCAATTATCTCGTAACTCTACCTCGGTCCTCATGATCCTATGACCTGACATCATAACACCGCCCCAACAGATCCACAGATGACGCATTCTCTATTGCACTCCACACTGCCCTCTCCCACCTGGACAAGAGGAACACCTATGTGAGAATGCTGATCATTGACCACAGCTCAGCGTTCAACACCATAGTGCCCTCCAAACTCATCACTAAGCTCAAGACCCTGGGACTGAACACCTCCCTCTGCAACTGGATCATGGACTTCCTGACGGGCTGCCCCCAGGTGGTGAGGGTAGGCAACAACACAAACACAACACTGACCCTCAACACGGGGGCCCCTCCAGGGTGCGTTCTTAGTCCCCTCCTGTACTCCCTGTTCACCCACGACTGCGTTCCCGCGCATGACTCCAACACCAGTTTGCTGATGACACAACGGTGGTAGGCCTATAGGGAGGAGGTCAGAGACCTGGCAGTGTGGTGCAAGGACAACAACCTCTCCTGCAACGTCAACAAGACAAAGGAGCTACAGGACTACAGGAAATGGAGGGGCCAAGCACGCCCCCATTCACATCGACGGGGCTGTAGTGGAGTGGGTCTGGAGCTTCAAGTTCCTCGGTGTCCACATCATTAAGGATCTATCATGGTCCACACCACATGTGTCAAACTCATTCCACGGAGGGCCGAGTGTCTGCAGATTTTCACTCTTCCCTTGTACTTGATTGATGAATTAAGGTCACTAATAAGTAAGCAACTCCCTACACCTGTTTGTCTAGGGCTTTAATTGAAAGGAATCAACTAAAACCTGCAGACACTAGGCCCTCTATGGAATGAGTTTGACACCGCTGGTCCACACACACCAACACAGTCGTAAGGAGGGCACGACAATGCCTCTTCCCCCTCAGGAGGCTGAAAGGATTTGGCATGGGCCCTCAGATCCTCAAAAAGCTATACAGCTGCACCATTGAGAGTATCTTGACTGGCTGCATCACCGCTTGATATCGCTTGGCATCCGACCATAAGGCGCTACAGAGGGTAGTGCGTATGGCCCAGTACATCACTGGGGCCAAGCTCACTGCCATCCAGGACCTCTATACCAGGCGGTGTCAGAGGAAGGCCCTAAAAATTGTCAAAGACTCCAGCCACCCAAGTCATAGACTGTTCTCTCTACTACCACACAGCAAGCACCAAGTCTGGAACCAACAGGACCCTGAATAGCTTCTACCCCCAAGCCATAAGACTGCTAAATAGTTAGTTAAATACCCGGACTATCTGCATTGACCCTTTTTGCACTAAAATGTTTGACTCATCACATATACTGCTGCTACCGTTTATCTATCCTGTTGCCTAGTCACTTTATTCCTAGTTATATGTACCATATCTATCTCAATTTCCTTGTACCCCTGCACATCGCCTCGGTACTGGTACCCTGTGTATATAGCCAAGTTATCATTACTCGTGTATTTATTATTACCTATTATTATTATTATTGGCTGTTAATACTTTTCTATTATTTCTCAATTTTCTTTCTCTCTGCTTTGTTGGGAAGGGCCCATAAGTAAGCATTTCACTGTTAGTCTGCACCTGTTGTTTACGAAGCATGTGTCGAATTGTAGACCAGGAGAATGAGGCCTCGGAGCGGATGGGCCTCAGGTAAACTGAGCAGTGTGATTTCAATTGAACGGGTTAGTGATCTGTGGGAAACTTGACTCCCTCACCAACCATTACATAAGCACACTTGTGGTTCCTGAGGCAGCCAAGAGAGCAAGCAATCTGGCTAGATAGAGAGCTGAGGGACTGCTTAACTGTGACAGAATTGACCAATTACATTTCCCAGTATTTGATGATTTATCTGATGATTAAACCTTGTGTGTGATTAAGCAGTCACATACATACATAAAGATCCCAGAACACAGGTATATTTTGGTTATCACTACAGCAACAGCCTCCAGGAACAACACAATATTTTGTGAATGCCTGCTCACTGTTTTCTGCTACTTAATGTCTCTGCATATTGGCCCATACTATCTGTAGCTTTATCAGGACACCACATAGTCATCCAGAGACAGAGCCCATATTAACCACATGGAGACTGGAGAGGTACCTCTTAATAAAGGCCATGATTGTGTGAGGACACTCCACTATCACCTTGTCATCCCCAAAAGGACAAAAATACCTGCATTAAACATGCATGTCAATCTCCCTCTTCTTCTCTCTTTTACTCCTCCTCAAGACTGGATAGCCACTGCAAAGTGAAGGTTTACTTGAGACTGAGGACTTTAACTGAGGACTTTGCTTGATAATGTTATTATGTAATGCTGTGCACTCTGCCCACTGGCACAGAGTTTCCGGTAGGACAGGACAGGGGTCTGAGGAAATGAGGAGGCTGGTGATTAGATAGTGAGTGTTCATCACCCCTCAGCCCAGATCACACTCAGTATTAAAAGGGAAATCCCCCGGGTCTATTCAATGAAACCTTGGGTGTGTGGCCACAGAGTTACAAAATCTCCCAGGATTTGCTTTCTAATCTTAGTCTGATCCTGGGTTCTCTGAGTCTAATGGCAAAAAGTGATTAGATAAATGCATGCAATGGCTCCTTTTCCCCACTTAATAATCCCACCTCCTGAATCCAAGTGATTGACATTGGGGAGGGGACCAGTAACTTTATGATAAAACTTTAGCAATGTAGAAGCAACAGTCATTTTTCCTACCTTGGTCATCATACTTTGATCTGGTTTCATCTGAATAGCATCCAATTTTATGAAAAACATGATTTTGACTGTTCATGACTTTTAACAAAAGGACATGGCTAGCCATTCAACCATTGAAGGTTTGAGACTTGCTGCCACTCTGATCTGTCCCCTATATATTTTAAATTTTAATGGAACCACTACCACATATCACTTAAATTGGTACTGCACTCTCACTAATGGGTGCAACAAATATAGCCTGTTACAAGACACACCTCCAAAACAATGTATGAATGAGAAACAACAATACCATGCACCAACTAGTATTCAAAAGATTTTTGGCACTACAAAAAACACGATATGGTACTGTATTCTGAATGACTGTAAATGACTGGCAGCAATTGACCAGTAGAGTAGAGTACTGTAGAGTTTCAGGGCAAGGTTTGTAGAATTCCTAAACAGTATATTACCATATTCTGTGTACAGCATTCTCACTCACGGGTGCAACAAATATTGCCTCTTACAAGGCATGCCTTAAAATATGTTAAAATATGTTTCCCTGCCCACAACATTTTCCCACAATGCATCATAGTTAATACTGTAAAACACATTGACGGTATTTTACTGTGCATTTTAGTGTTTTACTGTTGAAATTACAGAAAGGTCTTACAGTGTGCTGTAAAGCAATTGTACGGTATTTTACTGTGGATTCTATGGTAATTTACTGTATTCAGTTTATAAAGTATCATACTGTTGTTTAATACAGTAAGTTACTGATAACATTACAAAAAACGGCTAACAGTGTACAGAAAGAGGCCAACACCAACTGACTGACAGATCCAATACCAAACAGACACAGTTACAGACATATTATCAGACATACTATCAGACATACAGACAGGGTAGGAGTGTGTGGGGAAGGGGTGGGGGAGGAGAGGAGGATAACAGCTGCAAATTAAAAGTCTCAGCGCGGCTCCCTGATTGATTCACTTCATAAAGTGAAGGGTCGTGGTCTCGGCTGCTTGGGGCTGTGATTGCTTCCTCATTAGAGAGAGGCAGTAAAGTACTTTCACTGAAGGGAGGGGGGTGAGAAGGAGAAGGAGGAGGGGGAGGCTGGTGAGGGAGTGTTACGGCTCCATGTATGGCAGGGGCTGTCTGGGCCAGCGTGCCAGAGTGACGGGCTGTTTACTCGCCGCTGGATGGATGTAAGCAGTGTGCTGTGTGTCACCCCCAGCCTGACGTCTGTTTAGCCTTCCCTCGGCCGGAGTGTGTCGAACCCACTTCACTAACCATGCCTGGGAGACTGGAGAGCTACAGCTAGGGCTGGAGAACAGGGAAGATATTTTCTCTATGTTTGGCTTCCTCTCTCTCCTTGCCTTCATATACACCTCTGTCTTGTATCCCTATTTTATAGATGCCCATAGTTGTTCAGGGACACGTATCTCTGTCTCTTAAACAGAGATGTTCTCCCTCTCTCTTTTGCTCTCTCTCTTTTTTCTCCTCCTTCCCATCCTCTGTCTCAGGAGCTCCAGGATCCTTCGGATGGCAACTGCATTACACACTTCCTGTTATGATTTAGGGTTTCGTTCCCCTTGCAAATCACCCTGCCTGTCACTCTCTCTTTATACAAGCAGGATGCGCTGGCCGTTCAGACTGGAGACGGGCAGCCAGCCACAGTCTTCTCTGGCCCCCTGCCAGCACGGGGCTTCTACGGCCACTTATCACTCTCACAACAATATGACACAGCCAGATTGAGATTGGCAACGGAGAGTAGAAAACTTTCAATGACGTTTATACCTCCATGTGTGTGTGTTTATGTTTGTTTATGTGTGTATGTGTGTGCATGTGTGCATGTGTGTGTATGTGTGTGTGTATTGCCCTCACTCTCAACAGGGCAGCAGAAGCTTCAGGTTTTTCCATATCAATTATTCAATTGAGGGCACTACTTGAGTGGAGAAATCAAATCCCTCTTTCGTTTTCTTTTTTTCTAGGTCTCTCCAACCTGAGAGATTGAAATTAGGTTTGGGAGAGGTGATCAAGAAGTCACTCTGACACACAGAGTCTCTGCAGGGTGTTCTGGGCCACTTAGATCCAACTGATCTTACCGATAGTGATACACTTACTCACCAGCTCCCATTCATCAGAGCGCTATACTAGCTCCCCGGAGCCAGAGTTCACAGTAATCAGTCCTCCACTAAAAAGAAATATAGAGTTTATTTCCACTCCTTTTAGCCCTTATTGCTTTTCTGTAGAGATTGAGAGCTGTACTCCCACCCTCTCTCTCTCTCTCTCTCTCTCTCTCTCTCTCTCTCTCTCTCTCTCTCTCTCTCTCTCTCTCTCTCTCTCTCTCTCGCTCTCTCTCTCTCTCTCTCTCTCTCTCTCTCTCTCTCTCTCTCTCTCTCTCTCTCTCTCTCTCTCTCTCTCTCAATTCAATTTCAATTCAATTCAATTTCAATTTAAGGGCTTTATTGGCATGGGAAACGTGTGTTAACATTGCCAAAGCAAGTGAAGTAGATAGTAAACAAAAGTGAAATAAACAATAAATATTAACAGTAAACATTACACTCAGAAGTTTCAAAAGAATAAAGACATTTCAAATGTCATATTATGTATATATACAGTGTTGTAACAATGTGCAAATAGTCTCTCTCTCTCTCTCTCTCTCTCTCTCTCTCTCTCGCTCTCTCTCTCTCACAGCCAAGTTGGGATGTCATTCCTCCAGGCCATCCTCCTCTCTCTGTGTTTTGTTTTGTCCTGTTTTTGTGAATGCCTTGTGTCTCTGCTATGCAAAAAAAAACTCACGTCACCATGGCAACTATCACTTCAGTTATAGCCAAGAGACTGCAGTCTCTCTCCAAATTGGAGCATGTGGTAAGTGCATGTGCTTGTGTTTAGTTTTCCTCATTCCATCATTCAAAAAATAGCCATCCATTGTCATTCATTAGCTTAGATCCTACCATTTTATCAATGATCTTCAGAGGGCAAACACCCCACTGGTCACAGACGTCAGTTCAATGTCTATTCCACATTGGTTCAACATAATTCCATTGAAATTACATGGAAACAATGTTGATTCAATCAGTGTGTGCCCAGTGGAACAGCTTGCTTCCACAGTATAGACAACAAACCCATGCCATGCTGTCCCCATGCCCATCCCATGCTCGTCCTATCGGGTGGCTGGGCATTGTTTTAGAGATGCCATAAGGACTGTCAGTCAGCAGGGACTTCCATTACAGAATGCACACTTCCATTACAGAATGCACACTCCCCATCATGGACTTAAAAGCATAGGATTGGTGTAAGCTTTAGCTGGAGGGAGTCTTAAATCCATGAAAAAAGGATGCGAACTTCAGGAGAAAGGTGGATAATCGGGATGCATCCCTAGAACCTATGGGAGAGGTCCTGTGCAGGTCATAGGAGGGGAAAACATTGACATCCATTCATCATGTCCTTCCTTTATATGTTGAAAACACATCACCTTGACATTAAACTGGAGCAACACAGTGTAAATATGGTGTATAAGAGCTGAATGTGTATGTTCTGTATCCCCTATGCTTTACTGGCTTAACAGTCACTGCCTGTGTGGAATAAGTACATCTTAAAGTGTTATTTCTAATGAATGGCTACATTTATGTGTCTCAGCTGCTCTCTATGCCAAGAATGAGGGTTTTAAGGTTATATCCCTCTAAACTGCTCCCATTGTAAATGTCAAACTCTAACACTCTTTACTTACCTTTTAGCTCTTTTTAGGCCATGCACATCCCTGACGGCACAGGCCATAAGCTGTTTGTTTTCATTATTAAACTATCTGTGTCAGTAACTGGAGAAAAGCACTGCATTGACAGTAAAGGTCTGCTCCTGCTTCTCTATGTCTGGTGCTGGGATGGTAATTCTTTAAAAAGCTGCTTTTAAAATGTTAATCTACAGAGGACTGTTGGGCTTATGGCTAATATTATCACACATGTACTGTACACACACGTACGCGAGTGGCGATCAGTGCCGTTTAAGATGAGGGGGATATTTATTTATTTTTATGAACATGGCTTATTTCTATTACAGCATATTGGATGACTGTCATTCATATTCCATTCACCCAGCTCAATGTAACATCGATAGGTTTAGGCTACTACATGATACTCAAATTTTCCCTGTACCCATTATGAGGTTGCTACAACCTAGCCTATGAATGAAAGTTTACAACGTAGGTGCACAGGTCGAGAGACTTTTGAGTAATCAAGGTGACAGACAGTCAGACATTCAATACCGCCTTGCACACTATTGCATGCATCTAGCTGATCTAGGGTGTAATCATTAGTCCAACAGTTGCAAACAAGAGTTTCTATTGGACAAATTCTGGTATGTTTATCCCCGCTTCGTTCCATTTGCTTCCATTTAAGAAAGGTTTTTCAACAGAATCGGCGCAATGAATACACCCCTGATCACACGCAAACACAATTCCCTCTCATACCAGACACATGCAAACAGCTCATTGTATATATATATAATTTATTCTCGCATCTATCTATGCTCTCTCTTCATCTCACCTTTTCCCTTCGCTTGTGGACTTCAGTGCACAACACATCAGCTGTCTGTGACCAGGCGAAAAAACCTTTCCAAGCCAAACCTTCATATCATGACCGCTAACCGCTACACACAGCCTACATCGTTGTCACGTCATAGTCAACATAGTTACTAGAACTAACATGTTAGTAAACCCACTATAATCATGCAGTAGAGTGTAGTCAGCAGCAATCAGTTTAGCAGTTACGCCAGCGGGCCCCGGTGGCAATAAATTAATAAAACCAAAAGCTTACGTTGACTTCTTTGTTTGAGCTGGTAGCTTGAGTAGGCTAAACTAACTAGCTGCATTTGACAATAGCTAAGTGAAAGTCAAAGTTTAAAAATGTACTACGAAATATAGATAGCTCTCTCTCTTTCTCTCTTCCGTCTCCTTAATTTTTGAATAAATTCATTTGTGAAAAACTGTTCAACTATTGTCTTTCTCTTTAAGTCAACTACTCACCACATTTTATGCACTGCAGCGCTAGCTATCTGTTGCTTATGCTTACAGTGCTAGATTCATTCTCTGATCATTTCATTGGGTGGACAACATGCCAGTTCATGTTGCAAGAGCTCTGATAGGTTGGAGGACGTCCTCCGGAAGTTGTCATAATTACTGTGTAAGCCTATGGAAGGGGTGAGAACCATCAGACTCCTAGGTTTTGTCAGTGTAACCAGAGGAGGTCAGAAGCTAGCTGTCCTCCGGCTACACCATGATGATACCCTACAGAGTGCTGCTGAGGCTACTGTAGACCTTCATTGCAAAACATTGTGTTTTAATCAATTATTTGGTGAAAAATTGATATATTTAGTATAGTTTTATCTAAAAAGGATAACTTATTTAATGTTTCACTATTTTTATTTGTATGAAATTCACTGAGGAGAATGGTCCTCCCCTTCCTCCTCTGAGGAGCCTCCACTGATGTACACACACCAATGGCAATGTCCACACTGCAGTCCTTGTCATTCTTACTAACATAAAGTTGATAGAGAGGCTGTAGCCCAGCATAAATGTGTGTGTGCACTTCTAACGGCGGGATTCTAAAGAGATTAACTAGAGAGCAGCTGAGCTCAATCTCTTGTCTAGCTGGTAGAACTGAATATGAATGAGAGAGTGCTCTCAGACGGACCCATAGAGAGAGACATCCCCTTTCTATTTATGACCATTCGCTAGGACAGGAGGGTTCAAATATAGACCCAGTTATTTGTGTGTACTGCTAACTGTGTACCGTTGAAGTCGGAAGTTTACATGCACCTTAGCCAAAAACATTTAAACTCAGTTTTTCACAATTCCTGACATTTAATCCTAGTAAAAATTCCCTGTCTTAGGTCAGTTAGGATCACCACTTTATTTTAAGAATGTGAAATATTAGAATAATAGTAGAGAGAATGATTTATTTCAGCTTTTATTTCTTTCATCACATTCCCAGTGGGTCAGTAGTTTACATACACTCAATTAGTATTTGGTCAAATTGTTTAACTTGGGTCAAACATTTTGGGTAGCCTTTCACAAGCTTCACACAATAAGTTGGGTGAATTTTGGCCCATTCCTCCTGACAGAACTGGTGTAACTGAGTCAGGTTTGTAGGCCTCCTTGCTCGCACACGCTTTTTCAGTTCTGCCCACATATTTTCTATAGGATTGAGGTCAGGGCTTTGTGATGGCCACTCCAATACCTTGACTTTGTTGTCCTTAAGCCATTTTGCCACAACTTTGGAAGTATGCTTGGGGTCATTGTCCATTTGGATGACCCATTTACATTTACATTTTAGTCATTTAGCAGACGCTCTTATCCAGAGCGACTTACAGTTAGTGAATACATATTCTATTTTTTATTTTTTTCATACTGGTCCCCCGTGGGACTCGAACCCACAACCCTGGCGTTGCAAACGCCATGCTCTATCAACTGAGCTACATCCCTGCCGGCCATTCCCTCCCCTACCCTGGACGACGCTAGGCCAATTGTGCGCCACCCATTTGCGACCAAGCTTTAACTTCCTGACTCATGATGCCATCTATTTTGTGAAGTGCACCAGTCACACCTGCAGCAAAGCACCCCCACAGCATGATGCTGCCACCCCTGTGCTTCACGGTTGGGATGGTGTTCTTCGGCTTGCAAGCAACCCCCTTTTTCCTCCAAACATAACGATGGTCATTAAGGCCAAACAGTTCTATTTTTGTTTCATCAAACCAGAGGACATTTCTCCAAAAAGTACGATCTTTGTCCCCATGTGCAGTTGCAAACCGTAGTCTGGCTTTTTTATGGCGGTTTTGGAGCAGTGGCTTCTTCCTTGCTGAGCGGCCTTTCAGGTTATGTCGATATAGGACTTATTTTACTGTGGATATAGATACTTTTGTACCTGTTTCCTCCAGAATCTTCACATGGTCCTTTGCTGTTGTTCTGGAATTGATTTGCACTTTTCGCACCAAAGTACGTTCATCTCTAGGAGACAGAACGCGTCTCTTTCCTGAGCGGTATGACAGCTGCGTGGTCCCATGGTGTTTATACTTGCGTAATATTGTTTGTACAATGAATGTGGAACCTTCAGGCGTTTGGAAATTGCTCCCAAGGATGAACCAGACCTGTGGAGGTCTACCATTTTTTTTCTGAGGTCTTGGCTGATTTCTTTTGATTTTCCCATGATGTCAAGCAAAGAGCCACTGAGTTTGTAGGTAGGCCTTGAAATACATCCACAGGTACACCTCCAATTGACTCAAATGATGTCAATTAGCCTATCAGAAGCTTCTAAAGCCATGACATAATTTTCTAGAATTTTCCAAGGTGTTTAAAGGCACAGTCAACTTAGTGTATGTAAACTTCTGACCCACTGGAATTGTGATACAGTGAATTATAAGTGAAATTATCTGTCTGTAAACAATTGTTGGAAAAATTACTTGTGTCATGCACAAAGTTGTCCTAACCGACTTGCTAAACTATCGTTTGTTAACAAGACATTTGTGGAGTGGTTGAAAAACAAGTTTTAATGACTCCAACCTAAGTGTATGTAAACTTCCGACTTCAACTGTATGTGTGTGTGTGTGCGTGCGCGCGTGTGTGTGCGTGTGTGTGTGTGCGTGTGTGTGCGTGTGTGTGGAGAGGGGGTGATTTAAAGAAGGTTGTACCTCATATGTCATGACTTGTGGTACATGAATACCATGGATATGTGGGCAGTTGTGGAAAGATCATTTTATATTCATATTTACTGTGTGAATAAAAGGGAAAGCGTTAGTATGGCAAAAATACTAAGTGTGAGAATGGGTGAGAGACAAATTGAATAATGTATCTACACGTAACAGGAGATTTTAGTTGCATGTTAAAATGTGTCTGTAGTTCAGAATAAGTATTACCGGAGGTAGTGAAGTTTTCTGCTGTTGGATGTATAGATAATACTCTAAGGGAGAAGGTCATTAGTGCTCTCAGATGTCAGAAACAGGCAATTTGTATGTCTGTTCATTTATATTTCACATCACAAATGTTATAAAGGGCTGCCAAAGTGACAGTTATGGCTTCAATATCAACCATAACAAGTAATGGTTTTGAAAAGGAACATTTATCTGAGACAGAACAGAAAAAAAACATGAGATAGGAAAAGATGGTAATCAGGATAGGAAGGCGAGAAAAGTGGTGAGAAAAAGAGAGATAGAAAGAGCAGAGTGGTGTTGACAGGCTAGTAATGGTCCAGTAACTCTCTATAATCACCACCTGGTGAGCTCTGAGTAGGTTGTCATGACCATAATGAGCGATGGGCCGTTTGATTATTTTCTGCTGATGTGCCCACAACTTACAGACCACTGTGTTTCCCAAAGAGTCTCAGCTGGACCCTAAGGCGACTATAGAGACACTGTCTCTGGTGAATTGACGGGTCAAGAAAACTCTAAAGGCTTTATGTGGGTAAACTTCAACTGTTCTAAATACGCCCTCCACAGGCTACAGCTCGCTGGACAGTAGAGCACTTCTCCATCTCTCATCAGAGCCGTTGTTTGTCAGAGGTCTAGAGGAAAATATAGTGGACCTGCCGAACTGAGTGCACAATGCCTTTTCCTGTTTCAAGAGAAAAAAAAATGTGGGTCCATCCATCCTACGTTTTGCTGTGACAACCTGCTGTGGCGTCGAGTGACACCGCTCTTTGTGGTAAACACAAAACAGGACAGAACAGGTCGCTAGGGCCACTGGAGCGGGATATATTAGTGACTGTTAATTAGCGGTCAACTGACACACGATCAGCGGAGGCATCTTATCGCTTCCCGTTGTACCCAGCTTTCAGCAGTGGCTGATATTGAGCTTCAGGCTGTGGTCGGTAACCTTGGAGATGACCAATCAAACAACATGGTTTAGTCACAGGAACTCTGAGATTTACATTGATCAGAACAGCAAGGATCTAGCTGTCACCAAGCTTCTCTATTGTATCTCATTTGATGTTGAGCACACCAACGTTTCCGGATCATCTCAGTCTAACTAATTCGAACATGGGTCATGACCCTTGCCCTTAGCCCTGTGTAGTTTCGTCTCTGATTTGTACAGTATGTTCTCTCTGATCCTAATCATTGTTCGCAATCAACCTCTTATTGTCCTGTGGACATCTCCAGATCAATGGTTGTTTTATAGCCCTCCTGTCACTCTAGAAGTTTCAACATGCCTCAGTTACTTTAATCGTGATCAAATCCTCATATTGTCAGTCAGCTAATCCCCATGTTACACACGCAGCCCGCCAACTAAGGACAGATGGCCCACACTGGGTGGCAATAAGCATGTTTACTGGGTGGCAATCACAAATCTCAAAGATATCCTAGTCCCCACTTAGTTCACTAGAGAAACCCTGACAATAGACACTACTGCCAGCCCTGGTATACCGTACGTGTCAAAACCATAACAAGACAAGAGAGCTGTATTTGCTGCAAGAAATAAGAAAAAATAGCCTTTGAGCACTTGTCATGTCAGCGGTGTGAGATATCTTTATCAGTAGGAAGAGTGTGAGTGCTGTGAGCCTTGTGTGTTCCTGGCCCACTCAGACACATGCCCACCACACGTAGATGAGGATCACAGCCACATTACTTCTTTCATTAGAAGGAGCCTCACAATCTGTCTGTTTTTCCACTGCCCTGAGGAAAGCCTCACTGACAGTCTACTGAGGGTTCCCACTGCAAACGCAGCCAAACAGGCACTCAGAGAAGACGAGAGGAGCCTCCTCCATACCAAGATACAGCACAAAGAGAGGGAGAAGGAGAGAGAGAGAGAGAGAGAGAGAGAGAGAGAGAGAGAGAGAGAGAGAGAGAGAGAGAGAGAGAGAGAGAGAGAGAGAGAGAGAGAGAGAGAGAAAGATAGAGGGGGGTGAGAAAGAATGAGAGGGGAGAGGGAGAAAGAAAGAGAGAAAGAGAAAGAAAGCAAGATAAAGATACTATTTAACCACTCACCAGTCATACATCCTCAAAGCTTATAGAAAACCAGAGCATGTGGGCTGAAATAGCTTCTTAATATAATATGCCATTTAGCAGACGCTTTTATCCAAAGCGACTTACAGTCATGTGTGCACACATTTTCCCGTATGGGTGGTCCCGTGGATCGAACCCACTACCCTGGCATTACAAGCGCCATGCTCTACCAATTGAGCTACAGAGGACCATTAATAACCATTGAGTCATATGGAACATGTCTCCTGCCATGACTATCTGTATTTATCATGATGATGTCATTCATTGTCTTAGGAGCATATTAATTCATCCCTGTCTTATCCCAGTGTCAGAGTCTTTCATTTGTGACCTATTTCTAAAACAAGCCATAGAAAGTTGGTTGCAATTTCAATTTAATCACCCAGGAACGACAGAACAAATAATCCAACAAATATTGTGGTTAAACTCAAATATACTAATTGATAAAAATAAAAAAATTTGACAAACATATGGACAAACATATGGAAATGTCTGCTCTACCCAAAATTACAAACAAATAATTGCAGCATTACCGCAACAATGGAAGAGGAAAGTGGAAGGGGGAAAATGTAAGGAACTTGTCTGTCAGCCTTGCATTAAAGAACATAATCGGTTAAAGAAAACTGTGATAAATAACAAAGTGTACCAGTTTCATTTAAGGACCAAAGGATTGACAGCCATCCCATATAGATTGCAAAATAGTTGGGAAGAGATTTTTGACGTACCGATCCCATGGCATAGTGTTTATGAACTGATACTCAAAACGACGCCGGATTCAAAACTTAGAATTTTTCAATTTAAATTATTATATAGAATTCTTGCTACCAATAGAATGTTATTTATATGGGAGATACAATCTTCCCAGCTCTGCAGATTTTTCTGCGAAGAGACAGAATCATTAGATCATTTGGTTTGGTACTGTCCATTTGTAGCTTGTTTTTGGACACAGGTCCAGGAATGGCTAAAGGATTGCAATATTTACCTGAAGCTAACCCTGCAGATAGCATTACTGGGTGATCTGAAAAGTCATAGTCAATCGATCAATACTATAATAATACTGTTAGCAAAAATGTTTATTTTCAATTTACAATAGAAAGGTTCAGAACTTTTGTAAAACATCACAGTACAGTTGAAAAATATATGGCAAATAGAAATCCAATATGGATGGTGTTAAGAGATAGATGGGTGGTGTTGAATGGAGTTGAAGGATGGGTCTAATAACAACTAACAACAATTAATAACAACAAGATAACTAATAATGTAAGCATACTGTGTCCATAATAAGTATATAGGTTATAGGTTGAGAGCTTTTGTGAAAGAACACAGTTAGAAAGATATGGCATATAGAAGCAAACCGGATGGACATCATGAAAATGATCGGAGAGGTTGAGGGTAGAGGAAGTTCAGGAGTAAAAACAAACAAAATAGAATTCTTGTAAAATTGACTGTGTAAATAAAATGTATATAGTATGTATAAGCTAGAAGTAGAGGCCTAAGCATTGTTGTTCACTAGTTTACTCCAATTAGGGAAGGGGTGGTGGGGTTGGAAAGTAATAAAGGGAAATATATTTTAAAAAAGGAAATGTATATGTATGTGTATATATGTATGTATATATGTATGTATGTGTGTGTATATATATACAGTGGGGAGAACAAGTATTTGATACACTGCCGATTTTGCAGGTTTTCCTACTTACAAAGCATGTAGAGGTCTGTAATTTTTATCATAGGTACACTTCAACTGTGAGAGACGGAATCTAAAACAAAAATCCAGAAAATCACATTGTATGATTTTTAAGTAAACAATTTGCATTTTATTGCATGACATAAGTATTTGATACATCAGAAAAGCAGAACTTAATATTTGGTACAGAAACCTTTGTTTGCAGTTACAGAGATCATACGTTTCCTGTAGGTCTTGACCAGGTATGCACACAATGCAGCAGGGATTTTGGCCCACTCCTCCATACAGACCTTCTCCAGATCCTTCAGGTTTCGGGGCTGTCGCTGGGCAATACGGACTTTCAGCTCCCTCCAAAGATTTTCTATTGGGTTCAGGTCTGGAGACTTGCTAGGCCACTCCAGGACCATGAGATGCTTCTTACGGAGCCACTCCTTAGTTGCCCTGGCAGTGTGTTTCAGGTCGTTGTCATGCTGGAAGACCCAGCCACGACCCATCTTCAATGCTCTTACTGAGGGAAGGAGGTTGTTGGCCAAGATCTCGCGATACATGGCCCCATCCATCCTCCCCTCAATACGGTGCAGTCGTCCTGTCCCCTTTGCAGAAAAGCATCCCCAAAGAATGATGTTTCCAGCTCCATGCTTCATGGTTGGGATGGTGTTCTTGGGTTTGTACTCATCCTTCTTCTTCCTCCAAACACGGCGAGTGGAATTTAGACCAAAAAGCTCTATTTTTGTCTCATCAGACCACATGACCTTCTCCCATTCCTCCTCTGGATCATCCAGATGGTCATTGGCAAACTTCAGATGGGCCTGGCTTGAGCAGGGGGACCTTGCGTGCGCTGCAGGATTTTAATCCATGACAGCGTAGTGTGTTACTAATGGTTTTCTTTGAGACTGTGGTCCCAGCTCTCTTCAGGTCATTGACCAGGTCCTGCCGTGTAGTTCTGGGCTGATCCCTCACCTTCCTCATGATCATTGATGCCCCACGAGGTGAGATCTTGCATGGAGCCCCAGACCGAGGGTGATTGACCGTCATCTTGAACTTCTTCCATTTTCTAATAATTGCGCCAACAGTTGTTGCCTTCTCACCAAGCTGCTTGCCTATTGTCCTGTAGCCCATCCCAGCCTTGTGCAGGTCTACAATTTTATCCCTGATGTCCTTACACAGCTCTATGGTCTTGGCCATTGTGGAGAGGTTGGAGTCTGTTTGATTGAGTGTGTGGACAGGTGTCTTTTATACAGGTAACGAGTTCAAACAGGTGCAGTTAATACAGGTAATGAGTGGAGAACAGGAGGGCTTCTTAAAGAAAAACTAACAGGTCTGTGAGAGCCGGAATTCTTACTGGTTGGTAGGTGATCAAATACTTATGTCATGCAATAAAATGCAAATTAATTACTTAAAAATCATACAATGTGATTTTCTGGATTTTTGTTTTAGGTTCCGTCTCTCACAGTTGAAGTGTACCTATGATAAAAAATTACAGACCTCTACATGCTTTGTAAGTAGGAAAACCTGCAAAATCGGCAGTGTATCAAATACTTGTTCTCCCCACAATATTTGCGAGATAAAACAAAAAATATGGGGGATTGGAAGTGATGCAGACAATTACATTGATGGAAGTTACAATCTATCTGCATTATTAAAGCTGATCTACCCCCTAAATCTTTTTTGTTTGTTGTTTATTTACAAAAAAAAATACATGTACAGTGCCTTCAGAAAGTATTCACACCCCTTGATATGTTCCACATTTTGCTGTGTTACAAAGTGGGATTAAAATGGATTTAATTGTTGTTGTTTTTTTGTCTACGATCTACACAAAATACTCTGTAATGTCAAAGTGGAAGAGAAATTCTAACATTTGTCAAAGAAAATATAATAATAATAACAATACACTAATATACTGTATTCAACCCTCTGAGTCAATACATGTTAGAATCATGTTTGGCAGCGATTACACCTGTGAGTCTTTCTGGGTAAGTCTCTAAGAGCTTTCCACACCTGGATTGTGCAGCATTTGACCGTTATTCTTTTCAAAACCATTTTCAGGTCCTGCCATAGATTTTCAAGCAGATTTAAGTCAAAACTGTAACTCGGACACTCAGGAACATTCACTGTCTTCTTGGTAAGCAACTCCAGTGTAGATTTGGCCTTGTGTTATAGGTTATTGTCCTGCTGAAAGGTGAATTTATCTCCCAGTGTCTGGTGGAAAGCAGACTGAACCAGGTTTTCCTCTAGGATTTTGCCTGTGCTTAGCTTCATACCTTTTTTTTCCTGAAAGCTCCCCAGTCCTTAACGGATACAAGCATACCCATAACATGATGCAGCCACCACTATGCTTTAAAATATGGAGGGTGGTACTCAGTAATGTGTTGTATTGGATTTGCCCCAAACATAAGACTTTGTAATCAGGACAAAAAGTGAATTGCTTTGCCACATTTTTTGCAGTATTACTTTAGTGCCTTGTTGCAAACAGGATTCATGTTTTGGAATAGTTTTATTTTGTACAGGCTTCCTTCTTTTCACTCTGTCGATTAGGTTAGCATTGTAGATTAACTATAATGTTGTTCCATTCATTTCTCCTATTACAGCCATTAAACTCTGTAACTGTTTTAAAGTCACCATCGGGCCAGTATGAAAAAAAACACAAAACAAACAAAAAAACATGTATGCATTCACTAACTGTAAGTCGCTCTGGATAAGAGCGTCTGCTAAATGACTAAGATGTAAATGTAAATGTAAATGTGAAATTCCTGAGCGGTTTTCTTTCTCTCCAGCAACTGAGTTAGGAAGGACGCCTGTATCTTTGTAGTGAATGGGTGTATTCATACACCATCCAAAGTGTAATTAATAACTTCACCATGCTCAAAGGGATACCTTTATCTACCAATAGGTGCCCTTCTTTACGAGGCATTGGAAAACCTCCATGGTCTTTGTGGTTTAATCTGTGTTTGAAATTCCCTGCTCGACTGAGGGACCTTACAGATAATTGTATGTATGGGGTACAGAGATGAGGTAGTCATTCAAAAATCATGTTAAATAGTACTATTGCACACAGAGTGAGTCCATGCAACTTATTATGTGACTTGTTAAGCAAATGTTTACTCCTGAACTTATTTACGCTTGCCATAACAAAGGGGTTGAATACTTATTGACTCAAGACCTTTTAGCATTTCATGTTTAATTAATTTGTACAAATTTTGAAAAACTAAATTCCACTTTGACATTATGGGGTATTGTGTGTAGGCCAGTGACAAAAAACTCAATTTAACCATTTTAAATTCAGGCTGTAACACAACAAAATGTGGATACTTTCTGAAGGCACTGTAATTCTTTCTCTGGCTCTAAACCATTCTAAAATTATTTCCCCACATAGCAACCCATGTGTAAGTAAACGTTGTGGCACACATTAGAGAATGTCCACCCTGCTCCAGTAGATGCTCCAGATGCTTGCAGAAGAGAGTTGATTTCCTGCCAGATGTCCTGGGAGAAAGGCTGGTGGCAAACAGCTGTTCTAGTGCAGGCCAGTGACACGCAGGGAGCCCTTGCCCCTCCTGCACCCGCCACCCACAAGGGAGCATGCGTATGCATTCACACACAGTCAGACACACACTCTCTCTCTTACCTGTCTAAACCCACTAAGAGGCAGAGGCATAAGCTCAGAGTTACACACACACACACACACACACACACACACACACACCTGTTTCCCGGTGACAGTGCCACCTTCACAGCTTCAGAGGACACAGCCCACTGCCTGGGAGCCCAGCCATCCATCTCTCTGTCTCCCCCTCTGCACCCCATTGGTCAGGACAGGCCCAGAGGTGGGACGGGAAGATTGGGGGGGGGGGTTGTGATGTGCTCGGTAACGTGGGGGTAACATTTGCTGTCATCTCCCCATGATTACATAATCACAGTCAGCCCTTCAATGTGACAAAGGAGAGAGGAGGTTTGAGGAGAGGAGAGAGGAGGTTTGAAGAGAGGAGAGAGGAGGTTTGAAGAGAGGAGAGAGGAGGTTTGAGGAGAGGAGAGAGGAGGTTTGAAGAGAGGAGAGAGGAGGTTTGAAGAGAGGAGAGAGGAGGTTTGAGGAGAGGAGAGAGGAGAGGAGGTTTGAAGAGAGGAGAGAGGAGGTTTGAGGAGAGGAAACTGTCTTGCTGTACTGTTTGTTTGACATCCAAGCCTTTCTCTCTTACTACTCCATCTCTCCTCTCTACGTGTCCTTCCTCTCTCTGTGCCTCTCTTTCTCTCTTTACCGCTCCATCTCACAGTCTCCCCACCTGCCTCATATAAGGTTGTTTGCTAGTGGTTCTGGGACGGTGATGAGGGAATAGGTGAGGAGGGGGGAAGAGTTTGGGGGAGTTTGAGGGTAGACTTTCAAACAACTGGGTCACACCAACTTTCCGAACAGACTGTTCCCCATGAGTGTAGGTGTTTTTGTCTACACTGTACTCTACCCCATTGTATTCTCACGTCGGCCTGAGGAAGACCTGGTGTTTACTGGCAGTGGCTGGGTAATTCCATCCATCCTTTCCATTTCATTGTCATTAATAGAAACAAAAACAAGTGATATTGATTCCTCCAGCCGTGGCCTGTACGACCCAGTAATAAGTGGGGAGTGAAGGAGGTCAAGCATACAGTACACAGAGAAAATATTTATTGCTAGATCATAGCACCGCTACACATAACAGGATCAGAAATACCCTATGTGTGCCCATCTCGCCCAGACTAAATAGCATGAGATGATGTGTGTACTCCTGAGTGGCGCAGTGGTCTAAGGCACTGCATTGCAGTGCTAACTGTGCCACTAGAGATCCTGGTTTAAATCCAGGCTCTGTCGCAGCCGGCCGCGACCGGGAGACTCATGGGTGGCGCACAATTGGCCCTGTGTTGTTGAGGGTAGGTGAGGGAATGGCCGGCAGGGATGTAGCTCAGTTGATAGAGCATGGTGTTTGCAATGCCAGGGTTGTGGGTTCGATTCCCACGGGGGGCCAGTATAAAAAAAAAAAGATGTATTCACTAACTGTAAGTCGCTCTGGATAAGAGTGTCTGCTAAATGACTAAAATGTAAATGAGAGAGAGAGAGAGAGAGAGAGAGAGAGAGACCTAAAGAGCAGGAATCTGGACTTCACCAAAGAAATACAGACATTGTCATCCTACAAGAAACATGGTATAGAGGAGACGGACCCACTGGTTGCCCTCTAGGTTACAGAGAGCTGGTAGTCCCATCTACCAGGTGTGAAACAGGGAAGGGACTCAGGGGGTATGCTAATTTGGTATAGAGCAGACCTAACTCACTCTATTAAATTAATCAAAACAGGAACATTTTACATTTGGTTAGAAATTCAAAAGGAAATGATCTCAACTGAGAAAAATGTCCTCCTGTGTGCTACCTATATCCCCCCACTAGAATCCCCATACTTTAATGAAGACAGTTTCTCCATCCTGGAGGGGGAAATCAATCATTTCCAGACCCAGGGACATGTACTAGTCTGTGGCGACCTAAATGCCAGAACTGGACAAGAACCTGACACCCTCAGCACACAGGGGGACAAACACCTACCTGGAGGTGACAGCATTCCCTCCCCCATATGCCCCCCTAGGCACAACTACGACAACATAACCAACAAAAACGGGTCACGACTCCTGCAGCTCTGTCGCACACTGGGTATGTACATAGTCAATGGTAGGCTTCGAGGGGACTCCTATGGTAGGTACACCTATAGCTCATCTCTTGGCAGTAGTACTGTAGACTACTTTATCACTGACCTCAACCCAGAGTCTCTCAGAGCGTTCACAGTCAGCCCACTGACACCCCTATCAGACCACAGCAAAATCACAGTCTACTTGAACAGAGCAATACTCAATCATGAGGCATCAAAGCCAAAGGAACTGAATAATATTAAGAAATGCTATAGAGGGAAGGAAAGTAGTGTTGAAACCTACCAAAAAACAATTAGGAAACAACAAATTCAATCCATTCTAGACAACTTCCTGGACAAAACATTCCACTGTAATAGTGAAGGTGTAAACTTGGCAGTAGAAAACCTAAACAGTATATTTGACCTCTCAGCTTCCCTATCAAATCTACAAATCTCTAACAGAAAACCAAAGAAAAGTAATAACAGTGATAAATGGTTTGATGAAGAATGCAAAAACCGAAGAAAGAAATTGAGAAACCTATCCAACCAAAAACATAGAGACCCAGAAAACCTGAGCCTACGCCTTCACTATGGTGAATCACTAAAACAATACAGAAATACACTACGGAAAAAGAAGGAACAGCATGTAAGAAATCAGCTCAATGTAATTGAAGAATCCATAGACTCTAACCACTTCTGGGAAAATTGGAAAACACTAAACAAACAACAACACGAAGAGCTATCTATCCAAAACGGAGATGTATGGGTAAACCACTTCTCCAATCTTTTTGGCCCTATAACAGAGAACAAACAGCAAAAAAATATACATGATCAAATGCAAATCTTAGAATCAACTATTAAAGACTACCAGAACCCACTGGATTCTCCAATTACATTGAATGAACTACAGGACAAAATACAAACCCTCCAACCCAAAAAGTCCTGTGGTGTTGATGGTATCCTCAATGAAATGATAAAATATACAGACCACAAATTTCAATTAGCTATACTTAAACTCTTTAACATCATCCTTAGCTCTGGCATCTTCCCCAATATTTGGAACCAAGGACTGATCACCCCAATCCACAAAAGTGGAGACAAATTTGACCCCAATAACTACCGTGGGATATGCGTCAACAGCAACCTTGGGAAAATCCTCTGCATTATCATTAACAGCAGACTAGTTCATTTCCTCAGTGAAAACAATGTACTGAGCAAATGTCAAATTGGCTTTTTACCAAATTACCGTACGACAGACCACGTATTCACCCTGCACACCCTAATTGACAAACAAACAAACCAAAACAAAGGCAAAGTCTTCTCATGCTTTGTTGATTTCAAAAAAGCTTTTGACTCAATTTGGCATGAGGGTCTGCTATACAAATTGATGGAAAGTGGGGTTGGGGGAAAAACATACGACATTATAAAATCCATGTACACAAACAACAAGTGTGCGGTTAAAATTGGCAAAAAACACACACATTTCTTTCCACAGGGCCGTGGGGTGAGACAGGGATGCAGTTTAAGCCCCACCCTCTTCAACATATATATCAACGAATTGGCGAGGGCACTAGAACAGTCTGCAGCACCCGGCCTCACCCTACTAGAATCTGAAGTCAAATGTCTTCTGTTTGCTGATGATCTGGTGCTTCTGTCACCAACCAAGGAGGGCCTACAGCAGCACCTAGATCTTCTGCACAGATTCTGTCAGACCTGGGCCCTGACAGTAAATCTCAGTAAGACAAAAATAATGGTGTTCCAAAAAAGGTCCAGTTGCCAGGACCACAAATACAAATTCCATCTAGACACCGTTGCCCTAGAGCACACAAAAAACTATACATACCTCGGCCTAAACATCAGCGCCACAGGTAACTTCCACAAAGCTGTGAACGATCTGAGAGACAAGGCAAGAAGGGCCTTCTATGCCATCAAAAGGAACATACAATTTGACATACCAATTAGGATCTGGCTAAAAATACTTGAATCAGTTATAGAACCCATTGCCCTTTATGGTTCTGAGGTCTGGGGTCCGCTCACCAACCAAGAATTCACAAAATGGGACAAACACCAAATTGAGACTCTGCATGCAGAATTCTGCAAAAACATCCTCCGTGTACAACGTAAAACACCAAATAATGTATGCAGAGCAGAATTAGGCCAATACCCGCTAATTATCAAAATCCAGAAAAGAGCCGTTAAATTCTATAACCACTTAAAAGGAAGCGATTCCCAAACCTTCCATAACAAAGCCATCACCTACAGAGAGATGAACTTGGAGAAGAGTCCCCTAAGTAAGCTTGTCCTGTGTCACGGTTTCGGCCGAGGCTGCTCCTCCTCCTTGTTCGGGCAGGCTTCGGCGGTCGTCGTCCCCGGAGTACTAGCTGCCACCGTTCGATGTTTCATGTTGTTTGGTTTTGTCTGTTTGTACACCTGTCCCTTGTTAGTGTTTGATTTGGTTGCCTATTTAGTTTTCGTGTGTGGGGGCAGGTGTTATGTGGTATTGTTTATTTGTCAAGCTGTTGCTCTGTGATATTTACTCTCAGGATTGTTGTTTGTTCCGAGAGTCCGCACTGTGTGCGCTATCGCCTTTTTACGCACTGTGTGTTTTGTGCGTATTGTGTATTTTGCCTCCCGGTTGGGTTGGCTGTTCGCCTGTTTGCTGCTGTTGTTTTGTGACTAAAGTCTGTTGACGAACGCCCGTGTTTCCTGCGCTTGATTCCTCACCGCATCTACACTCAGCTACTGACAGAATACCACATCGCACCATGGAGTCAGCAGGAGCACCCGCGCCGACAGAGGTCATGGAGGACCGTCTTCGTGGACAGGAGGACCGGATTAACCAGATCGGGCACGCCTTGGATCGGGTGATGAACACTCTCCACCGATGGGAAAGCAGCGGGGTACCCACGCCCCCACCTACCGGACCATCCCCATCGGTCAGTCCTCCTGTCCACATTCCGGAACCCAGTGGGATTCGGCTCTCGCTCCCGAGGGCGTACGACGGCTCCGCTGCCGGGTGTCAAGGGTTCCTGCTACAGGTGGAGCTCTACCTCGCCACCGTACACCCGGCGCCCTCGGGAAACGAGAGCGTCTCCGCCCTCATCTCCTGTCTCACCGGCAAGGCGTTGGAGTGGGCCAACGCCGAATGGAGGAGAATGGACGCTGCTACCATCACTTATGCGGAGTTCTCCCGCCGCTTCCGGGCCGTGTTCGACCATCCACCAGAAGGGAAGGCGGCGGGGGAGCGTCTGTTCTTCCTCCGACAGGGGATGAGGAGCGCACAGGATTTTGCCCTGGAGTTCCGGACTCTAGCGGCAGATGCAGGGTGGAATGAGCGGGCCCTCATAGACCACTTCCGTTGTAGCCTCCGGGAGGACGTCCAAAGAGAGTTGGCGTGCAGGGATACCATGTTGACGTTTGACCAACTAGTCGACATGGCCATTCGGTTGGACACCCTGCTCGCCACCCGTGGGCGTCCCGGATGGGGGTCGCCCATTTCACCCTCCAGCACCTCCGAGCCGAGCCCTATGGAGCTCGGAGGTGCTGGCGCTAGAGAAAGGAGGAGTAGGAACCCGAGGGGGGCCGTCCCCTGCACCAACTGTGGCCGTGGAGGGCACACCGCGGCTAGGTGTTGGGGAAGGTCCCCCGGTGGAGGTGAAGGCAGGCCATGCATTGGGGAGTCCTCCCAGGTGAGTAGACGCCCTACTTACCCAGAGCTTTCTGTCGTTCACATAACCTTGCCTGTTTGTTTTCCACAGGTAGCACCTCGTTCCCAGCATAAGGCGCTAGTCGATTCAGGCGCAGCTGGGAACTTTGTAGATCGCCAGTTCTGTGTAGAATTAGGGATTCCCCTCCTTCCCGTTGATAAGCCTTTCCCTGTACATGCCCTAGATAGCCGTCCGTTAGGATCTGGGTTGATTAGGGAGGTCACAGCGCCCCTTAAGATGGAGGCACAGGGGGGTCATGAGGAGACGATTCAGCTCTATCTGATTGACTCTCCTGCGTATCCGGTGGTGCTGGGGCTTCCCTGGTTGATTACCCATGATCCTACTATTTCGTGGCGAGAGAAGGCTCTTAAAGGGTGGTCTGCTCAGTGTGAGGGGCTGTGTCTGGGTGTTTCCATAGGGGCGACCTCGGTGGAAAGTCCGAATCTAATGCCTGCACTGCACATTCCCCCCGAGTATGAGGATTTGACACTAGTGTTTAGTAAGACTAGGGCGGCGCAGCTGCCGCCTCATAGACAGGGGGATTGTGCGATAGATCTCCAGTTAGGAGCAGCCCTCCCGCGGAGCCATGTGTATCCCTTGTCTCAAGAAGAGAGGAAGGCGATGGAAACTTACATCGCCGAGTCTCTGAGACAGGGATACATACGGGCCTCCACTTCACCCGCTTCCTCAAGCTTCTTTTTTGTGAAGAAAAAGGATGGAGGTCTGCGCCCGTGTATTGATTACCGCGGTCTCAATCAGATTACGGTGAAGTACAGCTATCCACTTCCTCTGATTGCGACTATGACGGAATCATTACACGGTGCTCAGTTCTTCACAAAATTGGATCTCAGGAGCGCATATAACTTGGTGCGCATTAGAGAGGGCGATGAATGGAAGACAGCGTTTAGCACGACCTCCAGTCATTACGAGTATCTCGTCATGCCATATGGGTTAATGAATGCTTCCTCAGTCTTCCAATCCTTCGTCGATGAGATTTTCCGGGACATGCAGGGGCAGGGAGTAGTCGTGTACATCGACGATATTCTGGTGTACAGTTCTACCCGAGCAGAGCATGTAGCCCTGGTGCGCCGAGTGTTGAGGAGGCTGTTGGAGCATGACCTATATGTCAAGGCAGAGAAATGTCTGTTCTTTCAGAAGTCGGTCTCCTTTTTGGGTTATCAGTTGTCTGCGTCAGGGGTGAAGATGGAGGTTGACCGGGTGTCAGCTGTGCGTAATTGGCAAACCCCAACCACTGTGAAAGAGGTGCAACAGTTCTTGGGTTTTGCGAATTATTACCGGAGGTTTATCCGGGGTTTTGGACAGGTGGCAGCTCCCATAACGTCTCTGTTGAAGGGGGGTCCGGTGCGCTTGCGGTGGTCAGCTGAGGCGGACAGGGCTTTTGGGAGACTGAAGGACCTGTTTACCTCGGCGCCGGTGTTGGCGCATCCGGATCCCGCTTTACCATTCCAGGTAGAGGTAGACGCGTCCGAGGCCGGTATTGGGGCCGTCCTCTCACAACGGTCTGGCACACCACCTAAGCTCCGCCCCTGTGCTTTTTATTCTAAGAAACTCAGTCCGGCGGAGCGGAATTATGACGTAGGGGACAGGGAGCTGTTAGCCGTGGTACAGGCCCTAAAGGTGTGGAGGCATTGGCTTGAGGGGGCTCAACACCCTTTCCTCATTTTGACGGACCACCGTAACCTGGAATACATCCGGGCAGCTAGGAGACTGAATCCTCGCCAGGCCCGCTGGACTATGTTTCTAGCCCGGTTTGTGTTTAAAATCACTTACATCCCTGGGTCCCAGAACGGGAAGGCAGATGCCCTGTCTCGGCGGTATGACACGGAGGAGAGGTCCGTTGAGCCCACTCCCATACTACCAAAGTCTTGTCTGGTGGCACCGGTGGTATGGGAGGTCGATGCAGAGATCGAGCGGGCGTTACGCACCGACCCAAGTCCTCCACAGTGTCCAGTGGGTCGGACGTACGTTCCGCTCGAGGTACGCGATCGCCTCATTTATTGGGCTCATACGTCCCCCTCCTCTGGACATCCAGGTATCGGCCGGACAGTTCACTGCCTTAGCACTAAGTACTGGTGGCCAACGTTAGCCAGGGATGTGAGGGTTTATGTCTCCTCCTGTTCGGTGTGTGCCCAGTGTAAGGCGCCCAGACATTTGCCCAGGGGTAAGCTACAACCCCTGCCCGTTCCGCAACGACCCTGGTCCCACCTCTCGGTGGACTTTGTTACAGACCTTCCCCCCTCACAGGGGAATACTACCATCCTGGTCGTTGTGGATCGGTTCTCGAAGGCCTGTCGTCTCCTTCCCATGCCGGGTCTCCCTACTGCCCTACAGACCGCTGAGGCTCTGTTTACCCATGTCTTCCGGCATTACGGGGTACCCGAGGATATAGTGTCTGATCGAGGCCCCCAGTTCACCTCCAGAGTGTGGAGAGCCTTTATGGAACGGTTGGTGGTTTCGGTGAGCCTTACCTCGGGTTACCACCCGGAGAGTAATGGGCAGGTTGAACGTGTCAACCAGGATGTGGGTAGGTTTCTGAGGTCTTATTGCCAGGGCCGGCCGGAGGAGTGGGCGAGATACGTTCCGTGGGCCGAGATGGCGCAGAACTCTCTCCGCCACTCCTCCACCCAACTAACCCCTTTCCAGTGTGTGTTAGGGTACCAGCCGGTTCTGGCACCTTGGCACGAGAGCCAGATCGAGGCCCCTGCGGTGGATGAGTGGGTGCGGCGCTCGGAGGAGACATGGAACGCTGCCCACGTTCATCTGCAGCGGGCCATCCGTCGGCATAAGACGAGCGCTGATCACCACCGCAGTGAGGGGCCTGTATATGCACCTGGAGATCGAGTCTGGCTCTCGACCAGAAACCTGCCCCTCCGCCTGCCCTGCCGGAAGCTGGGTCGGCGGTTTGTGGGGCCATTCAAAGTCCTGAGGAGGTTGAACGAGGTGTGTTACAGGTTAGAACTGCCTATTGATTACAGGAATATTAACCCCTCGTTCCATGTGTCTCTCCTCAGGCCGGTGGTAGCTGGTCCACTCCAGGACTATGAGATAGAAGAGACTCCTCCGCCCCCGTTGGACATCGAGGGGGCTCCGGCGTACACTGTGAGGTCCATCCTTGATTCGAGACGCCGGATGGGGGGTCTCCAATATCTCGTGGAGTGGGAGGGGTACGGCCCGGAGGAGCGGTGCTGGGTGCCGAGGAGGGACATATTAGACCTGTCCCTGCTGACCGAGTTCCATCGGGGTCATCCTACGCGCCCTGCTCCGCGTCGTCCTGGTCGTCCCCGAGGCCGGGATCGGCGCACGGCTGGAGCTGCGCGTCAAGGGGGGGGTACTGTCACGGTTTCGGCCGAGGCTGCTCCTCCTCCTTGTTCGGGAAGGCTTCGGCGGTCGTCGTCCCCGGAGTACTAGCTGCCACCGTTCGATGTTTCATGTTGTTTGGTTTTGTCTGTTTGTACACCTGTCCCTTGTTAGTGTTTGATTTGGTTGCCTATTTAGTTTTCGTGTGTGGGGGCAGGTGTTATGTGGTATTGTTTATTTGTCAAGCTGTTGCTCTGTGATATTTACTCTCAGGATTGTTGTTTGTTCCGAGAGTCCGCACTGTGTGCGCTATCGCCTTTTTACGCACTGTGTGTTTTGTGCGTACTGTGTATTTTGCCTCCCGGTTGGGTTGGCTGTTCGCCTGTTTGCTGCTGTTGTTTTGTGACTAAAGTCTGTTGACGAACGCCCGTGTTTCCTGCGCTTGATTCCTCACCGCATCTACACTCAGCTACTGACATCCTGGGCCTCTGTTCACAAACACAAACAGACCCCACACAGCCCCAGGACAACAACAACAACAACAACACAATTAGACCCAACCAAATCATGAGAAAACAAAAAGAGAATTACTTGACACATTGGAAAGAACAAACAAAAAAACAGAGCAAACTAGAATGCTATTTGGCCCTAAACAGAGAGTACACAGTGGCAGAATACCTGACCACTGTGACTGACCCAAACTTAAGGAAAGCTTTGACTATGTACAGACTCAGTGAGCATAGCCTTGCTATTGAGAAAGGCCGCCGTAGGCAGACCTGGCTCTCAAGAGAAGACAGGCTATGTGCACACTGCCCACAAAATGAGGTGGAAACTGAGCTGCACTTCCTAACCTCCTGCCAAATGTATGACCATATTAGAGACACATATTTCCCTCAGATTACAGCGATCCACAAAGAATTAGAAAACAAACCCAATTTTGATAAACTCCCTTATCTACTGGGTGAAAAACCACAGTGTGCCATCACAGCTGCAAGATTTGTGACCTGTTGCCACAAGAAAAGGGCAACCAGTGAAGAACAAACACCATTGTAAATACAACCCATATTTATGTTTATTTATTTTCCCATTTGTACTTTAACTATTTGCACATTGTTACAACACTGTATATATACATAATATGACATTTGAAATGTCTTTATTCTTTTGAAACTTCTGAGTGTAATGTTTACTGTTAATATTTATTGTTTATTTCACTTTTGTTTACTATCTACTTCACTTGCTTTGGCAATGTTAACACACGTTTCCCATGCCAATAAAGCCCTTAAATTGAATTGAATTGAATTGAGAGAGAGAGAGAGAGAGAGAGAGAGAGAGAGAGAGAGAGAGAGAGAGAGAGAGAGAGAGAGAGAGAGAGAGAGAGAGAGAGAGAGAGAGAGAGAGAGAGAGAATCAGGTAAGCGGAGCCATGATTAAGTGCAGTGAAACTGAATCCATACTCTGTGGCCCAGGAGAGAGGGATAGAAAAGAGCGATACAATCCTATTATCTCTGTCCTTCTCTGTCCTCTCTGCTCCAGGTGGCAGACATGTGTCTTGTATCCTCTTTTCCATCCCTCCCCCTCTCTCACACCTCCCCCTGGCCCTGGGCTGGCCTCAGCTCCCATCAGACTGGTGGTAAAACTAGATGTGAAGCCTAGGGTGGTGCAGACAGTACATGATAGCACAGATCTCCATACAAACTCCACAGCAGAGCAGAGCTCCCTAACAGTAACTACACTACCTGCTCTGGTGGGGAGTGGAGGGGAGCTGCCCTCACTGAGTTCTCTCTCCCTCTTCAACAAGTACTTTTGGGTGTCAGGGATGTATGGAGTAAAAAGTACATCATTTTCTTTAGGAATGTAGTGAAGTAAAAGTAAAAGTTGTGAAAAATATAAATAGTAAAGTAAAGTACAGATACCCCAAAAAACTACTTAAGTAGTACTTTCAAGTATTTTTACTTAAGTACTTTATACCACTGCATGTCACCCATTGAGCATGTTTGGGATGCTCTGGATTGACGTGTCCGACAGCGTGTTCCAGTTCCCGCCAATATCCAGCAACTTCGCACAGCCATTGAAGAGGAGTGGGACAACATTCCACAGGCCACAATCAACACCCTGATCAACTCTATGCGAAGGAGATGTGTCGCGCTGTATGAGGCAAATGGTGGACACAACAGATACTGACTGGTTTTCTGATCCACGCCCCTACCTTTTATTTAAGGTATCTGTGACCAACAGATGCATATCTGTATTCCCAGTCATGTGAAATCCATAGATTAGGGCCTAATTAATTTATTTCAAATGACTGATTTCCTTATATGAACTGTAACTCAGTAAAATCTTTGAAATTGTTGCATGTTGCGTTTATAATTTTGTTCAGTTTAATTGACCTGGATTCTCAGTGCGTGGAGCTGGCTCTATGGCTTTACATGGTCCATGTTCTAACACTTGAGCTCTCCCCATCCCGGCGTTGTAACCCAACACTGAGAGTGAGCGTGAGAGAGATAAACATCTAGACTAGACACAGAGAGCAGGTTAGATTAATCTTTCAGTAGGGCAAGCGGATATCTCTGTTTTACTTAATGCTATAGCATAACACCTTTAAAGGTGTGTAAATGTTCACTTGATATATTGTGTTATGTCTTGAAGTGCGTGGAATGTTGTGGAAAGTAATTTGTGTTTGGCCCACAGACAGAGTTACAGTATTACATGTCTGGATGTCAGGCATAATGTGCACTTAGACATGTATGAGGTACAGTATACCTAACGACCACATCAGCCAATGTATGTCAGTTTAAGTGTGTTAGTAAAATACTCAAGAACCCCAAACACTACACATTATCCTTATAAACACAGTGGAAATATAAGGAAACCGTGACATACAATGACACATATTCAAAGGTCAGATATACTTTGTCCTTGTCAATATATAAATTGCAGTTTACACTTGAAATGGTGTGAACTTGAGTCAATAATGGTGATTGGTTGAGGGAATCTTTAATGGGAGCAAATCCCCTTGGATCTAATGTGTTTGTAAATTTTTATACATCACTTTGGTCCCTCAGGATCCTGACTAGATGAAGGACATGTTAGGTGTGGCTCTGATTGAGTTTAAACTGTCTGGTCTTTAATTCACTCTCTTTTAGCTGGGGCATTGAGCTGATGCTGAAACACTATAGCCCAGACTGCCTCTACCTCTTTGTCTCTCTCTTTCTTTCTCTCTCTCTCTCTCTTTCTCTCTCTCTCTTGCACTCTCTCTCAGCCTCTCCCTAAAGGCCAGGGTGGGTTTGCAGGCACCTCACCTGCCAGGATGAATTAAAGCTAATGAATGCTGAGCAGTGCCAGGGAGTAATCCTGCATTCCACTGACCTGGGACAGGGATAGGGACACAGCCTCCACTGTGACCTTGTGTTGGATTGACACACACTGGTCCTAGCTGGGAGAGGAATAATAGGTGTGTCACACCCAGTGTACACACGGCCCTGATCTGAATGCGCTCTGTTAATCCACAACACCTCTCCCATATCCTGATGTACTCAGCGTGTAGTACTCATCATCCTGTCCCCTGTGACCTCCACACAGGTTCAAATGCTCTTATCATGCAGGGGAGTTGCAGGCTGTGCTATGAATCTAGGTCTCTAGTAATCTGCTAGTAGTACAGACTCACTTTGCTTTGTAGAAGAACTAGGACAGTAAGTCTGAGGGAGTCAGTCTGAAGGAGAGAGGCAGATGGGGAGGGACTGAGAGGAGAGGCAGAAAGAAGGAGAGGACAAAGGGCACACATTTGGCAGAGATATGACACCGCAATTTTAAAGCTGCACAGCAAATTTGAAATAAAAAATATAACACCCACAGTGTTAAATGTAACACTTTCTTAGTGTGCATATGTGACCATCAGAAATAGCGTTAAACTAACATTTTTCAAAGTGCTGATGAACTAACACCCCAAGAATGTTGGGTCCCTAAAACCACGGGAAAATTCTGACTTCAATTAACACTTTATTAGAGCTGATGCTGTTACACTTTCTCTGTGTCAGGGAATCAACACCTGTTGTGTTACAGTAACTTGTTTTGGGCTGTTGTTTTAACACTGTAGGGCAGGGATGGGCATCTTTGATTGGGGTGGAGGCCACAAAAACAAAAATGGTTTGCGTACCCACATCCAAACCCCAGTTTTTAATATGATATCTGAGTGAGACTGACAAACAAAATCAATGGGGGGCCCCCAGGCGGTAATTTTTTAGATAGCTGGCTGCTAACCTAATTTAGCAATCTAAATTTATTTTGCTGACATGGGCTAATTAACTGACTATCGGTGACTGACATAACAAGAGTAAAACTACTGCTGCACAACCAAATTTAAAAATGGCACCTTGTGTAGTCTACTATTCTAACTCGCAACAGTAAGTTGAGACCCCAACTGAGTTCCAAAAAAGTATAATGGGGGAGGGGGGATTGATCTGAGGGCCTTCAAAGGCACCCTGGGAAATATGTATTTATTTCCCAGGGAGCCATTCGAGTAAATTTTAAATGGTACCAGTGCCACCCATGACTGTGTTTGCTAGTGACAGAGACACAATTGTTGCATTCGATGGCTTTCAGTCCTGTAGCCTTCACCAAGTGAGTGCCTAAGTGAATATTTCGACATAAAAATTACATTATTTAAAGCAATACATTGCTTTTTTTGACAATACCATACTTCGACAGCCTATTTTTACCCTTTCACAGTGGTCTGAAACTCCTGGTTTGCAAGTCACATTATACGAGCTTGCAAAGTGTTAGGATATCCAACAATTTGAACTTTTAATCACCTGCAATTTGCAGTTAGAATGACTGTAAAGGTAGGGAAGATTGAAAAATTTGACTACTGGCCTCCCAAGTGGCGCAGCGGTCTAAGGCACTGCATTGCAGTACTTGAGGTGTCACTACAGACCCGGGTTTGAGCCCAGGCTGTCACAACTGGCCGTGACCAGGAGTCACATAGGGTGGCGCACAATTGGCCCAGTGTCGTCCGGGTTAGGGGAGGATTTGGCCGGGGGGGGCTTTACTTGACTCATCCTGCTCTAGCGACTCCTTGTGGCAGGCCGGGTGCCTGCAGGCTGACCTCGGTCATCAGTTGAACAGTGTTTACTCTGACACATTGGTGCAGCTGGCGCGCGGTTTGGTGGGTCATGTTTTGGAGGACGGATGACTCGACCTTCACCTCTCCCGAGCCCGTTGGGGAGTTGCAGCGATGAGACAAGATCTTAATTCGATATCACGAATAAGGGGGTAAAAAGAAATGACACTACCTAAATCATCTAAACTGGAACAATGGGTGAAATAAATCCAACCACTTACAGATTGGATTAGATAAATAAATGTATGTTATTTATCTTTATGTAGTATAAGATCAATTAATCAATCAATGTCCATGCAGAAACATCGATATTAAAACAAACTATTCTAAAAAGCAACCTGTAACAAAGTACATTATTATTATTATTAAATTAATTATTTAAAATTAATTATTAAATTATTAAATTATTACAGTGAGGGAAAAAAGTATTTGATCCCTTGCTGATTTTGTACGTTTGCCCACTGACAAAGACATGATCAGCCTATAATTTTAATGGTAGGTTTATTTGAACAGTGAGAGACAACAAAAAAATCCAGAAAAACGCATGTCAAAAATGTTATAAATTGATTTGCATTTTAATGAGGGAAATAAGTATTTGACCCCTCTGCAAAACATGACTTAATACTTGATGGCAAAACCCTTGTTGGTAATCACAGAGGTCAGACGTTTCTTGTAGTTGGCCACCAGGTTTGCACACATCTCAGGAGGGATTTTGTTCCACTCCTCTTTGTAGAACTTCTCCAAGTCATTAAGGTTTCGAGGCTGACGTTTGGCTACTCAAACCTTCAGCTCCCTCCACAGATTTTCTATGGGATTAAGGTCTGGAGACTGGCTAGGCCACTCCAGGACCTTAATGTGCTTCTTCTTGAGCCACTCCTTTTTTGCCTTGGCCGTGTGTTTTGGGTCATTGTCATGCTGGAATACCCATCCACGACCCATTTTCAATGCCCTGGCTGAGGGAAGGAGGTTCTCACCCATGATTTGATGGTACATGGGCCCGTCCATCGTTCCTTTGATGCAGTGAGGTTGTCCTGTCCCCTTAGCAGAAAAACACCCCCAAAACATATTGTTTCCACCTCCATGTTTGACGGTGGGGATAGTGTTCTTGGGGTCATAGGCAGCATTCCTCCTCCTCCAAACACGGCGAGTTGAGTTGATTTCAAAGAGCTTGATTTTGGTCTCATCCGACCACAACACTTTCACCCAGTTCTCCTCTGAATCATTCAGATGTTCATTGGCAAACTTCAGACGGCCCTGTATATGTGCTTTCTTGAGCAGGGGGACCTTGCGGGCGCTGCAGGATTTCAGTCCTTCACGGCGTAGTGTGTTACCAATTGTTTTCTTGGAGACCATGGTCCCAGCTGCCTTGAGATCATTGACAAGATCCTCCCGTGTAGTTCTGGGCTGATTCCTCACCGTTCTCATGATCATTGCAACTCCACGAGGTGAGATCTTGCATGGAGCCCCAGGCCGAGGGAGATTGACAGTTATTTTGTGTTTCTTCCATTTGCGAATAATCGCACCAACTGTTGTCACCTTCTCACCAAGCTGCTTGGCGATGGTCTTGTAGCCCATTCCAGCCTTGTGTAGGTCTACAATCATGTCCCTGACATCCTTGGAGAGCTCTTTGGTCTTGGCCATGGTGGAGAGTTTGGAATCTGATTGATTGATTGCTTCTGTGGACAGGTGTCTTTTATACATTGATTGATTGCTTCTGTGGATACTTGTCTTTTATACAGGTAACAAGCTGAGATTAGGAGCACTCCTAATCTCAGCTCGTTACCTGTATAAAAGACACCTGGGAGCCAGAAATCTTTCGATTCAGAGGGGGTCAAATACTTATTTCCCTCATTAAAATGCAAATCAATTTTTAACATTTTTGACATGCGTTTTTCTGGATTTCTTTGTTGTTATTCTGTCTGTCATTGTTCAAATAAACCTACCATTAAAATTATAGACTGATCATTTCTTTGTCAGTGGGCAAACATACAAATTCAGCAGGGGATCAAATACTTTTTTCCCTCACTGTATGCTGGGAAATTATGCAGTCGAATAACAACACCATGTGGTGTTGATTCCACTGTGATTGCGGGCTGCAATCACACTATTGGAAAAGACAGCTTTTGGTGGCAAAGAATGTGGGCTAAAATGAATAACACTGACTTTCAAAACGTAATTTTGGTCAGACCTGAATGCTCAACCAGGCAATCTAAATCATATTTATCTTTGACCTTTTTTTCTCTTAAAAAACTGCTAGTCCTGATATGACAGTAGCCTTTTCATAATGTTCAGGAGCTAAATCAGTCAGAGAGCTAAATGGGTCATGAATTCATCATATTTTTCAGGTTTCAGCTTCACAAAATGACTGTTATTATTTGCCACAGCCGTACTTAAGATATTTAAAGCAACTTTGAAAAGTCATTTTATCCCACAGTTGGATCCAGACAAAAAAGCATGGAAATGCTTTGGCATTAATGTTCTACATGTCACTGCACTGAGGTTTGACTGATGCATGTTATCTTGGTTGTGTTTCAACAGGTCCTGGCCATCATCTCCATCCTCTTTATCGTGCTGTCAACCATTGCCTTGTCTCTGAACACCCTCCCGGAGCTGCAGGACATAGACGAGTTTGGCCAGGTGACAGACAACCCTCAGCTGGCTCATGTGGAGGCGGTGTGCATCGCCTGGTTTACCATGGAGTACCTGCTCCGCTTCATCTCCTCGCCCAGCAAGTGGAAGTTCTTCAAGGGTCCACTAAACATCATAGACCTGCTGGCCATCCTACCCTACTACGTCACCATATTCCTGACTGAATCTAATAAGAGCGTTCTACAGTTCCAGAATGTCCGGAGGGTGGTGCAGATCTTCAGGATCATGCGTATCCTCCGTATTCTGAAGCTGGCCAGGCATTCCACAGGGCTCCAGTCTCTGGGCTTCACCCTGAGGAGGAGCTACAACGAGCTGGGCCTGCTCATCCTATTTCTGGCCATGGGCATCATGATCTTCTCCAGCCTCGTCTTCTTTGCCGAGAAGGACGAGGAGGACACCAAGTTCAAAAGCATCCCGGCCTCCTTCTGGTGGGCTACCATTACTATGACTACGGTGGGGTATGGGGACATCTACCCAAAGACTTTACTGGGTAAGATTATTGGGGGTCTGTGCTGCATAGCTGGAGTGTTGGTGATAGCCCTGCCCATCCCCATCATCGTCAACAACTTCTCAGAGTTCTACAAGGAGCAGAAGAGGCAGGAGAAGGCCATCAAAAGGCGGGAGGCCCTGGAGAGGGCCAAGAGGAACGGCAGCATCATCTCCATGAACATGAAGGAGGTGTTCGCACGCAGTGTCGAGCTCATAGACATAGTGGTAGAAAATAATGGCGAGAACATGGGGAAGGTGCAGGACAACCCCTTGTCTCTAAGCCACAGGAAAGGGACTCCCAAGAGGACCACCTCAGAGATGGGCTCCACTCAGTCCTTGCAGCCCAGCTCCCCAGACAAAGCCTGTCCCTCCAGTCCTCAGCAACTCAACGCTCAGAAACTGGAGGTAATGTACAACAAGATGGCCAAGACCCAGTCTCAGCCTAACCTTAACAGTAAGGACAAGGGGCCTTTGTCTAAAGCACCCAAGAAGAGAGACGAGATAGAGATGGGTAGCATCCCCACAAAGTCTGCCCCAACCACAGACATGAGGAGCATGTCCAGTATTGACAGCTTCATGAGCTGTGCCGCTGACTTCACCGAAAGCGCCCGCTTCTCCCACAGCCCCAGCACCATTGTACTAGGGAGGGTTAGTGTCAACCCCATGCTCGAGACCACCCTGGAGCACGAGGGCATGGAGTGCCCCTACAGCGCCACCAAGGTCCCTGGAGGACGAGTCTCCAAGCACAGCCTGTTCTCTGACAGCCCCCGGGGCCTACGCTTCAGCAACCCGCTCAAGAACCGCTCCCTCAAGGCCAACTTCAAAGGCGGGGATGCGGGCCCTTCCTCCTCCTCCTCAGCACAGGGGCCAGGGGGTGGGGCCCTCTCAGATAGCTCTGCCCTCTCTGCCCACTCCCTCATGAGCCCTGAGGTGTCTATCTACACCACTGCCAGCAGCAAGACTCCACCCTCTGATACCCTGATCCCGACAGTCTTCACATTCCATGACGCGTCCATCAGCAAGTTCATCGACGCTGACACGGACGAGGAGGAGCACCTCCATGACAGCTCGGGTACATACGCCTCCCAGAGGCTTCTAGGAAAAGCCAGCCCCAAACTCAGCTCCCAGAGCAGCCACCACCGTGCGGCCAACCACCTGGAGGGCTCCCAGAGGATGCTGGGTAACAGGGTGTTCCTCTTGGAAGCCCGGCCAGGTGGGGGACAGGAGAACCATGTGCTTTCCCGGGGAGAGAGAAGTCGTTCAAACACCCATAATGAGAGCAAGTGAGGGTATAGGTAGTACAGAGAGAACCCAAACAGGAGGACATGGTGCAAATACCAGAGAGAAATCAAATAAAACATGAGCTCTAACCCATACCAGGAACAGCATTCCTACTTACATGAATAAATGGAACTAAAACACATGCAGCGACTGTTTTTTTGTTTTTGTTTTTAACAAATGCCCAATAAGTAGAATGTATGGGACACCGGAAGGAGCCTACTCTTCCTTCCTTTTCCTGCTACTTGAGGGCAAAGACTGTCAGCAGAATTACCCAGGGCATTGGGAGATGTTATAGCAGGATTGAGAAAGAGAGAGAATTTAAAAGGGTGCATTGCGGCGGTGTCCAAAGGGGATGCACATAACTCTGCAGAATCTGGTCACACACTGTAGATTTAGGCATTGCTGAATCAGCATTGTGCTTAAAGAAATTTAGTTTATTTCTTAGTGTTTTATTCCTCAAAACTGGCCTTAGTTATATGTGACTATGTGTATGCATAGCGTGTGCGTGTGTTTGTCTGTGAGTGTATGTGTATGCATGATGATAGGCAGATAAACATACACATAGTTCTACAGTATTTTATGTATATTCTTTTTTTTTTTTTTTTTATATAAATAGTATATTTTCTTTGGTCTGTTATTTTGTGATGCTATCTGAGAGGTGAACTTTCATCCTTGTTTATCAACAGTTTGGTTCAGCCATTAGAGAGGAAACAACCACTTTGATATCCAGTCTGTTTCCTCATTCCCATCACGCCCCCACCTCCCGCCTCCCGGGTAGCACTAACCGCACCTCAATGTGATGAATATTTTCAATTCTGTACAGGGTATTCTTTGTTGTTTTGTTTGTTTACTTATTTTTTTGTTTTTGATTGTGTGTGATTTATCCAGACAGGTTAGGGTTAGGGTTAACCCAGTCTCCTTTATATTTTAACACAGTTATTGTGCAAAAAATTATATTGATATTTTTTTATATTATTTAAGAATGGTATATTAAAAGAATGAATTATGCTAAACTCATAGTTTTGCATTTCAATACATAGTTTTATTTTAGAGGGGTTGTATTTAACAGAGAATATTACAAGATAATGAATTTGTATTTTTTGCTCCTGTCACCAAGTTGGTATAAATGTTTGTCCTTCCATCCTTTGTACAATGTGAGGAGCCAAATAGTTTTTCTTTCTGATGGCAAAAGAAAGATGAGGGATACTGAGCTATAAGACCAGCAATATCTAACACTCTGTTAAAGCCAGGGCATCTTTAATCATATCATTGACCCACACAATATTATGAATTAATTATAACAACAATAGTTTCAAACAGCAGAATGTCAGAAATATTTCAGGAAGCCAGGACAAACTGAAACACAGCAGAGATGAAGGGAGAAGAGAGGAGTGGAATGCCGGAAGATGGCACACAGGAAGAAAGGACAGGGAGAAGGAAGAGGGAACTTTATTTTACAGAGTCAATCATGATCTCATTGGATGACTTCCACACTGTGGATGGTAGAGTCGGGGACCAGCTGCCAGAATTGACAACAAGCATCATATGGCTACATACACAGACACTGACAAACACAGAGCCACTCACATGCTCATACACATGCAGTTAACACATGCTCACAGGCACATGTTTTATGTGGGTTCAATCTAAACGTAACCTATCCCAGTACATCTCATAGGTAGTATCTGATACAGACCACATATCCACTACCCTCATGCACTTTATAATATTAAAGATACCATTTTAATTTATCCGTTTAAACACCTGGCTACACACTCAATATAGAGTGAGAAAAAAGTGTATTGTTTACTTCCATTGTCCTATTTTTCCATTGTCAGACTACATGAAAAGAGATAGGTATTTCTGTGCCTCTGCCAGTAACAAACTCCACTTTGGAAAGTCTGTCACTGTAGCCTTAGTTTAATAGAGCTCACATGACAATTCAATAAAGTGTAAAGCAAAGAACTAGGTCACCATGCTGTGAGGGTGTGATATTAAAGCACACAAACACGAAATACACACACACACACACAAACACACACACACACACACTCACTACAATTGACAACACAGTTTCCATGATCATAAGCAGTCCGGTACAAGATGGCTTACACTGACATGGCAAGCGGCCCTATGTAAGGGGAGAGGAATCTTAAACACTCCAAGTGTCACATGCAGGCATGTAGGCCAACATATCCCCAACAAACACTCACAGCTAGTCTGGCTTAACTAAATGCCCTTTCACAGCACACACTGGGGGTGGAGAGAATGAGTGGTATACTTGTGTGACCAGCCATGTAGTTAGTTACAGTCAGATGATGAGAGAACAGTGGGGCAGAGAGCTGTATGTCTACTGTTCCTCCTGATGTCTGTAGCTATCACTGTGGACCTCAGGCCCTAGTCCAGCCCCACTCTATATCCATAGCCAGTCCACTATTAGATGATTTTATCCCTAACAATGGAATATTGGGCCATTTAGTCTGTATTGGGATTAATTGAATAAGCATTACAGAGCATTGTAGGACACTTGACCTCTGAACCCACACCCGGTAGAGAGACCATTACCCCCTGACTTACCAGAGCAGCATTACCTCCATTAGGACTCATATTAAACATAGATCAGGTTATCATCTATGTTCATGCTTTCAGACTGGCTAGGCCACTCCAGGACCTTAATGTGCTTCTTCTTGAGCCACTACTTTGTTGCCTTGGCCGTGTGTTTTGGGTCATTGTCATGCTGGAATACCCATCCACGACCCATTTTCAATGCCCTGGCTGAGGGAAGGAGGTTCTAACCCAAGATTTGACGGTACATGGCCCCGTCCATCGTCCCTTTGATGCGGTGAAGTTGTCCTGTCCCCTTAGCAGAAAAACACCCCCAAAGCATAATGTTTCCACCTCCATGTTTGACGGTGGGGATGGTGTTCTTGGGGTCATAGGCAGCATTCCTCCTCCTCCAAACACGGCGAGTTGAGTTGATGCCAAAGAGCTCCATTTTGGTCTAATCTGACCCCAACACTTTCACCCAGTTCTCCTCTGAATCATTCAGATGTTCATTGGCAAACTTCAGACGGGCATGTATATGTGCTTTCTTGAGCAGGGGGACCTTGCGGGCGCTGCAGGATTTCAGTCCTTCGCCGCGTAGTGTGTTACCAATTGTTTTCTTGGTGACTATGGGCCCAGCTGCCTTGAGATCATTGACAAGATCCTCCCGTGTAGTTCTGGGCTGATTCCTCACCATTCTCATGATCATTGGAACTCCATGAGGTGAGATCTTGCATGGAGCCCCAGGCCGAGGGAGATTGACAGTTATTTTGTGTTTCTTCCATTTGCGAATAATCGCACCAACTGTTGTCACCTTCTCACCAAGCTGCTTGGCGATGGTCTTGTAGCCCATTCCAGCCTTGTGTAGGTCTACAATCTTGTCACTGACATCCTTGGAGAGCTCTTTGGTCTTGGCCATGGTGGAAGTTTGGAATCTGATTGATTAATTGCTTCTGTGGACAGGTGTCTTTTATACAGGTAACAAACTGAGATTAGGAGCACTCCCTTTAAGAGTGTGCTCCTAATCTCAGCTCGTTACCTGTATAAAAGACACCTGGGAACCAGAAACCTTATTGATTGAGAGGGGGTCAAATACTTATTTCCCTCATTAAAATGCAAATCAATTTTTAACATTTTTGATATGCGTTTTTCTGGATTTTGTTGTTGTAATTCGGTCTCTCACTGTTCAAATAAACCTACCATTAAAATTATAGACAAGATAATTTCTTTGTCAGTGGGCAAACGTACAAAATCAGCAGGGGATCAAATACTTTTTTCCCTCACTGTAGCTATTATTATATGCCTGCTTCATCGGTCTCAGAATACTGATTTGTCAACTGTCCAGTTCTCTATAGCTGAAAGTCCTCAAATTACTCTGTGGAATCTAACCTTGAAGTCAGGTTCAATTCCTCAAGCCCCCACAATTCAAGTTCAAAACATTCTATAATTGCTTCAGTGAGTGGGCCACTAAGTACCTAATGATTATGTGCATGACAACAAGGCCCCTGTGTTTAGTCCAGTACAAACTAAATTCAGAAAAAGGATTAATTCAAAAAAATATTGGAATTGTCCTTTGGGTTTTTCCTGTCTCAGTAGCCTTCTAGGTCTAGGATATGGATATTGATGTATAACTATGCATAAAAACATTGTAACAAAATTGGACATGGGGAAATAGGAGGATATAGATCATATGAAAGTCAGGGTCTCCTTCCACATACAATACTACAGCAGAGCTCATTCACACATGGTAAAGTCAAATTTAACACAGATTTCAAACCACGCACAACCGTGATCATGATTCCTGGGTCTCTTTTACACTCTGGTGTTGGATAAACTTGTATGATTTTAATGTGGCTTTTATTTGTTTTTACTTATAAATAAATGCACTTTATTGGATTGAGCTATCTCTTTGAAACGGGGCCTCCTACTAGGCCAAACCAAACACACTGTCTCCAGACAGACTCATTAATAACATTCTTACTACATGGTTGTAAATATGATGTCCCAAAAAGAACAATTTATTATTTATTTGAATCATTATTTTATTTTACCATCACCAACTGCCACACAAACAGATGCAGCCAACTGCTAATGCTCCACAAGCTGAACAAAATTATCCCACTTTTTCAGGCAATTTATCCTCCCCCCTGCTCTCTCACACAGCCCTCGATGTTGTCCTTTTTAAGTTTCATTTTGTTTGTACCAGTTTACTTTCTAGGCTCTTGTCTCTGTGGTGTTATGTTGTTTGACGCATGTAGCGCTACCAATCTGTGACACAGAATCTGTAAATTTCTTGTAAATAGCAAAAACAAAATGTCTATGTTCTTTTTGAAACAACGTTCTCCCATTACTGACTGAAAACGAAATAAAAGTCCAGAATTAAATATCAGTCTCTGTCTGTTCTTGTGGGTATATATAAATCTACCAAAGCATTTAAAACATTGTCTAGTTACGCTAAAAATGTGAGGAACTGAATGATGTTTGCGTTAGATCGAAAAGGTAAACAGTATCTGCTATCAAGTAGCGCCATCCAGTGTCCAAGATCTACATTGGCAAAGCATACACTCAAATTAGTCAATTATTTCTGTCTCTCCGTTGGTCTCTCTCTCGGTATCTCTGTTTCGGTCGGTCGGTCTAATCAATAATGCAACGAGGGAATTCTACACTTCATTCTTTTTTATTCACATTTTATGAAGCAAAGCCCCTGCCCTGGGAATCACTGCATTTCAGTCATGCCACTAACTACGTTTCCATCCACAGTTTTTAGGTAATGTTATACCATATAAACAAATAATCACGACAGCTGTGATGGAAATAGGAAGTTTAAGTACAATTTTGTGGGCATTTTAAAGCTTGTTTCTAGCATGAGGCATGGCGGAATCAGGCATTGTAGAACGCTTTATATTACCTGGATACTTTTTAATGTATTTATTTCAAAAAATAAAGCTAACAATCGGTATTATTTTTGCCATTTTCTTTAAGAAAGGTTATGGCATACCCTCACTCAATTTGAGCCCTGATTTTAACCAAACACACCAAGCCACTCTCAGACTTCACGGAGCACGGAGTGCATGGTGACCGTATTGAAGGATTTGGCTATACTGACAAATCTATGGATAGCATAATTTCTGTCAAACAGGTAGGCCTACCATTTATTTTTCTTAATAGGAAGAAATAGGCTCCAACAAAGCCTTCTTGTTGTTAGTGAAGTCGAATTAAAATGAAGACAACTGTTTAAATGAATTACTTTCAGCACCATTTGCTGTCCACCTCTGTCTGATTATGCCGCAGCCGCTCGCTCCAAAGCTGATGTCTGCCCGTTTGCCTTTTTTAGTTGACTTTCTCCTGCACTCTCGCTCTCCTTATTAATAAGTTAATGATTTAAAAAGTCTGTCTCATGACATTGTAATACATTTGGTCTCCAGTCTATGGGCTACAGAAAAACCTCATAGGGTACTACTTTTTCTACCCAAGGCTACATCATTTATGGTAAATAAATTTGATGGCGCGTTGATGGAGCGCGGCAGCGCCATATTTTGCACCCCTGCCTTTGCTAAAGTGGACACTGCTTATCATGGGGCGGCAGTTCATTCGGAAAGTATTCAGACCCCTTCACTTTTTCCACATTTTGTTACTTTACAGGCTTATAGCCCTAATGCCACTGAGTGAGAGAATGTATCATTGGTTTGGGGCAGAATAATGTGAGGTAGTGTACTAGGGGTATGTGGATGAAGGTCATCCTTAGGCAAATAAACTATAAAGGGAAATAAATGGCTACAGTTTACACTTTTTTAGTTCTTTCATGGAATGTTGTTTTTAGAAAAGGGGCATTTTTTTTACCGGGGTAACTGGTAGAAGATTATGGCATAGGATTTTTTATTTTTAATTTTATTTCACCTTTATTTAACCAGGTAAGCCAGTTGAGAACAAGTTCTCATTTACAACTGCGACCAGGCCAAGATAAAGCAAAGCAGTGCGATAAAAACAACAACAACACAGAGTTACATATGGGATAAACACAATGTACAGTCAATAACACAATAGAAAATCTATATACAGTGTGTGCAAATGTAGTAAGTTATGGAGGTAAGGCAATAAATAGGCCATAGTGCAAAATAATTACAATTTAGTATTAACACTAGAATGATAGATGTGCAGAAGATGATGTGCAAATAGAGATTCTGGGGTGCAAATGAGCAAAATAAATAACAATATGGGGATGAGGTAGTTGGGTGGGCTGTGAACAGGTGCAGTGATCGGTAAGCTGCTCTGACAACTGATGCTTAAAGTTAGTGAGGGAGATAAGAGTCTCCAGCTTCAGAGATTTTTGCAGTTCGTTCCAGTCATTGGCAGCAGAGAACTGGAAGGAATGGCGGCCAAAGGAGGTGTTGGCTTTGGGGATGACCAATGAGATAAACAGTGAGGGAACAAAAGTATTTGATCCCCTGCTGATTTTGTACGTTTGCCCACTGAAAAAGAAATGATCAGTCTATAATTTTAATGGTAGGTTTATTTGAAAAGTGAGAGATAGAATAACAACAACAAAATCCAGAAAAACGCATGTCATAAATGTTATAAATTGATTTGCATTTTAATGAGGGAAATATGTATTTGACCCCCTCTCAATCAGAAAGATTTCTGGCTCCCAGGTGTCTTTTATACAGGTAACGAGCTGAGATTAGGAGCACACTCTTAAAGGGAGTGCTCCTAATCTCAGTTTGTTACCTGTATAAAATACACCTGTTCACAGAAGGAATCAATCAATCAGATTCCAAACTCTCCACCATGGCCAAGACCAAAGAGCTCTCCAAGGATGTCAGGGACAAGATTGTAGACCTACACAAGGCTGGAATGGGCTACAAGACCATCGCCAAGCAAGAATCAGCCCAGAACTACACGGGAGTATCTTGTCAATGATTTCAAGGCAGCTGGGCCCATAGTCACCAAGAAAACAATTGGTAACACACTACGCCGCGAAGGACTGAAATCCTGCAGCGCCCGCAAGGTCCCCCTGCTCAAGAAAGCACATATACATGCCCGTCTGAAGTTTGCCTCTTAACATCTGAATGATTCAGAGGAGAACTGGGTGAAAGTGTTGTGATCAGATGAGACCAAAATGGAGCTCTTTGGCATCAACTCAACTCACCGTGTTTGGAGGAGGAGGAATGCTGCCTATGACCCCAAGAACACCATCCCCACCATCAAACATGGAGTTGGAAACATTATGCTTTGGGGGTGTTTTTCTGCTAAGGGGACAGGACAACTTCACCGCATCAAAGGGACGATGGACGGGGCCATGTACCGTCAAATCTTGGGTAAGAACCTCCTTCCCTCAGCCAGGGCATTGAAAATGGGTCGTGGATGGGTATTCCAGCATGACAATGACCCAAAACACACGGCCAAGGCAACAAAGTAGTGGCTCAAGAAGAAGCACATTAAGGTCCTGGAGTGGCCTAGCCAGTCTCCAGACCTTAATCCCATAGAAAATCTGTGGAGGGAGCTGAAGGTTCGAGTTGCCAAACGTCAGCCTCGAAACCTTAATGACTTGGAGAAGATCTGCAAAGAGGAGTGGGACAATATCCCTCCTGAGATGTGTGAAAACCTGGTGGCCAACTACAAGAAACGTCTGACCTCTGTGATTGCCAACAAGGGTTTTGCCACCAAGTACACCATGTTTTGCAGAGGGGTCAAATACTTATTTCCCTAATTTTTGACATGCGTTTTTCTGGATTTTGTTGTTGTTATTCTGTCTCTCACTATTCAAATAAACCTACCATTAAAATTATAGACTAATAATTTCTTTGTCAGTGGGCAAACGTAAAAAATCAGCAGGGGATCAAATACTTTTTTTCCTCATTGTACCTGCTGGAGCGCATACTACGGGTGGGTGTTGCTATGGTGACCAATGAGCTAAGATAAGGCGGGGATTTGCCTAGCAGTGATTTATAGATGACCTGGAGCCAGTGGGTTTGGCGACGAACATGTAGTGAGGGCAAGCCAACGAGCGCGTACAGGTCACAATGGTGGGTAGTATATGGGGCTTTGGTGACAAAACGGATGGCACTGTCATAGACTACATCCAATTTGCTGAGTAGAGTGTTGGAGGCTATTTTGTAAATGACATCGCCGAAGTCAAGGATCGGTAGGATAGTCCGTTTTACGAGGGCATGTTTGGCAGCATGAGTGAAGGAGGCTTTGTTGCAAAATAGGAAGCCGATTCTAGATTTAACTTTGGATTGGAGATGCTCAATGTGAGTCTGGAAGGAGAGTTTACGGTCTAACCAGACACCTAGGTATTTGTAGTTGTCCACATATTCTAAGTCAGACCCGCCGAGAGTAGTGATTCTAGTCGGGCGGGCGGGTGCAAGCAGCGTTCGATTGAATTGCATGCATTTAGTTTTACTAGCGTTTAAGAGCAGTTGGAGGCTACAGAAGGAGTGCTGTATGGCATTGAAGCTCGTTTGGAGGTTTGTTAACACAGTGTCCAATGAAGGGCCAGATGTATACAAAATGGTGTTGTCTGCGTAGAGGTGGATCTGAGAGTCACCAGCAGCAAGAGCGACATCATTGATATACACAGAGAATAGAGTCGGCCCGAGAATTTAACCCTGTGGCACCCCCATAGAGACTGCCAGAGGTCCAGACAACAGGCCCTCCGATTTGACACATTGAACTCTATCTGAGAAGTAGTTGGTGAACCAGGTGAGGCAGTCATTTGAGAAACCAAGGCTATTTAGTCTGCCAATAAGAATGCAGTGATTGACGGAGTCGAAAGCCTTGGCCAGGTCGATGAAGACGGCTGCACAGTACTGTGACACGGTAGTGACAGTGTTTCCTAGCCTCAGTGCAGTGGGCAGCTGGGAGAAGGTGCTCTTATTCTCCATGGACTTTACAGTGTCCCAAAACTTTTTGGAGTTAGTGCTACAGAATGCAAATTTCTGTTTGAAAAAGCTAGCCTTTGCTTTCCTAACTGATTGTGTATATTGGTTCCTGACTTCCCTGAAAAGTTGCATATCGCGGGGGCTGTTCGATGCTAATGCAGTACGCCACAGGATGTTTTTGTGCTGGTCAAGGTTAGTCAAGTCTGGGGTGAACCAGGGGCTATATCTGTTCTTAGTTCTGCATTTTTTGAATGGGGCATGCTTATTTAAGATGGAGAGGAAAGCACTTTTAAAGAACAACCAGGCATCCTCTACTGACGGAATGAGGTCAATATCCATCCAGGATACCCGGGCCAGGTCAATTAGAAAGGCCTGCTCGCTGAAGTGTTTTAGGGAGCGTTTGACAGTGATGAGGGGTGGTCGTTTGACCGCGGACCCATTACGGACGCAGGCAATGAAGCAGTGATCGCTGAGATCCTTGTTGAAGACAGCGGAGGTGTATTTAGAGGGTAAATTAGGCAGGATGATATCTATGAGGGTGCCCATGTTAACGGATTCAGGGTTGTACCTGGTAGGTTCCTTGATAATTGGTATGAGATTGAGGGCATCTAGTTTAGTTTGTAGGACGGCCGGGGTGTTAAGCCTATCCCAGTTTAGGTCACCAAGCAATACGAACTCTGAGGATAGATGGGGGGCAATCAATTCACATATGGTGTCCAGGACACAGCTGGGGGCTGAGGGGGGTCTGTAGCAAGCGGCAACAGTGAGAGACTTATTTCTGGAAAGGTGGATATTTAGAAGTAGAAGCTCAAACTGTTTGGGCACAGACCTGGATAGTATGATAGAGCTCTGCAGGCTATCTCTACAGTAGATTGCAACTCTGCCCCCTTTGGCAGTTCTATCTAGATGGAAAATGTTGTAGTTGGGAATGGACATTTCTGAATCTTTGGTGGCCTTCCTAAGCCAGGATTCAGACACTGCTAGAACATCAGGGTTGGCGGAGTGTGCTAACGCAGTGAATAACTCAAATTTAGGGAGGAGGCTTCTGATGTTAACATGCAGGAAACCAAGGCTTTTGCGGTTACAGAAGTCAACAAATGATAGCGCCTGGGGAGTAGGAGTGATACTGGGGGCTACAGGGCCTAGGTTAACCTCTACATCACCAGAGGAATAAATAAATATAATAAATTGGTCATTTAGCAGACGCTCTTATCCAGAGCGACTTACAGGAGCAATTAGGGTTAAGTGCCTTGCTCAAGGGCACATCGACAGATTTTTCACCTAGTCGGCTTGGGGATTAGAACCAGCGACCTTTCGGTTACTGGTACAACGCTCTTAACCACTAAGCTACCTGCCGCCCGAACAGAGGAGGAAAATAATAAGGATACGGCTAAAGGCTTTGAGAACTGGTCTTTTAGTGCGTTGGGTACAGAGAATATAAGGGGCAGATTTCCGGGCGTTGTAGAATAGATTCAGGGCATTATGTACAGACAAGGATATGGAAGGATATGAGTACAGTGGAGGTAAACCTAAGCGTTGGGTAACGATGAAAGAGATAGCATCACTGGAAGCACCGATTTAGCCGGTCTCCGCGTGTGTGGGGGGTGGGACAAAGGAGCTGTGAGGCAGGTTGAGCGGGACTGGGGGCTCTACAGTGAAAGAGAACTGTAAGAACTAACCGAAATAGCAATAGGCAAGGCATATAGACATGGGAGAGAGGCATAAAGCAATCACAGGTGTTATTCGAGAGAGCTAAGACAACAGCTGGTAATGGCGACAAAAGTTTGAGCTGAGGCTAAACAGATAAACAGGATGGGGTACCGTATAAAGGAACAGTCCAGCAGGCATCATCTGTGTAGCTGAGTGATCATAAGGTCAAGTGAACAGCAATAAGTGAGCCCAGGAGCAGTTCAGTGGCTGCTATGCCACAGGCGAGCAGGAGGCACGGCTGTTGATTGCGTGTGCTAGCGGGCAGGGGCTAGCAGATGGATCTTCGTGGTCATTGCAACGGGAAGCCTGTTGAAACCACATCAGACGATTATGTCGGCAGACCAGTCGTGATGGATCGGTGGGGCTCTGTGTCAACACTAGGAGGTCCCGTCCGGTTGACAGAGAGGTAGATAGCAGGGAGATGGGCCTGGCTCGAGGCTAGCTCAAGGCTAACTGGGGCTAGCTTCGGACAGTGGTGATTAGCCAACAACAACAACAGCCATTCGGTTGCAGCTAGCTAGTTGCGATGATCCGGTGTTAAGGTCCAGTGATTCCGGCAGAAAATCCAATATGCTCTGGCTTGAATAGCGCGATGTGCAGACTGTGCAGACTGGCCGATAATTGTCCAGGCTAAAGCTGGCTGGTAGATAGTGCAGGCCACGGACAATGGTGAAGACCGCTAACGGTGGCTAATAGCAAGTAGCTAGTTAGCTGGCTAGCTGGCTAGTTTCAGCCAGAGGGGGTATAATGGTGTTGCACATGTCACAATTAATATCCGCACTATGAGTCCCTCTTTTTAACTCACCTGCACATTAATTTTCTTTGTTCTTTCTTTGTTGTGTCTTTTCCATACAATCCATTATGTACAATTGCATTAAATATTACAAGATTTTAAATCCCAGCAGTCTTTAAAATGACATTCAGGAGCAAAAGGTTTTCAATAGTTCTTTTTAATTCATTACAAATAACATTCATTGGAATATAATGTTGGAATGGAATATTACTAATAACATTAAATAACATAACATATAACATTTTATAACAATAACTGAACTAATTAATTAAGTGTAACATTGATGTGACAACTCTCTTTAGCTCTGCTATTGCACAATTCTAATTTGTTCATAGGTCAAATAAAGCTATCCAAAGTAAAATTGGAGCACCACTCATGAGCCCACCTCCTGCACTGCTCACACCTATTTCAGTCCCCACCTGTGACTGAAAACAGGGGGAGAGATGCCAATTGAAAAGCTCTCTCTTAAAAACGTAGCTAGCTATCTAGATATATTACATAAAATGCTGTGTAAAATAGCTAAAAGGCTATAAAGTAACATTAACTGTAAAGCTATGTCACTAGTGGAAACATTTAGAACTGCAATTAAGTTACATTATCTTTTTAATGTATTTTACCTCAGACGATCTGGTAGTAAGGTTGCTAGCTAGCACTCCTTGCAGATTATGCTAACTAGCTAGCATTTACTGCTAGTGAAGTTGCTAGCTAGCAAGTTAGCATAAACTAGCGCTAACTGGGCTAGTCACTGTGTAAATGACAGGTAGAAACACATTCATAACCATAAAGGGGTAACTAGCCCCCAGGGGCCAGTTACCCCCTAGTGGGGGGGGTGGGGGGGGGCTAGTTGCCCCCAACACACTCATCCAACATATTACTACTTTACTCAAAAATGATCTACATTTTTCTCTCTAAACAAGTGGATTATTTATTTTAAGGCTTTCCTACTTGTGTATTTAAAAAACAATTATAGATCTAACTTCATTGGAATATATCTACAACTTTTTAAAAATGTCAAGGATTAGATAAACTTAACACAAAATCGTTTTGTTGAAATATCTTCAAAAGTTGTGATGACACAGAGGGCATTTTTTGTTGAGCAAGAGCAGTGGCAGCCAGGGAAAGTGTTGGGGAAATAATTAGGTGATAAATTCTGGTATTAATGTGGCATGGGGCCTAATCATATAATTATATTTAGAATCCCTATTAATTCAATAGCTTCTCTGAGGGCCTAGTCATACAAATTTGTTATTTGACTTTTAAAATGTATTACCTTTTATTATAGCATAAACGCAACCAGTCATGATGTTTTCATATGATTGTCAAGAAGCACTTCAAAGGGCTCTTTTACTAGGTTACCCGCGCACGTTCATCCACTCACAACATATTTCAAGCCTCAAAACAAAGTGGTGAATGGAGAGAGACATCTATTACACAAAACACCAAAAAGTGTAATTACATTTGGCGATTGTCATTAGGCCAGAATGAATGCATCCGCTGCTGTCTGCGCGCGTCTCGGTTTCGGCCACTCATCTCTCCTTGGCAAAATGGCAGTGTTCTTGTCGAACCACTTCTTATTTTGAAGCGTAGGCTATACCGTCCGTTTTCATGTCCATTCCCTCATTTGTCATGCCTCTGACATGCAGTAATGATAAATAATGGTGTAATAGCCTACAGTTTTCTTGACATTTTGTTTTCATTATTGTGATAGGCTCATGTTTTACCGGTATGGCGTAGCCCAACTATATGTAATTACAGGCATGATCAAAAAGTGGTCACTTAACCAATAAGGTACGACAGGGTGTGGTATATGGCCAATAAACCATGGCTAAGGGCTGTTCTTACGCACGACGCAATGTAGAGTGCCTGAATACAGCCCTTAGCCGTGGTATATTGGCCATATACCACAAACCCCCGAGGTGCCTTATTGCTATTATAAACTGGTTACCAACATAATTAGAGCAGTAACAATACATATTTTATCATACTCGTGGTATACAGTCTGATATACCACGGCTGTCAGTGAATCAGCATTCATGGCTCGAACAACCCAGTTTATAATACTCAATAGAACTCTGTGGCGCTGCTCCGCTGTAGAACAGCGCTAACTTCCAACGTCAACTGACAAGCTAACTAGTGGCTACAGTCAGTGAAAACATGGGCTTTTTCTAAATGAAATTAGCTGAATACAAAACTAAATGAGGACTAAATATATATTTATTTACAAAGCTAACAGACTGAATTTTAATATCCACCCTCTGCGAAGACAATCTGTTCCTGTTTTCATTGTGTATTTCTGAGTATTTCCCTTTAAATCACCATAGAAACGGCCCCTCTCAACGTAGATTGATTGCCTATATAGGCAATGAACAACCTCTCCCTCAACATGAGCAAGACAAAGGAGCTGATCGTGGACTACAGGAAAAGGAGGGACGAACACGCCCCCATTCACATTGAAGGGGCTGTAGTGGAGCGGGTCGAGAGTTTCAAGTTCCTTGGTGTCCACATCACCAACAAACTATCATGGTCCAAACACACCAAGACAGTCGTGAAGACTGCACCATCGAGAGCATCCTGAACGGTTGATTCACCACCTGGTATGGCAACTGCTCGGCATCCGACCGTAATGCGCTACCGAGGGTAGTGCGTACGGCCCAGTACATCACTGGGACCAAGCTTCCTGCCATCCAGGACCTATATACTCCTTGTTTTTACACTGCTGCTACTCACTGACTATTATCTATGCATAGTCACTTTACCCCTATGTACAAATTACCTCGACTAACCTGTACCCAAACGAAACGAAGTGCAGCTAGTATGCAGTCTTTCCAGTTTCAGTTTGAAGTGATTGTGTTAGCTGTGTTGTTGGCTAGCTCATCTGAACAACAATGTCCTGACGAGTGAGCACATTTTCTATGCCAGGTGTTAGAAATTGCGTAATTCAAATCTGGTATTGGAATAAGAATCAAGAGATCTTCAATCCAAACTTAATTTATTATATGCAAAATGTATGTATGATAAGTATGAAGGTTCGTATATACGGGTCCGCTGAAATACCACGCAGGGCACTCAGAGAACTGATCCATTGTTACCGGTTCTTCCTCAAATACTCTGACAGAGAGAGTTCCCACCTCTCTGCTGGCCAATCAGAGTAGACGCTGAGCGTGGTTTAGACTTACTCAGCCAATCCGTTGGCGCACGGGTTGGTCCCAACCCCTCTGCGCTCCACTTGTTGCACACTGTTGCCAGGCATACGTTTATCATAACAACCTGTGGAGTCAGCACCCAAAAGACACCATTCCACTGTACTACGTTCAAGGACGGTTCACAGACAACAAAGAGGCAGTGTTCGTATCTGTGAGAAATACAAGTCTTATCTATAAGAAATACAAGTTTTATCTCCTCCTAGCCCCTAACGTTCCTCACATGAATCACAGCCTGTTATGTGAAACAATTTATATCAGTATAGTTCAAACCTATGCTCCTCATTAATGCATTCCTTCTAAGCTATTCATCACTTCAATCCAATTATGAGAAAACAAATCCCAACACAGGCAAAATCGCGCCTCATTAGCTAATTGTTATCTATGTATCCAAATAAAATGTCACTAGAAAACAGCTTAAAAAATGCAAATGCGGCTACTTTGCTGTTATTCTGGCTGCACTGTTTGACTGTAAGTTAGCCGTAGTTGGCTAGCTAGCAAGCAAGGGATAAGAACGTTTCCAGCCAGAATGGCAATGGAACATTTAGAATGAACGACTGGGTCGCTTCCAAAGATACAGAACAAAAAGACTGAACGATGGTCGCATCTCTAGCAACCGAACGGATAGAACGAACGACCAGCCGGCTTGGGTAGCAACCCTATATTTGTGTCGGGACTATATCTTGTGGAAGGATTAAATAGTATGAATAAATTCATTAGAATAACATTTTTAATGAAAATATGTCAATCATTATTTGAATATGTTGGTAACTCGTTGTATAAAAGTGATAATGCCCTCGAAGCCGGTGTTTGGAGGATATAGGGGCACAGTTTGCCGGCCCTCAACGAACACCCTGCCAATATATCCTCCAAACACATGCTTAGAGGGCATCAGTGGCGGCTCCTGAAAAAATTCTCAGGAGGGGCAATTTTTCTGATGATTTAGGTGACCTACACACATTTAAAAAAAGATATGTCCAGCAACAACATGAAGACAGGGGCAGCATATAAGTCAATACCAGAAGCATTTATTGACTGATCTCAAAAGTGTTGGCTTACCAGGGTTGGTGGAGCCCTCAGTTTCATCTTTGCCTCGCAAAGCTAACTCAAACACTCCGCAAAACTTCACACACTGGATTAGCCGGCTGAGGATGTGGCGGTTCTTGCTAATGTCGTAGTAAATATATTTGTTATAGTGAATATGGAATATGATATGTTGAGTAAAATGTTGTGCTAAGATCTATTTAGGTCAGGAGCTGGTTATAAGTTCTGTTCCTATCCAATAACAATGGACAAAAGGGTCCTATCTTGTCAGCCTTGTCAGCAGGTGGCCAAGGACAACACCCACGCCATAGGCCTCTCAGTTCTTCCAACTCACGAGTTCTTGCTCTGAGGACACACACACACACAAACACACACACACACACATCATCACTGTTAAACACACACACACACACACACATCATCACTGTTAAACACACACACACACACACACACACAAAAATCCCCTCTCTTAGGCTGAACATTTGAAGACAGAGAACCCGACTCAGAGCCAATGCAACAGTGACAGTAGCCTGCAGGGGACCTCGCCCAACTCATCAGGACCAATCAGAAGATCAGAACTACTAGATTGAACCTACTTCATTTATTGCATAAAATGTCTGCACACAATGTTTCGGGGCTCTCTTCAGATAATAATAATAATAATAATAATAATAATATGCCATTTAGCAGACGCTTTTATCCAAAGCGACTTACAGTCATGCGTGCATACATTTTTGTGTATGGGTGGTCCCGGGGATCGAACCCACTACCTTGGCGTTACAAGCACCATGCTCTACCAGCTGAGCTACAGAAAGTGGATACTCATGGATGCGCATTGCAATTGTAAAATGTCAACACAATTGGAGACACCACGTCATTTTTGGAGACATGTTATTGACAGTAAACTATTGTAGATGCGACTGCTAACTAAATAAAACATTTTAGCTGGCTAGCTAATCATCTTAGCTAAATGTGGGGCAAACAATTCAGTTATTTACCGTTAATTTGAGGGATTGGGGTGAAAGAAATCGAGTTACATAGTGATACTTTACGATATACTGTATTGACAATATCGCAATATTTTAGCGCTAGTTGGCTGTACCTGCACCAAAACACCATTATTGTTCCTTCATAGCTTGTTCTCAATCTTTTCACATTGGGAGCAAATTTGTTTTCAGCACTTTTATTTCCATGACTGATCAAAACTCGTTCTCATGGCTTTCTGATCCCTCTGCAACAGACATATGGTGCGCAATAAAATCACAGTATCGAATCGCAATACGTATAGAATCATGAGACTCGCAATGCTGATGCATATATCTTATCGTGAGGTTCCTGGCAATTCCCAGCCCAAGTTCATTTGCCACAACAAATCTCTTCGCTAGCAAACGCGATGTCTTCTCCAAAACGGCAATGTGTCTCCAGCAATGTTTACTTTTTTGACGTTCTATGGCATCTCCACTTTCCAAGCATATATGACCACATGTAATATTTTGGTAAGTGATGCAAATAGTGAACTATGTAGGGCCAGGATGTAAAATATATGTAGCTGCAGCAATTTCTCTTATCTGATATGGTAAGTAATGGGGCTTAATTTATAGCTCCCTAAGAGTTTGACGAACGGGTCCGTGAACGCGATTCCAGATATATTTACCTCTGAATAAACTGCCTTTATTACACCATATCCACATCCAGTAAACTTGTGATTATCAACACTAACCTCATCGTTGTGGCGGCGGACAGCTAGCCTGTATCCCTCGTCATCCAGTTGAGTGAGTGGCAATGTGTTTTTTCGTTCGTACCAATTTTTGGAAAATCCTCGGGTGTAGGACTTTCCGCCTTTAGTAGAAACCTGTTGAATTATTAAATTTGGTCTGGGAGGTCCTAATTGTTTCGTTGCCAATTTATCTTCATTTGTTCGCCGAATCGCCGACAAAAAGGAACTTCTTTCAAACAATCCACTCTTTTCTCAGTTACGTTCATGGTTACGTAACGTATGACGAAAGCGCGTAAGTGCAAGCCCACAGACACCCATTGAGATTGTATTGAAGGCTCTGAAATTTGAAAAAAATAGATTTTACATGGGAGTCTATTACAGACTTCTGGGCGATTTTCAACCTGACTGAAATCGCCCCAAAAGGGGGGGGAGCCATTTGAAGCACGACTTTAGCCTGATTCGACATTTAGTGGCAGTGTGGCACTGTGGCAGATCAGACGTATAGATTACAACACTGATAACTACTGTTGCCGTGATATAATTGATTAGAAAAAAAATCCCTTCCTTTTCCCGTTTGGCAGTGCGTCGCCCATATCGCCCTATTGAACAGGCCGCCCCTGGAGGGCATTATCACTTAAATGACATATGGCAAAGAAAACTACGTTTTGACATTGATTTCGTAGCACCCTGTTGAATTGACCCGTTTTTCTCAATAGTGTACAGCGGTGAGTGAACTCCCTACATAATGTAGACTAACCTACCCGCATTAGATTTTGTGTGCACTACTACTTCATCACGCACTGATTTTTATCTGCAACAAGTCCATTTGGTGGAAACACCACTGGTGGGAAAATGCGCATATTTTCTTTAGGATTCAGAATATGCGCATGAAAATCTGTCCCCAATTGGATGGACACCTACCTAATGATTCGAAAAATCGAATCTAACTTTTTATAAGCATAATTACCCTAAACATATTCACACGAGTTCCTGAAAAGATAATGAAACTGTGAATCACAAATCTCTAGTGAACTGAACACCATGACAATGACAAACAATTAACCTCCTTATCTCGACATAGCTTTGCCAGTGGAGTTGGCCACGGCTCAGATCATTAGCTAATTGACACGAATGAACAAATAGCTCTTTCTAACTCCTGGGACTGGGCGTGAAAAACATCTTGTTACCTATTTGTTAACAGGATATGAACATGTTACCATAGGAACAGAGCAGTTTGTTGGCAGTAAGCATCAAAGCTCTGGGACTGGTCTTGCTTACGTGATTTTTGTATTCACACAAGCCAAAAAAGGATGCGTGCCCTATTAAATCAAAAGGTTGTGTGAAACTCAAGAGTTACCTGGGCCAGCCACGGTGTTTAACTGGACAGAAGGCTATTGTTATGTGTAGCATAAATCATGTGCCCGTCCCAGTACAGCAGCTAATCAGGGCCTACTCATACATTATCCTGCCATAGGAGGAGCACCTGAAAGAGACTTTACACCTGGCTAATTTCTTCATAATGAATTAATCTGTTGATATCAATGGGATGAGAGTGGACACATGGGATGAGATTGGACACATGGACAAGAAATATATATGATTTGCCATGTTGAAAGTCATTAGGCTACATTTCAAACATAAACCTCTGTTAATGAGCGATTTGTGTACACATGCCAAACACTGTTTATCCCCCTTAAACTTTAACATTGTGGAAACACTTAAATCTTATAGGCTAATATGCTGTCTTGCTAACTTTGAGTAGGCTAATAATCCTGTTGATATGTTTTTGTGCTTTGGATTTCTAAGACTTGGGATGTATTGAATAGTCATCATCTCTAGAGTGCCTTCGGAAAGTATTCAGACCCTTGACTTTTTCCACATTTTGTTAGGTTACAGCCTTATTCTAAAATGTATTAAATTGTTTTTTCCCTCATCAATCTACACACAATACCCCATAATGACAAAGCAAAAATAGGTTTTTAGAAATTTTAGCAAATGAATTAATAATAAAAAACAGAAATTTCACATTTACATAAGTATTCAGACCCTTTACTCAGTACTTTGTTGAAGCACCTTTGGCAGCGATTACTGCCTCAAGTCTTCTTGGGTTGATGCTACAAGCTTGGCACACCTGTATTTGGGGGGGAGTTTCTCCCATTCTTCTCTGCAGATCCCCTCAAGCTCTGTCAGGTTGGATGGGGAGCGTCGCTGCACAGCTATTTTCAGGTCTCTACAGAGATGTTCGATCGGGTTCAAGTCCAGGCTCTGGCTGGGCCACTCAAGGACATTCAGAGACTTGTCCCAAAGTCACTACTGCGTTGTCTTGGCTGTGTGCTTAGGGTTGTTGTCCTGTTGGAAGGTGAACCTTCGCCCCAGTCTGAGGTCCTGAGCGCTCTGGAGCAGGTTTTCATCAAGGATCTCTCTGTACTTTGCTCCATTCATCTTTCCCTCGATCCTGACTAGTCTCCCAGTGCCTGCCGCTGAAAAACATCCCCACACCATGATGCTGCCCCCATGCTTCACCGTAGGGATGGTGCCAGGTTTCCTCCAGACGTGACGCTTGGCATTCAGGCCACAGAGTTCAATCTTGGTTTCATCAGACCACAGAATCTTGTTTCTCATGGTCTGAGAGTCCTTTAGGTGCCTTTTGGCAAACTCCAAGCGGACTGTCATGTGCCTTCTACTGAGGAGTGGCTTCCATCTGGCCACTCTACCATGAAGGCCTGATTGGTGGAGTGCTACAGAGATGGTTGTCCTTCTGGAAGGTTCTCCCATCTCCACAGAGGAACTCTAGAGGTCTGTCAGAGTGACCATCGGGTTCTTGGTCACCTCCCTGACCAAGGCCCTTCTCCCCTGATTGCTCAGTTTGGTGGGGCGGCCAGCTCTAGGAAGAGTCTTGGTGGTTCCAAACTTCTTCCATTTAAGAATGATGGAGGCCACTGTGTTCTTGGGGACCTTCAACGCTGCAGACATTTTTTGGTACCCTTCCCCAGATCTGTGCCTCGACACAATCCTGTCTCGGAGCTCTACGGACAATTCATTCGACCTCATGGCTTGGTTTTTGCTCTGACATGCACTGTGAACTATGGGACCTTATCTAGACAGGTGTGTGCCTTTCCAAATCATGTCCAATCAATTGAATTTACCAAAAGTGGACTCCAATGAAGTTGTAGAAACATCTCAAGGATTATCAATGGAAACAGGATGCACCTGAGCTCAATTTCGAGTCTCATAGCAAAGGGTTTGAATACTTATGTAAATAAGATATTTCTGTCTTTTATTTTTAATACATTTGCATTTGCAAGATTTCTTAAAACCCGTTTTCGCTTTGTCATTATGGGGTATTGTGTGTAGATTGATGAGGATTTTTATTTATTTAATCCTTTTAAGAATAAGGCTGTAACATAACAAAATGTGGAAAAAGGGAAAGGGTCTGAATACTTTCTGAATGCACTGCATAGTATTTAGTCATCATATAGGCCATCTGGACATTATATAGGCCATTTGGAACCTGACTTCCTATGATCATATGTGGCAAATGGACATAAGATCCTGATTTGGTACTTTTAATACTTACATGTACCATTTGAACGTTATATATGCCATTTGGACATGGTTCTCTGACTTTTGGGTTTGAAGCCGAAGTCCAAAAAAACGACACAAAATGTCATCATAATATATTCACAAACTGTTCCGGATGGGAAGCATGCAGACGCCTTTAGCGAGATTTGGTTGGGCCCCCCCTACCAACCGGGTGCATTTTTTTGTGGACCCCCCCTCTTCACAGCAGAAAGATAAATGTAAGTTCTAATGCACGTTTTCTGCAGTTCTACACATTTTGCCATGGGATGGAAATGCATTTTTGACATTTTATAACATATTTCATGCAATTCTACTTATTTTGCCATGGGGCAGAGAGAAATGTTTGCTGTTTTAAAGCAAATTTCCTCAAATTCTACACATTTTTCCATGAGTTATGCCATGTTAATGGTATCTGAGTGAGAAGGGACCCGCTGGAGGTCAGGGCCCTTGGGCACGTTCCCTGCGTGCCCTGTTGGTATTCAGCCATGATTACTACAAGTTTAGATAACTGGCTAGACTAACTTATCCCCAAAAAAAGGGCTTACATGGCTAATTAAGTGACTGTCAGTGACTGACAAAACAATAAAAAAAACTGCTGATGCACAACCAAATTTCGAACTTGCACCTTGTGTATTCTACTATTCTAACTCTCAACAGTAAATTGAGACCACCCCCCCCCCGGAGCCTGGAGCCGGCCCTGCTCGGCTGCTCCACACCATAGAGGAAAAAACAAGAGTACTTGTTCAAACCCTATCAGTAATGTGCTGTTTATAGGCCAACATACAGTGGGGAGAACAAGTATTTGATACACTGCCGATTTTGCAGGTTTTCCTACTTACAAAGCATGTAGAGGTCTGTAATTTTTATCATAGGTACACTTCAACTGTGAGAGACGGAATCTAAAACAAAAATCCAAAAAATCACATTGTATGATTTTTAAGTAATTAATTTGCATTTTATTGCATGACATAAGTATTTGATACATCAGAAAAGCAGAACTTAATATTTGGTACAGAAACCTTTGTTTGCAATTACAGAGATCATACGTTTCCTGTAGGTCTTGACCATGTTTGCACACACTGCAGCAGGGATTTTGGCCCACTCCTCCATACAGACCTTCTCCAGATCCTTCAGGTTTCGGGGCTGTCGCTGGGCAATACGGACTTTCAGCTCCCTCCAAAGATTTTCTATTGGGTTCAGGTCTGGAGACTGGCTAGGCCACTCCAGGACCTTGAGATGCTTCTTACAGAGCCACTCCTTAGTTGCCCTGGCTGTGTGTTTCGGGTTGTTGTCATGCTGGAAGACCCAGCCACAACCCATCTTCAATGCTCTTACTGAGGGAAGGAGGTTTTTGGCCAAGATCTCGCGATACATGGCCCCATCCATCCTCCCCTCAATACGGTGCAGTCGTCCTGTCCCCTTTGCAGAAAAGCATCCCCAAAGAATGATATTTCCACCTCCATGCTTCACGGTTGGGATGGTGTTCTTGGGGTTGTACTCATCCTTCTTCCTCCAAACACGGCGAGTGGAGTTTAGACCAAAAAGCTCTATTTTTGTCTCATCAGACCACATGACCGTCTCCCATTCCTCCTCTGGATCTCCCGAGTGGCGCAGTGGTCTAAGGCACTGCATCGCAGTGCTAGCTGTGCCACTAGAGATCCTGGTTCGAATCCAGGCTCTGTCATAGCCGGCCGCGACCGGGAGACCCATGGGGCGGCGCACAATTGGCCCAGGGTAGGGGAGGGAATGGCCGGCAGGGATGTAGCTCAGTTGGTAGAGCATGGCGTTTGCAACGCCAGGGTTGTGGGTTTGTTTCCCACGGGGGGCCAGTATGAAAAATTGTATACACTAACTGTAAGTCGCTCTGGATAAGAGCGTTTGCTAAATGACTAAAATGTAAAAAATGGATCATCCAGATGGTCATTGGCAAACTTCAGACGGGCCTGGACATGCGCTGGCTTGAGCAGGGGGACCTTGCGTGCGCTGCAGGATTTTAATCCATGACGGCATAGTGTGTTACTAATGGTTTTCTTTGAGACTGTGGTCCCAGCTCTCTTCAGGTCATTGACCAGGTCCTGCCGTGTAGTTCTGGCCTGATCCCTCACCTTCCTCATGATCATTGATGCCCCACGAGGTGAGATCTTGCATGGAGCCCCAGACCGAGGGTGATTGACCGTCATCTTGAACTTCTTCCATTTTCTAATAATTGCACCAACAGTTGTTGCCTTCTCACCAAGCTGCTTGCCTATTGTCCTGTAGCCCATCCCAGCCTTGTGCAGGTCTACAATTGTATCCCTGATGTCCTTACACAGCTCACTGGTCTTGGCCATTGTGGAGAGGTTGGAGTCTGTTTGATTGAGTGTGTGGACAGGTGTCTTTTATACAGGTAACAAGTTCAAACAGGTGCAGTTAATACAGGTAATGAGTGGAGAACAGGAGGGCTTCTTAAATAAAAACTAACAGGTCTGTGAGAGCCGGAATTCTTACTGGTTGGTAGGTGATCAAATACTTATGTCATGCAATAAAATGCAAATTAATTACTTAAAAATCATACAATGTGATTTTCTGGATTTTTGATTCCGTCTCTCACAGTTGAAGTGTACCTATGATAAAAATGACTGACCTCTACATGCTTTGTAAGTAGGAAACCCTGCAAAATCGGCAGTGTATCAAATACTTGTTCTCCCCACTGTATGTAACACATTCTCCTCTTCACCCCTCAGGACTACTATGCAAGTAAATTTGTGGCGTGGGGTTTCATGAGTCATTAACCAATGGTTTGCTGGCAGAAGAGGGCCTAGGCGGCATCAAAACTACACTGGTCTTTCCTTATATTGTATACACTGGCACACTGGCATGTTCGCTGGCTGTGAGATCAGGTAAGACGCCCTTGTTGGCCATCTAGTTTCACAGTGATGCCATGACATGTGCTATTGAACCTACTGCAACTCTTTTTGCTTTCTGGCACCCTCTACAGGAAGGAGCTGCGGGGTGCATGCTGCCTTTAAGAATGCCACTACCAACGGCCGCGCTAAATCCTCATAGGACCAATCCTTCCTGCCCAAATGAGTTGTCGCCAAATACCAACACCATCTGCACACCAAAGGGTCATTTGAGACAATCTTACTACAGCCTGACAGGATATCTGAAGGGTGAGAAAGTGTCTATAGCAGCTGTTATCACTTTTTGATAACCTGTTATGATTTTACACAATTCATTTTAGATTGGAGGGTTATTTTTAGATTTAGCAAGTTTGTCATGGAAATAATGCAGACAATTACATTGATGTAAACTACAATCTGCAATGTTAAAGCTGATCTACCCGCTAAAAAATAAACATTCAAAAGAAAAAAAGTTGTAAAAAAAAAAATGTATTAATAAAAAAAGTTGTCAGGGTAACAATCTGCTGCATCGAATAAAATAAATGTAGATGACCATTCAATGTGTGATTAAGTTTTTTTTGAATGGCACGCCTTATCAAGAGGCTGCACTGAAAAAGCTTAAGAAACCCTGCTCTAAAGCACTTAGTTTATCATAAGCATGTTTGTCAGGGTAACAATCTGCTGCATCAAATGCCTTTCATGTGAAAACAATTAATGGAAATGTGTATTAAGTGTGATTTTTTTTATTTGAGTGACAGAGCTATTCAAGAGGCTGCACACAATGACTTTTAGTCACATATTGACAGGAGTTTCACTGAAAGTGCAAAACAGCTCAGGTGTTATACAAGTGCCTCTTTACTCACATTTATAGACAGTGCAGACCAGACATAACAAATACAATGCTATGCATAGCTACATGAAACAGAGTAACATTTTAAGCACTATATTTTGGGGCCACTACAGTCCTCCATAACAGTAAAAACAAAGGAAATCCAACTATTGAAAAACAAGGACAAAGAAAAAAACACTTCTCATTTGATTCTGCAAAGAGCCATGAAGTCCAATTCAGACAGTTAACTCCAGAGTGCTGTCGATGTTGGTCGGGGTTGTCAATGTATGTTCTAGAATACTGTCAACGCCAGGTCGTTGTTATGCCAATCGACAAACAAGCAGATACATTGGTCATATCAAAGCACGATATTCACAAAGTTGAGTGTTGGTGAAGCCAGCCTTGCTCAACTTTCCATTACTGCACAGCAAGCCAATAAGGGACAGAGACAACCCCACCCCCCACAAAAAACTATTGCTCTTCCATTTCTTTTCACCCCATTTAAAAACCCTTAAAAATCCCAAGTCGTAGATGAACATGTTGACCCATTGTCCAAGTATCCACCATGAGCAGAGTCAATAAATCAGTCTTCTGTCCATTCAGTCGTGAGGAGTCAGTCCCAGTCCTAGTGTGGCCCATGGGCGACAGACAGTGCCCAGTTATTGTGCAGTGTCATGTTCTCCATTCTGCTTCAGTGAGGAAGCTTTGTGTCCATCATCACACTAGCTGTACAGAGGCAGCCTGGAGGTAGCCCTGCAGGTACTGGAGGGCCTCAGCATTCAGGCTGGCGCTCAGCATAGAGGGGACCTGCCATGGGAGGAGAACAGGAGAGATTCACTCAGTTGCCGTCTACTACTGAAAGCATCTATAGTAGTCAAAGAAAAATTATTCAGGGAGGCATTGGCAATCTAGGAGCCAAAATGTTGTACACTTCTCCCTGCTCTGCTTTTTCTGGGGCCGCACACCATCTACGCTGCGCTAGAGCGCCTTCAATGCTATGCTTGGTGGCTTGCTCTCAGTCGGCTGGGGCTTCACTTTTATAAGTAAGCTTTGTCCGAGACAGAATGGACCATAGGACAGGAGCCCATCTCCTGTGTCTGTAGTGTGAGGCAGTTTGTTGGGCAAGTACAACCATTTGAAAGAACACTAGTCGGTCACAAGGCCTTACCCCCTATCCAACTCCTTAATTCTGAGTGTCAAACAGAGGCATTGGGTCCCATTTTTAGAGTCTTTGGTAGGACTCGACCGGGTACCGAACCGCCAACCATCCAATCTCAGAGCAGACACTAACCAAAGACACAGAGTTGGTGCTTAACTTTTATGCCATGTTGTTTTGCTTAAACTGACCGACAATCATATGAAGCGAGTAGAAGATTGGAACAAGATGGACGTGAATATAAATACCTTGCTAGCTAGCGTTAGCTATCTCTTGGAGCCTTGCTGTATAGTTGTTCCTGTTATAAGCAGTGATTTAGTCAAGAGGCCCACTGCCTCTAATATAGCCTAGTATTAGTGCATTTCAATATATCAACTTACCCGTCCAGGACATGCAGTAGAGAGCTTGTGGAGAGACTGAGCTAGCAGGATCTTGGGGTTGCTGACCACCTCTCTGATTGGGTCATGCTCCTTCTTCCCAGCAAAGGCCAGCTGGGAGAAAGCAGTCTGGTAACCGGGCGTGTCCTCTATGTCAATGAAGTGCTCGTCGTCAGGGATGCTGTCATCCTCTGGTAGCTCAAACAGACCAATCAAGGCCTGGAGCAGGGGGGTCCTAAAGAATAACAAACAATTTAGCAGGCCATTCATTTGGTAAAAACACTGCAAAGTGTAATAATACTCCAGGACAGTTTCTCACCAGAGTTTGGTGTACTCAGTGTCCATCATGACAGGGCACTCAGTGAGGATCTTGGTGATGCCCACAGCACAGATCTTCTTCTCCACTGGTCCAGACACTTTCTGCACCTCTGGAATGACTATCTTCTCCAGCACCATGCCAAACATCCTACAAGAGAGAGAAGACCCAGCACTGAGAATACCTTTCCACATGGTTCTTATCTTTTATCATCAGATTCAGTAAGGACTATAATATGGAATATGATACAACTTCCAGGCTCATCCTAACATGCATGTATCTGAAAGTGTGTGTAATGCAGTAAGAGGACATGGTTGGCCTTTAAAAGCCAAAAGGGACAACTGACTGGCTTGTCTGCAGTGAGCAGATTAATGCAAATGAGTCATCTGCACACTCAGCTCCAAGGCTACACTAACGGACCTCGACAGAATCAAACACATCAAAGGTCAGTTTAATTTAATCTGACAAGGGATACTTACTTTGGCTGTATGCTGTCAAAAATCTCCTGCAGAGCAATGGCTCCGTACTTGACACCATACAGATTGATAAACACCATGAAACCTGTGGAAAATAGGAGGGCCTGTGAAAACGTGCAGCACTGAGAGATCAGAGCCACACAGAGCTCATTCTAAAACTAGGCTAATATAACCCTACACACTCCTGTTGTGCTAGCATGACAAAGAGGATGTGGGTGCAGTTTCAATTGTACTTTAAATAAACATGCCCAAAAAATGTTAAGCTATACTCACTCTTGATGAACTTGGTGGTTTTGGAGCTCTGCAGTCTCTGGAAGAGCAGGATGAAGATCTGTTTCCGGTACTGAACAATGGACTCCCTGAGAGAGCGTGAGTGAACAAATAAACTCATGATACAGCCCCCATGTCAATTACATACAAAGTCCACCGTTAGCAGACAGACAGGTGGCGGTGGTTGACTCACGTGGGCATGTGCTCTATGATGCTGTTCATCAGGTAGAAACCTTGGTGGTCATTGGCCTTGGAGGCTATGAGCTTCTGGAAGACTCCTAGCAGGCCAGGCTGTACAGGGAGAGCTCTTTAACGTCAGATTATCACAACTAACTAATTTCACCAATCAACAGTTAAATTAAGACTGGTAGGTTACAGAAAAGTTCAGTAAGAGTCCGCTTATTACAGCAAGAGTCATCTTACCATCAACATACCCCCAGCTGTAACTCACTATTTTGTCAGCAGCAGAGCTGGCTATGGTGGCGCCTCCCTTCTCCAGATAGGCCTGAAGCAGGCGCACCAGAGGGGGAATGTTGCCAGTGCGTTCCCACAGCACGGGCTGCAGCAGGTGGGGGAAAAGGGTCATGTAGGAGTTGGGGATGGAGCAGGTGTGGATCTCCAGAAGCAGGGACATCACCTGGAACACGTACGGCACAAACTCTGCAACAGGAAGAGCGACAGTTGACGTAAGAAGGGCAATGTGTAGTTTGCCAACATTCAAGCTTGTCAACATTGCATCCATGCGATTCAGAGGATGGCTATTCAACCCCTTCATTCACCTTCTACTCAGTTTCCTAGGCCTGTTCTAGTCAGATGGGTATCTTATGCTTAACATGGACTTCTGTAACCTGCTGCCTTCTAGGGTACAGCCACATACCCTGTACATCATTCTGTAGGATCTCAGTGAAGACTGGGAAGAGGGCCTCCTCGAAGCTGCCCACGGTGGTAGGGTTGGCCTTGCAGGTGATCCGGATGGACAGGCACAGGGACTCAAACAGGTAGTGGTTAAAGTGAGGCTTGCTGGGGTTCTGGAAGAAACATGACACAGGTAAATACTAGGGCTGGGAATTGCCAGGGACCTCACAATACGATATCACAGTACTTAGGTGCCGACACAATATGTATTGCAATTCGATACTGCGATTTTATTGCGATTCAATGTTCCAAACATATTGCTCACCATATTTCTGCTCTGCAGAGGGACAAGAGAGACCCATGAGAAAACTAGTTCTGATCAGTCATGGAAATAAAAGTGCTAAAAACTAATTGGCTCCCTATTTAAAAAGCTGGAGAACAAGCTATGAAGGAAAAATACTGGTTTTGGTGCACAGGTACAGCCAAGTAGTGCAAAAATTATATTGCAATCATGTCAAAAAAGAATATCCCGATATGCAACTATCGATCCCCCCCATCACTAGTAAATACAGCGGCCCCTTAAAGCCAGACTAAGTCTCATTTAGGTAATTTGTGTTAATGAAATGTTAAACTGTCGGTGCGACAAAACAAACCCAGGCAAGACGTCATAACGTGCTCCATCTTGAAGTACTCAAAGCGGCCGCTGGGCCAGCCACCCTTCAATCAGTCAGTATCAGACAGCTGGAGTTCTGATTTGCTTGTAGCCTACAACAAGCATGTAAGCTACTCTTTTTTTATTTATTTTTTATTTCACCTTTATTTAACCAGGTAAACCAGTTGAGAACAAGTTCTCATTTACAACTGCGACCTGGCCAAGATAAAGCAAAGCAGTGCGATAAAAACAACAGAGTTACATATGGGGTAAAACAAAACAAAACAAAGTAACACTCTACTCAGTAACATTCATAGCTGACTTCACTTGTAAATTGTATAATACAGTAACTATATAATACAAATTACAATTTACAAGTGGAGTCAACTACGAACTTACAGCAGTAAAACGTAATTCAAATTTACATAGACAAGTTCAACAATATAGGCCGCCTACTGCGGTGCAATGGTAGTGCAGTTATCGTAGTGCCATTATCTGCTTGATTTCTTGCAGTGCAAACACTTGCCTGGAAAAGTCTACCCTCAGAAATTATAGCAGGGTTGAATTATAAAATAAATGTGTCATCAAAAGGTTGCAATAGTAAACAACATCCAAGAGGAAAACAATTAGCCAGCTAGCAACTCCAGCAAAGTTTGCAAGTGCATGAACGTTTATGTCTGTAGGCTATACACATTTTCAAGCAATGCGTGTGTGGATCTATCGGTTTGCTAGCCAGCTAAATTAGCTAGCTTAACTTACCAGTAGCAGAGCTTTGAAGTAACCCAAATGACAAATGAATCTTTCATCTATAGATTAAGATATATACACTGAACAAAAATATAAGCGCAACATGTAAAGTGTTGGTCCCATGTTTCATGAGCTGAAATAAAAGATCCCAGAATTTTTCCATACGCACAAAAAGCTTATTTCTCTCAAAATGTGTGCACTAATTTGTTTACATCCCTGTTAGTGAACATTTCTCCTTTGCCAAGATAATCCATCCACCTGACAGGTGTGGCATATCAAGAAGCTGATTAAACAGCATGATAATTAAACCGGTGCACCTTGTGCTGGGGACAATAAATGGCCACTCTAAAATGTGCAGTTGTCTCAAGTTGAGGGAGCGTGCAATTGGCATGTTCACAGCAAGAATGTCCACCAGAGCTGTTGCCAGATAATTAAATGTTACCATAACGTTGTTTTAGAGAATTTGGCAGTACGTCCAACCGGCCTCACAACTGCAGACCACGTGTAACCACACCAGCCCAGGACCTCCGCATCTGGCTTCTTCACCTGCGGGATCGTCTGAGACCAGCCACCTGGACAGCTGATGAAACGGGTGTATTTCGGTCTTTAATAAAGCCCTTTTGTGGGGGTAAAAACGAATTCTGATTGGCTGCGCCCCTGCCCAGTCATGTGAAATCCATAGATTAGGGCCCAATGTATTTATTTAAATAGACCGATTTCCTTATATGAACTGTAACTCAGTAAAATTGTTGAGTTTATATTTTTGTTCAGTATATTAAACCAGAAAAAAATGTGATTTTATTTGGGACTGACCGAGTCTGGCTTTAAGCTTACCGTATGCTTCCCAGTCTAAACAGTTTGCACATGACGAAATTGTGAGGTTTTGGTGTTCGGCAAAGAGCACACCATTTTTCCTTGAGGCAAGCTGAAGTTCGGTAGTCGAAGTCTACGCCCCTTTGTCGGTGACTAAGACCTCCTCGACAAAAGCATAAAAATAACAGATTTCTTGAGTTATCCTAGATAAATTCAGATGAGTTTTAGGAAGTGTACTAGCTACAGCGTCAAGAGGTTCAAACCGTAATATTGCCTCTTTTTTCGTTTTTCAAGTGAAGGTATTATAAGGGAGTATGCGAGCACAGACGTTCACTTCGCCTAGCAGAGTTCTGCTAGGAGCAAACCGAACCTATATATTCGTACGCCTTTAGACACAATGCAAGTCAGCTCATGTGTACATGCATCCACAGCAACGCAGACAAGATATGAGTGTGTAACCTACCTTGCTGACCAGCAGGAGCTTGTGAGTGAGCTGGCCAATCAGAGTGGGGATGTAAGGAACAATGGCCTCCTGCAGGAGGGAGAAGCTGCGCATGATGGCTGGAAGAGAATGAAGGAGATGTCAGGGTAGAAGACAAGGATCAGTACACACTGAAAAATAATGTCCACAACCTTAAAAGGAAGGTGACATTAGGTCCTCCGTGACGACATTAAGCAAAAGGAAGGATAGCTAAAAATATAATGAAAGCCATAGAAGTTATTAGCAGAGCATTTTACCCTCAAACCCCAGTACCTTTCATGATATATTCGTTCTCTGAGGAGCCAGGCAGAGCCAGGGCCTTGAACAGGTTGTGTAGCAGCTGTTCTGTGAAGGGGACCATCTCTGCAGGAGTGATACTGAAACACATGATGACAGATGATTAATCACTACTGATATGAGGCACCAAAAGTTACAAACTAAGGTTATTGGTAATGACCAAAGTTTTATTAACAGACAAACTAAAATGGATGAGATGTATAGTTGATTATATTTGTGTAGAGTGGTGTTGAAAAAGATGAAGTCTACATTTAGTTCTAAGTGTAGCTGGCTTACTACTCACAGAGTGGAGTTGTTGGGGCCCCTCATGGTGAATAGTCTCTCCAGTGCGTGGGCAGCGTAGGTGTGCTCTACTGTGCTCTCTGCCTGCAGGTGGGCCACCAGCAGAGGGACAGCCTGCAGCAGCAGCTCTTTGGGCAGCTGGAAGACAAGAGGGGACAGAGGAGGACTGCTTATTCACAGGCCCCTGCAAGCATTGATTTTAACCCTTAGTAAATGGGCTGAACTCGTGACAGTGAAGTTTCAGAGGGTAGAGAATACAAAATCATACCTGACTCCTGAAGATCATGACATATTTGATGGCATCAGCCTTCAACACTGGGAACTCATTGACTAGAATAGAAGAGAGTAAACATGTTTTTATAAAAGTGTAGCTACAGTTGAAGTCGGAAGTTTACATACACCTTCGCCAAATACATTTAAACTCAGTTTTTCACAATTCCTGACATTTAATCCTAGTAAAAATTCCCTGTCTTAGGTCAGTTAGGATCACCACTTTATTTTAAGAATGTGAAATGTCAGAATAATAGTAGAGAGAATGATTTATTTCTGCTTGTATTTCTTTCATCACATTCCCAGTGGGTCAGAAGTTTACATACACTCAATTAGTATTTTGGTAGCATTGCCATTAAATTGTTTAACTTGGGTCAAATGTTTTGGGTAGCCTTCCACAAGCTTCCCACAATAAGTTGGGGGAATTATGGCCCATTCCTCCTGACAGAGCTGGTGGAACTGAGTCAGGTTTGTAGGCCTCCTTGCTCGCACATGCTTTTTCAGTTCTGCCCACAAATTTTCTATAGGATTGAGGTCAGGGCTTTGTGATGGCCACTCCAATACCTTGAATTTGTTGTCCTTAAGCCATTTTGCCACAACTTTGGAAGTATGCTTGGGGTCATTGTCCATTTGGAAGACCCATTTGCGACCAAGCTTTAACTTCCTGACTGATGTCTTGAGATGTTGCTTCAATATATCCACATACATTTCCTTCCTCATGATGCCAGTCCCTCCTGCAGCAAAGAACCCCCACAGCATGATGCTGCCACCCCCGTGCTTCACGGTTGGGATGGTGTTCTTCGGCTTGCAAGCTGCCCCCTTTTTCCTCCAAACATAACGATGGTCATTATGGCCTAACAGTTCTATTTTTGTTTCATCAGACCAGAGGACATTTCTCCAAAAAGTACAATCTTTGTCCCCATGTGCAGTTGCAAACCGTAGTCTGGCTTTTTTATGGCGGTTTTGGAGCAGTGGCTTCTTCCTTGCTGAGCGGCCTATCAGGTTGTCGATATAGGACTCGTTTTACTGTGGATATAGATACTTTTGTACCTGTTTCATCCAGCATCTTCACAAGGTCCTTTGCTGTTGTTCAAAGTACGTTCATCTCTAGGAAACAGAACGCGTCTCCTTCCTGAGCGGTATGACGGCTGCGTGGTCCCATGGTGTTTATACTTGCGTACTATTGTTTGTACAGATGAACGTGGTACCTTCAGGCATTTGGAAATTGCTCCCAAGGATGAACCAGACTTGTGGAGGTCTACAAATTATTTTCTGACGTCTTGGCTGATTTCTTTTGATTTTCCCATGATGTCAAGCAAAGAGGCACTGGGTTTGAAGGTAGGCCTTGAAATACATCCACAAGTACACCTCCAATTGACTCAAATTATGTCAATTAGTCTATCAGAAGCTTCTAAAGCCATGACATAATTTTTTGGAATTTTCCAAGATGTTTAAAGGCACAGTCAACTTAATGTGTATATAAACTTCTGACCTACTGGAATTGTGATACAGTGAATTATAAGTGAAATAATCTGTCTGTAAACAATTGTTGGAAAAATTACTTGTGTCATACACAAAGTAGATGTCCTAACCGACATGCCAAAACTATAGTTTGTAAACAAGACATTTGTGGAGTGGTTGAAAAACAATTTTTAATGTAAACTTGCGACTTCAACTGTATAAAGCAATCCACAGCTGTGATGGTGAATTCATTAATCGTTTGGTTCTCGGTTTAACTTTATATTTACCGTTTTGGGATTTGAGGTCTGTGAGAATGTGGTTCACAAAGAATTCTGTGAGGTTCACCAACTCGTTAGCTTGCGTGATACCATACTGAAAAAGAAACATTTTGCATGAGTCAATGTAATTTGCTCAATGTCTCTCCTGCAATAATATTTATAACCCATCAGATGTTACACAAACACACCCAAACACGATAGGCATAATGACCTGAAACCATACCTTCGCTGTCTGGGCTTTAGAGGCCAGAGATGTGACCAGGTAGATGGCAGCGTCTTTGTGCTTCCAGTTCACCCCTGGGTTCTTGGCATACTCCCCGAGCATGGAGTTGACATAGCCAGAAAAGATGGCTGTGACCGGGCCCTCAAAGAACTTACAAAGGCCTCTCACCAAGTCACAGGCAGCCCTGCGCCGAGTGTCTATGTCTGCAGGAAGGAGACAGAACCGAGGGGTCAACATCAGTGTACCTTGAACACCTATACTTCAACAATCCTCCAGTTCAATTTTGATCTTGTTGAGTTTTAAAATGGGGGGGGTTAACATGTATGCACTCACTAACTGTAAGTCGCTCTGGATAAGAGCGTCTGCTAAATGACTAAAATGTAAATGTAAATTTTTTTATTACCTGATCCTTCAAGATCTCTTCGGATATATTCCTCAGAGTTATCCTCAAAGGCCTCCTCATCAGCACCTGGAGACAGACATCTATGCATCAGTATCAGAGACCATTATCAAATCGCTGCCATTAACGTACAATGGCAAGAGCAGAAACAATATAGTCATGTAGCCATTTATCCCCAAGATACTGTTTCAGTCTCAACTCACTTCGGAACTCCATGTTGGGCACAATGACCTTCTCACAGATGCTGGTGAGTGTGTTCTGGTCCTCAAATAGATGCTTGTAGTGGGGCCTTTCACACACAGATGCCAGGAACTGAATAGCATTGCTCACAAGCTATGTCGCAAACAAAAAAGGAGCAAACGTATTAGCAGGTGGTCAACATGATCTATTGATAAGCTACATTAATGTATTATCAGCAGTCTCACCAGGTCATACTTGACCTCCTGGCCAGTGGAGACCAGCAGGTTCCAGATAGCGGTGACAAACCGAGGCAGGTAAGGCTGGAACTCTTCATCGTACTTCTGGGCGTACAGAGCAGCGTTGTCACAGATCTGAGACTTGAGCAGCTCCAGAAGACCTGCCTCCTCTTCATCCTGTTAGGTGGAAAAGACAAGACAGTATCACAAGTTGAATCAACTGATGCATTAATAACCAATTGAACATCCTACAGTGCTGTTATTCACCACGTCCACTCACATCTGTTTGTAGTAGCTTGTTATCCAAGGTCAACAAGTTATGGAAATTAGACATCCAGGTCTCCATGTTGTCCTCAAAGAACTCTGGAAGGTCCTGTGAAGGCAGAGACAAAGATGGAAGAATGAGATAACTCCAGTGAAAAAGCAGCACATTTAAATGCAGTAAATCCTTGTGGGCATAAAGCAGGTAAGAGGCAGGGGACACACACCTGGAAGTTGAGACTGTAGAAAAGCTTTGAGATCAGAGTAAGGGACGAGAAGAGGATCTTCAAAGCGTTGATGTCCTTCGCATGGGTCTGACACAGCTCAATCGTGGCCTGAAAGAAACAATAGACATGAATAGCAGACAATGACTTCCCATGTCTAAATAATTAAGGTCCTACAAAAGTAAAAGCAAGGGACGGGCAGCACCAACTTCCAGACCTGTTGTTTTTACTTGAAATACATTTCAATTGTTAGAGTTGATTAACTCTGAAACCAATCCACCACTAACCTTGAAGAGTTCAGTCAGCGGATTCGCAAATGTGTCCAACACCAGTTTAATCTCCAGCCACAGCTCATTTGACTTAAACTCATGTCGATACCTGGGAAAACAGATGATCAGTGTTAACATATTTCAAAACTAACCACAAATACATGATTTACTATGACACCGTGTCATGCTCATGGTGGTGTACCTCTTGAAAAGTGAGTGTGCGGTCCGGAGCACTCCGTTGATTATGTGGAAGTCTCCGCTCTGGAAGCGGGTCACCATCTCTGTCAGGAGGTCTGGCCACTTCAGAGGGAAGTCCTCTCTGCCGATGATGCTGATGGCATCACTCAACTGTAGAAGAACAGTAAATACTACAGAAAAACTGAACCATCTCTACAAATCTCCCTTTTGATTGTATACATGGATTATCCTAAAGGATTGTGAACTCATGGATTCCAAGAACCTCCTATGAAAGTATTTCAAACAAGCACCAGCCCACTGACTTTGATGTAGAGTAGATGAACAGGTAACAGGTCTCAACTCTTGTGAAGACATACCTGTTTCTGAATCTGTTCAGGGCTGCTCAGCATCAAATTTACAATGTTGGCCTTGATAGTGGTTCGGTCCGGATCCGAGATTTTGTTTGGTTCATCTTCAATCTGAAAGAGACATAACAATACAAAGTAACACTTGTCATGCCAACATTGGGCCAACAATACTTGCACAACCCATAACATTTGTTCCAATATTCAGGCCATCACCACTAACTTACTATGCGCCAGTTCCTCTTGATGTAATTTTTGAAGGTGACAGCTGCACACACCCGGATCACATTGTCTTGGGATTTCTCCAACAATGTAAGCAGCAATATTGGGTAATTCTGGTTCCCTTCAACTGACTCAAGAAACTTTTCAGCTGGAAGAGGGAAATATGAACATTCCAGTCAAGCACTGGGACATTTTACATAAATGCGCAAGTATATATATCATAGTATATGTTTATAGCTTCTATGACTGATCAGGGCATGAGTGTTTTAAATGAACAAGCATTCTACTCTGACTGAGCTCCCATACCTGGACGTCTTACGGATGGATCTGGGTCCAGAGTTTTGCGCATAAATTCTGTGAGGGTCTGAAGGTTTCCATCATTTAGCTCCATGGTGCCCTAGAAATATGTCATAATCATTACATTAGGCATAGTAGTGATGGTCTCAACTGACTAGTAACTTGATTGTCTTCGCTACAAGTTAAGTGGGAAGTTATAGTTTGACTAAAAACCGTTAACGTTATATTCACCCGATCAATATATGATTGAGTAAGTCATACTAGCTTTACATCATCACTAAAACACCAGTTACTGACAAATACCTTGGCCTAACGCTAGCAAATGTTAGCCCATCTTTGCCATCTGGCAGCACATTTTTCGAATACATTTTTAAATGACAACCTTTGCGCTCCAATGAAATTCGTTATTTTTCTCTACGTCAGACACTTTACCCACTCACAGTAAATCTAGGGAAGGACTTGGGGGGGGGGGGGGGGGGGGTTCCGTTAGCAACGACTTGGGGGGGGGGGGGGGGGGGGGGGGGGGTTCCGTTAGCAACTAGATAGCAAAATTAGCATGGTACTCTGGCATGGCGATGCTGATTCAAAATACTTCAGTTTCACTACTTTAAGGCAGGTTGCTTACATCTCAAATAGCAAACAATTGTTTCGAGGATATAAACTTAGCTACGGAGTAGAGAGTAACTAAATCACAGCAAGTTGACTGAATGACTGCGCAAGTTAACTAGCTAATTTAGTAGCCAAACTAGCCATTGCTGTCTGGTAGGCTAACTTTGCACGTCTTCTCACTACTTGTACGCGTTAGCAGCTAGCGAGCTGATATTTTGTTACACTTGGGCGAATTTGCTAACTAGTTAGGCCAGATAGCCCTTTCTGCAACAAATAATTTCCTGTTTAGGGGAAATAGCTAGCTACATAACTAAACGTGAATAGTTAGCTAGTATCGCAGTTACACTGTTCTTCTACTAGTACATTTTGGCTAGTTTGCTGATGCTAAATAGGTAACGTTAACTTGCGAAATTATCCACGATGTGCAAATTAGAAATGTCTACCGTAGTTTTCTGTTTTTCTACAAGCTAGCCAGTAATGTACATTAAGATGTATCATTTGATACAGCGGTGAGATTAGAGATGTTATACCTTCTCTTGCTTTGAGTTGTCCGTCAACCGGTATGTGCTGTGGCACGATTCGCTGCTGTCTGACTAGCTAGTTTAAAGAAATCTCAAGCCACTGACTGCGCGGTATGTCTACTGGGCGTGCGCAAAATAAGTTCGGAAAACCACGCTAGACACGCCCCTGTGCACTTGAAAGGGAGTGGATGGCATTGGCAGGTGTTCAGAACAGATGCTATGTTATTCATTGATGAATTTATCACTATTATTGATTGATGAAGTGTGTTCACTGAGTTATAACCTCATATTCATGTAATGGAAGACTAATAGAACAACTTAAAGAAGAATCAAATAGTCTGTTGGTTCCTCTTTTCTTGTCTGGTGCCTTTGAGTCAGGACATAGCTGCCCACTAGAATGTTCCATATTGCAGCACATATACTAAATTAGCAGCCAAGAACAAGTCCATTCTGCATTTTTTAATGAAAACGTTTATCCATCACAGAGAAACATTTAATACAATAATAATGCACTTGTTAGAACAATTAAGATGCAAATACAAAACAGCTTGAACAGAGTAAGCAAGCTCATTTAACCATTCTACAAACAAATGACAACTTTAACATGACAACAATAAAACAACATTAACACTTTTTTAATGAGCCTAAACCCCCTTTCCGGTCTGACAGTGTAAGGAGCAGTGGCTCAGACATTCTACAGGTTGTACGTCTGGCGGATGTTCAGTGTGTCGCGCAGCATCAGGTCTCGCAGACGCCACAGTGCGTCCGCCATCGTGGAATGGGCGCCCTTGCTCTTCAGCCAATGGGACGGCAGCCGGCTCTCCTGCTCTTTGGTCAGCCGCACATCTTTCTTTCGAGCTGCTCAAACATGTCCACATACAGAACACATACACAAGGTCATCACACTCACATACTTCTGCTCTGATCTTAATGCAAACATTAATCATGGGAAATGATACATGCATTAATGATACACTACGCAGGTGACTCGATAAATTACACTACTGTCTGTATATATGTTTTTTCTGTTATTCAATAAGGTAATTTACTGATACACCAATCACTGACATACTGTATAAGTGATTTGTAGATTTGTTGTGGTGTAAATCACTTTCTTTCAGTGAGGAGAACTCACCTGAGAGAGTTTGGTCCCACTTGCTGATGGTGGAGGACTCTGCATTGAGTCCCTCAATGTACTTCAGGTACGCCTCCGAGTGGAGCAGGCGCTTGGGCTTGGGTGGCGGGGCTACAAATATGGGTGTTGAGGGCTGCTGGAGGGCAGGCTGGCCCTGTCCTGGATAGGGTGGCGGGGCCTGCTGCCCAAGACCAATCATCTAAAAAAAAAGTGGCAAAGGCCTCTTTACTTCTCATACTCAAATACAGATGTGAGTAATAAAATAACAAGCATTTAGTCTATGTGCTCTTCTTAAATACAATTGTATAGAAGTGTAGATTACCTGGGTTCCATAGGCTCCAGGAGCACCCGTGTTGACACCTGTAAGGAAGGCATTAACAGTCACAGAGTGCTCCAGACCACAGCTGTCAGCAGCTGGCCATCTTGGATTGTGATGTGTACTACTGACTTTACTACTGCTCTTTTAAGAGAAGGACCAATTTGGGCCATTACAGCCTCCCAGGGACAATCTGCATTCAAGATAAAGGTACTTCAGAAAACGGTATTTCCATTGTTACAATATCATTTAGCAATGCATGACCCTGTTGATGAATCACTCAGCGACTGAGTATCACTACAGGACCTCAGCCTATGTTACAGGTAGCCCCTCCAGTGAGTTAGAGTGGCAGACAGGAAGCATCTGCAGGGGCGTGGCAGGTAGGGTGGCTGTGAAAATGCTCTTACCCGGGTATGGCATGCCAGGGAACCCGGGGATGCCTGGCATCAGGTGATGATGGGGCAAGAGAGGCAACCTCATGTGATGTGGTGGCATGCCAGTCATACTAAACATGCCGTCAACTAGGTCCTGCAGCATCATGTGTGGCATATATGTACCCATCATGCCTTTGGGGAGGAGGAGGGTATAGCAACAGAACAGATGCATGCATCAGTGCAACATGCAACTACCTAGCAGAGATCATGCACTAGCTAAATTACTAAACATCAATCTAGATTTAGGATATTTGATATTCCATAATCAGACATTCATACACATGCAATTAATTCACAAATCACAAGCACTACTTCAAATCAGACTGATGGTAGAATGATGCAGTGAAACTGGTAAGCTTCTAAATAAATGTTGAAGCAGTGTATCATTGAAAATAGGGGATAGTACAGTACTAGAATAAAGACGAGCCAAGGGTCAAGTGATAAGTAAATGAAAAAGGTACAGCTTCTTATTGCAGCTCCAAGTGTCTCCAGGGGGTTGCATCCCCCTGGGGATACCTGACACATGTCATGCTGGGATAAAGCAACACCATGGGGGTTGGGGGAGGCACCACCCCCATCAGCACCCTACAATGGTACCTGCTCTAGGGAAAGCCAGCTGCTGGGCCGCCCTCTCCCGCTCCTGCTGCTCGGCCACTTTAGCTGCTCGCTCTGCAAACACAACACATACTATTACAACTTTTTGCAAGGGAATTTACAGAGACACTACTGCAAGGGGCATTGAACAAACTACCACAGTCAATTTTAGTCTACCACAGCCTAAGTACATTTGTAAGATCTCTTACCCTCATACTCCGCTTTCTTGGGAGACTCCAGGTTCCTCCACTCGGTGCCCACCAGACGGCTGAGCTCCCCGAAGGAGAAGTCTGGGTGCTGGGCCTTGATGACCGCACGCATCTCACTGCTGAACAGGATGTAGCCACTCATGTTGATCTTCCTCTTGGAGCCCTCCTTCTTGGATATCCCCTTCATGGACTTGGGAGTGGACTGCAGTCAAGTAAGGGAGAGTATGTCATGTGATCTCTATACTGTCATTGCTATACACACCCCCAACTGGATGGCTAAGAGGGCTTTTTCTTGAATCTCACCTTGAACATGCAAATCATTTGAGACATGTTTTGTTTCAATCAGGATGCATGCGATTCAGTTGACACGTCTATATCAGGGTGCGACGATCTTACCAATAACTTTTGAGACAAATGTAAAAGAGCTTTACCTTCACAACATGACCACACATTTGCCCAGTGTATGTTGCTGCTCTGACCTGTGGAGGGGTGTAAGGCATGTCCATGTCGATGCCTGCCATGGGGCTCTGGAGCTGGGGTATGGAGGTGTCTCCCAGCTCCCCATCATCCTCCCCCAGGTCCTCCAACTCCTCGTCTGTCATGTCGGCAAACTTAGCCTCCAGCACTGCGATCTTTCTGTCCAGCAGAGGGGATGGCTCCTTCTGAGGCACGATCAGCTTCCTGTACGGGACACATGTGGAGTACACTGGGTGCAGTTACACCTGGGTGTTGTGTTCTGTTCTACCTTAACTAAAAGGAGTGTTTGTTACTGACTCCGAACTCACCCATTCAGGGTCACTCAATTCTGTTTTACTGCGTTTTGGAATGGTTTCTTACTATTGCTGATTATGTGACAGTATCTTGAGGTAAGTAAAAAGTCAAGCCACTCACCTGAAGTAATAGATCTCGTCCTCCACCACCTTCCCAGAGAGGGAGAAGCGCTTCAGGCCCTTGAACTTCTTCATCTGTTTCTCACTCTCGATGTAGCGACTCTCACACAGCAGAACATCCTCCTCAGGCACTTCAGTGGGCCGGCACGAAAGGTACTCTTTGAAAGAGGACACTGCACACTTCCCTGTGGAACAAGTGAACAGAGAGGTATATAAGCATGGCACATGCCCAGTGAAATACAATCAACCCATGCACTTAAACTTGCTTCTCTTATCAACATTTGAAAATAACATAGCTTAGCATCAACATTATAATACTGTCTGTCAAAAGGGGACCCTATGTCAGGGCAGAGAGAATACCTATGATACAGGTCATGGGGCAAGACTCCTCCAGGTTGCTAAGGAACACTTCCTTCTTGTAGAACATCCTGGTGGGCTCGTGTTCTGTCTCCTCTGGGTGGATGAAGATCGGCCCAAAGAAGTAGGCCGCTCCGTCCCGCATCCACATCTTCTCAATCCTGTCAGATAAAAATAAAACCCACTTTATTTCAACTATACTAAATAAATAATAACTATATATCAAGCAACATTCCATTCTGGGAAATGTGTTTGTCGAGTTGTATTTACCCTACCTGCCCACTCGGTGGCGCACTAGTCCATGTGAGCGAATATAGATGCAGTCTCCCACTTTCAGCCAGGTGTCATTGTAACAGAGCTGCTCATAGTACTGGCAGCCTGGCTCCCCATTGGTCATGTCCAGGGTTACATCCTCCCTCTCCTACACATACACATGCAGTAAGGTTGTCTTTGTTTGCACTCTGTTGGATCACATATTAATCCAATTGAATCTAATTCCTATTGCCCAAGATTTTCCAACCACTCACCTTATCCATAGTGTCCAAGGCTTTGCCCTCTTCTTGTATCTCTGCTGGCTTCTCTTCTTCTTGCTTAGGGGCAAACATGGATGCAACACGGACTACAGGCAACGGTACGCCCCGAGGGACAAACCTAACAGAGCTCAGGGGCATGGTCCACATCTTGATCTTCTTGAAGGACTTGGTCTTGGCTGAGTAGCGAGACTCACAGACATACACATCGTCTGCCCTGAAGCCCTCTGGGTGAAGCTTAAAGTAGTCCTGGGATCAGTTACAAAACAAAAGCCAAGGTCAAACTACATACAATGATTCACTTGAAACGTGTTATGCTTAAACCACATTAGAAAGAGCTGGAACATGAAAATGGAAATAGAAAAGAGCTTAGTACCTTGACAAACATGACAACACATTTGCCCAGTATCTTGCTGACAGGAATCTTGTTGAAGTAGTCACTCTTGAAGACCTCCTTCTCCAGGAACTTGCGTGTAGCGAGATGGAAGGTTTCATTTGGCCTGTAGAACCAGCAGCCATACAGCCACTTCTCACCTGGAATGGGGAGGGAAGTACACAGAGCAATACTACTACAAAAGGACAGCACAATTGATTAACCATGTGTGCATGCTTTTTGAAGCAGTCAAACTGAACACATACAGCAAATGGAATGATTGAATGTGACAAGTCGGACCATTTCCACAACAAAATGCAAATAGAATACAGAATCACTACTAATGCTTTTCAGTAATGGATGTGCAAAGGCACTAACCTGCATCATCCTGCCACAGGCGCTCAATGCAGACGATATGCGGCTGCAGGTTGGGCTCAGCAGGCTCCACGTACACATAGTCTCCCACGTGGTACATGCTGTCTTTGAAGCTGCAGTCCTGGCTGTAGGTACGCTGGAGACCAGACTGCCACGCCCCTCCGGCAGGGTCCTCACTCTTCTCAGCTTCTGTGGGTTCACAACTCAACTCAGTTAATCAGTCAATCAATAAATACTATTTCGTAGGGGCATAATGATGACTAAAGTCCTATAACCGATGCCACTGGGTAACTGTTGTTGACACTGCTTTGATTTTTTAAAAACATTTTAGTCATTTAGCAGATGCTCTTATCCAGTGCATACATTTTTATTTTTTTATACTGGAATCGAACCCACAACCCTGGCGTTGCAAGCACCATGCTCTACCAACTGAGCTACACGGGGCTATGATTGATTGGTGGGATAGGTATATCTATCTGCCTTGCTACAAGTTGCTAGGTTCAGAGTGTCAGAGTGAGCGCAAACCTTTTTTCTCCTCTTCCCTCTTGAGCTTGTCCTCCTCTATCTCCTTGGGCAGCTTCTCCTTCTTCTCCTTCTCCACGTCGCTGTGCAGGTGTTTGGAGGTGTAGCTGAGAGCGGGGGTGAGCAGGATCTCTCCATTCTTACACAGTTCATCTCGGATCCGGATGAAGAACTGCTGCAGCTCCACCGCATCCTCAAAGATCTCAGAGTCCGTCCTGGAGTGACAATCACGTATACTTAAAATATCACTCCCAGGGTAATTTCATAGGATGTTCTAACTGTTAAATGCACACAAATCAGCTCTATGGTTGATATTACCCAAATAATGCAGAGAAAAGAAAAGAAAAAGGCAAACACTGTTTCCTAATTGTGCCCCACCTGTGCATGCGCCTGGCCTTCTCCAGCACCTCAAACATGTGATCCTGGAACACGTCCAGTCTCTTGTAGCGTCCCCGGTCCACGTTTGTCCTGATTATCTCAAAGTTGAGCAATGGTCTGTCGGGGCTGCTGGGGTCAGTAGCAGGGATCTCAGCCAGCGAGTCGCTGTAGCAACGGCCTTCGTCGTCCTGGTGACCCAGCACGGAGACGAAGAGGCTGCGGATGAGCTCCTGGATGAGGCGGGCCACGTCGGGCACATGGGCATCCTCGCCTCCCTCCAGGTCCCGGCGGGTCTCCAGCAGAACACGGTGTAGCACCAGAGCGTCGCGGTAGATCAGAGACTCAGGCTCATTGTAGGTGCAGGCGTTGTTGAACATCAGCACCAGGTCCTCCACTAGCGCGTCCACATCCTGGTACTTGTTGGCCAGCATGTGGCTCCTGACTTTTTCCATGTCCACAGGCTTCTTGATGGCGATGTAGTAGTTGGGCAGTTCGGCGCGCGACGGCAGCCGCAGGAAGATGGTGCTGAGGCGGCGGCCACGCTTGTCTGTGAAGTTCTTCACCGCCTCGTACAGCTCGTTCAGCTTCTGCTGCAGGGGGGTCAGGTACTTGGACTTCTTAGGGGTGATGCCACTCTTCCCTGGAATTACAGCGGGGGGGGGGGGTGTATTAGTATTTTGGGGATGAAGTGATAATGCGAAACGACTAGACTAGAATGACATCCATATACTGTATTTGAATGATTTAAGCCAAAATGTCAGCAATGTACTTATTTTCAACTTTGGTGACATGTCATCATCGTCAGGCGTTGGGCCGAGATCCCTCCGTTTGTCTTTTATGACTTTCTCCAGGACGTTGGCATCGTTATATACCTGGAACAATGGCAAGTAGTCAGTGGTAAAACTGAGGGCATTTAGAGCCAAAGACATACAGTGAGGGAAAAAAGTATTTGATCCCCTGCTGATTTTGTACGTTTGCCCACTGACAAAGAAATGATCAGTCTATAATTGTAATGGTAGGTTTATTTGAACAGTGAGACAGAATAACAACAAAAAAATCCAGAAAAACGCATGTCAAAAATGTTATAAATTGATTTGCATTTTAATGAAGGAAATAAGTATTTGACCCCTCTGCAAAACATGACTTAGTACTTGGTGGCAAAACCCTTGTTGGCAATCACAGAGGTCAGACGTTTCTTGTAGTTGGCCACCAGGTTTTCACACATCTCAGGAGGGATTTTGTCCCACTCCTCTTTGCAGATCTTCTCCAAGTCATTAAGGTTTTGAGGCTGACGTTTGGCAACTCGAACCTTCAGCTCCCTCCACAGATTTTCTATGGGATTAAGGTCTGGAGACTGGCTAGGCCACTCCAGGACCTTAATGTGCTTCTTCTTGAGCCACTACTTTGTTGCCTTGGCCGTGTGTTTTGGGTCATTGTCATGCTGGAATACCCATCCACGACACATTTTCAATGCCCTGGCTGAGGGAAGGAGATTCTCACCCAAGATTTGACGGTACATGGCCCCGTCCATCGTCCCTTTGATGCGGTGAAGTTGTCCTGTCCCCTTAGCAGAAAAACACCCACAAAGCATAATGTTTCCATCTACATGTTTGACGGTGGGGATGGTGTTCTTGGGGTCATAGGCAGCATTCCTCCTCCTCCAAACACAGCGAGTTGAGTTGATGCCAAAGAGCTCCATTTTGGTCTCATCTGACCCCAACACTTTCACCCAGTTCTCCTCTGAATCATTCAGATGTTCATTGGCAAACTTCAGACGGGCATGTATATGTGCTTTCTTGAGCAGGGGGACCTTGCAGGCGCTGCAGGATTTCAGTCCTTCACGGCATAGTGTGTTACCAATTGTTACCTTGGTGACTATGGTCCCAGCTGCCTTGAGATCATTGACAAGATCCTCCCGTGTAGTTCTGGGCTGATTCCTCACCGTTCTCATGATCATTGGAACTCCACGAGGTGAGATCTTGCATGGAGCCCCAGGCCGAGGGAGATTGACAGTTATTTTGTGTTTCTTCCATTTGCGAATAATCGCACCAACTGTTGTCACCTTCTCACCAAGCTGCTTGCCAATGGTCTTGTAGCCCATTCCAGCCTTGTGTAGGTCTACAATCTTGTCCCTGACATCCTTGGAGAGCTCTTTGGTCTTGGCCATGGTGGAGAGTTTGGAATCTGATTGATTGATTGCTTCTGTGAACAGGTGTATTTTATACAGGTAACAAACTGAGATTAGGAGCACTCCCTTTAAGAGTGTGCTCATAATCTCAGCTCGTTACCTGTATAAAAGACACCTGGGATCCAGAAATCTTTCTGATTGAGAGGGGGTCAAATACTTATTTCCCTCATTCAAATGCAAATCAATTCATAACATTTTTGACATGCGTTTTTCTGGATTTTTTTGTTGTTATTCTGTCTCTCACTGTTCAAATAAACCTACCATTAAAATTATAGACTGATCATTTCTTTGTCAGTGGGCAAACGTACAAAATCAGGAGGGGATCAAATACTTTTTTCCCTCACTGTAGCTGCTGCACTGCATACTGCTGACATTACGGAAATGTAGTGTCGACCTTATAAATCATGATTCATGATTAAAGGTAAGAGACTAGTACGTTACTGCTAAATAATCTAGTATGCACACTTCACGTTGGCCGTAGTCTGATCCCTGTTGGCCCATCACCTGTGAGCCCTCCTCGTTGTAGTGGCGTGCGTTGCGGAACATGAGCTTCATGTCCTCCAGCAGAGCGTCCTCCGTCGTGTACTTCTCAGAGCGGATGTTGTGGTCGATGATCCTCAGGTCCACGGGCTCCAAGATGATCTTGTAGTAGTCCGGGTAGTCCTTCTTGGAGGGCTTGATCATGAAGAGCTCACAGAGCCTCCGGCCAGTGCCCATCTCCCGGGCCTCCGTCACTGCGGAGTACAGGGCCTTCATCCGGTTCTTCTTGGTGTTCTTCTTATGGCTGGTGGTCACAGGGGTGTGGGTTAGTTAAAAGAAGGAAACATTGTCTTGAAGGATCATTAAAAAAAACAATGTAATGATATGCTGGCCGAAGTTAGACATTCATCATTTAATCATGCACCAAACAAGAATTATATCAACCAAAGGTACAGGGACTTTTTTGCAGAAGTAGCCTGGCATTTGCTATTACCTCTGCTGAGAAGGTGAAATAAGAAGTGCGTACCTCTTCCTCTTAGTGCTGCCAGTATCAGACATGGTAGAAGAGAGCATGCTGTCCCCGTCCATGCTGTCGTCCTCCCTCCTCAATAGCTCCGTTCTCTTCAGCTAGGAAAACCACACACACACCAATATCAACCAGCTGCGCTTCCTCCCACACGTTCATGAATATAAACTACCACCTCTAACTCTCCCCATCTCATTATCTCTCTCTTTAACATATCTCTACTTACACAAAGGTAGTGTACTCACAGACATAAAAGCCATCATGGTTTGGCAGGTCCACTATTTCATCTTCTGTCTATTTATAAGTAAAACATGCAACTACCCACAAAATAATTGATTGCAACCGAGTACAGTACAAAATAATTGACTGCAACTGAGTACAGTACATAGAGAACACTGCCCAAGACACTACTGCATAGTAACACAGACAGAGGACAGTGAGTCAGACCTCACCTATGTTTAAAGGTCCTGTACAGTCATCCTATTTTCCAAGTAAAAATAGCCTTTCAATGACCAAAACATCACCCATAATATTTTTACTCTATTCAAATGCTCAGAATTTAAGAAATTGTACCTTCTGTCATCTCTAACTATCAGGAAGCTTGAAAGAACAGGCTGAGTGGGCAGGGAGCTTATATTCATGAGCTCGCCTTGACTGACAGCTCTTTGAAACACCCTTGTGGTCATTGCAAGGTAATAAGGTAAAAAAAAATGGGCCACATGTCATTGATGACAAGATAAATAATGGGCCACATGTCATCCCGAGCCTAAATAGTATCCCACTGGGCACACACTGGTTGAATCAACGTTGTTTCCACGAACCAACGTGGAATAGACGTTGAATTGACATCGGTGCCCAGTGGGATGCCTCAACCCATTTTCTCTGCAAAATGCTTTCATGGTCAACAGAGCTGATCATGGACTGTTGGATATCAGACAAACAGCAGCAATACACAATTGCATTTCTATTATTTTGTAACTAATTACAGAATAAAGTTCACTGATACGTTTCTTCACAATAATTAGTAATAATTACATGAAAACAGCATACAATAAGTGTACTGGACAATTTATTGGTGCCTCTGCATTAGCATTATAAATGACAATATGTTCAGAATTGTACGTATTGATCAGACATTTATTTACAATTGGCCAGCATTGCCTAAATATTGATCAACATGAACACTCATGAGAAATAAAGGTGAGAAATAATGGTGAGACATCATTTGACATAACAAAACATATTAGAGCCATTAGCCTAATATAGTCACCCGGCCGCCCTACACACTTTGTAACACCCCGTCCGAACGCTTGAAAAAAACTAAATGTGATATCATATCACGTACAAGTGAATTACTTAGGCTTTAGGAAATACAACCAACTACAGAGATTGATGGAGAGCGTGAGAGGAGGGGGACCCTTGTACCCCGCTTCAATTAAGCAGGCTTAAATCACCCACAAGATTGAAGCGGGAGACAAATCCAGCTATGGCCTCCTCCTTGTCAGGCCTCTCACACTGGGCAGACAGGGGTCCTGGGATGGACAGCTCACACAGCTTCCCCACATACGGCGCTGGATCAAGGATGACCTCGTTGAAGAGGAGATCCAGGAGCCTGTCTACGTAGCCTGTAATGTTTTTGAAAAGGGAAATGTTTGTTAAATGGGTAGTGAATTTAATTTCCTTTTATTTACTGTTCTGAGTTATAATGCTATCAATTCATGATGAAGTGATCTACTCATTCTACATTGTGTTTTCTGGTGTTTTTGAAGTACTGAATTTGAAATATGCAATATTTGGTCGTGCACCTTTTTTGAAACTTTTCAATGTTTGTATTTTGAATTTTTGTGTGCCTGAAATGCTCAATTAATGCAGATTTGAAATGAATAACTATGACTTACAGTATGTTGGGTCTGTCTTCACAGGCGTCACAGCATATCCCCCTTCTTTGCCTTGGGAAAGCTGATTTTGTATCCCAGCATTCCTGCTGCGGTGGTAGCCTGGGAAGCTGTGCAGACAGAGTAGTTGTTGAATTTTCTAAAATGTCTATCATGACAGCGTGATGATAGTGGAAAGAGAACCGGAGAGGGCCCCAATGACACAAGCTACATCAACTGTAAGACAACAACCCACACAATGGAATGGCAAAATATGATTTTCAGGGGTTAATTACAAATACTATACACACCGTAACTCCTTTGTGGACAACCTTCCTTCGTGCCAGCAGTTCTAAGACTCAATGTCGGGGGTTTAGGGATGGAAAAACCAAAACCACATAGTGACTATCAGGTGTGTTACGCAAAATATATATCATTCACAAGTCAAAGCAGCCACAGCCGCATTATCTAATGTTAGACCCCCGGTCCCCCCAAAATGTTGGCTACCGTGTCAGACTCATCAAACTCTGATACTTACATTATGGTCAGCGCTTGCAAGATCCACTGATCCACTGTCAATGATGGTACAGATTCCGTCCTCAGGATTAGCTTCCTGGCAAGACCTATCGAATGTTCTCCCCAATTGATAAAGTAACTTCACTATAAATGTGCACTGCACACACGTGACATGATAATAATTTTCGGTGCAGCCTGTCCACCCGAAACGAAAAGCAGCCACTGCTGTCAGATGTCTTCATTCTTCGGAAAATAGCGTAAGGTTAATTTTACACTATGAAATCCAGTCACAACACAGTGTGCTTTTGACGGCATGCTGGTAAGTAGATTGCTAGCCAACAGTCACACCACAGATTAAATGTTACCAGTATATTTGGTCGTATGTTCTGCGTAGGCTCACATGTGATGCCGGTTTTAAGGCGGTACATATTTAAATGAGTTAAGATGATAAGACGCTACCATTGGTGTATTAAATTTCCAGCTTTATATGACGTTGCATAAAGCCGGAAGTAAATCATTGGTAATGCCTGCCTCCTGAATCCAAGTGTTTTACACTTTATGATCAAACTTTATCAATGCACCAGCTACAGTAATTTTTCATACTACTTTGAACTGGTTTCATTCAAATATCATCCAATTTGATGAAAAACACAATTTTCAATGACTGGGACCTTTAACACCAGAGAGGCCTGAGAGACCAGATTACCTAAGCAGCAGTATCATCTCATTGTTAGTTAATACTCCAGTAATGTTACACCCAACAATCACCATAGGACACTTTACAGCCCACTAAAAACCATACAGATGCTGATACACAACTACAGCAGAGCTTGGGTTTCAGCATTGGCAGCTCATACACCGACTGACCTGCTGAATGTGCTGGAGTTTCAGCACACGCTTATAGATAGAGGAGTGAGGCACATTGTAGCGCTTGGCGTTCTCAAACATCAGAGTGAGGTCTGCGTCTAGCTGATCAACACTCTCATACTCATTGTTCTTCATCTTGTTCCTGTGTGTGGGGAATTAAGAGCTCTCACACTTGGAAAGGGATAGGGTAGAAATACACTGTACAGCTCATGCCATGTCATGCCACACAAAACATACAGCAACTGATTTGGGAAAATGATGAAGCCTGAATAAAATGTTCAAAACATACATCTTGGAGACCAGATTACATAAATCACACTTGCATTAATTTGTTTCAAATAACCTATTTTGTGGAACTACACAATCTGCCATTTATTTAGCAGAGGTCCTTCCACTGGCTGGCCTACCTAATCTGGTGCAGGGAGATGGGCTGGCTGATCTGCTGGTAGTAGTCTGGGTAGTCCTTCCTGGAGGGCAGCTGGAGGAAGGGCTCAGAGATGAGCTGGCCCTGGCTGTTCCTGCCGCCCCGCACAGCCTCGTACAGCTGGAAGATGGGGTTACTCATGTCCATGCTGTGGTGCATGCTCTCTGCCTCCGACTCCCCCTCGTCATAGTGGACAGACCCTGGGCAATGAGAGAGACAACTGAATCAGACAGATGAAGTCTGAAGTATTCTGACAAACCCTCATACGACAGTTTACTTAGCACTGCAATGTCCCCTCTGTTCTTATATGTTCCTTCTTTTTTTATAGGATTGATAATGCAGAGCCAAAACATTTAAATTAGTTGAAGTGAAGACCAATGAGACGTACCAGCCAGAATGCCATCGTCATCACTATCATACTGAAGAGCCATGGTAATAGCCGACAGCCGGTCTCCCTGGGCTGACCTTCTGTTCCTGACACACACACACAGCTGTTTAACTCATGGAAATATGCTTCTAAATGTTGCATGTTGTTTGTTTGACTCGTAAATTCTACTTTCTACAATGTCTGTGGTGTTACTTGCCTGATGCGAATACTGGATTTGATTGGCTCAGCATGCTCAATTTCTGTCTTTCTCTGTGCAAAGATCTTTTTGATGGTGTTAGCATCCTTAAATTTATAAGAATGAGAGAGTTATAACAAACAAAACTGACATACATTCAGAATTGAGTCAGAATTCTATAGTACAGCATACCTTAAACACTTGTGACCCAGGCTCATTGTACATTTTGGCATTCTTAGCCAGAAGATCTATGTCTTTTGCCATGGCACCAACACTTCTGTAGTGGCTCATCTAAGAAATAAATAGACCAGTGATTTACTGTACGCACACTGTAGTGTTACTTTAACCACTTACAGTACATTCAGTCAGATGGTTGGGTAGCATACCTGTATCTTCTGGGCAATGATTTTCAGATCTATTGGGTCCTTTATTATGGCATAATAGTCTGGGTATTGCTGAGGGGAATAAATCAAACTGTATAATATATAAATATTAATCACAAAAACATGCAAAGAGCCACAGTTTCTGAGATAATGGTTCTCTTACCACTTTAGAGGGCAGTTTCTGGAATAGATCACTGACTAGACGCCCTGAGGGCTCGGAGAACGTCACCACCGCATCCAGCAGCTGCTCAAGGACCTCCTTCAGGCAACTGGGTGCATTCTGTCATTCAAAGTCAAACACAGTCATAAGAAGCCCTTACAGTTCAACAGAGTGAACAGATATCTTCCATTTATTTGCCATTTCGTGCTATGTTTTGAGGGTTTACATGTACTACATGTGTGACAGGGGAGTCAACATGTTTTCATGTAATAAAATACTTTTCATGCTACATCGGCATACTAGTGTTACCTCATCCTCATTGGACCCTCCGGGATTATCTTGTGCATCGTCCCCGTCCTCATCATCGTCATCATAATCCCCCCGCTGAACAAACTCATTCTTGGTACGCAGGTAGAGGTCCCACAACTTACAGGCTGCTCTGTACTCTGGAGAATCTGACTACACACATGCAACACATTCCCTTTCATTTGGTTAATTCCAGGTTTTAGGTCCTACACTGGACATTTATTATTTAAACTCCCTTCATACAAAACATGACTTGTAAACATGATTTGTCTTCCCTAAAGAATCCAGTGAATGTGTTTGTTATTACAGGGAGAGATATATTACCTTGTAGTATGCCTTTGCATTGTTGAATAAGAGCTGAAAGTCAGCCGTTATCTGCTCCACATCATCGTACTCCTCCATCTTCAGCTTCTGCTGGATCTTCATCATGTCAATGGGCTGAGTCACAACGTCATAGTAATCCGATTGATTCCTTCAACACAGCAAACACAGTAGAAAGTTAATTTAATGAGGCTTATGTTCTTAGTAATGGAAACTATACATTTTTTTTACCCATTCTATGTTAACCATCCTCTTTACCGTCTCTTGGGTGCTCTTATGAACAGCTCACATAACATTCTTCCCTGGTCATCCTTATAATCTCTGATTGTGTTGTACAATTCATGGCATACTGCAATCTGGAGGCAAAACATTGTAGATGAATACAAAACAATACAGGCAACAACAATGTTTATGAACACTTATTCAAAAACTACACATGGGTTTGACTGCGGATTTAGAGTTCACAAAATTCAATAATTCATTTTTGGGGTAAGACATTATCCGAAAGGCATTACCACAGAAGTCGAGTACACACAATATATTTCAATCGGAATGCAATGCTTCCACACAAAAAAGCTGTTAACTGAACTTACTGGATCAACAGTTGGAATGTTTGAGGTTCTTCTCCTTTTCCGACCTACTGAAGATGCTGAGGATGAGGGCTGTCCATCGTCAAAGTCCCCCCCACTGACACTACTAGAGGGGGACGTAGCCCTTCTCCTTTTTGAGCCCATGAGTCTAATACCTGGAAAGAAGAAAAAGGAAAAATAACAACAGCATTTGAAGTCAATTTACCTAAAAGGTGACAAATATTGTGGTGAAATTGTATAAACTTTATCATCAAAAGGGCTCTAACCCTGCTTCAATGCCATTACCTAGAATAGAATAAAGGCCCTGTTTAGTGATTAGTGGTCCTCACTCTACGACTCTTCACTGTCTGAGAATGATGAGGAGAGCAGTTGGGTGATGATTTCACAGATGTCTGGGATAAAGCAGCTGTAGCCTAATGTGGTCATTTAATTCCAAATTTGCTGTGTCACCATTAACACTACTGGCAGATGAAAACATTATTGTTTCTCTTTTGCTGCGAGATGACAGAGCTGTTGTGGCATTAATGTCTTTACAGACAACAATGGTAAATCGAGCTTGCTAGCTAGCTAACAGTACCTGGCTGGCCTCCTCAGCATCAGTTACCGCAAGCTAGCTAACGTAGCTAGCTAACGCTACCAATCATCTCCAGACACACAAAGAGAATGCTGTGAATAAGTAACTAAATACTTGACCACACTATTAGGTGAATAGTCATCGTTTAAACCTGCAAGATCTTACCTTTAGTCTCGTACTAACTTTTATCTGTAGAAGAGAATTCAAACCTTTCGAGAAAGCTGATAATGTTGAGAGAAAAAATTGGTGTGAACCTAGCAGCAGTGAGGACACAGCCTATCACTTCCGTTATAAACTTCAAAATAAAATCTGATTGACACTTTAATGATTTGATCTAATCCTTTTAGGTTGCGTTTACACAGGAAGACACATTTTGATCTTCTGACCAATCAGATCTGAAAAAGATCTGATATGAAAAGACCTGATGTGATTGGTCAAAAGACCAATTAGTGGGAAAAAATATCAGAATTGGGCTGCCTGTGTAAACACAGCCAAAGACCACAATCTGCCTAGCTTTTATTTATTTTATTGTAATAATTTTAGACCAAATCAAAGTTTATTGGTTGCATACACACATTTCCAAATGTTATCGCAGGTGCAACGAAATGCTTGTGTTTCTAGCTCCAACAGTGCAGTAATACATAGCAATAAAAAGTAAATACACACATAATCCAGAAAAATGTACTAAAATAAGTTAGTTAGGATGAGCCATGACTAGAATACAGTATATACATATAAAGTGGGTGAAACAGTATGTAAATATTATTAAAGTGACCAGTGTTCAATGCCTCTATGTCTATGTACGTAGGGCAACAGTCTCTAAGCTGCAGGGTAAAGTACCGTGTGGTGGCCGGCTAGAATAGTGGCTAAGGTTCAGGGCAGGGTACTGGGACCACAATCTGCCTAGCTTTTATTTTGACTATTATAATCCTTATAGACCACAGTGGATAAAATGACATGGACAGGGGAACCTGATACAGTCATATTAGATCAACACTCCGACTCTGAGACGCTACATCACCTGTACTCAAAATAGGAACACTCAAATCAAGAGAGGGATTTGTTTGAGCTTTTATTTTGACAGTGAATTCCAAAAGTCATTTCCTAATTGTTGCTAGCTGTTGCTTATTGTTGCCAGTTGTGTAAACAATACAACGTCCACAATTACATATTGCAGAAATGAAAAATTTTCTAGGTTTTCTTTAATCAGTGCAATCAACTGGGAATGGAAACTAGAGTGCAAAAGCTGACTTAAATCAGTCTTTTTTTTGTACTTGTGTGGTCCAAAATCACTTCCTGGAAAATACATGAGAGGAAACTATGTTTTAGGCCCCAAACATACCATTCTCCCATCGGTGATCCTCTGCCACTGTACTGCTTTTTGTATATAGACAGTGGCGGCTCCTGAAAAAATTCTCAGGAGGGGCAATTTTTCTGATGATTTAGGTGACCTACACACATTTTAAAAAAGATATGTCCAGCAACAACATGAAGACAGGGGCAGCATATAAGTCAATACCAGAAGCATTTATTGACTGATCTGGGGAGATGGATTCCAGTTTCTGTGACAGATTATAAATAATCTCTGATGCCTTTGTTATATTAGCTTTTGGTTGAATGTACTGTCGTAGTAAATATATAATGTTATAGCTTGGTCTGACTAAAATCTTGTGCATGACCCATTTTGTGTTCAGTTCTTCCAACTCACGAGTTCTTGCTCTGAGGACACACACACACACACACACACATCATCACTGATAACACACACACACACACACACACACACACACACACATCATCACTGTTAAACACACACACACACACACACAAAAATCCCCTCTCTTTAGGCTGAACATTTGAAGACAGAGAACCCGACTCAGAGCCAATGCAACAGTGGAGGGGTATGGACAGAGCAGACCCGCCTCCTACGCCTCGGGAACCAATCAAGGGACTAGAAGAAGGACCCCTTTTCTTTATGTTGCATTGTATAAAGTAATGCTAAAAACTCTGTTTTTGATCCCTTCTCAACTGTTCTCCATAAGAGGCAATTGAATGGGTCCATGCATGTAGCTTGAGCAGATACCAGCTATCTCTGTGTTTAATAAACTGCCTTTTTGCTTAAACATATTCCTCTCCGTTTAGCGTCGTTGGTATTGTACTTCCTCTCCATATGATTACACCAACATTATCAACAGTACACAACGGTAACAAACTATTGGGGGAACTCACGGGGCAGATAGTAAGGTCGCAAATCGCAATGACACAGAAAGCAGTTCAATGTCGGGGTACAGTCGCTCTCTTACCAGGATCGCGGTCCGCTCTGACCAGGGTGAAGCCTGTCTCCCAGCTGTATTGGATTCCGCTTGCCAGCAGCGTTTTCATTATTTAGTCCGTTCGTAGCGAGTATGTACACGATCAACAAGATCAGTCCAAAACCGAAGATCAGTCCAAAGCAGAATGTTTGCAGAATGTTTGTAAACTAAGTCTACAAATTAAAAACATAAAATAACGCCACACTGCAGGTCGCAACATAGACGCTGCTAGCCGCCATTGTCTTAGTTACGTTCAACGTTACGTCACGTATGACGAAAGCGCGTAAGTGCATGCACATAGACACCCATAGAGAATGTATTGAAAGCTTTGAAATGTGAAAAAAATAGATTTTACATGACAGGCTATGAGAGACTTCTGGGCGATTTTCAACCTGACTGAAATCGCCCAAAAAACGGGCGGGGCCATTTGAAGCACGACTTTAGCCTGATTTGACATTTAGTGGCTGGCAGATCAGACGTGAACACTGATAACTGCTGTTGCCGTGATATAATTTTTTATAAATTTATAAAAAAAATAAATTAAAAAAAAGTTTTATTTTTTTATAATTGATTAGAAAAAAAATCCCTTCCTTTTCCCGTTTGGCAGTGCGTCGCCCATATCGCCCTATTGAACAAGCCGTCCCTGTATATAGATGATTCCCAACACCGTTGTCTCCTACCTCTGGTCTTCAGATGTCTGAAGAACGCCACAGAGAATATTATACCTGTTTGGCTGTTCAACATCTAGACAGCAGTGTAGTATTGTTGTTATAAAACCATATGCACAGATTGATTTTGTTTATGTCATTCCTAAACCTCAGGTACAGTACGAAGCCTTTGCCCTAGGTCGAAAATACTGGAAATTGTTATGTTCAACCTTTGCCTAGCCTCGAAAGACCGCTAGCGCGCTGTTCTTCCTAATGTTGTACCGAAATATTCGGCCCTGTTTAAATTAATGGAGTGACTACCGATACAGAGTTTCTTTATCCCAATTTGACCATCCTAAAAATACGGATATTTCTGTATTTGTGCAAGATTTTTTTTCTTCTCCGTAGCTGAGTGCAAACTCTGCTGCCTCTATGCTCCCCTCCTAGATCGGCTTTGTCTGTTCATTGGTGAGCCTACTAACTACATGTTGTACACAAAACTGTTCGAACTATTGCCTTCCATGCCTCAGTAAGCACAAGCATGATTTCATGGGGAGTACGCAACATGCCAGTGGAGGCTGGTGGGAGGAGCTATAAGAGGAGGGGCTCATTGTAGTGGCTGGAATGGAGAATTGGAACAAAGTCAAACATGTGGTTTTCATACTGTATGTTTGATGTGTTTGAAACCATTCCATTAATTCCATTCCAGCCATTACAATGAGCCCGTCCTCCTATAGCTCCTCCCACCAGCCTCCACTGCTACATGCAGCAATTGACATGTTTTACACAAAATACCTTACCCACATGTTCATACAAACTTTATTGTTGCGAGATCAGCAGCAGAAGAAGTATGCAGGTCGGCAGGCTAGCCAGCAAGCTGAAGCTACAGGAGCTGCAGGCTGCAAGCAATGGTGGGAGAAGAGGAATATTGGGACAGGGACAGGGACACAAAAAGGTGGATTTCTGAGGAGGAATGGAGGGGAAAAAAGAGGAAGAAGAGGTTGAAGAGAATGAGGAAAGCAGAGGTTGGATTTGAATTTGAGGAAGATTGTGATAAAAATGGAGCTGGGGTGTCGAAGAAGATTGGTGTCAAGTGCAAACAGGGTGAGCCGTGCACCAGACCGAGTTCTTTGGGTGAAATGGAAGTGAATGAGGGTGAGGTAAGTGAAGTGGAAGGTGTGGTGAAGAGTTTGGAGCCCAAGCCAGTCATCGATGGACATGATAAAGAAGAATCTGGTACAGTAGGTGTGACATTTTTGGAGAAAGTGGATCCTTGCCTTCTTGCAGATCCATTTGGGCTTTCATGGTGGGTGGGAAAGGAGTTGGGTGCAGTTGAATCAGTGAAAGTAACCTGTAGGGAGTGGGTGCTCCGTGTCACGTAACTTTGGTCAAGATCTGTTTCTTGCTTTGTGCTTAGGAATAGGGCACCATTGAAATGAGGGATTTCTGGGGTAGCATTAAGTGTGCAGGTGGAACAATTGAAGTTGAAGATTCCTGGTGTTTGTGATGCCTGTTTAGTGCGACGCAGACCTAGTGGTGAGGGTGGTTAAACAGAGGAGTCACGGTCAGTCCTTTTGAGTTTTGAGTGAGTTTTTACATGACAAAGTCATGCTAGGATATATCAGTTATCCGGTTAGAGCTTTTGTGCCAAATCCAATGTGATGTTTCAGGTGCAACATTTATGGTCATGTCACAGCAGTGTGTAGAAGGGAGATTCCACAATGTGGGAAGTGTGCAGGAGGGCATGGGACAGAGGATTGTGTAGTTTCAGTGAATAAAGTTGTGTGTGTCAACTATAGGGGTGCCCATGTTGCTGGGATTCGGAAGTGTCCGGTGCCAGAGAGGCAGGTGTAGGTGGCCAGAGTCAGAGTAGTGCAGAAGGTGTCGTAGGCTGAGGCAGTGAAGAAAGTAGAGGAGGATGGGTCAAGGGTGAGGGCCTGAGAGGATCCCTGTGAGTAGTGGACCTGTGCCAGCACAGAGGGATAGGCCAACAAGTGATATATGCTTCAGCAACTGTACCTCAGAAATGGAATGTAAATCAAATTGAACTCGCCCATTGTTAGACTCTTTTTACCGGTCCGGATACATGCTTGGCTGCCTAAAACATTCAGACTTTTAGTTTAAGTCTAAAACCTGTTAGAAGATTAAGGGCATGGTCCGTAGACTCTCGTAACCGGAAAACACTGTTACATACAGATTTCGACGATCAAATACTCAGTAGGTCTATAGTAATTTATAACTTTCTCAGTTTCAACTCAGGATTATATATCAAAAATATTGTGTAAGCGTGTACATATACTTGTTTCTAGCCTTGTATTTTATGGTTTTCTTTTCATAAGAGTATATTCAGATTAATGTATCTTATACGCCATCTGACCTATCACAATGAGGTCGAGGAGCCCAGTCAGGTACTGGGTATCGGTCCGGGAAGTTCCCTTCAGGGTTGACCCCCAATTATTGCTGTTGAGTTTTGTAGTTATGACAGGCCCATCCACCCCCAGGGACAACACCATACAGACATTCAGGATTCCCAAACGGGCAGTCCAGTGGTCCTCTTTTAATGTTGCACGGTTTCCCTCTTTTGTCCTCATACTGTCCTGGAGCTCCCGGGGGGGATATACTTCTTGGGGTTAGTTGTTAACAATTGTCTGTACAGTCATCTGTTTTACTGTGGTTTGGATCAAGAGGCATTTCAGCAAAGGCAGTACACAGCAAAAGACCACTCCCATTACCACCAGTGCTATGCCTATCATGATTGCCATTTTTGCAAACATTGCTCCCCACTTTCCCAGACTTAAGTCCAACCAGTCTCAGGCGTGAGCATCATGCCCAGCATTGTCCTTAACTTCTTTCCGTAGTCCTTTGAGCTTAGTCATTGCTTCAATGAATGAACCATCCAGGGCAGTATTGTTGGGAATGAAGGTTCAACACTCATCCCCAAACATAACATAAACTGCTATTTTTTTATTTTTTATTTTTTTATTTTTTTATTTCACCTTTATTTAACCAGGTAAGCCAGTTGAGAACAGGTTCTCATTTACAACTGCGACCTGGCCAAGATAAAGCAAAGTAGTGCAATAAAAACAACACAGAGTTACATATGGGGTAAAAAAAAACATAAAGTCAGAAATACAACAGAAAATATATATACAGTGTGTGCAAATGTAGCAAGTTATGGAGGTAAGGCAATAAATAGGCTATAGTGCAGAATAATTACAATAGTATTAACACTGGAATGCTAGATGTGCAAGAGATTATGTGCAAATAGAGATACTGGGGTGCAAAAGAGCAAAATAAATAACAATATAGGGATGAGGTAGTTGGGTGGGCTAATTTCAGATGGGCTGTGTACAGGTGCAGTGATCGGTAAGGTGCTCTGACAACTGATGCTTAAAGTTATTGAGGGAGATAAGAGTCTCCAGCTTCAGAGATTTTTGCAATTCGTTCCAGTCATTGGCAGCAGAGAACTGGAAGGAATGGCGGCCAAAGGAGGTGTTGGCTTTGGGAATGACCAGTGAGATATACCTGCTGGAGCGCAGACTACGGGTGGGTGCTGCTATGGTGACCAATGAGCTAAGATAAGGCGGGGATTTGCCTAGCAGTGATTTATAGATGGCCTGGAGCCAGTGGGTTTGACGACGAACATGTAGTGAGGACCAGCCAACAAGAGCGTACAGGTCACAGTGGTGGGTAGTGTATGGGGCTTTGGAGACAAAACGAATGGCACTGTGATAGACTACATCCAATTTGCTGAGTAGAGTGTTGGAGGCTATTTTGTAAATGACATCGCCGAAGTCAAGGATCGGTAGGATAGTCAGTTTTACGAGGGCATGTTTGGCAGCATGAGTGAAGGAGGCTTTGTTGCGAAATAGGAAGCCGATTCTAGATTTAACTTTGGATTGGAGATTCTTTATGTGAGTCTGGAAGTTGAGTTTACAGTCTAACCAGACACCTAGATATTTGTAGTTGTCCACATACTCTAGGTCAGACCCGTCGAGAGTGGTGATTCTAGTCGGGTGGGCGGGTGCTAGCAGCGTTCGATTGAAAAGCATGCATTTAGTTTTACTAGTGTTTAAGAGCAGTTGAAGGCTACTGAAGGATTGTTGTATGGCATTGAAGCTCGTTTGGAGGTTTGTTAACACAGTGTCCAATGAAGGGCCAGATGTATACAAAATGGTGTCGTCTGCGTAGAGGTGGATCTGAGAGTCACCAGCAGCAAGAGCGACATCATTGATATACACGGAGAAAAGTGTCGGCCCAAGAATTGAACCCTGTGGCACCCCCATAGAGACTGCCATAGGTCCAGACAACAGGCCCTCCGATTTGACACATTGAACTCTATCTGAGAAGTAGTTGGTGAACCAGGCGAGGCAGTCATTTGAGAAACCAAGGCTATTTAGTCTGCCAATAAGAATGCGGTGGTTGACAGAGTCGAAAGCCTTGGCCAGGTCGATGAAGACGGCTGCACAGTACTGTCTATTATCAATCGCGGTTATAATATCGTTTAGGACCTTGAGCGTGGCTGAAGTGCACCCGTGACCAGCTCGGAAACCGGATTGCATAGCGGAGAAGGTACGGTGGTATTCGAAATGGTCGATGATCTGTTTGTTAACTTGGCTTTCGAATACTTTCGAAAGGCAGGGCAGGATGGATATAGGTCTGCAGCAGTTTGGATCTAGAGTGTCACCCCCTTTGAAGAGGGGGATGACCGCGGCAGCTTTCCAATCTCTGGGGATCTCAGACGTTATGAAAGAGAGGTTGAACAGACTAGTAATAGGGGTTGCGACAATTTCGGCAGCTAGTTTTAGAAAGAAAGGGTCCAGATTGTCTAGCCCAGCTGATTTGTAGGGGTCCAGATTTTGCAGCGCTTTCAAAACATCAGCTGTCTGAATTTGTGTGAAGGAGAAGCGGGGGGGGGGGGCATGGGCAAGTTGCAGCAGAGGGTGCAGAGTTGGTGGCCGGGTTAGTGGTAGCCAGATGGAAAGCATGGCCAGCTGTAGCAAAATGCTTGTTGAAATTCTCGATTATTGTAGATTTATCGGTGGTGATAGTGTTTCCTAGCCTCAGTGCAGTGGGCAGCTGGGAGGAAGTGCTCTTATTCTCCATGGACTTTACAGTGTCCCAAAACTTTTTTGATGGTACATGGCGCCGTCCATCGTCCATTTGATGCGGTGAAGTTGTCCTGTCCCCTTAGCAGAAAAACACCCCCAAAGCATAATGTTTCCACCTCCATGTTTGACGGTGGGGATGGTGTTCTTGGGGTCATAGGCAGCATTCCTCCTCCTCCAAACACGGCGAGTTGAGTTGATGCCATAGAGCTCGATTTTGGTCTCATCTGACCACAACACTTTCACCCAGTTCTCCTCTGATTCATTCAGATGTTCATTGGCAAACTTCAGACAGGCCTGTATATGTGCTTTCTTGAGCAGGGGGACCTTGCGGGCGCTGCAGGATTTCAGTCCTTCACGGCGTAGTGTGTTACCAATTGTTTTCTTGGTGACTATGGTCCCAGCTGCCTTGAGATCATTGACAATATCCTCCCGTGTAGTTCTGGGCTGATTCCTCACCGTTCTCATGATCATTGCAACTCCACGAGGTGAGAACTTGCATGGAGCCCCAGGCCGAGGGAGATTGACAGTTCTTCCATTTGCGAATAATCGTACCAACTGTTGTCACCTTCTCACCAAGCTGTTTGGAGATGGTCTTGTAGCCCATTCCAGCCTTGTGTAGGTCTACAATCTTGTCCCTGACATCCTTGGAGAGCTCTTTGGTCTTGGCCATGCTGGAGAGTTTGGAATCTGATTTGATTGATTGCTTCTGTGGACAGGTGTCTTTTATACAGGTAACAAGCTGAGATTAGGAGCACTCCCTTTAAGAGTGTGCTCCTAATCTCAGCTCGTTGCCTGTATAAAAGACACCTGGGAGCCAGAAATCTTTCTGATTGAGAGGGGGTCAAATACGTATTTTCCTCATGAAAATGCAAATCAATTTATAACATTTTTGACATGCGTTTTTCTGGATTTTTGTTGTTGTTATTCTGTCTCTCACTGTTCAAATAAACCTACCAGTAAAATTATAGACTGATCATTTCTTTGTCAGTGGGCAAACGTACAAAATCAGCAGGGGATCAAATACTTTTTTCCCTCACTGTATATGGGTGGTGATGAGATGATGAGGTGCAGGTGCGCTGGAGGTGATTAGGGTGCATTGGGTTTCCATTCCGGTGTTGCCGAGGTGGTACGCTCAGACCGGTGGCTGAGTAGACCGGCGAATCAGAGCGCCGGAGGGGAGCAACGGGAGGAGACGTGACACTTGTGGTGGTTGGGACTTCCTAAGTAGGATAAGCATTCCGCAGAGCAATAGGGTCTTTCTGATCTTTTGAGGTAACAGAATTTCAGATTAAAGTCAGCACAGACCCTGTAGCTGTGGAGACGTTGTACTACTATCAGTTGCTTCAATGGGGAGGGGGCACATACTAGACAATTTGTTTTCTTATTTATCACGTTCACTGAGTACTGTGCCTATTTGTACCAATCATTTTGTAATGCTTCCTCCCATGCCTTATCCCTGTTTGTAGGGGTAGTTTCATCTGTCTCAGGTTCTAAACTACCTATGCTCCCTAGGATATTCCACAGCCGTTGTAGACCACCTTCTGATTTTGTCTGTTCTGTTGAGGGCGGTGTAGTGGTTTGGAGGGCAGTACCATTTAGTGGGCTAGTTCCTTGACTCTAACTCTTTCTATTTGCATCTCCTAGGGTTATATTGCATGTTCCTCCTTTCTCAGAGGAATGTATTTCTAATGCTGGTACTTGTTGTCCTGGGTACTGTTTTACATCTTCTTTGGTCAGAGTAATATCTATTTCATCTATCAAGGTACACCAATTGTAGTGACACTTAATTTCTACTACATATGTTTTGAATTGATAACCTGGTTCATCTAGTTTGCATTTATCCTCTGTTTGAGTCACCCAGGTCTTGCATTTTTGATCACTAGTCATTACCTTAAGTGTGGTTATTCCTATCCTGGGTTGTTGATGCATCTGACCTATCAGGTTACATTGTCTGGCCTCCACTTGCTGAGGTTTTTTGCCATTAGAACTGCTAGACTACATACTTTCATTTTAGTTTCAGGAGTTAGTTTCTCAGGTATTGGTGGGACCATAAGACATTTGGCTTGTTTTATATCCATTATTCTTGCATGTTCTATTCTTAGAGGCCTCCTATTCTCATCTCTTTTGAATTGTATTTCTACACAATGGTCTTTAAGGCATTTAATCCTAATTAGCGCGTACCCTTCTATTTGGCACCTGCCTAATTTTGGCCATCCTGTGTGCAGAACCTGATCTTTATTCATAATAGATATTCTCCCTGGTTCAGTAAGGCTTTCCCTAGAATAACGTATAGTTGTGGGCAGACTCACTACCATCTTTCTTAGGTTAACTGCTATCAGTGTTAGGGCCATTCCGCAGTTTTTCAACTGTTCTGATTTCCGTTTACTGCTAGGGGGACCATTGAAGGGCGGAGACGTCAATGGTGGGGAAGTCACTTTCCTCGATGGTAGGGAAGTCACTTTCCCCTCTATCTCCTGTTGTCCCTCCATTGCCTGGGTCATTGCCTTTGTTTGGGGCACCTGCCATAACAGGTATCCCATTAGTAGTGTTCCACACGTTATCAGGCCCCATCCCCTGACTCTCTGGATTTTCAGGAGGGAGTATCTGCTGGCTTTTGATGTTTGTGCTGAGGCTTGTGCTTGCTTCTTCTTCTTCATGGACCCCGCCTGGTGCCTCAATATCCTCAGCTTCCTCATGGCTCGCTGGTGGTACGCCGATTCCCTTTGGGACCCTGGTGCACTGGTTCAGATGGTACCACGTAGTACTTCCTTCCACCTGTATCGCCGTGGGTGTTGCTCGGATCACTGTGAATGGTCCTTCTCTCCTGGGCTCGTTCCACTTTCTGCGTAACACTTGGATGTAGACTTGGTCTCCTGGTATCACCGGGCCTGGCTCCTCTGGTCTGGGTTCCGGTTCTCATCTTTTTTCCTGAAGATAAATAACTTTATGCATAGCAGTTAGTTGTCTCACATATGCCTTAAGTTCTATTTCTAATTGTTCCAATGAGGGACATTTATAGGGTCCTCTTAGAACTGGCACTGGAGTGGGTCAACCGTAAGCATTTCATGCGGGGTTATGTGTGTATTTCTGTTAGTTTGCATGCGATAGCTCATTAAAGCAAGTGGTAGTGCCTCCATCCAGTTAAGCTTTGCACCAGTACAGATTTTATTCAATTTAGCCTTGAGGGTTCCATTTATTCTCTCAACCATTCCATGCGACTGTGGGTGATATACTCATTCCAGTCTTTGTTTAATCCTTAACTGCTGTAGCACTTGTTTTACCGTTTTCTGAATAAATGCTGATCCATTGTCTGAACTGATTTCTGTCGGTATTCCGAACCTGGGTATTACTTCTCTGGTTAGGAATTTAATTACTGTCCCTGATCTCAAGTCTGCTGATGGTACCGCCTCTACCATCTACTAAATCTATCTATTATCACAAGCATGTATCTCTTGCCATTTACCTTTTTTATCATATCCACATAATCCATGACTAGGTGTCGAAATGGTCCTTCTGGGACTGGTATGTGACCTATAGGCGTGGTTGTGCCTTTACGCACATAATTTTGCACGCAAACTTCACATTTTGCCAATGCATCATCTACCATTGCTTGCAAATATGGTGACCAGTATCCTTGTTTTTTATTTATTTTTACCACTTCCCCCTTGTGCAATGGTCAAAACCATGCGCATCAGTTATCAGCAGATTAAGCAACATAGTGGGTGCTACTATGGTTCCTTCATGAGACCTCCATAGTCCTGTCGTGTCTTTGGTGGCCCCTCTTTGGTGCCACATTGTTTGTTCATAAGTCCCTGTCCTTTACTGCATCCTAATTATATTATCTGGTTGTGGTGCCAATTCGATAATGACAATTGGTGCAGTTAATATTGGGATGGTGCATTTAGATGCTTTTTTGGCAGCCTCATCTGCCGCATTATTGCCTCTAATAAAATAATTTCATTTTTTGTGCGCCTATTATTGCCAGCTTTGTGGGGTACATTAATGCCTTCATTAGTTCTACGATCTGCTGGTGATGTTGAATGGGTGTACCATCACTTTTTCTAAATCCTTGTTGTTTCCAGACTGCCCCAAATAGGTGGCATACCCCATGTGCATATGCTGAATCAGTATACAGTTGAAGTCGGAAGTTTACATACACCTTAGCCAAATACATTTAAACTCAGTTTTTCACAATTCCTGACATTTCATCCTAGTAAAAATTCCCTGTATTAGGTCAGTTAGGATCACCACTTTATTTTAAGAATGTGAAATGTCAGAAAAATATTAAAGAGAATGATATATTTCCGCTTTTCTTTCTTTCATCACATTCCCAGTGGGTCAGAAGTTTACATACACTCAATTAGTATTTTGGTAGCATTGCCTTTAAATTGTTTAACTTGGGTCAAACATTTCGGGGAGCCTTCCATAAGCTTCCCACAATACGTTGGGTGAATTTTGGCCCATTCCTCCTGACAGAGCTGGTGTAACTGAGTCAGGTTTGTAGGCCTCCTTGCTCGCACACGCTTTTTCAGTTCTGCCCACACATTTTCTATAGGATTGAGGTCAGGGCTTTGTGATGGCCACTCCAATACCTTGACTTTGTTGTCCTTAAGCCATTTTCCCACAACTGTGGAAGTATGCTTGGGGTCATTGTCCATTTGGAAGACCCATTTGCGACCAAGCTTTAACTTCCTGACTGATGTCTTGAGATGCTGCTTCAATATATCCACATCATTTTCCTTCCTCATAATGCCATCTATTTTGTGAAGTGCACCAGTCCCTCCTGCAGCAAAGCACCCCCACAGCATGATGCTGCCACCCCTGTGCTTCACGGTTGGGATGGTGTTCTTCGGCTTGCAAGGGACCCCCTTTTCCCTCCAAACATAACGATGGTCATTATGGCCAAACAGTTCTATTTTTGTTTCATCAGACCAGAGGACATTTCTCCAAATAGAATGATCTTTGGCTCCATGTGCAGTTGCAAACCGTAGTCTGGCTTTTTTATGGCTGTTTTGGAGCGGTGGCTTCTTCCTTGCTGAGCGGCCTTTCAAGTTATGTCGATATAGGACTCGTTTTACTGTGGATACAGATACTTTTGTACCTGATTCCTCCAGCATCTTCACAGGATCCTTTGCTGTTGTGCTGGGATTGATTTGCACTTTTTGCACCAAAGTACGTTCATCTCTAGGAGACAGAACGTGTCTCCTTCCTGAGCGGTATGACGGCTGCGTGGTCCCATGGTGGTTATACTTGCGTACTATTGTTTGTACAGATGAATGTGGTACCTTCAGGTGTTTGGAAATTGCTCGCAAGGATGAACCATACTTGTGGAGGTCTACAAAAAAATGTCAGATGTCTTAGCTGATTTATTTTGATTTTCCCATGATGTCAAGCAAAGAGGCACTGAGTTTGAAGGTAGGCCTTGAAATACATCCACAGGTACACCTCCAATTGACTCAAATGATGTCAATTAGTCTATCAGAAGCTTCTAAAGCCATGACATAATTTTTTTGAATTTTCCAAGATGTTTAAAGGCACAGTCAACTTAGTGTATGTAAACTTTCTGACCCACTGGAATTGTGATACAGTGAATTATAAGTGAAATAATCTGTCTGTAAACAATTGTTGGATAAATTACTTGTGTCATGCACAAAGTAGATGTCCTAACCGACTTGCCAAAACTATAATTTGTTAACAAGACATTTGTGGAGTGGTTGAAAAACGAGTTTTAATGACTCCAACCTAAGTGTATGTAAACTTCCGACTTCAAATGTATATGTTAACTGTCTTATTTTTTCCTAGAGTGCAGGCTGCGGTAAGTGCTTTTAGTTCAGCTAACTGGGTGTCAAGGTGCTGATGTGGATGCGGTGGTGAAGTCAAGCGCAGGACACAGAGGAATAAGTCAAGACGACTTTACTAATCACCTCTATAGGTACACACAAATAAACGACCTCAAAAACACAAGAGGCGAAACAATACGCGAGTGCGTAAAATCACACGAAATGCCAAGGTACCGATCCTATACATTCATGACAGGCGGACAATAACACACAAAATACAAACATAACATAGGGGAACTTATAGGTGACATAATGAATACAGAATACGTAACAGGTGCACTAACTAGACATGACAAAACAAACATCGAAAACATCAAACGGTAGTAGCTAGTACCCCGGGGACGACGAACGCCGAAGCCTGCCCGAGCAAGGAGGAGGAGCAGCCTCGGCGGCATCCGTGACACTGGGCTGAGCATGGCTGTGGACAGTATTCTGCTATCACTTCTTTAAACTCCTTTCCTTGTTTTTGTACCACTGCATAACCTGCATGATTTCCCGAATGGTCTTTATAGCAGGACCCATCCACAAAATATTATTCTACGTACTCTTTCCCCATGTTAAGCAATGGGGTTGACTCTAGGTCTGTTATAAGGCTGGTAAACATCAGAGATTCTGCTACACAGTCATGTGCTTGTCCCTCAAATTCTAATGGAATTCTTTCAGCTGGGTTCACCGTGCTACATCGTATAATGGAAACATCTGGGTAGGTTAGTAGGGTCATATATTCTAAGGTTCTAGCATTGGTTAAAACAAATCTTCCCTGCTCTATTAACTCCACTATTTTATGGTGTGTGTGTATTGTTATTGGATATCCCATGGTGATGGTGGAAGCTTTATCATAAGCATATTGTAGTGCAGCTAAGCCCTGATAACAGGGTGGGTATCCCTGGGCAATGGAGTCCAATTTGGTACTATAATATGCAATGGGTTGTTTGCGTCTTCCACTGCATGTTTCCTGCATAAGTACTGCCGCCGCATACCTATCACACCTATTTGCCACATATAGCAGGAATGGTTTTGTATAATCTGGGGCTGCCAGAGCCAGAGTGGACTGCATCTCTTTTTTCAGTGTTTCAAATGCAATTAGGGCGTCACTGTTCCACTCAAGACTTGCCCTAATGTTTAGTTGTCCTGCTTCCTTCATAATTTCTCGCAGAGGAGCTGTCTTAATCACATACTCCTCTATCCAGTCTGAGCTAAATCCAGTCATCCCTAAAAATGTCATCATCTGAGCCACTGTTTGAGGAAGTGGTGCTTTGCTAATTCCTTCTAGCTGTCCTGGTGCTATTGCCTTTGTTCCATGTGCTATTGTTCATCCTAGGTATTCAACTTGGGATCAGCAGTACTGGAGTTTTGTTTTTGACACCCTGTGCCCTCCTTCTGCCAATTGCTTTAAGACCTTTTATAGAATCAGCATGGCATTGTTCCAAGGAGGAGGCACAGATCAACAGATCATCTACATACTGAATCAATGTTCCTTCAAGTACTAATTCCTCCAGGTCTGCTCTCAGTACCTGATTTAAACACGAGGCGAGTATTTAAACCCCTTTGGCATGCGGGTGTATGTGTACTGTTTTCCTTTACACGTAAATGCAAACAAATGTCTGCATTCTTCCACCACGGGCACACAAAAAAAATGCTCCACATAGATCAATCACCGTAAAGTATTTGGCTTCTGGGGGAACATTGGTCAGCAGCGTGTGAGGGTTTGGAACTTCAACAGGCCAATCCTGTACTATGTCATTTACTGCCCTTAAATCATGGACTAGCCTCCACATCTTCCCATCTGCTTTAAGAACCAGTAACAGAGGTGTGTTGCAACAACTTTGTGTTTCTATTAACACCCCTACTTTTATTAGTCCCTCGATTGTCATGCTAATAGCTTCTTCTGCCTCAGGTTTCATATGGTATTAGGCCTTCCACAGGGGCTTAGCGTCTGGTTTAATCTTAACGCATATAGGACTTGCTGATTTTACTAACCCAACATCTGTATCATGTTGTGACCATACCCCATCCAATGTTTCTCTCCATTTCCTGTTTTTGGGACTCCCCACTGCCAGTCCCAGGTTCAACCCCCTTTCGGCTTCCTGTAATATCTGGACTATTCTTTGTTCCCTAGTTCATTTTTACCCTGTTATTCACTTTTTCCTATTGGTAATTTGTCCACAATCTTGATTCTCCTAGCCAGAACTCAGTTATTGTAAATGTGTGTGTTCGGTTTTCTCTTATTACACTTATATCTCCTGATGTCCACCTTCTTTGAGTGGACAATCTCATAAATCTTCTTTTTATTCTTCTTTTTCTTATTTCCAAACCGCTTGGTATCTTTCCACTCTTAGTACTTCAATGGGCATTCGCGCACCATTCACTCTTCCTCTCCTAGTGCGAGACTGGGTGCGTCCTCTTTGCCGGGTTACACTTAAGCAATGGTCCAGGAGAGGTGCGCAGCCCCTTTCCCACCCAGGACAGGAATTTCTTTCACACTTCTCACTTTCAGTACTTTAATCACACATTCATTCACGCTCTTCCTTTCCAGTGCAAACTGGGTGCGTCCTCTCTGCCAGGTCACTTTTATGTGACGATCCAGGAGAGGTGCGCAGCCCTTTCTCCTCCAGAGACAGAAGCTTTCATACTTATTTTTACACTTTCTTTCTATGTTTTCAAAAAAACAACCTGCAAATTCAGCCCTCTTTCTGATACACTTCCTCGACACAGAAAAAGCGTTATTTATACAGGATTTCTGCCTGTCTAAGCAGCCCTTTATTGATTCACTTCCTCAACACAATAAAGCGGTATCCACAGGACTTTTGCCTACCCGTGCAGTCCCCCAGTGATACCGCTCTAGTGTGTTGAGGAAGTGTATCTGCAGGACTTTTGCTTACCCTTGCAGTCCCCTAGTGATACCGCTCTAGTGTGTTGAGGAAGTGTATCACTAGGGGACTGTACGGGTAGGCAAAAGTCCTGCAGATACCACTCTAGTGTGTTGAAGAAGTGTATCTGCAGGACTTTTGCCTACCCGTGCAGTCCCCTGGTGATACACTTCCTGAACACACTAGAGCGGTATCCGCAGGACTTTCTATTTCTTTTTCTAATTACCCAAACAGATGGGCAGCCGCTTGCGCCGAAATGAATCGAACAGAACGATCAGCAGGATAAACAGATGAATCAGACAAATTGAAGAAATGCACCAGACGAACAACTGAGTGACCCCAATGAATTGAATGCCCAAATTGAGTCCGACTGATTGAATAAGATGAACGTGTTGCATTCGCAACTCAAACAGGTTGAACAAAACAGGTCTGGACAAAACGAACAGATAAAACAACCGGATCAAACAGATTGATCTAACTGATCAAATGAACAACCTGAATGAAAGAGGTGAACAGTCCAACTTAACCAAACGAAATGAAACAAAACCGCCCACGCAAACCACCCACCCACATGGGCTGAGAGGATTTACTTCTACCTAGGCTTTTTCTACTTGTTGCAACCCAAGGCTTTTTATTCCTTCATTATTTTGCATGCATTTTTAATTCAAAAGCTCCCAGTTTATGTTTTTCTAGTTCTTAAATTTGAAGAGACCTACTTGGTGTCCTGTTGCTGAGGCCCCGGAGCAAACCACACAAACTCTATACTATTAAGCAAGAACTTTGCTTACCTTTTTAGTAGCCACTTGTTTGTGTAGTTCGTCCAGGCCATCCACAGCCACAGGTTTTCACCGTTTCTGGTCCCTTTTTGCCAATCATGTTCGTGATGCCAAGATATGTTGTGGAAATACTTTTCAAAGATATCTCTCAGACACCGGAGCTTGTGAATTCAGTATAGACTTTATTGCAAAGTAACAAGCCGAGCTGGTCCATGGAGCAACTGCCCATCCTGACTCGGAGTTCTCATTTTATACAGTTTCATTCTTATACAACATTCATAGTCACTCCTCTTTATGTAAATGACTAACGTATTTTAGTTTCATGCCACTATTGTTTCCAAACCTAAGTTGTTTCTCTCTAGGCGGGGTTTCCCCTCCCCTTCGACTCTTGACACAATTATATTGGTGGCGTGATACTAAGAGTTTCATAGAAAATAATGAGTACATTCTTAAAGATTACATTACAGGGTGCGCTGATTGTCGTTACTATCCAGGCATGCATCTGGATTACAAAGCGTTAATCATGCCTATTCTGTTTTGCCCTTCTCCTATACAAAAATGTGTGATTACAGGTTTCCCTTAAGCCCATAATGATTATGTTATTCCATCTCAACATTTCATAATATACAGTGGGGAAAAAAAGTATTTAGTCAGCCACCAATTGTGCAAGTTCTCCCACTTAAAAAGATGAGAGAGGCCTGTAATTTTCATCATAGGTACACGTCAACTATGACAGACAAATTGAGAAGAAAAAAATCCAGAAAATCACATTGTAGGATTTTTTATGAATTTATTTGCAAATTATGGTGGAAAATAAGTATTTGGTCACCTACAAACAAGCAATATTTCTGGCTCTCACAGACCTGTAACTTCTTCTTTAAGAGGCTCCTCTGTCCTCCACTCGTTACCTGTATTAATGGCACCTGTTTGAACTTGTTATCAGTATAAAAGACACCTGTCCACAACCTCAAACAGTCACACTCCAAACTCCACTATGGCCAAGACCAAAGAGCTGTCAAAGGACACCAGAAACAAAATTGTAGACCTGCACCAGGCTGGGAAGACTGAATCTGCAATAGGTAAGCAGCTTGGTTTGAAGAAATCAACTGTGGGAGCAATTATTAGGAAATGGAAGACATACAAGACCACTGATAATCTCCCTCGATCTGGGGCTCCACGCAAGATCTCACCCTGTGGGGTCAAAATGATCACAAGAACGGTGAGCAAAAATCCCAGAACCACATGGGGGGACCTAGTGAATGACCTGCAGAGAGCTGGGACCAAAGTAACAAAGCCTACCATCAGTAACACACTACGCCGCCAGGGACTCAAATCCTGCAGTGCCAGACGTGTCCCCCTGCTTAAGCCAGTACATGTCCAGGCCCGTCTGAAGTTTGCTAGAGTGCATTTGGATGATCCAGAAGAGGATTGGGAGAATGTCATATGGTCAGATGAAACCAAAATAGAACTTTTTGGTAAAAACTCAACTCGTCGTGTTTGGAGGACAAAGAATGCTGAGTTGCATCCAAAGAACACCATACCTACTGTGAAGCATGGGGGTGGAAACATCATGCTTTGGGGCTGTTTTTCTGCAAAGGGACCAGGACGACTGATCCGTGTAAAGGAAAGAATGAATGGGGCCATGTATCGTGAGATTTTGAGTGAAAACCTCCTTCCATCAGCAAGGGCATTGAAGATGAAATGTGGCTGGGTCTTTCAGCATGACAATGATCCCAAACACACCGCCCGGGCAACGAAGGAGTGGCTTCGTAAGAAGCATTTCAAGGTCCTGGAGTGGCCTAGCCAGTCTCCAGATCTCAACCCCATAGAAAATCTTTGGAGGGAGTTGAAAGTCCGTGTTGCCCAGCGACAGCCCCAAAACATCACTGCTCTAGAGGAGATCTGCATGGAGGAATGGGCCAAAATACCAGCAGTGTGTGAAAACCTTGTGAAGACTTACAGAAAACGTTTGACCTGTGTCATTGCCAACAAAGGGTATATAACAAAGTATTGAGAAACTTTTGTTATTGACCAAATACTTATTTTCCACCATAATTTGCAAATAAATTCATTAAAAATCCTACAATGTGATTTTCTGGAATTTTTTTCCTCATTTTGTCTGTCATAGTTGACGTGTACCTATGATGAAAATTACAGGCCTCTCTCATCTTTTTAAGTGGGAGAACTTGCACAATTGCCCCACTGTACGTACTGGAAAATAACCCATACCGGTTAATTGAAATGCATTCCAGGTGACAACCTCATGAAGCTGGTTGAGAGAATGCCAAGAGTGTGCAAAGCTGTCATCAAGGCAAAGGGTGGCTACTTTGTAGAATCTCAAATATAAAATATATTTTGATTTGTTTAACACTTTTTTGGTTACTAGATGATTCCATGTTTCATTTCATAGTTTTGATGTCTTCACTATTATTCTATAATGTAGAAAATAGTAAAAATAAAGAAAAACCCTTGAATGAGTAGGTGTGTCCAAACTTTTGACTGGTACTGTATATTTTAACATGTACACTACCGTTCAAAAGTTTGGGGTCACTTAGAAATGTCCTTGTTTTCGAAAGAAAAGCAATATTTTTGTCCATTAAAATAACATCAAATTGATCAGAAATACAGTGTAGACATTGTTAATGTTGTAAATGGCTATTGTAGCTGGAAACGGCTGATTTCTAATGGAATATCTACATAAGTGTACAGAGGCCCATTATCAGCAACCATCAGTCCTGTGTTCCAATGGCACGTTGTGTTTGCTAATCCAAGTTGATCATTTTAAAAGGCTAATTGATCATTAGAAAACCCTTTGCAATTATGTTAGCACAGCTGAAAACTGTTGTGCTGATTTAAAGAAGCAATAAAACTAGCCTTCTTGAGACTAGTTGAGTATCTGGAGCATCAGCATATGTTGGTTTGATTACAGGCTCAAAATGGCCAGAAACAAAGAACTTTCTTCTGAAACTCGTCATTCTATTCTTGTTCTGAGAAATGAAGGCTATTCTATGCGAGAAATTGCCAAGAAACTGAAGCTCTCGTACAACGCTGTGTACTACTCCCTTCACAGAACAGCGCAAACTGGCTCTAACCAGAATAGAAAGAGGAGTGGGAGGCCCCAGTGCACAACTGAGCAAGAGGACAAATACATTAGTGTCTAGCTTGAGAAACAGGCGCCTCACAGGTCCTCAACTGGCAGCTTCATTAAATAGTACCCGCAAAACACCAGTCTCAACGTCAACAGTGAAGAGGCGACTCCGGGATGCTGACCTTCTAGGCAGAGTTGCAAAGAAAAAGCCATATCTCAGACTGCCCATCTTAATCTTTTCTTTTTATTGGCCAGTCTGAGAGATGGCTTTTTCTTTGCAACTCTGCCTAGAAGGTCAGCATCTCGGAGTCGCCTCTTCACTGTATCTGGTGTGACCACCATTTGCCTCATGCAGCGCGACACATCACCTTCGCATAGAGTAGATCAGGCTGTTGATTGTGGCCTGTGGAATGTTGTCCCACTCCTCTTCAATGGATGTGTGAAGTTGCTGGATATTGGCGGGAACTGGAACATGCTGTCGTACATGTCGAATCAGAGCATCCCAAACATGCTCAATGGGTGACATGTCTGGTGAGTATGCAGGCCATGTTAGAACTGGGACATATCCCAGCTTCCAGGAATTGTGTACAGAGCCTTGCGACATGGGGCCGTGCAGTATCATGCTCAAACATGAGGTGATGGCGGCGGATGAATAGCACGACAATGGGCATCAGGGATGCTGGGCCATGTTGACTCCAATACTTCCCACAGTTGTGTCAAGTTTGCTGGACCATTCTTGATACACACAGGAAACTGTTGAGCATGAAAATCCCAGCAGTGTTGCAGTTCTTGACACAAACTGGTGTGCCTGGCACCTACTACCATACCCCTTTCAAAGGCACTTAAATATTTTGCCTGGCCCATTCACCCTCTGTATGGCACACATACACAATCCATGTCTCAATTGTCTCAAGGCTTAAAAATCCTTCTTCATCTACACTGATTTGAAGTGGATTTAACAAGTAACATCCATAGAGCCCCACATTGGAGGTGTCATAATACCAATAAAACCTAGCGGTCAAACAGGGAAATGGTTCCAATAGTTTTTCCACCATTCATTCAAGGGATTTTCGAAACACTTAAAATAAGGGCTGTGTTTCGTGTAGGCTTACCCTGGTGTGACGTTTTGATAACCATTTCAATCTCTTTCGGACAAGGTGACGTTTATCAACATATTCGGCTCTATTTACTCTCAGATTCAAAGTAGACATCATGCAAAACTACAAATCCCTGCATCTCTAGCCGACAACTTTGCTAACAGGTATTGTGTCTATTTAAAACTTGCACAAGACAGTTCACAGAATTGTCCATTTAAAGAAATGTAGCCAATTTATTAATTACTTCATTTAACACATTAGATAGCTAATCCAGAGATTCTTAATTTTGCCTCGATTCGACAGTCTCGTCCAGATCATCATGGCATTTGTAGTTCTTTATGATAGCCACATTAGCAGCTAATTAGCATTTCATTTTTGAGGGGTAAATACATGCGACTATATAAATAAAAGTCACCTTGTCCTAGAGAGGTTTACACGGTTATCAAAACGTCACGTAAGGGTAAGAGCAGGTGTCCTTAATGTTTTGTACACTCAGTGTATATTTATATATATTACAAAATTGGACGTTTTCATATATTTCTACATACTGTATATGTTTATATATTTAAACATGCACTGCGTAACTATACTATATATACAAAGGTATGTGGCCACCCCTTCAAATTAGTGCATTTGGCTATTTCAGCTGACAGGTGTATCAAATTGAGCACACCGCCATGCAATCTCCATAGACAAACATTGTCAGTAGAATGGCCCATACTGAAGAGCTCAGTGACTTTTAACGTGGCACCGTCATAGGATGTCACCTTTTCAACAAGTCAGTTCATCAAATGTCTGCCCTGCTAGAGCTGCCCCGGTCAACTGTAAGTGCTGTTATTGTGAAGTGGCCACACAAGCTCACAGAACGGGACCGCCAAGTGCTGAAGCGGGTAGCGTGTAAAAATCGTCTGTCCTCGGTTGCAACACTCACTACTGAGTTCCACATTGCCTCTGGAAGCAACGTCAGTACAATAACTGTTTGTCGGGAGCTTCATGAAATGGATTTCCATGGTGGAGCAGCCACACACAAGCCAAAGAACACCATGCGCAATGCCAAGTTTCCGCTGGAGTGGTGTAAAGCTCGCCGCCATTGGACTCTGGAGCAGTGGAAACAACTTCTCTGGAGTGATGAATCACGCTTCACCATCTGGCAGTCCGACGGACAAATCTGGGTTTGGTGGATGCCAGGAGAACCCTATCTGCATAGTGCCAACTGTAAAGTTTGGTGGAGGAGGAATAATGGTCTGGGACTTTTTTGTATGGTTCGGGCTAGGCCCCTTAGTTCCAGTGAAGGGAAATCTTAACGCTACAGCATACAATTATATTTTCGACAATTCTGTGCTTCCAACTTTGTGGCAACAGTTTGGTAATAGTCCTTTCCTGTTTCAGCATGACAATGCCCCCGTGCACAAAGCGAGTCCATACAGAAATGGTTTGTAGAGATCGGTGTGGAAGAACTTGACTGGCCTGCACAGAGCCCTGACCTCAACCCATCGAACACCTTTGGGATGAATTGGAACCCCAACTGCTTGCCAGGCCTAATTGCCCATCATCAGTGCCCGACCTCACTAATGCTCTTGTGGCCCTCTACTCTTTTCTATTTTTACCAATGACCTGCCATTGGCATTAAACAAAGCATGTGTCCATGTATGCTGATGATTCAACCATGTACGCATCAGCAACCACAGCTAATGAAGTCACTGAAACCCATAACAAGGAGTTGCAGTCAGTTTTGGAATGGGTGGCCAGTAATAAACTGGTCCTGAACATCTCTAAAACTAAGAGCATTGTATTTAGTACAAATCATTCCCTAAGTTCTAGACCACAGCTGAATCTGGTAATGAATGGTGTGGCTGTTGAACAAGTTGAGGAGACTAAATTACTTGGTGTTACCTTAGATTGAAACTGTCATGGTCAAACATATAGATTCAATGGTTGTAAAGTTGGGGAGAGGTCTGTCCATAATAAAGAGATGCTCTGCTTTTTTTTACACAATATTCCAAAAAGCAACTCCTGCAGGCTCTAGTTTTATCTTATCTTGATGTGTGCTGCAAAGAAAGACCTAGTTAAGCTGCAGCTGGCCCAGAAAAGAGCGGCACGTCTTGCTCTTCATTGTAATCAGAGGGCTAATATTAATACTATGCATGCCTGTCTCTCTTGGCTAAGAGTTGAGGAAAGACTGTTTTTATAACAAACATGAATGTGTTGGAAATTCCGAATTGTTTGCATATAGTCAACTTACACACAGCACTGACACACACACTTACCCCACCAAACATGCCACCAGGGGTCTTTTCAAAGTCCCCAGGTCCAGAACAAATTCAAGATACAGTAACAAATACAGTATTATATAGAGCCATTATTGCATGGTACTCCCTTCCATCTTATATAGCGCAAGTGAACAGCAAACCTGGTTTCAAAAAAGAAATAATGCAACACCTCACGGCACAATGCCTCTCCCCCATGTGACCTACTTGTTGTGTGAATGTACTGACATGTACAGTGCATTCGGAAAGTATTCAGACCCCTTGACTTTTTCCACATTTCTTTACGTTACAGCCTTATTGTAAAACGGATTAAATTGTATTTTTTCCTCAAATCTACACACAATACTCCATAATGAAAAAGCAAAAACAGGTTTCTATAAATGTATGCAAATGTATTACAAATAAAAAAGAAATATCTTATTTACATAAGTATTCAGACCCTTTGCTATGAGACTTGAAATTGAGCTCAGGTGCATCCTGTTTCCATTGATCATCCTTGAGATGTTTCTACAACTTGATTGGAGTCCACCTGTGGTAAATTCAATTGATTGGACATGATTTGGAAAGGCACACACCTGTCTATATAAGGTTGACAGTGCACAGTTGACAGTGCATGTCAGAGCAAAAACCAAGCCATGAGGTCTAAAGAATTGTCCGTAGAGCTCCGAGACAGGACTGTGTCGGGGCACAGATATGGGGAAGGGAACCAAAAGAAATCTGCAGCATTGAAGGTCCCAAAGAACACCGTGGCCTCCATCATTCTTAAATGGAAGAAGTTTGGAACCACCAAGACTCTTCCTAGAGCTGGCCGCCCGGCCAAACAGAGAAATCGGGGGAGAAGGGCCTTGGTCAGGGAGGTGACTAAGAACCCGATGGTCACTCTGACAGAGATCCAGAGTTCCTCTGTGGAGATGGGAAAACCTTCCAGAAGGACACCCATATCTGCAGCACTCCACCAATCAGGCCTTTATGGTAGAGTGGCCAGACGAAAGCCACTCCTCAGTAAAAGGCACATGATAGCCCGCTTGGAGTTTGCCAAAAGGCACCTAAAGGACTCTCAGACCATGAGAAACAAGTTTCTCAGGTCTGATGAAACTCTTTGGCCTGAATGACAAGCATCAGGTCTGGAGGAAACCTGGCACCATCCCTACGGTGAAGCACGGCGGTGGTGGCAGCATCATGCTGTGGGGATGTTTTTCAGAGGCAGGGACTGGGAGACTAGTCAGGATTGAGGGAAAGATGAACGGAGCAAAGTACAGAGAGATCCTTGATGAAAACCTGCTCCATAGCACTCAGGACCTCAGACTGGGACGAAGGTTCACCTTCCAACAGGACAACGACCCTAAGCACACTGCCAAGACAACGCAGGAGTGGCTTCGGGACAAGTCTCTAAACGTCCTTGTGTGGCCCAGCCAGATCCCGGACTTGAACCCGATCTAACAGCTCTGGAGAGACCTGAAAATAGCTGTGCAGCGACGCTCCCCATCCAACCTGACAGGGCTTGAGAGGATCAGCATAGAAGAATGGGAGAAACTCCCCAAATACAGGTGTGCCAAGCTTGTAGCGTCATACCCAAGAAGACTCGAGGCTGTAATCGCTGCCAAAGGTGCTTTAACAAAGTACTCAGTAAAGGGTTTGTATACTTATGTAAATGTGATATGTCCGTTCTTTATTTTTAATACATTTGCAAACATTTCTAAAAACCTGTTTTTGCTTTGTCATTATGGGATATTGTGTGTAGATTGATGAGGGAAAAAATGAATTTAATCAATTTTAGAATAAGGCTGTAACGTATCAAAATGTGGATCAAGTCAACGGTTCTGAATACTTTTTGAATGCACTGTATGTGTAACTGATAGATGCACACACACACACACACACACACACACACACACCACATAATGTTTTTAAATGTATGTAAATTGTAAAGTATTTCGTTATGTGTCGGACCCCAGTAAGATTAGCTGTCGCCATTCACGTCGGCTAATGGGGATCCTAATAAATCAAAAATCTCATGTGAAATCATGTGAAAACATGTGTTTGGAACACTTCACATGTGAAAAAAATAGTTTTTGAAACTTCACGTGATCACAAACTACAGAAGGACATAAACAGCTATAACATACAAAAAACATAATAAATACAACTCATAGAAAAGCCTCATTAAAACTGGAATTGTCATATGACTACCAATTAGCAGCAACTTTCCTTTGTATATGAAATTGATGTGGAAAATTATCACTATACTTATTAAAAATCTAAGTTCTTCCAGAGTTTTTGTAGAATCAAGATATACTTTATTACACAGAGTAACGGAAGCCGAGCTGGTCTGCAGAGCACCTCCCGTCTACCTCTCAGCTCTCCGTTTATATAGTCATATTCACATTCATCTTAGCTTAAAGCCCCTCCCTCTTGGGTTCCCCCACCATTGTCTTCAGTTTCCCTCTCTCTACCGCTCCGCCCACTTCCTTAGTCTATGATAGCGGCTAAATTAGACTTTTATTCAGTTTAGAATCAATAGTAGTTCAATCAATCAATCAAGCCCTTGGCAAGCAACAATAATCTCTGTAATTTGTTTGAGGAGATAGGCAAAAGGCCACAGTCTGGTTTCAGTCCCTGATAAGGTAGGACAGCCATGGATTAAGTAAGAGCGAGGAAAATCGACCCGAGGTCAGATCCCTATTTCACACACACACAAACCCAGTGAAAGGAACCAATCAAGTTCCCGCCCAGCATCAGAGAACACCCATGTCTAATTCTGACTCCATGTTCGTGATTAACTCTGTTTATCTCATAGTTTACTAAAAAATATTCAACATATCCCCCCACTGTGGGACCCCATTGGTCCCACAACCCCACAAAAGTATATAATGATTAATATAGTAACTAACATAAGAATAATTATGTTTATGATACCTGGCACAATCCTTGCATTTAAAGTTATAATTTTCAAACCGTAAGATTCAAAAGTTTCTACTCAAATAAACCATATACGTGTATCCTAACACATTAAAACTAACGTAGCGGGGGCGGAGCTAGCATGTTGGAGTGAACGGCTGTGTGTGAGAGGCTCCCGCAACTTTTTTGCGAAATAATCTAACCTAACTTACTTTATTGCACTTGTTACAACAAACTTTTCTTTCTAATACAATATTGTAACTTTCTATGTGAAAATGCCTAGTAATAAGCGACCAAAGGACAATAAATCCACATCAGAGGCCTACTCCCCACCAAACAACGAGACAAACATGGCGGAAGGCACAGGTAACAACGTGACACTTACAGAACTTACCCGGGCTTTGGGAGAACTACGTGTTGCTATAGCGGAGGATCTTAAGGCTACTATTGCTGAACTGGACACTAAAATCGAGAGCACCATTCGAACGGTCGCTTCGCAGGGCCAGAGTATTGTGGACCTTGAGAAAGCTTCAGAATTCAACGCTGGTAGGATCGACGAGTTAGAGAAACTATGCACGTCATTGCAGGATAATGTGCAGAAGCTTTCTGTGAAAGTGATCGACCTGGAGGGCAGATCCAGGCGTCATAACCTTTGCGTGGTGGGTCTGGCAGAAGGGGTGGAGGCGGGCTCTCGCCCAACCGACTTCTTCGCCAAGCTACTGAAGGATGCAATGGGACCGGATGTTTTGGCGTCGGATCCCCTACTGGACCGTGCACATCGCGCCCTTGTCCCAGTGCCTGGACCGGGCCAGCGTAAAGTTTCAAGACCAAGGATCTTATCCTGCGCGAGGCTCGAATGAGGGGCAACCTGTTACATAAAGGGCACCCCTTTCGTGTCTATGAGGACTATGCGCCCGATGTGGCAAAGCACCGCGCTGGCTACAGAGATGTCATGACCAAACTCTACAAACTCCATCTTCGCCCAGCCTTGCTCTTCCCTGCAAGACTAAGAATTACCCCGCCTTCCGGGGAGAAGATCTGGCTCTCCTCGGTTCTGGACGCAGAGAAGTTTATCCGGGAATATACACCAATCCCCCGTACAGGTTAGAGTGCCTTGTCATTGTGTGTTAAGGTCTGCTCACGGACTCGAATCCATACCATACCATAACGGGTGAAACCGTATTCAACGGTCTCAGCAAGGGCTACCGAACATGTAATACGATGTGCTGACCAATGGAGGGTGGTCAGAGCTCTCACTTAACGTTAATTTCACTTTAATTCCGACTGGGTTTAGAGCGATGCCTGTTTGGGACGCCTTCCAGGTCGGATCATTGACACTTTCGGATGGATATACTTATATTCCCCTATTTTTGTTTTGTTTCGTTATTTATTTTTCAATTCTTACATTATTCCTGTGCGTACATATAATAATAATTATTTGTACTTTATTATTATTTTCTCTTTAGCATTTTAGTATTATGTATGTGTATATTTTAAATTTGTATAGATTATTATTCTGGGGTATGCATGTTTGTGTATGTAGATGTGTGTGTATGGATGTATGTGTGTATGCGTGTGTATGTATCTGTATATATTTAAGAATATTTATTTTATATGTATATTTTTTTTGGGTGTGTGTATGTATGTGTGCGTGTATACGTGTGTATATGTGTGTGTGTGTGCGTATATATATACGTATGTGTGTGTGTGTATGTATGTAGGTATGCACATGTATGTATGTATGTATGTATGTATGTATGTATGTATGTATGTGTGTGTGTGGATGTGTATATGTGTATGTGTGCACATATGTATTTTTAATTTTTTTACATTTTTATTTACTTTGTTATTTTTTTGATTGGGGGGTACGTTCAATTTATCAAAATCCTTGTTCCCATCTCCTAACCCACAATATGTAACTGTACTGCTGTCTGTCGGTTACTGATGGTTTATGTTTAGACCGGTATTGCTTAGCAATAGAATCTTGTGATGTTACATCTTGCTTATCTCAGGGATTGACCCAAGATGAACCTTAAGTGCGCAATATGTTTAAGTTGCAACTTATTCTGTTTAGGTTTATTAGATGCTAATTGAACACTTTAAGTGCGGGAGCCTCCTCAGTTCATATGTTAGTAGAAGTTCTAGGATAGTGAGAGATGAACGTGGTACCTTCAGGCATTTGGAAATTGCTCCCAAGGATGAACCAGACATGTGGAGGTCTACAATTTTTTTTCTGAGGTCTTGGCTGATTTCTTTTGATTTTCCCATGATGTCAAGCAGAGGCACTGAGTTTGAAGGTAGGCTTTGAAATACATCCACAGGTACACCTCCAATTGACTAAAATGATGTCAATTAGCCTATCAGAAGCTTCTAAAGCCATGACATAATTTTCTGGAATTTTCCAAGCTGTTTAAAGGCACAGTCAACTTAGTGTATGTAAACTTCTGACCCACTGGAATTGTGATACAGTAAATTATAAGTGACATAATCTGTCTGTAAACAATTGTTGGAAAAATTACTTTTGTCATGCACAAAACTATAGTTTGTTAACAAGAAATTTGTGGAGTGGTTGAAAAACGAGTTTTAATGACTCCAACCTAAGTGTATGTAAACTTCCGACTTCAACTGTATATTTTGAAACTCCATTGGATTTTTGCCCAAAGCAAAAAATTAAAACAATTACTGAACATAAAAACTAACGTAGCGTTGTTTTAACCATAATATCTAGGGCATGTTGAGAATAGTGTCAACATCTTTAGCTCACATAACTTCTTCACCCATAACACAAGTAGTATAACAATCAAAATAATAATTCATCATCCTCAATATCTAAGCCATTAATTGTAGTGTCAACATCTTTAGTTATTAACATATTAATAACTTTATATTAACATACAGTATAATTATCCATAAATCTAGCATTAGCTTCCTCATAAGGAGAATAACTACAGATCAGTATCTCAATGCATTCTTAGTTTAAATTACTATAAAATTAGCAGTGTGTAATACCTCCTTAATCAAGGCCCCGTGTAGCTCAGTTAGTAGAGCATGGCGCTTGCAACGGCAGGGTTGTGGGTTCGATTCCCACGGGGGGCCAGTATGAAAGAAAAAAATAATGTATGCACTCACTAACTGTAAGTTGCTCTGGATAAGAGCATCTGCTAAATGACAACAAAAAAATAAAAAATCTACCTAATACCTCAAATAACAATCCCTTCCTCCCCCAGCACTTAATCTTCTGGCGTGTCTTCATTATGTTCTTCAGATAGTTTCATAGTTCAACTTGGATTCCCCATGACAATGTCACACCTGAGCCGCCCCACCTCTACCCCCATTCTGTTTTGTCCATTTGCCAATCAGTATCCAAGCACCATGAGAGATGTTGTATTTGAACAGATCTCTTTTCATTCCCACTGCACATGGACTCCTGTCACACTCTTGAGAGAAAAGGCATAAGAATAAAGGCAGTTGATTGCTTTGATTGGATGCTGGTTCTGATTCAGGTCTCCTGGTAGAGGTGGTGCTGGACAGGATCGTCTTCAACACCTTTGTTGTTCCTCTTCAGCCGGGTAGAGGGTTTTCTTTTTTTTAATTGAGGTTCACACCATTCTTGACCGAATTATCTCTGCTATGCATCAAGACACCAGCCGTAGTAACCTCGAGAAAGGACAGATCATAAAAGTTTAGTTGAGTTCATTTCCAATCCAAAAAATCCCTATAAGCATTGACTATATGACAAATTATTATGTTTCACCAATCATTCTTAATACCAATTTCTAATACTTGACCCTGCTGCCTGATAGCTTTTCCTTTTGAGGGGTGACTGCATTCCAAAGGCTATCTGTATCTAGGTGCCATATAGTTTCACATTCTCCCTTGAATTCTCCCAAATTATATAACCCAATTGTTTTATTGTAACACTCATATTTTTGCTCATAGTCTATTTGATATTTCTCTGGTGTTCCCTTTTCCTTGTTCTTATTCTAACGTATAATTGCTTACACTTCTCTCCCCATCCTGGCTGATTATACAATTGTTTATATTCAGGATTTCCTAAATATGACAAACATTCTGCTGGGCAATATTGGTCTTTCCGAGTTCCTGAGATGACAGTAGTTGTGGTTGAACATAGCTCAGTCCTGGTAATTGTGGGGATTTGGAACTACTGTTAATAATTTTAAAGGAGATGAGGTGCATATTAAACAGTTTTCTTTCTTTAATTTTAATGTAGTATATTGTGCCCATCTATACCAGTCATTGTTTAGCACCTCCTTCCATTCCCTTTCTTCTGCGTTTGATGGGGCTCTAACTTGTATCGGGTTAAGTGCACTTTCCCAAAGAATAACTACTTCAACAACCCTGCCCCCTGGAAATGTAGCACTTATAAGTACTACATCAAATTGTTTATCTAAGTCTTGGGCTGTTATCCTTATGTCTATGATCCACCTGTCTTTTTTATTTTATTATCTTAAAGTCACAGTTACCCCATGTCATTTCCCCATAATCCTTGTGCTGGTTCCTCCCACACCAATAACTATTTGACCCTCGTACTTTAATAGCGATCCCTTTCTGTATTTTAGTTATGGTTCCTGCTTGTGCAGGAATATACATTTTAATCCTGTCTGTTTCTCTTCTCTGTCTTGTTCTTTTGCTCATTACTATTGTCAGTATGCCATTCCCCTTATTCTTAGGGGGACTAGTCAAGGGCAGAGAAATCAATGATGGGGATATCTGGTGCATCTTGGATGTCTGGAATATCTTGTAGGTCTGGGATCTCTTGGAGGTCTTGAAGGTCTGCCCCGCCCCCGAGGGAATCAGCAAGAGCACGTAGCTCATCAGTTGCATTCCCATTGCCATCCTCCCCCATCTCCTGATTCTGGCCAGCTTCAGCTCCCTCATCTCTAGGTCATTGGTTTCCTCGTGGTACTCTGGTACAGTGGTTTAGATGATACCAGGTCGATCTCCCCTCTATCCGTACAGCCGTTGGTGTAGCCTGGATGACGATGTATGGTCCCTTTTAGCTCTTAACCTTCTTCCGTCACTATGGTCTCTGGATCAGCCAGAGTCCCTCTCAATCCATCGACATCGGTCTTCGGAGAGTGTCCTTCTGGCAGCTTACCAATAGCGAAGCTCGGAGTCACCGGTGCAAAGACACACAAACACAGACAGACACAAAAAAAAACAATGCTACCCAATAGTGGGGCCATCTTCCTCTCCTGGGTTGGAACACTCCTACGGTGGGACACATGGATCTAAGTATCTGTCTCTGCCAATTTCACCATCATTGAGGTAGCCAACAACACCTGGTACGGGTCCCTCCACCTAGGGTCTTTCCAGCTCTTTCTTCTGTAGTCTTTTACCGCCACATAGTCTCCAGGGCCCAGAAAATGCTCCGATTCTCCTTCTCAGTTGGGCAGAGTTGCCTTCACCCATGGGAAGAAAGTCTTAAGAACATTGTTAGGTTAGGTAAGACACAGTATGCTACTGTACCCTGTCTTCCTATCAGTCAGGAGAAGCCTTGATATTAGGAAGTGCACAATCTTGCAGCTTGTTGCAGTCCACTCGTTTCATAGACAGGCCTCCTCTACACCCTGCCTCCTACCACAAATACACTTACACATAAAACATTTAACCTAACCCATAACACATTAATTACTACTGCTCATATACTTAATACAATTAGCATTGTATTTTTTTACCAAAAAGCCCCATGCGACCAGTACTTCCCCCCTTTGGACACATGACTCACATCGTGATTCATGCGTTCAAAAAACAAAACAACAACATTGTCTGTTAAACCAAAATAATAAAGAAATTAAAATGACAACCTTTGATAATATCTTAACTTAATTGTATCCCATAAGATTATTCAAGGAATAGAAAGATTAGGTAGCAACAGGTATCCCTCATTCAGGACTAGCTCTCTCACTCTGTCTTTGTCATGGTTGGAATGATATATAGGACTATTGCCAAATCATAAACTTCTTCAAAATTATCAGTATTATAAATGACCCTCAACTCAGTATAATAAATTACCTTAAATTCATCATCCTATGTCACTTTGCAGTGTGGGTGATCAAATCACACTAGAAAATCAGGACAAAGGTCAGAGGTAATTCAAACCCTTCAAAGAAGTGTTTCATTCTATAGTAGACTAATCATTAACAACAGTCAAAACATTTAATAAATGTTGTATCCCAAGTGTACAGTAAGTCCTTAGTACAGCTCTTTTAAAAATAAATCACATGTATTTACTTAAAAGTCACTCAGTAAATAAAAACCCTATACAACTAACATTTCATAATAAGTGGGTTGTTTGTGGTTATTTGAAAAACATATAATAAAACAACAAACAAAAAATGGCAAGGCCTTCTTTATAGTCTCGGAAAACATTTCTGAGAAAGAGAAAATCACTCCCCCCATTTTCCTGGAAGAAAAAGTACACAATTCGTTAGTTTCCATTTTGATACCTCTTAACCAGTCCAAACAATTCAAATTCGAAATCCTCACTTTGTATTGAATTTACCAGTCCACATCTCCGCCTCCTCCAACTCAGAAAACCCCCAAGAACATTACTCATGACTCCTCCTCTCCCCGGTCAATTCCACAAACCAGTGCACATAAAACGAAATAAAGTCTCATGAGATAAAAAACCCTAGGCTTTTCCTGAGTCGCACTGCTCCCACTCGATCACACCAAACATGCTTTGTGACTTCAGAAACTCAAATCCCCAAATATGCTATCTCTTGCCTCATTGGTTGTACTTTCCTACATGCCTTGTGGCCCCTCTCTACCAAAATAGTTTACTAATGTGATGATGGTCTGGCCTATCAGTGTTCTCGTCATTCTACGCCCATAACAATTTACTACAACATACACCCCTCAAATTCACCCCCTTCAGCGATTGTTTAAATGCAGCGTGATACAACATTTGACTATTTGTAACCATCATTCGTGCTGTCGCCCATACATACTGCCAATTTACATGTCACTTTTCAGAATCCATGAGAATCCATGATTCTCGGAAGGATTCTTTAACCCCACTAAATGTAATATTTTTCTCTGTCGCAAATACAGTCAATTTCTCAGTGTAAAGAATCAGTTATATTTGATCCCAAGCATCTATTAAAATGTTGTTTGAGACGTGGTCTCCTACATCTCCCTTAACATTCATACTGTAGGGGACTTCCATCAATCCTAGAAAAAAGACTCCCACTGTCACACCCTGGCTCGGGGACTCATTATGTTGAGCCAGGGTGTGTTCATTCTATGTTTTCTGTTTCTTTGGTGGGTGTTCTAGGTTGTCTATTTTCTATGTTTGCCGGTGTGACTCCCAATCAGAGGCAACGAGTGTCAGCTGTCGGCTGGTTGTCTCTGATTGGGAGCCATATTTAATCTGTCTGTTTTTCTTTCGGGTTGTGGGATTTTGTTCGTGTGTGTTCGTGTTGTACCATAGACGTCACGCATTCGTTGTTTATTGTTTTGTTCGTGTGAGCATTTAATAAATAGAATATGTTCACTCGCAACGCTGCGCCTTGGTCTCCCTCATTAGACGATCGTGACACCCACTCAAGACACATCAGATATTACCACGTTTCATTAAGTGAAATATACACCTATAAAATAACAAACCCATAACCACTTTCTGGTAATCTAATCATTTCAACCTGTTGCATTGATTTAGTAAAAATATACATTTGTTTAATTAATCCAGAACCTACAAAAAGTTGGTGCTGTCCCATCAGCATAATAGTCAAAATTAATGCTTCTCTAGTATCCCTGATTTGGTCCTTCCCACAAGTTCACTGGGCCCTGTGGAGCCTGTGTCTAAGACTGCTGCCATTCAGCTGAGCTGGGGCCATTTCCTTGCCAATTACCCTGTTGTGGTTGCCTAGGCCACCACAGCTTGGTAGGACAATTCCTTCTTGTATGTCCTGATTGATTGCACCTCCAGCAGACACCTGGTCTTCTTGGTCCACCATTCTGGTGTGTCTGATGCTGGGGTTGGTACCATTGATTCCTGGGTCCGTTTTCATTATTCTTGTTTTGCCACTGCCCAGGGGATTGTTGTGTGTATACATTCACTACTGGTGTGGCAGGAGCTCTTTGGCCTTGCTATTGACGCGGTGGTTGTTGACTTCCCTGGATGACAGGTGCCATGGTGCACCCTGTCTTCTTCTTGTCCTTTCTTGTCAGCTCTTTCAGCTGCATCTGTGTCAGTTTTCTCTGAATATCTCTCACCTGCTCTGTCCGTTTTTGTTCATCCTTCCTGTATTTTTCCACTGCGTGAATAACTCTTTGTGTGACTTTGACGTTAGTCCCACCACATCTTCCAGTTTGCTTCTGATAGGCGTTGGCATTGCTTCCATCAATGATGTCCTGTTGTCATCAGTGGATCCCCCTCTGGATCTTGTTCTGTTTCTTGTCGCCACCTCTTGAGCTGGTCCTCCAGGTAACCTGCTGGGTTTTCTTTATCCCACAATGGCTCCTTTCTCAGTGCCTTAAGGTCTATTTTGGCTGGATACTCTATTCTCAGAGTGTGCCATAGTCCTGGCCTATAACTGTCAAAGGCCACTCCATCCAGTAACGTCCTCTGCACCGCCTGTATGAGGCCATCCACCTGCAACAGGTCCTCCATTTTGGCCACTCCCACCACCCTGGCCAGCAATGCCTTCAAGTCTCCCACCGCCAGTAGCTTCCCCATCGTTTGTTCTTCAAATGTTCTAATCCATTTTCCTGCTCCTTCATACAGGTTAGGCAGTCTAGTCACCAGGCCTTCCAGGTCCTGCGATCCCCAGGGCACATAGTGAACCTGTGTCCCTTTTACCAAAATGGGATATTGTGCTCCATACTTTTCTGGCTTTTTTATTGTCCTTCTGCTTCTTAAATTAGATTTTTCCAGATGGGCCTTACCTAATTCTGTTAATATAGGTTTGCCTCCCATGGCTCCGTGCTCTGAAAATCGTCCCTCTGTCTCACTCTGTTCTAGATCAGAGTCAGCATACTGTCTAAGTTCTTCACCTTCCTCATTACTTGCATTCTCCCCATCTTTTTGCCCATCATACTTGATATAGAAATTAAAATATGTACAGGTTAAAAGTAATGACTAAATGTTCCACCCTTAAATATAGTTGTGAAATGTTCTTGTTTTAAGTATGATTAGTACTTTCTTAGTAGTGACTAATTATTATACTCCGAAACTGTGTGAGATGTGTTAGAATCTACTACCTGGTAATGTGTGAGTGTAGGACCAGTAAAGATTATGACATTGTGTTACTATTTAGCAATGTGAGTAGGAGTTAGACCGGACGGCGAAGAAGAAGGAGAACTGTTAAATATGGAGCAGAATATTGTGAGAACGGCGATAACTGAGGAATGCAGGGAGTAGACTGTGTGTGTATATGTGTGTGTGTGTGTGTGTGTGTGTGTATGTGTATGTGTGTGTGTGTGTGAACTGATGGTCAGGAGAGCAGTTTTAAAGTGGAAAACTACAGGCCGCCTACAGAGGGGTGGGAGTTTCGTATGACGTGTGCGTATAAAAATATTGTACAACCATTTTGTGGCAGAATTCTCAATGAATAAAGGCCTGACTATGCAGACCGGGACTCTGTCCGTTTCTTGATCCAAAAGCCTTACAACCATTTGGGAGACGCACAGAGACACTGAAATAGTTAGTTAAATAATTCTCATAACAGCTTGGTCCTTCGAGCCGGATCCAATACCTGCCTCTGTCATTCCAGGTAACTCTGAAAACCGTCGACGGGCGAATGATACATTCGTAAATAGAAAGACCTGCCCTTTGACATTAAGGGTTAAGACAGGCCAGAGGACACCTGATTAATGACAGAGACGGTGACGGAATCCAATCTACATTGAATCTCGGCTGCAAGGATAAGGTCAGTAGTCTTTATTCATTAATTGGAGCAGTCTGGGATTGCTCAGGGTGGGTCCGTAACGATTCACGGTAATAGGCCATTACCAAAAGAAACTACCCTCTATTCAGAGAACATGTAGTAGATTATAGAACAGTAATGTTCAACAAATAATCTGGGATAAAGAAATACAGTGAAAGAGTGAAGTGAAGAGAGGGAGAACCCATTTCTGTTGTATGAGACTGTCAGGAATTGTCAAGATTACATTTGAGGGGATAAATTCCTCTGTAACGGTATGAGATAATTCTGGGGGACTAGTCAAGACTACCTATACAGGGAGGGGTGATTCCAGGTGTTGTGTGAAACTGTTTTGAGTTACTTGTTATATTGACGTTGTCACGATCGTCGGTAAGAGAGGAGGACCAAGGCGCAGCGTTGAATGCGAACATATTTATTATAGGTGATACACGATCAAAACAACAAAACGATAACGTGACAGTCAATGGTCAAACACAAACCAACACGAACATAGAAACATACAACGGTGGCAGCTAGTATTCCGGAGACGATGAACGCCGAAGCCTGCCCGAGCAAGGAAGAGAGGCAGCCTCGGCCGAAACCGTGACAGTCGTGTTATATAGAAGAGGAGGCTATTTGGACGGTTAATATCACCAGGAAAGGAAGAACCCATTCCTGTTGTATGAGACTGTCAGGAATTATTAAGATTACATTGTGGGGATAAATTCCTCCGTAGAGTATGAGATAATTCTGGGGGACTAGTCAAGACTACCTATACAGGAAGGGGTGATTCCAATTGTTGTGTGAAACTGTTTTGAATAACTTGTTATATAAAAAAGGTGGCTAAGGGATTTTTAACAGTACCAGCCATGGGAGGCAAATCCTCACAAGAGGTCCCAGAATTAACTGGGGACGAGAAATATATGGAAATGCGAGACAAACGGAATGTGTATTATGGACCTATTTGGAGAAAGAAATGTGGATTTATTGGGCGACTTGATGTAATTAAACTGGAATCCATGATTAAACAAATGCATGTAAATTGTGGTAATGATCTAAAGAAACAGAAAAGAGAGGGCTAGATACAGCCAAGGTGTGGCTCTCCAGAGTCTCGAAAGAGAGAGGAGGGTGAGAGACAGAAAAATAAAGTCAGAAAGGAAGGTCTAAGACAGAACCCACAGCTCCCCCTGTAGAAAGGTATAGATCAAGACTATACACCTCCCTAGCAGATCAGGCCTGGAGGAATAAATCCAGACGATGAGGTGGTGGTGGTGAGGGGAAGGGTGCCACAGCAGGCTGCCATTTTGGAGTTTCCACCCCCTTACCAGAACCAAGGGGAAGCTGAGGGAGCACAGAGGGGGGTTGAGGATAAGGCAAAGGAAGATAGTACAGTTGAGGTTCTAAGGACATTTTTGGAACAACAGCAGCAACCCAATTGGTCATTGCAGTAATTACAAAGATAGAGAGAGAGACGGAAAGAGAAGGCTAAGAAAGTAACTAGAGTACTAGGATACAATAGGGGGGTCAAGGGACCGAAGGGTGGAAGACCCAGGTCCCTGAGGAGACTTGAACCCCACAACAAAAGTCCAGTTAGGAGCTAAGCTCAGGAGGGAGTCAGTATGAGTCAGGAGATGAGAGAGTAGGAGGGGGCCAGTACCTACTGTAGCCTTACCTAATCTATTGGCAGGGAATGAAGGGGCCCCAGCAACCTTAGATGTATACAGGCCCATGAACACAGAGGGACGTGGCCCGAGCGGTAGAAGGAATAGTAAGGTTTGGGCTGCCGTTAGAGGGCAGTGGGTTTCAGGGGATGCCCAGAGGGCACTTTTGCCATGGGCCGATTACGGAGAGTATGTTGGGAAAATAACTGAATTGTGTAATAGCCTCAGAGAACATTACCATCGTCATGCAGACTTCTCTAAAGTACATGAGTGTAAACAAGAGGATAGTGAGACTGTCAGCCAGTACTAAGAGAGGCTTAAAGATGTGTTTAACGCAAACAGTGGCATACCCGAGCCAGACCAGAGACAGGGGAGTGATACGCCCTACCATCAGCAACAAAAGATAGCGTTCCTCAGTGGAATGAGAACAGAGATAAGCAGAACCATTAAATATACCCTGATTGGCTGGGGCACAGCAACACTCATTAAGAGAGACCTAAAGGGAGTCCAGTCATGCCAACTCTCGGGGAGATAGTGAGGCCAGAAACAAAGGGGCAGTGTCCTGGAAATCACTGTCAGTTTTTTTTTTTTTTTCAGTTCTGCTGGGAGTATATTTGATGATGGGGATTTGTGTTGAATGAGAGGCTAGAGACTTCATAAAATAATAATTGGAATAATAATTATATATTAACTTGCTCACCCAAACGTAGACATACTATTGTACAAAGCCAATTTAGGGTTTCCATTAAGGAACGTCAATCACTACATTGGATATTAATACTATGGAGATAAATTCAATATATGCTGGTCAACTACGGCATGTGTTTGGTGTTATTTGTAGCCTACTTAGAAAGGACAGTTACCTATATCTGCTGTATTCTAAACAATGACAGATTGGGGGTTTCATAAGAGGTGGCTATAATTTTAGTTGATAACAGAGGTAATTAGATTTGAGAAATGTTGAAAAGTAATGTTAGATGGAAAGTCAGCAATAGAGGATAGAGATTGTACAGGGTTTCCTGTGTGAAAAAAGTAATAGAAATTGGGTGATGAGAAATGTTGAATTGCATTGTTTAAGCAAGAATGGCATTAAATTCATGCTTTCTAGTTATGTGTATGCAAATATGTTATTTGTTTTTGGTGGTGTGTGGATAGAATTTACTAATGCCAGGATATAGTAAACGAAGCAGAGAGATGTAGTGAGAGCAGTGGAATGGATACTCCACCCTAAGACGGGGGTACACCAGTTCAGAAGAGATATGGAAGGGCTGACCGCCAGCTTTAAGCTGAATACAGGGGAACTAGAGAGGGCAGTCAGACAGATAGTGTTGAAGGACTGGGCGGCAGTAAGGTGAAACTGGGTTCCCGGAGATGGGAAAGCGCCGGTGTTAGAGTGGGAAGAGGGAGGGGCTTATGGAGATAAATTGGCACAACTCTGTGATAATCTGAGAGAATATTATCACAGACATGCCGACTTCTCCAAAGTCCACGAGTGTAAGCAGGGAGACAGTGAGACTATTAGTCAATACCTAGAGAGACTGAGAGATGTGTTCAATGCAAACAGTGGATTTATTAAACAATAGGTTTAAATCAGTAGATTACCGGAAGGTGATTATGGGCTTGTTATTTATAGGTTTAGTGAATTTAATGAAACATGGTGTTCTGAGGGGGGAGTTTTTTTTGTTTTTTGTTTAAGGGATTATATTGACAAATGAGTGAAATATGACATTAAGAAGGGTGACAGGAACACTATACGGGGAAACAGATATTTCCTATGTTCTTGATTATATTTTACATTTTGGCCATTTGGCAGACGTTCTTATCCGGGGCGACAATCAGTTGGTGAGTGTATATATTTTCATACTGTAAAGAAAGGAACAATCCTACGAGATAATGTCTGGCATAAGGATACATTATTAAATGTATTAAAGTCACTGTTTTGATATGCGGAAATATTGACACATGGGTAAAACAATGTGTCAATAGGGGGGATAGGTTAGATGGTAGAGCAGGTTAGGAAACACTTTGTGGCCTATGGTATAACGAATTACTAAAAAAAAAATATATATATATACAGTGGGGAGAACAAGTATTTGATTCACTGCCGATTTTGCAGGTTTTCCTACTTACAAAGCATGTAGAGGTCTGTAATTTGTATCATAGGTACACGTCAACTGTGAGAGACGGAATCTAAAACAAAAATCCAGAAAATCACATTGTATTGTTTTTAAGTAATTAATTTGCATTTTATTGCATGACATAAGTATTTGATCACCTACCAACCAGTAAGAATTCCGGCTCTCACAGACCTGTTAGTTTTTCTTTAAGAAGCCCTCCTGTTCTCCACTCATTACCTGTATTAAATGCACCTGTTTGAACTCGTTACCTGTATAAAAGACACCTGTCCACACACTCAATCAAACAGACTCCAACCTCTCCACAATGGCCAAGAACAGAGAGCTGTGTAAGGACATCAGGGAAAAAATGGTAGACCTGCACAAGGCTGGGATGGGCTACAGGACAATAGGCAAGCAGCTTGGTGAGAAGGCAACAACTGTTGGCGCAATTATTAGAAAATGGAAGAAGTTCAAGATGACGGTCAATCACCCTCGGTCTGGGGCTCCATGCAAGATCTCACCTCGTGGGGCATCAATGATCATGAGGAAGGTGAAGGATCAGCCCAGAACTACACGGCAGGACCTGGTCAATGACCTGAAGAGAGCTGGGACCACAGTCTCAAAGAAAACCATTAGTAACACACTACGCCGTCATGGATTAAAATCCTGCAGCGCACGCAAGGTCCCCCTGCTCAAGCCAGCGCATGTCCAGGCCCGTCTGAAGTTGGCCAATGACCATCTGGATGATCCAGAGGAGGAATGGTAGAAGGTCATGTGGTCTGATGAGACAAAAATAGAGCTTTTTGGTCTAAACTCCACTCGCCGTGTTTGGAGGAAGAAGAAGGATGAGTACTACCCCAAGAACACCATCCCAACCGTGAAGCATGGAGGTGGAAAAATCATTCTTTGGGGATGCTTTTCTGCAAAGGGGACAGGGCGACTGCACCGTATTGAGGGGAGGATGGATAGGGCCATGTTTCGCGAGATCTTGGCCAACAACCTCCTTCCCTCAGTAAGAGCATTGAAGATGGGTCGTGGCTGGGTCTTCCAGCATGACAACGACCCGAAACACACAGCCAGGGCAACTAAGGAGTGGCTCCGTAAGAAGCATCTCAAGGTCCTGGAGTGGCCTAGCCAGTCTCCAGACCTGAACCCAATAGAAAATCTTTGGAGGGAGCTGAAAGTCCGTATTGCCCAGCGACAGCCCCGAAACCTGAAGGATCTGGAGAAGGTCTGTATGGAGGAGTGGGCCAAAATCCCTGCTGCAGTGTGTACAAACCTGGTCAAGACCTACAGGAAACGTATGATCTCTGTAATTGCAAACAAAGGTTTCTGTACCAAATATTAAGTTCTACTTTTCTGATGTCTCAAATACTTATGTCATGCAATAAAATGCAAATTAATTACTTAAAAATCATTCAATGTGATTTTCTGGATTTTTGTTTTAGATTCCGTCTCTCACAGTTGAAGTGTACCTATGATAAAAATTACAGACCTCTACATGCTTTGTAAGTAGGAAAACCTGCAAAATCGGCAGTGTATCAAATACTTGTTCTCCCCACTGTATGTATATATATATATATATATATATATATATATATGTATATGTGTTTGGAAGACCTTACAGAATGCCACAGTTGGCAGGACCAGAACAGGCAGACATAGAACTAGAGAATACACTAGCAGAACACATGAGAAAATTGTTCGTTAACCATACCCGTATGTCTAAGAATTTGTGTCCTACAGGAGAATTAAAGGAGAAGGTGATTCATAGTATATAACCTGGAGACTGGGTGTGGATCCAATCGTTGAGGAAAAATAATTGAAAGCAGTCACGCTGGGAGGGACCATACCAAGTCCTATTGGTAACTGCCTTCGCTATAAGAATAGCTGAGAGAGCCACTTGGGTCCACGTTACCCACTGCAAAAAGGTAGGCCCACATACCAACACTGTTGAATACACACAGAGTTAAAGAGAAGAACTAAACTACCAGGGTTCGGGGGTAAACTCTGTTAACGAAGAAACCCTACCCCGACCTTTCATCACTGTGGGGTGTTTATAGAGGTGTGGGAATGGGGAAGTACTAGGCAGGTGGGTCAGGGACAGGATTGGGATGGCGGTTTTGGGGATTTTGGGGGACTCTGAGCTGCATCATCATGTTAACCATATTATGGATTAATCCAGGTCAACCTAAAACAGGGAAATGATGCACTGATTCGATCTCGTAGAAATACTGAAACCAAGAAAGACTATTGGGGGAATGATTATTTTATAGTTAAAGTCAGTTTAGGACAAGATGGGGGATTCAAGATACCATCTGACTTCTCCCATGAAGAGAGGTGGTTTTGGGGGCTTTGGTAAGAAGGGGGCGTGTACAAGAAAGTTAGGTCCTAGAAGGTATGGTAAATACATTTGCACTGGGGAACGCTCATGTCCTTGCGCAAGGGTGTTTAAACATACCTGGGGAACATACTGAGAGTGGAATGGACGCAGCACACCGATGGGGAATTAAACAAACCCATGATAAAGGTCAAACGGAACTGGTGATAACGGTAAAGTCAATTATGCAAGATGACATAGCAAGGAACTATTGGGTCTGTGTTGATGATGTCGGGGCAAATACATGTGTGAGGCTCATTTTTCAGGAGAGAAAGTAATCTTCCACCCCCGAGACAGAACAGCAGGTAGATCTAATGTTATCACCAGAGGTATCAAAAACTAGTCTAACACCCCTTGGAAGGCCCTCAGAAGGAATCCTAAATAGCACTAAACCACCAAGGGTAGAATATTTTCTCTTGCAGGAAATGAACCAAGGAGAAGTAGAAGGAATTTCAAATGAGAACTTCTGGGTAAGGTGGATGAACTACACAGCTAGGGCGTTGGGTCAAACTAATTGTTATGCCTGTTCAATAGGTAGGCCAACCCTTCTAACTGCACCTATGCCTCAGACCATGTTCTCTTGTGTGACAGATTTGGGATCAAACCAAACCTCACCTAATTGTTCTGATATTAAAATAACCACTCTTAAAAAGGATAATACTAAGGCACCCCAATTCACCATGACCCCCGGAGATTATCAATGTTATAGACACCAAAGTAATGCGAATCACAGATCAAATTGGAGAAGGGTTTACAACAACGTTTTTCTGGTGGGTTGCAATTGATAAAAATGTTGACTGGATTAATTACATCTACAAAGGTTCGTTAATTAGACAGGGGATGCAGTGAGGAGAATCTCAGAACAACTATCCGCCACATCACTCATGACCTGCAGAATAGATTGGCTCTCGATATGCTTTTAGCAGAGAAGGGCGGATTTACAAGATGGTGGGAGGTCATTGTTGTATGTTTATCCCCAACAATACAGCCCAGATGGTACAGTAACTAGAGCACTGGCAGGTTTCACTGCATTAAGTAAAGAATGGGCTGAGAACTGGGGGGGTGAATACATCAATGACTAGTTGGTTTGATAACATGTTTGGAAAATGGAAAGCTATTGTTGCAACTGTTCTGGGTGCAGCTATAGCTTCTATGGGTATGTTTGTTCTTTGTGGATGTTGTCTTATTCCCTGTGTCCGAGGGTTGGTGAGCAAGGCGTTGGAGATGGCAGTTTCCCAACAGATGGTGAGATACGGCCCAATCCCGGACTCCGACCTAAGAAATGAAGAATATGACCCGCCAGGCTTGGTGGAGGACGACGACAATTCAGATAGTTTGAGACTGGATGAAACTTTTATTAGTTCTAATGTGTGAAGGTTGCAGTGAAAATCTAACGAAGAACTGTGACTGGATGTTTTCCTAGAACTATAAATCTCTAGTTTAAAAGTAATTGTAATTATTTTCTGTGTATTAAAGTGTGGATAATTTAGTCAAAGGGTGGATTGATATAGAAATTAAAATATATACAGGTTAAAAGTAATGACTAAATGTTCCACCCTTAAATATAGTTGTGAAATGTTCTTGTTTTAAGTATGATTAGTACTTTCTTAGTAGTGACTAATTATTATACTCCAAAACTGTGTGAGATGTGTTAGAATCTACTACCTGGTAATGTGTGAGTGTAGGACCAGTAAAGATTATGACATTGTGTTACTATTTAGCAATGTGAGTAGGAGTTAGACCGGACGGCGAAGAAGAAGGAGAACTGTTAAACATGGAGCAGAATATTGTGAGAACGGCGATAACTGAGGAATGCAGGGAGTAGACTATGTTTGTGTGTGTGTGTGTGTGTGTGTGTGTGAACTGATGGTCAGGAGAGCAGTTTTAAAGTGGAAAACTACAGCCCGCCTACAGAGGGGTGGGATTTTCGTATGACGTGTGCGTATAAAAATATTGTACGACCATTTTGTGGCAGAATTCTCAATGAATAAAGGCCTGACTATGCAGACTGGGACTCTGTCCGTTTCTTGATCCAAAAGCCTTACAACCTTTTGGGAGACGCACAGAGACACTGAAATAGTTAGTTAAATAATTATCATAACAATACTCTTGTTCATCTATCCCATAATTTTCCAGTTTCGTTAACATGCCCCTCAGCCCTCCATAACAGTCTATATCTAAATGTGATTATTTTTCTATTTTTATTGTGTGGAAGCCTGCTGCTTCCCTTTTTCTACTTCTATCTCTACATTCCCTGTTATTGAGACTAGACCTGTGACCTGAGAATACTGCCCCCCTTCTATATAATATATAATATAATATATATATAATATAATATATAATATGCCATTTAGCAGACGCTTTTATCCAAAGCGACTTACAGTCATGCGTGCATAAATTTTTTTGTGTATGGATGGTCCCGGTGATCGAACCCACTACCTTGGCGTTACAAGCGCCGTGCTCTACCAGCTGAGCTACAGAGGACCACCTTCTGTGTATGGTGGTGGTGTAGTTAAGCCAGCCTTTTTCGGTTCACTCTCCCCCTCCATTATTATCCGTCTAGCTTTGGCTATGCTGTCCCTCCCAAAATATTTTCAAGATTTCTCTCTTTCTCTCTCTTCTTCTTTTTTTTCTCCCCTCTCTCTCCTGTTTTATCGTTCTTATTAGGGTATCAATTTCCTCACACACCGTTACATCAACAGTTCCCTCCTTTGGCCATTTTGTTGCTATTTCTCTGGTTCTTTTTTCCTATTTATCTGAGATTTTTCCAATCTCTTCCTTATTCTCTGGGAACCTTCTCTTCATGATTTCTACTGATGTCCCTGCCATCCCTACTCCTTGTATTCTTGGCCTTCCTGTTGCTAATCTTATGTTTTTGTTCAGTTTTTATATTAGGATGCAAAGTAAATTATTTCTGTTAGCTTTCTCAGCTAAAAGTTTTTATATTCCTCAGTTAATGGTATTCTTCTTCCTAATATATCTTCATACTCTGCTTTTTTCAAAAAATTTGATTTTATCCCTTGCCTTTCAACTATTCAGACTCCTGCTTCAAATGTCTCTTATAGCCCGATACAGTCCAGCAAGTATGACTCTCTTTTACCCACGAACTAGAACATGGCATTAGTAAAGTCTATTCACAAACCACCAATAACTAATAATATATTTGCATTCATATTATTAAAATACATTACTTTCATTCCAGTCTACCCAAACAATTCAAATTTGAAATTCTCACTTCCTATTAAATTACTTTCCTTTGTTTATCAATTCAAATCATGGCCAGAGCTCTATTGTAATTGCCAGTCCGCTATTAAATGTATGTAACTGTCCTTTCTGATTAGGCTATAGTTAATAAAACCAATACTTGCGATAGTTGACAAGCATATATTCAATTCATATCCATATTCAATTCAATATTCCAAATTACAACCCTATTCACAGTAGTTTAAACTATCAAATCATTAGGCAACGCAAAAAATGACTCCCTCGAAATCATCCCACTATTCCTGTTGAATAAGTGAGTCTTTCAATTTGAAAGATGCAAGCTGCTAAATCGTCCAGTCTTACATCACAAAATCAAACACTGACTGTTCTATCAATCTAAGCAACCCATAACCATAGTCGAACTACAATCAGAAAACCTAGATTTTAGTCAGTAATGCAGAACCTATGCTTTATTGAAATGACAAGTAAATCCTCCTTTATTTCAATTATAATGGTCTGTAGTCTTAACATCGGGCACATAACACAATTATCAGAAAATAGCTTTACAGGACAAAGATCTCACAAGCTCGAAGGAAATGAATTAGCAGTCAACGAGTCAAAGCTGCATTCATTGACTTGGAAACAGATCTAACGATTTTAATCAAATGGATTATGTTTTTCCCCTACCATATACTAAAATTCCTTTACTATGTCACCTCAGCTCAGAAATGATAGATAATTATTATAATGCTTAATCTTATTTCTATCAAATGATCTATGCACTGTCTCCTACCCCTCACGTAGGTCTACGTTTTGGGTGCGCAAGTCAGTACCTATACATTATTCCACTTATTACTTTATCCAATCTCTAGTAATCAATTACACGCACATACAGTGGGGAAAAAAAGTATTTAGTCAGCCACCAATTGTGCAAGTTCTCCCACTTAAAAAAATGAGAGAGGCCTGTAATTTTCATCATAGGTACATGTCAACTATGACAGACAAAATGAGAAAAACAATTCCAGAAAATCACATTGTAGGATTTTTAATGAATTTATTTGCAAATTATGGTGGAAAATAAGTATTTGGTCAATAACAAAAGTTTCTCAATACTTTGTTATATACCCTTTGTTGGCAATGACACAGGTCAAACGTTTTCTGTAAGTCCTCACAAGGTTTTCACACACTGTTGCTGGTATTTTGGCCCATTCCTCCATGCAGATCTCCTCTAGAGCAGTGATGTTTTGGGGCTGTTGCTGGGCAACACAGACTTTCAACTCCCTCCAAAGATTTTCTATGGGGTTGAGATCTGGAGACTGGCTAGGCCACTCCAGGACCTTGAAATGCTTCTTACGAAGCCACTCCTTCGTTGCCCGGGCGGTGTGTTTGGGATCATTGTCATGCTGAAAGACCCAGCCACGTTTCATCTTCAATGCCCTTGCTGATGGAAGGAGGTTTTCACTCAAAATCTCACGATACATGGCCCCATTCATTCTTTCCTTTACACGGATCAGTCGTCCTGGTCCCTTTGCAGAAAAACAGCCCCAAAGCATGATGTTTCCACCCCCATGCTTCACAGTAGGTATGGTGTTCTTTGGATGCAACTCAGCATTCTTTGTCCTCCAAACACGACGAGTTGAGTTTTTACCAAAAAGTTCTATTTTGGTTTCATCTGACCATATGACATTCTCCCAATCCTCTTCTGGATTATCCAAATGCACTCTAGCAAACTTCAGACGGGCCTGGACATGTACTGGCTTAAGCAGGGGGACACGTCTTGCACTGCAGGATTTGAGTCCCTGGCGGCGTAGTGTGTTACTGATGGTAGGCTTTGTTAATTTGGTCCCAGCTCTCTGCAGGTCATTCACTAGGTCCCCCCGTGTGGTTCTGGGATTCTTGTGATCATTTTGACCCCATGGGGTGAGATCTTGCGTGGAGCCCCAGATCGAGGGAGATTATCAGTGGTCTTGCATTTCCTGGTCAAATGTCTTCCATTTCCTAATAATTGCTCCCGCAGTTGATTTCTTACTTCTGCTTACCTATTGCAGATTCAGTCTTCCCAGCCTGGTGCAGGTTTACAATTTTGTTTCTGGTGTCCTTTGACAGCTCTTTGGTCTTGGCCATAGTGGAGTTTGGAGTGTGACTGTTTGAGGTTGTGGACAGGTGTCTTTTATACTGATAACAAGTTCAAACAGGTGCCATTAATACAGGTAACGAGTGGAGGACATAGGAGCCTCTTAAAGAAGAAGTTACAGGTCTGTGAGAGCCAGAAATCTTGCTTGTTTGTAGGTGACCAAATACTTATTTTCCACCATAATTTGCAAATAAATTCATAAAAAATCGTACAATGTGATTTCCTGGAATTTTTTTCTCTTAATTTGTCTGTCATAGTTGACAGGCCTCTCTCATCTTTTTAAGTGGGAGAACTTGCACAATTGGTGGCTGACTAAATACTTTTTTTCCCCACTGTAAAATTCATCATATTGTAATATATTAATATCAACCAAACCATTCGTATTTCTAATGATTCTTTATTACCACTAGTTAGTTCATCATAATCTACCTTCAGCGGAACAACAACTTTAACTATCTTGACCCTGCCCCTCAGTCATAAAATCCTCCCAGAATCTTATAGACTGGTCACTATTCAATGAACTAACATCTCACAACATTCCATGACAGGCAGTGTTGTACAAACCCCAAGATAACGTTATATCAAAAGCTTACTATCTAAATCTCAATAATTTTATTATAAATATTTCTATATGTTATTATCCAAACTTCAGATTAAAACTCATTCCCATATTCACACGACTCTCATATCACATTCACACAACGCTATTTCCCAACACACAATCAATAGTCGTATAACCTGCAGGAATATTTTATTCTATAAAAGTGCCCTAACTTAGAATGTCCAATCTATCACATTAACATTTTACTATAACCAATTTTACCATAATCCTGAATCTCCTCTAAGGTTTCCAAATTTGGGAAACGTGCAGGGATCGGTCTCACCGAGCTATAATAGCCTGACCCCACCCTGAATGACCGTCCGAAATACAATGTCTAGACCTCACATAAACACACCGGTACCTGCGACCTGTTCCTCTAACAGGATTTCTCATACCCCTCCTGGTAAAGACACTCACACCTTCTGATCCCCTTCTGATCAGGACACACACACACCTTCTGATCCCCTTCTAATCAGGACACACACACACCTTCTGATCCCCTTCTGATCAGGACACACATACACCTTCTGATCCCCTTCTAATCAGGACACACACACACACACACCAGTTACGATGAGCAGCCTCTCGTGACGAAATGAATCGAACAGAATGGCCAGCAAGAAGAACAAATGAATCAGACGTATTGCATGTCGTTTTTTCCCCACCTACTTTGGATGAGCAAAACAACTTTTTAACTAAGTTCCCTGTGTATTGCATCCCCTGGGCTGTATCCGCAGGATTTTCAAACATCAATTTTCAACAACATTGCATGCATGCTTATTTCTCATTCCAACAAAATCTCTGTACTTCTCCTAAATGTAGTCCTTAATACTGGAGAGACCCCTCCCGTACCTTACCCTCAGATTCAGCTTGATCGAATCACACAATTTCTATATTAAAAGTAAGAACGTCGCTTACCTGTATTAACAGTGGCCACTGTATTTTTGTGTGTGATTCGTCCAAACTTTCTCCGATGGCGTAGTACCCCTTATAGTCTCTTTTTCCAGTCCCGTCTGGGGTGCCAATATGATGTGGAAAATTATTACTATACTTATTAAAAATCAAAGTTTTTGTAGAATCAAGATAGACTTTATTACACAGAGTAACGGAAGCCGAGATGGTCTGCAGAGCACCTCCTGTCTACCTCTCAGCTCTCCGTTTATTTAGTCATATTCACATACATCTTAGCTTAAAGCCCCTCCCTCTTGGGTTCCCCTACCATTGTCTTCAGTTTCCCTCTCTCTACCGCTCAGCCCACTTCCTTAGTCTATGATAGCAGCTACATTTGACTTATATTCAGTTTAGAATCAATAGTAGTTCAATCAATCAAGCCCTTGGCAAGCAACAATAATCATGTTCAGTTTAAACTCTGTTCAACCCCGGCTCACCCTGGTTTGACCTGAAGATTGATTGTTGGACATGAAAGGTCCACACTAAATCTTTCAAACGTACCCAAACCCACTCCTCTCTTCCCTCCCGTCATGCTGTAATTACTCATGATTAATCTAAACTCTGTTCAACTCTGGCGTCGCTCTCTGTACTTTGTTTGAGGAGATAGGCAAAAGGCCACAGTCTGGTTTCAGTCCCTGATAAGGTAGGACAGCCATGGATTAAGTAAGAGCGAGGAATTTGACCCGAGGTCAGATCCCTATTTCACACACACACAAACCCAGTGAAAGGAACCAATCATGTTCCCGCCCAGCATCAGATAACCCCCATGTCTAATTCTGACTGCATGTTCATGATTAACTCTGTTTATCTCATAGTTTACTAAAAAATCTTCATCAAAATCAGCCCATCCCTCTTGACGTGTTATTTCGTCCCACTTATCTGTAAAATGTTGACACTTTCTTTCCACTTTCTTTTGCAATCAATCCTTCTAGTGTATAATAGTGTTTGACAGTTATTTTTGAAATAATCCAATACTAACATATTTGTTTTCTGAGTTTTTAAAATGAAAACCCCAGCAGAATAAAGAGATTATATATCGTGTTGCATCTGTCCCTTATGTCACCCAATATAACTGTTTGTGTAGCGATAACAAGGTCTTTCTTTGCTGCACCATATTACCTGACAGTAATCAAGATGGGACAAGATCAGAGCCTGAACAACTACTACAGTTGATCTTTGTGCCAAAAACGCAGAACATCTTTTTATAACAGACATACCTCTCCCCATCTTTGTCAATATGAATTGACCATGATAACTGTCCATCCAATATTGCGCCTAGGAGTTCAACTTGTTCAATGGTCACCCTTTATGCACAACTCCAGTGGAGGTTTAGGTCTAAGATAATATTTTGAACCAAATACAATGCTTTTGGTTTTAGATGTACTTAAGTCCAGTTTATTGTTCATTACCTATTCTGACACTGACTGTAACTCCTTGCTAAGAGTTTCAGTGAGTTCACTGGCTGTATATGCTGATGTGTAGAGGGTGCAATCATCCGCATACATAGTCCTTTTAGCTTCTTGTAAGACAAGTGGCAAATTATTTGTAAAAATAGAGAAGAATAACAGCCCAAGGCAACTACGCTGAGGGATACCGCACTGTACATATCTGAGCAGTGCTTGGCAAACAGGAGCGAAAGCGACACCGTGTTGCAACTGCCCAGTGGGAAGCAAAAGGAATAGCAAGTAAGTCTGGCTGCACAACCGATTGGCAAACGTACTGCAAATTGAGAAATCATGTGACTAAACTAAATAAAAAGAATTAGAAACTACACTATGAAGCAAAGATATATGACAAAGAATGATAGTAAAACGTTTTGGAGTACCTTAAATGAAATTTTGGGCAAAAAGGCAAACTCAGCTCCATCATTCATTGAATCAGATGGCTCATTCATCACAAAACCCACTGATATTGACAACTATTTTAATGATTTTTTCATTGGCAAGGTTAGCAAAATTAGGCATGACATGCCAGCAACAAACCCTGACACTACACATCCAAGTATATCTGACCAAATTATGAAAGACAAGTATTGTACTTTTGAATTCCGTAAAGTGATTGTGGAAGAGGTGAAAACATTATTGTTGCCTATCAACAATGACAAGCCACCAGGGTCTGACAACCTGCATGGAAAATTACTGAGGATAATAGCAGACGATATTGCCACTCCTATTTGCCATATCTTCAATTTAAGCCTACTAGAAAGTGTGTGCCCTCAGGCCTGGAGGGAAGCAAAAGTCATTCCGCTACCTAAGAATAGTAAAGCCCCCTTTATTGACTCAAATAGCCAACCAATCAGCCTGTTACCAACCTTTAGTAAACTTTTTTGGGGAAATAATTGTGTTTGACCAGATACAATGCTATTTTACAGTAAACAAACAGACTTCCAGCACAGACTTCCAGCACGCTTATAGGGAAGGACATTCAACAAGCACAGCACTTACACAAATGACTCATTGGCTGAGAGAAATTGATAATAAAAAGATTGTGGGGGCTGTTTTGTTAGACTTCAGTGCGGCTTTTGACATTATCGATCATAGTCTGCTGCTGGAAAAACGTATGTGATATGGCTTTACACCCCCTGCTATATTGTGGATAAAGAGTTACCTGTCTAACAGAACACAGAGGTGGTTCTGTAATGGAAGCCTCTCCAACATAATCCAGGTAGAATCAGGAATTCCCCAGCCCCTTACTTTTTTCAATCTTTACTAACGACATGCTACTGGCTTTGAGTAAAGCCAGTATGTCTATGTATGTGGATGACTCAACACTATACATATCAGCTACTACAGTGACTGAAATGACTGCAACACTTAACAAAGAGGTACAGTTAGTTTCAGAATGGGTGGCATGGAAGAAGTTAGTCCTAAATATTTCAAAAACTAAAAGCATGGTATTTGGGACAAATCATTCACTAAACCCTAAACCTGAACTAAATCTTGTAATGAATAATGTGGAAATTGAGCAAGTTGAGGTGACTAAACTGCTTGGAGTAACCCTGGATTGTAAACTGTCATGGTCAAAACATATTGATACAATAGTAGCTAAGATGGGGAGAAGTCTGCCTTCTTAACAGTACTATCAACAAGGCAGGTCCTACAGGCCCTAGTTTTGTTGCACCTGGACTACTGTTCATTTGTGTGGTCATGTGCCACAAAGAGGGACTTGGGAAATTTGCTATTGGCTCAGAACAGGGCAGCACGGCTGGCTCTTGGATGTAATCTCTCCTGGCTCAAAGTGGAGGAGAGATTGACTTCATCACTGCTTGTTTTTGTGAGAGGTGTCGACGAGCTGAATGTACCGAGCTGTCTGTTTGAACTACTGGCACACAGCTCGGACACCCATGCATACCCCACAAGACATGCCACCAGAGGTCTCTTCACAGTCCCCAAGTCCAGAACAGACTGTGGGAGGCGCACAGTACTACATAGAGCCATGACTAAAATAAAAATAGACCTTATGGAACAGTGGGGACTGTGAAGCAAAACAAACATAGGCACAGACAGATGCATACATACACACACGATACCATACTCACATGTACACATGGATTTTGTGTGATAGTAGAGTAGGGGCCTGAGGGCACACACTTAATGTGTTGTGAAATCTGTCGTGAATGTATTGTAATGTTTTTTAAATGTTATAACTGCCTTAATTTTGCTAGACCCCAGGAAGAGTAGCTGCTGCCTTGGCAGCAGCTAATGGGGATCCATAATAAATACAAATACCTCAGGTCGGCAAGCACCTTGGTACAACACCGCTATGTTGTCACGATCGAGGTAAGGAGTAGACCAAGGCGCAGCGTGATGAACAAACATGACTTTAATTAGTTAAAGCACAAAACAAGAAACGACTCGTGACGTCCACGGTATCAATGACCGAACACGGAACAAAAACCCACAACCACAAAGGGAAAACATACAGTTTAAATATGGCTCCCAATCAGAGACAACCAGCCAACAGCTGACACTCGTTGCCTCTGATTGGGAGTCACTCAGGCAAACATAGAATACAACAAACTAGAATGAACACCAACACAGAAATACACACATAGAAATGAACACACCCTGGCTCAACATAATGAGTCCCAGAGCCAGGGTGTGACAGTACCCCCCCCCTAAAGGCGCGGACTGCGACCGCGCCTCAACTAAACAAACCAGGGGAGGGCTGGGCGGGCATACCTCCTCGGCGGCGGTTCTGGCTCCGGCCTTGACCACCACCCTCCAATACACCCCCCATAGTGCCCCTGGTCCAGTCTGGCCCCGCCGGCTGGAGCAGGACTGGACTTAACAGGAGCGATCCTTACCAGGCTGTCGACTCGCACCCCTGGCTTGGTGCGTGGAGGAGGAACGGGCCTTACCAGGCTGACGACGCGCACCCCTGGCTTGGTGCGTGGAGGAGGAACGGGCCTTACCAGGCTGACGACTCGCACCCCTGGCTTGGTGCGTGGAGAAGGAACGGGCCTTACCAGGCTGACTTCTCGCACCCCTGGCTTAGTGCGAGTGGCAGGAACAGGCCGGACCGGGCTGGCGACGCGCACCGTAGGTTTGGTGCGAGTGGCAGGAACAGGCCGGGTCGGGCTGGCGACGCGCACCGTAGACTTGGTGCGGGTGGCAGGAACAGGCCGGACCGGGCTGGCGACGCGCACCGTAGGTTTGGTGCGAGTGGCAGGAACAGGCCGGGTCGGGCTGGCGACGCGCACCGTAGACTTGGTGCGGGTGGCAGTAACAGGCCGGGTCGGGCTGGCGACGCGCACCGTAGACTTGGTGCGGGTGGCAGGAACAGGCCGGACCGGGCTGTCGACGCACACCGTAGGCTTGGTGCGTGGAGCAGGGACAGGCCGGACTGGGCTGGCGACGCACACCGTAGGCTTGGTGCGTGGAGCAGGGACAGGCCGGACTGGGCTGGCGACGCACACCGTAGGCTTGGTGCGTGGAGCAGGAACAGGCCGGGCTGGGCTGTCGACGCACACCGTAGGCTTGGTGCGTGGAGCAGGGACAGGCCGAACCGGGCTGTGGAGACGGATAGGAGGCCTGGAGTGAAGAGCGGCCACCACCCGTCCTGGCTGAATGCCTACCCTCACACACTCTGTGTGAGGCATCCGCACAGGACGTACAGGGCGGTGAACCCCTGGCCTGGTGGCCTTCTGGATCCGCCCCCTTTTCTCCTCCGTCAGCCCCGTCGTCCATGCCGTGTGCCCCCCCCTAAAAATGTTCTGGGGTTGCCTCACGACCGTCCGACGACGACCCTGATCACGCCGTTGCTCCTCTCTCCGTCGCCTCTCCACTGTCTCACTCCATGGCCGGCGATCCATCCCGGCCAGGATTTCCCCCCAAGTCCAGGACCCTTTACCGTCCAATATCTCCTCCCATGTCCAGGCTGCCTGCTCCTGGACACGCTGCTCCTCTTTCGCCAGGGCCTTTCCCGGCGCTTCCTCCCATGTCCACCCCAAGGGCTGCCCCTGGACACGCTGCTTGGTCATTGCATGGTGGGTTTTTCTGTCACGATCGAGGTAAGGAGTAGACCAAGGCGCAGCGTGATGAACAAACATGACTTTAATTTGTTAAAGCACGAAACAAAACAAGAAACGACTCGTGACGTCCACGGTATCAATGACCGAACACGGAACAAAAACCCACAACCCCAAAGGGAAAACATGCAGTTTAAATATGGCTCCCAATCAGAGACAACCAGCCAACAGCTGACACTCGTTGCCTCTGATTGGGAGTCACTCAGGCAAACATAGAATACAACAAACTAGAATGAACACCAACACAGAAATACACACATAGAAATGAACACACCCTGGCTCAACATAATGAGTCCCAGAGCCAGGGTGTGACATATGTTACAGTATTACTTTTGAATTCAAGAACAAAATTCATATTATTGCAAACAATAATATCGATAATGAAAGCAAAACATTAACCCAAAAGTATTGAGAGCAAACTAAATAATATTTCAAGGAAATTTCAAATTAATTGTAAATGAAATAGTTTTCAGTGAACGTTTTCAATGATAACGCAATTGCGATAAAACAATTCCCTCTTTGCCTGCAATGTTTTCAATCTTTGGTTAAGTTACCCTGTCCTTTGTTTTCTTTATATAATATTTTTATTCACAATGAATGAAAGATAAAATGTAAAGACATTGTAAATTTTTCCAATTTTTGTCCCCCTTCGACCTCCCTCCTCCCATCACCCTCCTTCCAAGGTGATCTTATAGGCCTATATAGCAGTAACCTCAAGGGGTGGGGGTGAGGCCAAGAGTACTAATCTGGAGGAAGTGTTTGGAGCTGTTCAAAATAGGATATCATCGGGTCCCAGGTGGAATAAAATGAGTTAGTTGAAATGGTATATTTAATCTTTCTAATTTTAGGAACAGGATCGGATCTTTGAGCTAAAGAGAGGCTAAGGGACGATTGATAGATTTCCAATCCAAGAAAATCCTTCTGCGGACCAACAGGGAGGCAAAGGGAGGATTGATAGATTTCCAATCCAATAAAATCTTTCTGCGGGCCAACAGGGTGGCAAAGGCAATGGCATCTAGATATCTATTGGGAAGGATTGTTGTTTGTTACTCCAAAAATAGCCATTTCTGCACTAGACTGCAACTTTATATCAAATGCTTCAGAAAGGGTTTTACATATAGCGGACCAATAGTCGGCCAGACTGGGACAGGACCAGAACATCCGAGTCAAGTCCGCCAAGGAGCTTTTACACCTGCCACATGTACCATCAATATTTGAGTAGAATTTGGACAATCTGGCTTTACTGAAATGGATATGGTGAAGTACCTTAAACTGTATAAGACTGAGCCAGGCACAAGAGGAGCTTCCAGTTACCCTAAGTAAGGCACTATTCCAGACTTCGTCAGAAATCTCTCCACCAAGTTCCTTTTCCCAAGGGACATGATTATTTAAAAAATACGAGATATGAGTCCCTTTAGTTGAAAAGGTGTTTTCAAAAGGGCATCCAAACACGATCCGGGTGATAGAATTGGAAAGGTTGGGTTTTAAGTGCGAATAAACTGACAGATTTGGAAATACCTAAACAAACTTGAATGGGGTAGATTAAATTTGCTAGCGAGGTAATCGAAATTGGCAAAGGTGCCATCAATATGCCTCCCGAGTGGCACAGTGGTCTAAGGCACTGCATCGCAGTGCTAGCTGTGCAACTAGAAATCCTGGTTCGAGTCCAGGCTCTGTCACAGCCGGCCGCGACCGGGAGACCCATGGGGTGACGTACAATTGGCCCAGCGTCATCCAGGGCAGGTGAGGGTTTAACCGGCAGGAAAGTTCTTGTCCCATCACGCACTAGCGACTCCTGTGGTGGGCAGGGCGCAGTGCACGCTGACTCGGTCGCCAGGTGTACGGTGTTTCCTCCGACACATTGGTGCGGCTGGCTTCCGGGGTTGAGTGGGCACTGTGTCAAGAAGCAGTGCGGCTCGGTTGGGATGTGTTTCGGAGGACGCAAGACTCTTGACCTTTGCCTCTCCCGTGTCTGTACGGGAGTTGCAGCGATGGGACAAGATTGTAACTACCAATTTGGATACCACGAAAAAGGGGGTAAAATACCACACACAAAAAAGGCAACAGCTACTCTTCCTGGGGTCCAAACACATTAAGGCACTTATATTACATATAAAACAAAATATAAAACAGTACATTATATTACATTATTACACCACTACATGTCTACAATACAAAATGTATAATACCACCATACAACAATATTACAATGTTGTCTGTGTAGAGTGCGTGTGCTAGCGCTTGTGTGCGTATGCGTGTGTCTGTACCTTTGTGTGTGTCTCTTCACAGTCCCCACTGTTCCATAAGGTGTATTTTTACCGGTTTTTAAAATCTGATTATACTGCTTGCATCAGTTACCTGATGTGGAATAGAGTTCCATGTAGTCATGGCTCTATGTAGTACTGTGCGCCTCCCATAGTCTATTCTGGACTTGGGGACTGTGAAGAGACCTCTGGTGGCATGTCTTGTGGGGTATGCATGGGTGTCCGAGCTGTGTGCTAGTAGTTTAAACAGACAGCTCGGTACATTCAGCTTGTCAACACTTCTTACAAAAACAAGTAGTGATGAAGTCAATCTCTCTTCCACTTTGAGCCATGAGAGATTGACATGCATATCATTAATGTTATCTCCCCGTGTACTTTTAAGGGCCAGCCGTGCTGCCCTGTTCTCAGTCAATTATAATTTTCCTAAGTCCTTCTTTGTGGCACCTGACCACATGACTGAACAGTAGTCCAGGTGCAACAAAACTAGGGCCTGTAGGACCTGCCTTGTTGATAGTGTTGCTAAGAAGGTAGAGCAGCGCTTTATTACATTTACATTTTAGTCATTTAGCAGACGCTCTTATCCAGAGCGACTTACAGTTAGTGAGTGCATACATTTTTTAATATATTTTTTTCATACTTATTATGGACAGACTTCTCCCCTTCTTAGCTACTGTTGTATCAATATGTTTTGACCATGACAGTTCACAATCCAGGGTTACTCCAAGCAGTTTAGTCACCTCAACTTGCTCAATTTCCACATTATTCATTACAAGATTTAGTTCAGGTTTAAGGTTTAGTGAATGATTTGTCCCAAATACAATGCTTTTAGTTTTTGAAATATTTAGGACTAACTTCTTCCTTGCCACCCATTCTGAAACTAACTGTAGCTCTTTGTTAAGTGTTGCAGTAATTTCAGTTGATTTAGTAGCTGACGTGTATAATGTTGAGTCATCCGCATACATAGACACATTGGCTTTACTCAAAGCCAGTGGCATGTCGTTAGTAAATTTGAAAAAAGTAAGGGGTCTAAACAGCTGCCCTGGGGAATTCCTGATTCTACCTGGATTATGTTGGAGAGGCTTCCATTAAAGAACACCCTCTGTGTTCTGTTACGACAGGTAACTCTTTATCCACAATATAGCAGGGGGTGTAAAGCCATAAAACATACTTTTTTCCAGCAGCAGACTATGATCGATGATGTCAAAAGCCGCACTGAAGTCTAACAAAACAGCCCCACAATCTTTTTATCATCAATTTCTCTCAGCCAATCAGTAATTTTTGTAAGTGCTGTGCTTGCTGAATGTCCTTCCCTATAAGCGTGCTGGAAGTCTATTGTCAATTTGTTTACTGTAAAATAGCATTGTATCTGGTCAAACACAATGTTTTTCTAAAAGTTGACTAAGGGTTGGTAACAGGCTGATTGGTTGGCTATTTGAGCCAGTAAAGGGGGCTTTACTATTTTTAGGTAGCGGAATGACTGTTGCTTCCCTCCAGGCCTGAGGGCACACACTTTCTAGTAGGCTTAAATTGAAGATATGGCAAATAGGAGTGGCAATATCGTCTGCTATTATCCTCAGTAATTTTCCATGCAGGTTGTCAGACCCTGGTGGCTTGTCATTGTTGATAGACAACAACAAAAACCTCTTCCACACTCACTTTACGGAATTCAAAAGTACAATGCTTGTCTTTCATAATTTGGTCAGATATACTTGGATGTGTAGTGTCAGGGTTTGTTGCTGGCATGTCATGCCTAAGTTTGCTAATCTTGCCAATTAAAAAATCATTAAAATAGTTGTCAATATCAGTGGGTTTTGTGATGAATGAGCCATCTGATTCAATGAATGATGGAGCCGAGTTTGCCTTTTTCCCAAAAATGTCATTTAAGGTGCTCCAAAGCTTTTTACTATCATTCTTTATATCATTTATTTTTATTGCGTAGTATAGTTTATTTTTATTTAGTTTAGTCACATGATTTCTCAATTTGCAGTATGTTTGCCAATCGGTTGTGTTGCCAGACTTATTTGCCATACCTTTTGCCTCATCCCTTTTTAGTAGAACTGGAATAAGCAATTTCATAAATCTGTCAAGTGCAGCGTCTGGTTGCTCCTCATTACACACCACAGACCAGCAAATATTCTTTACATCATCAACATAAGAATCACTACAAAACGTATTGTATGACCTCTTATACACTATATTAGGCCCAGCCTTTGGAACTTTGGTTTTCCTAGATATGGCTACTATATTGTGATCACTACATCCTATGGATTTGGATACTGCTTTAAAGCAAATTTCTGCAGCATTAGTAAAGATGTGATCAATACATTTTTGTGTATTTCTGTGCTGTTTGTTACTATCCTGGTAGGTTGACTGATAACCTGAATCAGGTTGCAGGCACTGGTTACAGTTTGAAGCTTTTTCTTGAGTGGGCAGCTTGATGAAAGCAAGTCAATATTTAAATCACCCAGAAAATATACCTCTCTGTTGATATCACATACAGTGGGGAGAACAAGTATTTGATACACTGCCGATTTTGCAGGTTTTCCTACTTACAAAGCATGTAGAGGTCTGTAATTTTTTTTATCATAGGTACACTTCAACTGTGAGAGACGGAATCTAAAACAAAAATCCAGAAAATCACATTATATGATATTTAAGTAATTAATTTGTATTTTATTGCATGACATAAGTATTTGATACATCAGAAAAGCAGAACTTAATATTTGGTACAGAAACCTTTGTTTGCAATTACAGAGATCATACGTTTCCTGTAGGTCTTGACCAGGTTTGCACACACTGCAGCAGGGATTTTGGCCCACTCCTCCATACAGACCTTCTCCAGATCCTTCAGGATCGGGGCTGTCGCTGGGCAATATGGACTTTCAGCTCCCTCCAAAGATTTTCTATTGGGTTCAGGTCTGGAGACTGGCTAGGCCACTCCAGGACCTTGAGATGCTTCTTACAGAGCCACTCCTTAGTTGCCCTGGCTGTGTGTTTCGGGTCATTGTCATGCTGGAAGACCCAGCCACGACCCATCTTTAATGCTCTTACTGAGGGAAAGAGGTTGTTGGCCAAGATCTCGCGATACATGGCCCCATCCATCCTCCCCTCAATACGGTGCAGTCGTCCTGTCCCCTTTGCAGAAAAGCATCCCCAAAGAATGATGTTTCCACCTCCATGCTTCACGGTTGGGATGGTGTTCTTGGGGTAGTACTCATTATTCTTCTTCCTTCAAACACGGTGAGTGGAGTTTAGACCAAAAAGCTCTATTTTTGTCTCATCAGACCACATGACCTTCTCCCATTCCTCCTCTGGATCATCCAGATGGTCATTGGCTAACTTCACATGGGCCTGGACATGCGCTGGCTTGAGCAGGGGGACCTTGCGTGTGCTGCAGGATTTTAATCCATGACGGCGTAGTGTGTTGCTAATGTTTTTCTTTGAGACTGTGGTCCCAGCTCTCTTCAGGTAATTGACCAGGTCCTGCCATGTAATTCTGGGCTGATCCCTCACCTTCCTCATGATTATTGATGCCCCACGAGGTGAGATCTTGCATGGAGCCCCAGACCGAGGGTGATTGACCGTCATCTTGAACTTCTTCCATTTTCTAATAATTGCGCCAACAGTTGTTGCCTTCTCACCAAGCTGCTTGCCTATTGTCCTGTAGCACATCCCAGCCTTGTGCAGGTCTACAATTTTATCCCTGATGTCCTTACACAGCTCTCTGGTTTTGGCCATTGTGGAGAGGTTGGAGTCTGTTTGATTGAGTGTGTGGACAGGTGTCTTTTATTCAGGTAACGAGTTCAAACAGGTGCAGTTAATACAGGTAATGATTGGAGAACAGGAGGGCTTCTTAAAGAAAAACTAACAGGTCTGTGAGAGCCAGAATTCTTACTGGTTGGTAGGTGATCAAATACTTATGTCATGCAATAAAATACAAATTAATTACTTAAAAATCATACAATGTGATTTTCTGGATTTTTTTGATTCCGTCTCTCATAGTTGAAGTGTACCTATGATAAAAATTACAGACCTCTACATGCTTTGTAAGTAGGAAAACCTGCAAAATCGGCAGTGTATCAAATACTTGTTCTCCCCACTGTATATTATCAAGCATTTCACACATATTATCCAGATACTGACTGGCCTTACAAGGGTCATTAAACTTAGTAAGGCCATTCATCTGCCACAGCCTGAACGCTGAATCCCGCTTGTCTGGAAGGAAGAGGTGATTATTACATATAGGACCGTGAATAGAGAAATCACAGAATTTAAAATGTTGACAAAATTGAGTTCACATTTTAAGACTATTGAGAACAATTGGATTGGATGTGTAGTGCGAAGCTGAAAGAGGAAGAGAAACAGGAGTTGGCTTCTGTTTGACACCGGTCAGTTTCTTGGGTGCAATCTTTTGTATATTCGCTGCCCAGTAATAATACATAAAGTTAGGAAGGGCTAGTCCTCCATGTGTTCTATCGCTCTGGAAGAATGCTTTGCGTATTCTTGGACTCCCACCGCCCCATTAAAAAAAAAGATACGCTTATCCGCTAAAGTGAAAAAAGACTTTGGGAGACATTGGAACAAATACAGAAATCTGGGCAATACGTTCATCTTGATAGAATTCACTTTACCAGCTAAAATAAAATGGAGAATACTCCATCTATGAAAGTCCAGCTTAAGTTTGCTAATCAGGGGAATAAAGTTCTCATCATGGAGGGAAGACAAGGTACAGGTGATAAGATCCCTAAATATTTAAAGCCAGACTTGGACATAGGAAATGGAATAGTATTCCATGGAAATTGTAATGCTAATTCATGAATAGGAAAATTTTCACTTTTTGAGAAATTCAATGTATAACCCGAAAACACACCAAACCTACGCAGTAGGTCCACTATATCAGGGGGACACATTTCAGGGTCTGAGCTATATAAAAGCAAGTAATCTGCATACAAGGAAACGTTGTGTTCCAGTGCCCATCTATAGATACCATGTACTGAGGGTGTGGCCTTTAGCATAATAGAAAGGGGTTCTATCACCAGGGCAAATGACAGAGGGGACATTGGACATCCTTGGTGTGTGGCCCTTGATAATGGGAAATATTATGAACGAAGTTTGTTTGTAAGTACTGATGCCCTTGGGTGACGTGTACAACAGTTGGACCCAGTACAGAGAATAAATATTCCCATTCTACCCTGTCAAATGCCTTCTCCGCATCTAAAGAGATAATTACTTCAGGAACGTCCGAAGATGCAGGAGAGTGTATGACATTAAGCAGACGTCGAATGTTAGAAAAGGAGTGGCGACCCTTAATAAACCCTGTCTGATCCGTTGATATGATGTCTGTCATAGTGGATTCTATTCGAGAGGCAAGCAATTTCGCTAATATTTTTAGATCTGCATTTAAAAGTGAGATCGGTCTGTATGAGCCACACTCAGATCCAACTTTGCGTTGTTTTAACTAAAGTGTGATTGACGCCTCTGTCAGGGTTTGGGGTCAAACACCCTGGTCCAGGGCGTTTTTGAACATTTCAAGCAGGAGGGGTGGCAGTTTGGCAGAAAACTTCTTGAAGAATTTGATTGGGTAGCCATCTGGGCCAGAGGATTTCCCACTTTGCATTTTTGGGGGAGGTAGATCAGCTTTAATATTGCAGAGAGATTGTAGCTTCCATCAATGTAATTCTCTGCATCACTTCCAATCCCCCATATATTTTTTGCAAATATATATACATACACACATATATATATACATACACACACACACACACATATATATATAAATACATACAAATACATATATATATACACACATATCCTTTAAAAAATATATATTTTCCTTTATTATTTTCTAACCCTACCACCCCTCCCCTAATTGGAGTAAACTAGTGAACAACAACGCTTAGGCCTCTACTTCCAGCTTATACATACTATATAAATTTTATGGACACAGTCTATTTTTACAATAGTTCTATTTTGTTTGTTTTTACTACTGTCCTTCCTCTACCCTCAACCTCTCCCATCTATTTCTGATGTCCATCCGGTTTGATTTCTATTTGCCATATCTTTCAAACTGTGCTCTTTCACAAATGTTCTTAACCTATAACCTATATATGTTTTAGGGACACAGTATGTTTTACCTTAGTTATCTTGTTGTTAGTAGTTGTTATTAGTCCCAAACTTCAGCTCCATTCAACCCCTCCCATCGATCTCTTAATACCATTGTTAAGTTGCGTCAATTCAAATCTGGTATTGGGAACAAAAAGAGGTCAATACACGTCTTCTAAAATAGACTAGTATTTTAATTAATGCAAAACACTTCAATGGTAAATATGATGTTCGTATATACGGGTCCACTGAAATACCACACAGGGCATACAGAGAACTGAGCCATTGTCATACGTTCTTCTTTAAATACTCTGACAGAGATAGTTCCTTCTCCAAGCAGGCCTATCAGAGTAGAGACTGAGCGTGGTTTAGACTTACTCAGCCTATCGTTGGCGCACAGGCTGGTCCCAGCCCCTTGACGCTTCACTGTTGCATACTGTTGCCAGGCATAAGTTGTTATCATCACAACTTGTCCAGAGAGTCTGCACTTTTTCCAGTACACGTCCTTGAGCGCGGTTTAACAAAGAGGCAGTGTTTGTGTATGTGAGACACAAGTTCTTATCTCCCCCTACTCCCTAACAGCTCCTCACATGAATCACAGCTTGTTATGTTAAACAACCCACATCAGTACAGTACAAACCCACTATGTTTAATCATCAATGCATTCCTTCTAAGCTAGGCATCACATCCAGTTATAAGAAAATAGATCCCCACAATCCCCCTTTTCACACCCACTGGGTGTGAACCCAAAACAAGAAAACCCAAAATAAGAAATTTCAGGGAAATTCAGGAATCCCCCTATTGACACCCTCTAGGGTGTCACTCATTAAAATACAATACAAACAAAAAGAATCACACTTTTATTAATAGGCAATAATGATAATAAAAAGGCCTTCAGTCCTTCCATCTACACCCAACTTGTACTAGGTTGGCTACCAGCCACCCAGGAACTTCAAACCTTCACATAAGGAAAGACAAACATTCACAATGGTTAACTTGATTAATAAAGCATAAAACACAGGATTAATAGAACACAAAACACAAGATTAATAAAACATAAAACACAAAGATTAATACATTTTGGCCCCCTTTAGACACCCACTAGGGTGTCACTCCACCACCTCACCAATAGCAAACCAAGGGTCATCCTCAGTCAACTTCATCTCAGTGTCTGCATCTCATTCTTGATCCCCTAGGAGGGGCATCATACCAGCCGTATGCACGACATCTGTGACAGACTTTCTCAGACAAGGAATTACACAGGCAGTACAGCACATTAATATTAGAAACACAACTACTAGGGTCAGAAATCCAGTAACCACCACAACAGAGTACCCACCAAACCAATCACCCAACCAGGAGAACAGTTCGTTTCCCTCCATTCCAGCCATGCTCTTCATTTCAGCTGATAGTTTATCTAAACCAACTAGGGCTTTAGAGATACTCCCGTCAGGACTGGTATTGTTAGGGATAAATGTACAACAATGGCTTACCATTCTATAGACACCACCCCTTTCTGCCTGATCTAGAGCCAACCTCTTTTTACTAAGTCATAAGAGTGAGATGGCGGATAATTGTTCAAAAGATCCCTTCTGTTGCATCCCTAGTCCAGCCAATAAATCGTTGTTGGTCGTAATAGATATAATTAATCCAATTCACAATTTTGTTTATTGTCACCCACCAAAAGAACGTGGTAGTAAACCCTTCCCCTAATTGTTTCATAGCTCGGCTACATCTGTTTAATCCTTGGTTCCTGTTGACTAATTCTAACTAGTTGTACCAGTATAACCAGGGTGCATGTATCTAGCCATCCCTTTGGAATTCTCTGCCTTACACTGCCTTTACTGGCACACGCCCACCACACATCGGTTACAGGGGCTGTAAGGTTCAGAATTATCTCCTGTGCTTCCGAACTTAAGTCTCCAATTGATAATTGGTGATGTCTTTGTTTCTCTTTACCCCCCATCTGGATGTTCAGTCCCCCTCGGTCTCATATCCCCATCCCCAAGTGTATTTAAACACTTGAGTCTAGGAACAATCCGCCGTGGGGGCCGAACACGAATATAATAGGATTTTATAATCCCAATTTGCTTATTGACATGTACCCCACCCGTTGGCTTCGTCCCTAACCCTTATTTTGAATCTGACAGTCTGCCCTTCTCTGACTCCCATTTTGTAGGCCACTCGTCCTTGACGGTCAGTATGTCGGGTCGCTTCTCTTCTCTTTTACTTCTTAACAATGGTAAGGGCATAGCATAATTGGTGGCGGATCTTGACATATCAAGACCATTACCGAGACTATGATTCAACTCAAGTTATCCATATTCCCATAAACCGCCAACCCTCTCCTGTCCTCAGTCTTTCTGCTTGGTACTACCCCATACTCACACCTCTATAAACACCCCACAGTGATGAAAGGTCGGGGTAGGGGATCTTCGTTAACAGAGTTTACCCCCAGACCCTATTGGTTTCAGTTCTTCTCTTTAACTCTGTGTGTGTTCAACGGTGTTGGCATGTGGGCCTACCTTTTTGCAGTGGGTAACGTTGACCCAAGTGGCTCTCTCAGCTATTCTAATGGCAAAGGCAGTGACCAATATAACCTGATAGGGCCCTTCCCAACAGGCCTGCTTCCAGTTTTTCTTCTTTAGGGACTGGATGCTCACCAGTCACCTGGTTAGATAGAGTGGGTCACCTTCTCCTTTAGTTCACCTGTGGGGCACAAAACCTCTGACATACGGGTGTGGTTAATAAACTATCTTCACACATGTTCAGATCTCAATTTCTATTTCTGACTTTTTTTTTTTAAGTATTTTGTCCTCTCCTTCGTATATATTTATTATTTAATCTCCTTATCATCTCCTACCATCCCCCTTTTGACACATGTTTTGCCCATGTGTCAATATTACCACCTACCTAAACAATCACTTAGGTAATATTGGTAATTTATCATCCAATTGCCATCCCTTATTTTTATTTTTGAGACTGTCCCTTGCTTCTTTATTGCTCCTATCTTCCTGATCTCATTACTAAATAAATGATCTAGATAATAGCTGTTTCGCATTAGATTGTGCCTTCCTCTGATTACTGCAGCTCATTGCATTAATTTAGTTTCAAATACCAACTTGTTGTTTATTAAAGCATACTAAAAATGAAATTTAAATGACAACATTTGATAATACCTCAATTTACTTCCATCCCGTAAAAGTAATCTAAGATTGGTACAATTGACTAGCAACAGGTATCCCTCATTCAGGGAAAGCTCTCTCTCTCTCTCTTCTGTTGTTTTATGGTTCAAATCATATATATTATTACCAAATTATAATCTTCTTCACACTTTTCACAGTTTTATAAATTACCCTCAACTTAGTAAAATAAACTATCTTAAAGTCCTCCTCTCATGCCTTTAGAATTTACTAGTGTGGATGATTAATTAACTCCAGAAGGTTAAAAAAGAGTTCAGAGGCAATTGAAATTATTCAACGAACTGTTCCATCCCATAGTATACCAAACATTACCATTATTCTAAATATTTCATAAATGTTACTTATCCCAAGTGTTCATTAAGTCCTCATGACATTCATTCTCATAAGAAATCATATATACCCCAAACTCAGCCAAAACCGAAAAACTCCATAAAATTCACTGTGCGTGCTCCTCTAAGACCTATCACCCTTGACCTGCTGAAAACCCCCCAAAATTGAAACAACAAGGCTTTATAAACATCATACTAGGTGTGTTGTTTTTTGTTTGAAAAACCCAATTTGAAAAACAACAACCACAAATAGCCAGGCCTCACTTGATTTGGTAGCTCACTTTTATGACCTAAATACTGCCTAACTTCACTACTGCTCCCCCTAGCCCTGGGCAACATTCCAATGAGATAAGCTAATTCTCTTTCTCCTGGTTATAATTTTTGTTAACCTTCAATTACCATCAGTAATCTAAAGATGGTAGTACACACAAAACATGATACAGATATCCCCAGTCCTAACCCATCAATAATTGTTTGTATCAATCTAATTCCTCATAACTAATCCATAAAACCACTCAAAATTCCTCGAGTATACAATGATTATTTAATTGATTACCCTAAATCTGCTACATGTGATCTCATCTCAAATGATCCATTATCAATTATTTGTTCAATCCCCTAGGAAAATCTGTCTCCCCTTCTATTGTTCCTGTCCCCCCTGTAAATGTCATATTTCATTTTTTTGCCAATATAATCACGGTTACATCAAAAGTAATGCAATGTCTATATTAGGGTGTAAGGTAAATTATTCCTGTTTTCTTTTTCAGCTAAACGTTTTATATCCCTCAGTTAATGGTATTTTCTCCCAAATAATCTTCATACTCTACTTCTTTCCCTAAATGAGATTTAATCCCTTGCCTTTCCTCTACTATCCTTCTATCATTACTGGATCAATGATAATAACTGTAATAACTATTCATAATAATTGTAATAACTATTACACATTATATTGTGCCCTTTTTCTGATAATGTTATAATTGTAGCCTATTGCATTACATTAGTTTATAAGTTTGTTTATTTAACAAATCCAGAACCCACCACAGGCTGGCGCTATTCCCCCAGCACAACAGCCAAAGCCACTTGCATCCCCTGGTCCCCGTAACGAAAATAAATTATTGTTCTAGAATTCACCAACTATTTGCATACACCACTGGCGTCAAGCAACCTATCGAATAAAGTAATAACCATTAGACTTTGTCAAAGAAATGCTTTTCATTCAACTATTAAAACTTCTGCTCGATCTAGTCAAGCAAGTACAACCCTTTTACCCGGGAACTAGAATCATAAATTATTTTCCTTTGTCCTCAACTTAAATAATTTTCACAGCTCTATCGCCATTTCAGTTCGCTATTCAATTTCTTTAACTGTTCTCTCTGATTAGGCCCTAATTAATAAAACAAATACTGGCTATAATTTACCAGCACACATTTAATTCATATCCCTATCATTTTTGAACTATGTACTGACTCTCACCACTCCCCTTGCTCCTTCCTACACAACGGGGAAGGCGCGGGACCTTTTAACATATTTTCATAGACCTTTCTAGAATACTTCTACTTAAGCTATCTAATTCAACCTTTCACATTTCTCAATCCACATAGTAATCTAGGTCTATAGCCCCAATGCAAAAGCTTTACCCACTGTCCCTACCTGTGTTCGAACCCGGGACCCTTAGATACATTGCCAGTCACCCCACACATTCCGCGATGCTTTCAAAGTACCCCAAACAACCACTTCCATGTCGCACAACCAGACACGTCATCACTCCCGACTAGCCAGCCCTTTCATCTCAAACACTAAATCCCCTAGTAGCAAAAATAAAACACACTCTCAAACAGCGTTCTGCATTTACCTCTATCATCGGGTTTAAAAACTAACGTAACAACATTAACCATCCTCTATTGCTGTAATAACGTCATGTTTGGTTCAGTTTATTTATTACGGAGTGTCCATTATACTTCTCTATTCTCAGTAATTTAACTCTCACCTCATTCAGTAACACAAAATAATGCTCTCTCTCCCTTCACCCATACCAGCCGCCGAATTCACTCATACACACAGACCTCACCTTATGCCACTGAAATGCCCAACAAAACATAATAGTTCAATGGAGCCCCCTATTGGCTCTCCACTATTTATACATTACTTCCATAACCACACCAGTCATGGTCCGATCACCCATCAAATCCCATCACATGATCAAACAACGGTACAACCTTAAACTCATATTCTCTACTTTCTCACCCATTACGTACGTCTACGTTCGGGTGAGCAAGTTCATACGTATATATCGTTAGAAATGTATAGGTACCTCTCAAATAATCGCTTCGTGGTGTTTTTAGCCAATTCTCAATCGACATAAATCACCCCCTAGTCCTTCCTGACTCTCCAAAAGCCACACTCTCGCTGTCTCCAGCCCCTCCCCTCGCGTTTCTCCCTCCTGTGTCCAGTCGAAACAGGTTTAGTCTGTTTTTCGTTTTAATTTGTAATATTCGTCCGTTATTTAATTATTTAAAGTACGTCTATCTATTTATTTAAATCAAATTATTCCCACCTAATTAGTTAAAGTCGGTGCATATTTATATTTCAACGATAAACTAAATTATTTCAGTCTAATTATTTAACCAGTATTTTGCAGGGTCAAACATCAAACGTTAAATTAAATAATAAACCAAATTGCTTCAACTTAATTATTTAAAACCAGTATTATGCTATGTCAAACATCAAACATTACAGTTCAATCATATCAGTTCAAACGTTTCAGTTTAGTCATACTAGTTATTCATTATTTTACCTTTATGTTCCCAATTGTTGTTAACGGGTTATACAGTTTAAGCAACCACAAACCCAACAGTTATTCACAAATTATACAGTTTGGACAGCCACAGACGTCTTTAATTCCTAATTAGTTTTCTATCAAGGTATACAGGTTTATTAATTTTAGTAACACGCATTCACTCTTTTATTTCGTCTGCAAACACTCTTTTATTACACTGGGATCATTCGCACTCTCATGCATACAACAACACCCTATACTCTAAAGTGTCCCTCTGATCCTAGCCGTATCTAGCCCTCTGATACGTGTCAGTAGTGCAACACTATCTAAAATTGTAAGTGTCCCTCTGATCCTAGCCGTATCTAGCCCTCTGATACGTGTCAGTAGCGTAACACCTTTAACCAATTATTCCCTACACCTCCAGTTCTCACCACTGGTGATCCTAGCCTGGAGTCGACAAAAATGTAAGTGTCCCTATGATCCTAGCCGTATCTAGCCTTCTGATACGTGTCAATAGTGCAACACTTTTAACCAATAATTCCCTATGCCTCCAGTTCTCACCACTGGTGATCCTAGCCTGGAGTCGACTAAAATTTAAGTGTCCCTATGATCCTAGACGTATCTAGCCTTCTGATACGTGTCAATAGCGTAACACTATTAAGCCAATAATTCCCTATACCCCCAGTTCCCACCCCTGGTGGTCCTAGCCTGGGGATTTCAGTATTTTCCCCCGATCCTAGCCGTACCTAGCCCTCTGATACGTGCCGGTGGAACAATACTCTATGATACCAAGGTTTAACATCACATTCACCACAGGTTTGCATGTCACAATATGGTGCTTATCTACTCATAATAGTTTCATAATTTAGTTCACTTACATCAAACAGGTGTTTCACAAAATTAATTTGGATAAAGCTAATGCTTACCTGTTTTTAGTAGTCCGGACTCTTTGTGAAACACACCGTCCAATGACAGAGATGTCCAATGGGCCGGACAATACCCAGCGAAGTCCCTTCTACCAGATCACAGTCGGTGGTCACCAATTGTTAAGTTGCGTCAATTCAAATCTGGTATTGGGAACAAAAAGAGGTCAATACACGTCTTCTAAAATAGACTAGTATTTTAATTAATGCAAAACACTTCAATGGTAAATATGATGTTCGTATATACGGGTCCACTGAAATACCACACAGGGCATACAGAGAACTGAGCCATTGTCATAAGTTCTTCTTTAAATACTCTGACAGAGATAGTTCCTGCTCCAAGCAGGCCTATCAGAGTAGAGACTGAGCGTGGTTTAGACCTGTGCGTTGGCGCACAGGCTGGTCCCAGTCCCTTGGCGCTTCACTGTTGCACACTGTTGCCAGGCATAAGTTGTTATTGTAGTAACTAAATAATGATGCTAATTATGCTGTGAGAACAAGGAATCCGCTGACACTGTACTTTGATTATAAAGGTTTATTATATCAAAAGATTTCAGCGTCAATTTACAGACTTCTGCAGGCATCTGGAGAACAACCGACCCGATCTAATATGTTGTTACTCTCCGTCCTTTGTTTCAATCATGGAATTTATATCCTATGCCCTATGTAACATAATATGGGTGTTTTCCCATAAACCAATCCCAGGAGGCCACCTAACAGACTTCCTCTAACACACCATTTGCAAACATCAACAAAGTCATACACTGTTTAGACACTACATATTTCCCCCCTTCGACTAATTAAGTCTCGAAAACAAAAATAATAGGATTATGACAAATAACAATTTCTCTTATTGAGTAACTTTAGCAATAAACCAAAAACACATTTTTCTATGGAGTGTAAATAAATGTCTATGAAATATGAACAGTGTGAGAGCGAAAAACCTGTCCGGCAGCTTTCTTTCCAAATATCCATCAATCAATCAAGACAGTAAAATTCTCTCTCGGCCCCTCTGCCCCAGGCAACCACCTAAGTACTCCAGATCAATTCATAAATCTTTATCAATGCATTTTAAACTATGATGCAATTAAATACACATGAAAGCCTCAGCAAACAAAATACAATCAAATTTGTCCACATTCAGGCTGGTCGACCCATCGGACCCTCCTGTGGATTCTCTCTGTCCCTGCCTAGACCCAATATCCCTAAGCATCCACGAAATAAACAAAAACATCTGAGATCCCCACATGTACCCAACAACAGCAAATATCATTCTTCAAAAATGAATACAGAAAAAATATGACACGAATTATGTATTACACATGCAAATATGTCTATATATCATTGCAGACACTGGAATGTAGTCCACTACACCTCATCTCCTCAGCAGTGTCGACTTTCAATGAAACGTCGATGATGGAATCTGAACATTTCCACACCTTCCTTGTTCCACTTCCTCCAGTCCATTCATATTGTCCATTCCTATTGTCCATGTTTTAGTATTTGAATCCCCTCTACACATTCCCCCATATGCTTCTGGAAGAAAAGAAAACACCAACCAGTATCTTTTGCAAAACAACACATGCAAATTAAAACATCAATATAAACAATAATATAAAAATTATATATAAAATGAATCACATTCCATTTCCCCCCTTTGATTCATCACAAAATACTAACTATCACAACAATACGTAAAAATATGTGAAAAATGATCGGATATTCAAAATGGATATCTATCCATCAATACTCCATCCAGTCCCACTTGTTCATCTTCATCTAGATCAGTAACAGTTAACAATGGCATCTGAGTGTTTTCTCCAGGCATCACAACTCCAACCCATCTCAATATCATAGCCTTCGCAAAAGTCAATAACAAAGTACAAAAGCAAAACATCACACACAGCGCTATCAGAGCTGCTACTAAAATCTGAACTATCACTGCTCCCACTGGGCCTAACTGATCCTGCAACCAAGTCTTCGCTGACCATCCAGCTCCTTCAGATCTACCAAACGCATCCCTTATATTCTTCAATGCATCTATAACACTAGTGACATTATCTGAACTATCGGGGATCAAAGTATAACAATCATCCCCCGTCAAATTCATAGCCAAACATAAGCCACCTTGTTTTGCTAAAATATAGTCAAGAGCCATGTCATGTTTCAACAGCGTCAGTCTGTGACTTCTTTGAGTATTTGACAGAAGGTTAAACCCTCTTATTGTTTCATTTGCAAAACCCTGCAAAGTATAGGTAATATTATCAATGTGATCTGCCAAAAATTTTACGCCATACCATGGAAAAAAAGTCCCCACTTCTCTCCTAGACTTATCCTCCAATGGTAGGCTTCCAGACTATGAAATTTCTCTCTTTCAGAATCAGATGTATCTGTTTCCAGTGCTTCCCCTCTTTTAATGGTAAAAACCTCATATGGAAGCTTCAACATCGACATGTAACAACATCCTTTCCATCCATAGGGTAAGAATATATTCTTTCTCACCACAAACCCCAGATGTTTCTCTAAAATTCCCAATGGTCACATTACCATGCAAAAGCTTATCTTTCACCATCAAAGTCCTGCTCTTCTTACTAACTTCAACATAAAAAGTTACATTATATTTCTCATTACTAACCTTATGTTCATGCTTACCCAAAGTCATCATATAATCATCACAATCTGATATTCCCATAAACATCCTCTTTCCATCATATGTTTTATTTGAACAAAAACAGCTTTTAGCCCTCACTGGTTTCACCTCCAATGCTTCAGGAATTACTGTTAACTGATTTTCCTTCTGATCTAACAAATTCACATAGGGTAATTCATTTAACCAAGAACACTTAAACATAGGCCTAAACAAATGCTTCGACAACGACATTATTGTATCTGTTAATGATTGTTGCTGATACAACAGCCATGATATAGCATAAGATTGACACGTACTTGATAGAGGTTTAGCCACCGTCTCTAAGATTGAACCCCATGTGCCTGGTGCTTGAATTCTCAACAGACATGGACCCTCAAGATTCCTCACTGATCTTACAGAATGAGTTAACTGCTGGAACCAAAGATTCCTACCTGCCCATCCATCTTTAATTTGCAAAACAGAAGAATCAAATCCATATGCCTTCCATTTAGTTTCTCTCTTCCCTAACGAGCGGTATTGATCAGATATATCTTCTTGTCTTCCATCAAAATCAAAGAACTCATCCTGTACCTCCATGATAGTATTCTGCACTATTTCAGATGAATCTACATCATTCTCTACTACCATCTGCTCTCCTATTTCAACACTATCCTTACTATCATTCACAGCACTCTCCATCCGTATCATAAACTCCTGAGTCACTCTTACTACATCCTTTAGTTTCAGAAAAGTTGTTGTTGGTGTCTGTGTCACATTACCTACATTTGTTATTGGCATCGTGACATTAATCTCTTTCAAAGTTACTATTAAAATAGTTGCTTTAGTTGATGTATTAACACTCTTAATTATTTCCAGTGGGAAAGTGACAGATGTCCTCTGTGTATTATTTACTGTTGGAGTGGCTACTGTAATATACTTCTCCTGAACTCCTTTGGTGACTGTGGAAGCTTCAACAGACTTTAAATCTTCTATCATAAGCGTCACCTTACGAGTAACATAGCCTTTTAACCAATAATTCTTAACCGGAACAAATTTTAATGCTTGCACTAAATAAGTACACATATATTCTCCCTGATCTTTCCATTTAACATTACGCAAAATAAGTGAGCAATCACTCATAACCCTCTTCCACTTCATATCGTTGTACAAAATATACTTCCTTTGACTAGGTGAAACAGCTTCTACTTCTTGTCCTGATAACAACACTTCTTCTCCATAATTATCTCTCCACGTGGGAGGAACGTCACCACCCCCACTCCATCTCTCACATCCACAAGGAAGATGAGCTGTACCACCCATCCTAACCCTAATGACAGTCTTTTCCTCTAAAATTGGTGCTGGAGCGATTGGCTCCATTGTATTCAAATGTGATACATTTATAGCTTTAATAACTGTCAATGTTGAAAGAGTTGAATTGCTTCTCACTGTTGTTGTAATAGGCTGAAGTGTTGATGTCATTGTTGTTGATTCATCTATTTTCCCTAAAGCTTTGAACTCTTTACTTGTATTTCCATCTATCACCACTAGTGTCACTACATTAACTCTCAGTCCCAACTCTAATCCCTCACTTTCAAACTGTTGATTATAAAAAATACATTTATAATCACCTTGATCCTCCTGCTGGGAATTGTACACATAGATACTGCAATCACCCTCAATCTTCATTCTTCTCTTATCATTCAGCAACGCATATTTTCTCAATGCAACTGCTCCTAACAGACCTAAACTCCTGCCATATCTATCTTCCCACTGAACTCTAAATTTCTCTTCACCACTGTTCTCTCTCTCGTACTAACATTGAAGCTGAGTTCCTTCAACCCTAGTTTTCATAATTTTTTTGTCTGACTTTTTTTCCCAATTTTTTCAAAAACCATTTCACTGATTCATCCACAAATTCCTTTCCCACTAATTTGAGGATATTTGATCGGGAAGTCCCCACCTGCTTATGACTTCTTTACACAAGAACTTGGCAACCGATTGAGCATCTTTTCGCTTGGTTGGACAGGCCTCCGGCCATCGTGAAAATCTATCTACAACCACCAACATGTATCTTTTCCCATCAACTGGTTTTATCATATCAACAAAGTCGATAACCAACTCACGCATAGGACCTCTCGGTGTAGGAATGTAACCAGGAAGAACAGTCACACCCCTGCAAACATTATTTTTCAGACACATAGTCAACCTGTTCAAGCAAATATGGTGCCCAAAAACCATACTCCTTTGTGATCTTTCTCCTACCCTCCCCCCTTGCAACATGAGCTAACCCATGTGCTTCCTGAATCATCAGACCTGATAGGTCTAGAGGCGCTACTATCAACCCCTCATGGTTTCTCCAAAGACCAGTAGCATCTTTGACAGCCCCTCGGTCTAGCCATAGCTGTTTGTCGATCATAGAAGCAGCTTCCTGCATCAAAATCACATCCTTAAGCGTAAATGTTTCTTCCAAGTCCACTCCATGAGTGACCAGAAAAACTTTTCCCAATTTGTCCGCTCCTGTGACGGCTTTTGCAGCTTCATCAGCAGCTTTGTTCCCTTGTGTGACTTTTGACACATCTGTTTTATGAGCTGCACACTTAGCTATCGCTATCTCTTTAGGCTTCATCATAGCATGCAACAGTTTCATTATTTGCGCATGATGTTGTATCGGAGAACCATCCGTTTTCTTAAACCCTCGACCTTTCCATACTGCCCCAAACAAATGACATACACTATGTGCATATGCTGAATCAGTGTTATCGTCACTCGCTTTCCTTCTGCTAACAAACATGCTTCTGTTAGCCCCACAAGTTCAGCAAGTTGTGGAGACGCAGGCTGTGGTATTACTTCAGCCTTTTCAACAACAAATCCAGTTCCTTGGGCTTTAACTACTGCATAGCCAGCACACAATTTATCTCCCACACGATAACAAGACCCATCAGTCCAATACTCCAGGTCTGCCTCACATAATGGAAAGGCTTGCAAATCTGATCTAAGCCTCAAGTATATCTCTGCTTCTTGGACACAATCATGTGGCTCACCATCCTCTGAAGTTGGCAAATTCTCGGCTGGATTCACCGTATCACACCTCACTAGGGTGACATCTTCCTGCTCTAAGAGCCTATGATAGTCTCTGAGCCTAGGCATAGTCAATGTATATTTCCCATAGTTCAGAAGATTTCTGAGACTATGATGGGTAAGAATTGTTACTGGGTAACCCATCGTAACAGATTATGCTTTGTCATACATTGAATATACTCCCACCATTGCTCTGTAGCACAGTGGTAGCCCTAGTTCTACTTCTGAATAGGCAGTAGAGTAGTAGGAAATAGGCTGAGGATTCGTCCCTGTGCCTGTCGGCTGACAAAGAACTGCACATGCATATCTACCTCCAGTAGAAGTAGACACATATAGCAAAAAGTTCTTAGAGTAGTCTGGTAATGTAAGTGCAGGTGCCTCCTGCAACCTCTGTTTGATCGTTTCAAATGCCACATGGCCTTCCTGTGTTCAGGAAAGATTGCTATGGAGTTGACCACTTCCAGTATCCTTAACCATAGCTCTCAAAGGTCCCATCAAACTAGTATAGCTCTCCACCCAAGCTGAGGAATAACCAGCAATACCAAGAAATGTCATCATCTCTCTGACAGTTCTAGGCTTCGGAGCCTTACGAATAGCTTCCAATTGACTGTCCGAAATGTTTCTATGTCCATGCGTTATTTTCTGACCCAAATAAACAACCTTCTCCTGGCAATATTGCAACTTTTTCTGTGAAACCTTATGCCCCTTTTCTGCCAATACCTGTAGCAATTTAATTGAGTCTCTATGACATGTTTCCTTATTCTGTGAGCAGATAATTATATAATCTACGTACTGAATGACAGTGCTTTGCAATATCTGATCTATCCCTACCAAATCATCCATCAGTACTTTATTGAAAATATGGGGACTATGCTTGTACCCCTGTGGCAAACGACTGTACTCATAGAATTGTCCCTTATATGTGAACCCAAATAAACCCTGACTTTCTACACTAAGTGGAACACTAAAAAATGCACCACATAAGTCTAACACCGTAAAATGTGTCGAATCAGGAGGAATTTGGGCTAACAAGGTATGCGGGTCTGGCACTTCTGCTGGAAAGTCAGTCACTACCTCATTCACTGCTCTCAAATCATGAACCACACGATAAGTTTCATCTGTTTTTTTCACAGGCAACAAAGGCGTGTTACTCTGAGGGTTTTTTGTTGTCCTTAAAACACCTGCTTTCGAAAGTCCTTCAATTTGTGGTTCAATCCCTTGGATTGCTTCATCTTTCAATGGATACTGATTCTTCCAAGGAGGTCTGGCTCCTGGTTGAAGTTCAACTTTCACAGGTTGGGCTGATTTCACAAGTCCAATATCGGTACTGTGTTGAGACCACAAACATTCTGGAACTTGTTGCAACATCATCTCTTTCATAGGGTCTGAATTCATCTTCACACTGCAAATAGATTCATGTGTCATCCGTACAGCTTGTGGCTCTCCTTGTCCTTGAGCCGAAATCATTATTTTGAGAAATCGCTGATCTTCACTCCTCCAAATCGCCAAATTCTCTTTCATCGGTACGAAAACAGCTTTCTCTGCTTCTGTCATCATTTCTCCTATTTGCTTCTGCTCATAGCCTTCAGAAACCAACAAGGTCACATGTGGCACACTCTTCTCAATCTCAAATTCTTTATCCAGATAATCGTCTGTGTTTATCTTCATAGCTGCTCCTTGTGGTCCTAAAATTATGCAACATGAGCTGAGTTGAACTTTCTTTGGTTGATGACTCAACCATTCCTCTGAGTTCAATTGGGCAGCATTCTTGAAATACTTGAGTGTACAATGAAATCGATATTCCGGAAGCCTCGCATCTGGCATATTTGCCACAATAAATTTCTCCCATATCTTAGCCTGCTTCAAAAAATCTTCACTGAGATTTCCAATCCAGAATACTGAAGACGAATCCATCTCTGTCATCATACACAATTGGTAAACCTTTTCCTTTGGCACTTCTACCAGACAGCCGTCTGGTGTACATTTTATTGTACAGTTCAACTTACACAATACAGTGGGGAAAAAAAGTATTTAGTCAGCCACCAATTGTGCAAGTTCTCCCACTTAAAAAGATGAGAGAGGCCTGTAATTTTCATCATAGGTACACGTCAACTATGACAGACGAATTGAGAATTTATTTTCCAGAAAATCACATTGTAGGATTTTTTATGAATTTATTTGCAAATTATGGTGGAAAATAAGTATTTGGTCACCTACAAACAAGCAAGATTTCTGGCTCTCACAGACCTGTAACATCTTCTTTAAGAGGCTCCTCTGTCCTCCACTCGTTACCTGTATTAATGGCACCTGTTTGAACTTGTTATCAGTATAAAAGACACCTGTCCACAACCTCAAACAGTCACACTCCAAACTCCACTATGGCCAAGACCAAAGAGCTGTCAAAGGACACCAGAAACAAACTTGTAGACCTGCACCAGGCTGGGAAGACTGAATCTGCAATAGGTAAGCAGCTTGGTTTGAAGAAATCAACTGTGGGAGCAATTATTAGGAAATGGAAGACATACAAGACCACTGATAATCTCCATCGATCTGGGGCTCCATGCAAGATCTCACCCCGTGGGGTCAAAATGATCACAAGAACGGTGAGCAAAAATCCCAGAACCACACAGGGGGACCTAGTGAATGACCTGCAGAGAGCTGGGACCAAAGTAACAAAGCCTACCATCAGTAACACACTACACCGCCAGGGACTCAAATCCTGCAGTGCAAGACGTGTCCCCCTGCTTAAGCCAGTACATGTCCAGGCCCATCTGAAGTTTGCTAGAGTGCATTTGGATGATCCAGAAGAGGATTGGGAGAATGTCATATGGTCAGATGAAACCAAAATAGAACTTTTTGGTAAAAACTCAACTCGTCGTGTTTGGAGGACAAAGAATGCTGAGTTGCATCCAAAGAACACCATACCTACTGTGAAGCATGGGGGTGGAAACATCATACTTTGGGGCTGTTTTTCTGCAAAGGGACCAGGTCGACTGATCCGTGTAAAGGAAATAATTAATGGGGCCATGTATCGTGAGATTTTGAGTGAAAACCTCCTTCCATCAGCAAGGCCATTGAAGATGAAACGTGGCTGGGTCTTTCAGCATGACAATGATCCCAAACACACCGCCCGGGCAACGAAGGAGTGGCTTCGTAAGAAGCATTTCAAGGTCCTGGAGTGGCCTAGCCAGTCTCCAGATCTCAACCCCATAGAAAATCTTTGGAGGGAGTTGAAAGTCCGTGTTGCCCAGCGACAGCCCCAAAACATCACTGCTCTAGAGGAGACCTGCATGGAGGAATGGGCCAAAATACCAGCAACAGTGTGTGAAAACCTTGTGAAGACTTACAGAAAACGTTTGACCTGTGTCATTGCCAACAAAGGGTATATAACAAAGTATTGAGAAACTTTTGTTATTGACCAAATACTTATTTTCCACCATAATTTGCAAATAAATTCATAAAAAATCCTACAATGTGATTTTCTGGATTTTCTTTTCTCATTTTGTCTGTCATAGTTGACGTGTACCTATGATAAAAATTACAGGCCTCTCTCATCTTTTTAAGTGGGAGAACTTGCACAATTGGTGGCTGACTAAATACTTTTTTTCCCCACTGTACATCTCTTCCCAACAATGCAATAGGTGTATGTTCTGATACCAGTATGGGTATTGTAATTTTCAGATTTTTATAGCAGAGCTCAATTGGTTCCGTAAGAGGAATCAGCTGTTTTACTCCCTCAAATCCGATTGTCCTAATTAGTTGATTGGACATAGGGAGATGTGTAGCATCTTCAGGCCGAACGCAGGTAAAAGCAGCTCCGCTATGCGCCATCAATTCCAATGGTCGGTTGTTTATTTTCACCTCAATTGTTGGATATTTTTCCGGTCCTGATGCTTCCAGCTGACACCCCCCTTTCGGAACTTCTCGGCACCCCTAGAATCCTTGCTCCGGGCCCCTATAGGGGTTCACCGGTCCTCCAGATGATCTTGACTGGCCCCTGTATCTTCCTCTGAAATTCCCTCTGAGGTTTCCTCCTGGCCCATTGCACTCACGGGCAAAGTGACCAACCTGTCCACAATTATAACACACTTCTGAAGATTGCTGGAAGTATGGCTTAAATCTTCCTCTTTCTAAGCCTTCTCGTCCTCTTCCTCTCCAATTCTGTGTCTGTCCAGAGACTGGCTGTGGATATGAAACAACTGGTACCGCTATTGGTGGCTGGTACAATTGCGGTTGGAACTGGTCCGGTTGAAGCTGTGGCAGTGATTGTTGATTTGGTGCACACTGATTCTGCATAACCAAAGCTTGTTTCTTCTCCTTCTTATTCTCCACCAGTTGTATTTGATTGAGTTTTCTGAGAGTTTCTTGGTCCTGTTCTTTCTGGTTGTGTTCCTTTTTCCTGTACAGATCCACTTGATGGGCTATATGATCTGTATAGACGCCTTTTGTCATGCTTCCAAGTCCAACCACCTCTGCCAGTTTGCTCCTTACTGGTGAGGGCAGTCCCATCTGCAGTTTAGCTCTCAAAATTGACTGCTCAATTTGACTCACATCTGGATCATTTCCGGTAATATTTCTCCACACTTGATGAACTCTTGACACATAGGCTCTCGGATTTTCTTGTTGTCCTAGTGGATCAATCAGAATGTTGTCAGGATGCACATTTGTCAGAAACGTATCTTTCAGTGCTCTCCACAGCCGATTTCTACTTGCAGCCAACAATTCAGGGTCATTCACTGCAGTCCCCACATATCTATTAAGTCCAGCTCTCTGAAAAGTTTCTTCCATATCTGGAATCCCAAAGAGATTAGCCAAAAGTCTCTTAATGTCTCCTATGGCAGACTGTGTTCCCACCGTAATTTCTTCCAATTTTGAAATCCAAGGATATGCTCCATCTTGAAGAGTAGGCAGCTTCTCAAGTATATCTGACATATCGGTATTTTGCAAAGGCTTATACTCTAGGTTCTGTCCTCGAATTATTACTGGCATCATCTTCTTACTTGTGCCCCCTTTCCTTGGCCTCAATGGATACTTCTTCTCTAATTCTTGGGATCCTTTTTTTCTTCTGTATCTTCAGCTTCTTGAGTTGTTCTTCCAGTTCTCTTACTTCTTCTAAATTATTCGCCTTATCCAGGCATGATACGCATCGGTCTATATCTCTTTCTATTTCTTCTGTGCTAGTCATTGTAGGATAAAATCCTCTTGAACATGAAGCACCTTTAATCTCCAAATCTTTATCGCTATCTTCATCTTCACTTTCATCAGAACTAGAATATCTTGTATTCTTCTTCTTCAAACATCCATCACCCCTTCTTTCCGCTCTGGCCAACCTCCGTCTGATCACAGGGTCATATCCACCCATGATCTCTTCTGAATCACTCTGATCATTATCTTCAAGTTCCATCCTCCTGAACCTCACTCCACCCTTAGTTTCCAGACATCTCGTTTTCTTCTTACTTTTGGAGTTTGGATTCATCTTTATAGCCGTTTCTGCTTGTCCTCTCTCTATTATTCGTTCATCTTCATCTCTGATGCAATAATCACCCTCCTGAATGATCACTGGAAGCTGAGGATAGACTTCCTTAAACTCTACTTCTTTCTCATAAGGTGGGGGTATTTTTGCTGAATCCGTATGTGAGAAAGGTGTATTGACTTTTGCCATTAGTTTTTCTGTCACCTTCACCTCTTTTACCATTTTCTCTATACCTCTGTTTCTTTTATCGTTGGTATCTTTCATCAGTTTTTGTCCTTCATTTTCAAACAGCTTAAGAACACCCAGCTCTCTTTGTCTTTTTTCTTTAGGTTGTTCCCTTTTTTTCCCCTTCTTTTGATCTGCCTTATAAATTGACAGAATCACTTTCATTATGTTGATGACGTCAGGGTTAAGAGTCCCTTCCACTGGCCATGGTTGTTCAATGTCAGGCCAACGTTTATTCCATTTTCCAGATAACCTTGCAATACCATTAACTAGAGGATTACTATTTTGTACTACATCAACAGGAGTAATTACTTTCATAGTTTTGATGTCCTTTTTCCCCATTGTAACAACTCTTTTATAATCCTTTATTGTGAATTATTTTATTATTTTAGACTATGTAGCTTATGGTTCCCTCCCTATTTTTGTTTTTATATTTTTTATTTATTTTTTATTGTTTCTATCTTTATTTTTTTAAATTTATTAATTAAACAATGAATGAATGAATTAAATAATTAATCAAAATATGTATATATATATATTATATATATATATATATATATTTTTAATCTATTTATTTTACCAATTTATTAATTAGTGGCAATCTTACCACATCTGATCAGGAAAAGGAAAGGAAAGTAGTCAACTTCAGAGCAACCCAAAAAGAAAGACCTGTAATCCAGCAACACTACAGCACTCACAAACCAATTGCTTAATAAGCACCCAATGACCTTAATTTTACAGAACAATGTCAGTGCTCGATTTCCAACACAACTCTAATCAAACCAACTCATGCACAAAAAACTCCAATATGCAATTACATCAATTGATCAGTCTGTTGCCAAGTCCCTGTCAAATTGTCACAACATGAAATATGCTAGGCACACAAAATATCCTGTATGGGAAGGGAAGTTTTGTAAACAGAACAGTACTGGCCTTAATTTGACTGGATCCGTTGCAGCCCACACTGTCGCGTGATGTACTTGTCAGCACCTCCTCTCTCTCTCTGTCTCCTCCTTCTCGTCTCTCATATGAAGAAGAACAAAGGAACAGACAATAATTTAGTATTTTATGCACTCACTGGGTTATTTCAACCATGCAATACTCCTCTGTTCACATTCGCGCTAAGAAATAAGCAAACAGTTTAACTCAGGAATATTATAGATAGATCAATAACATTTTATTTTATTTATTTTTAATCCGTCAACATATCTCTAATTTATCAATTCAATAGGTCTCAATCAAATAGTTTCATCGTTAAGCAACAGCCGATTTAACAAACAGAATACTTTATTAGTGTGTAAGTCTCCCCCTTCTGCTCTATCTGCTCTGAGTCTGCGTCTCCCAGCAGCTCAGTGCAGGCAGGGGAGTGGCATATTTGCTCTACGTAACTCTAAACTCATAAAATCCCACGCATGCGTAGTTCATTCACCAGTGCGATTTCAGAGTGAGAAGAGCTCCTAAGCAGCTCTCTCCAAGCTAAACAACAGAAGTAGACAGACCAGCTGTCCCTCCATTATTTCCCCCAACAGACAAACAGTAACACTTAACAGAACTCACAAACCAACACAAAACATAGAACACAAATCCTACTTTTAAGTTTCTTAACTTCACTTAGCCTAATCTGCAGATTTATAGTTATTTTCTTATCCATTACAAAACATCTCTATATACTCTTAAAAACTCCTCCCTGTAGGCTCATGATTTTCTAATAGTTAGTAAACGTTCTCTTTTTATAGAGACTCATACGATTTTTAACCTTAACGTCCTTCCAGGGGGCTGTTGGTGAACCCATAATTAGGAGAGGAAGTACAAAACCAACGACGCTAGACAGAGAGGAATTTGCTTAAGCAAAAGGCAGTTTATTAAAACAGAGATAGCTGGTACTGCTCAAGCTACATGCATGGACCCATTCAATTGCCTCTTATGGAGACAGTTGAGAAGGGATGGATAAACAGAGTTTACAGCATTATTTTATACAATGTAACATAAAGGAAGGGGTCCTTCTTCTAGTCCCTTGATTGGTTCCCGAGGCGTAGGAGGCGGGTCTGCTCTGTCCAGAGCAGATGCCCATTGGTGCACGGCAGAGTCCTCTGCCCTTGGCACCCGACCAGTAGACAGGGGAGTTGAGAATGAGTGTGCGTCCACAGTGAAATGTTTGTGTGTGTCCAAGAACTGGTGAGGAGTAGAGAATGAGTGTGCGTGAAAGTAAAATATTGGTGTGTGTCAAGGGAAAGTGGTGGGGAGTATCTGGTGGTTTATGGCCGGAGAGGGGGTGTTGTCCTATTATCGCATTCCTAGGCCATCTGGTTAGAAGATAAGGTGTTCTCCTCTGTCCTTTGTTCTCTGACCTGGAACAGCATTTATTAAAAACAGGCTCCAAATGGGTCTTACAGAACATTTTAGTCAGACCAATCTATAACAAATTATATTTACTACGACAAATCCCCCTCTTCACGTCTCCCAGACGTGATCCATTAATTATGGTGGCATGAAGCATAGTTGAATCAGTCTTAAAAGAAAAACAATAATGCAGAAAGAAAACAAAACATGATAACGCATAATGCAATGGTAAAAAAAAAAAATTTCAACCATCCCCCTCTAGTATACTAATTATATGGCCAGTTAATTAAACAATGTTAGTCCCCCTCTAGTGCACGATTAAATACATCAAAGCTGTTGTTCAAATTCTATTTCATCTTCATTTTGGTGTCAAATTTTGGTTTTGGCTGCTCAAATCAGCCCTGACTTCTGTCAGTGATCTAGAAGGAGTGGGGGCTGGTGTGCAATGAGTTAGATGGTGCCAGGGTGCGCCTGATTTACCTCTGACCTGGACTGAGTGTGAAGTAACCTCCTTCACTTCGTACGGTCCAGTCCACCTGGGTTCCAGCCACTTTCTCTTGTGGACTTTTACCCTCACCCAGTCTCCCACTTTTACCTTCAGTGGCAGCGTACTTCCCGACAGCTCCCCCTCTTGGGCCTTCTGCACCTGAGAAGAGAGTGCTGCAGAAAATTCCGTCAATTTTTTCACATAATCAGTCATTTCTATCTGTTGTACATCAAGGGAGGGCATATGACCTCCCTCCCTTGGTGGACCTATGTTAATTTTGTTCCTGCACAAACCTTTGTTATTTTAGCTTTAAATGTTTGGTTGGCACGTTCCACGAGTCCCTGGGACTGTGGATGTTACTGAACCGAATCTGTGCATGATTCCGAATATTTCCTCCACCTCTCTCAGATGTTTTGTCGCTAAAACGTGTGGTTGTCAGATCTTATCTGCCTTGGTATACCGTACCTGGGTATTAATTCAGTTTGTAGCCACTTAATAACTGACCTAGCACCCTCTTTTTCTGTAGTTTCTGTAGGAATTGCCTCTACCCATTTTGAAAACCTGTCTACAGTTTCTGTCATGTGAGGGTGCCACCAGATGTGTGAGACCTTTTGGAGGGTTTTAAACTTTCCCTCGTGCGTGGGCCCGTGGGCCTCACTCAACAGTTCTGGGCAGAGTCTAGCTGGTTCAACTAGTCTTCCATCATGGCACGTCCAGAGTTTTGTCCTGTCCTCTGCCGCCCCCTCCTGGGCCCAGACTGAGTGTTCATAGGGTCCTGCTGAGCTCTGTAACTGTGCTATATCGCCTTGGTTGAGTTCAATCTGTGATGTCGGTGGTAGTAGTATTGGATGAGGATCACGCCTTCGGTCACCTGGAGTTCAGACAGATGGGTTTATGGTTGTTGTGGGGGTCCTCCCCTTCCTCTTCCCCTCCATTGGGGTTGATGGTTAAATTGTGGGTGTTCCTTACAATCACGCCTAAAATGTCCAGCTCCTCCACAATTGTAACACAGGTAGTTCCCTCCTCTTGGAGGACCTAATGGGGTGCCCTGCTGAGGCCATGGTTGTGGTTGTGGGCCAAAAGTCATGGTGCCTTTTAGGCTGTATAGTGAGGTGGGGCCAGGAGTGGTGCTGATAGTCATGGTGCCTGTTAGGCTGTATAGTGAGGTGGGGCCAGGAGTGGTGCTGGTACTGGCCTCTGGGGAAGCTGCTTCAGTGGCCACACACATCGTATCTGTTTTCTTTGGTTGCACCCTCCTGCTCTCCACTATTGCCCATGTCCCTATTCTCAGCTCTTCCTCGGCTTTCTCAACTGCCACCTCTAGTCCTTTCTTCATAATCTTGAGTTCCTCCTCTGAGGGAGGTCCTCCCCTAAGGTAACCTGCCTGTGTCCATCTTAACTTTACCTCCTCCCACACTTTCTTAACTTTCTTATACTTTTCTTTTCCCCCTGCTCTGTCTGTCATTCGTTGTTCTAGGTATTCATTAAATTTGGGTATAGTTATGTTTGGCCCTGCCATCTTGCTTTCCCTATCTTTATACACTTATCCCGTCCCTGGTGTTTTATTTCCAAGGATGTATTATCGGTATCAATACAGACTTATCTCATGTATGACACCCTCGCATATAAAGGGTTAATTTATATAATTTTTAATACAATTAATGTCATATAAATCAGAATTCCAGTTACATATACCAATAAAGAAATTAAACCACAGCACACAATACGTTTTAGTTGTCTCACTTCCTGTTGTAAAATCATGCACAGATCCAATATCAGTTTCCCCAGTCCCTGGTTCCTGAAACCCTAGGTCGAATTCACTCAATTCCACAGATTGGTATTCAGTTTCATAAGTCTCACTATAACTTCCCATCATCCATTACACGTTATAATACATCAAAACACACAAACCATAAGCCAATTGGATTTACAATGCTTAATGAATTTAGGTTACCAGAGTGTCCTAAAACATAGTCTCAGTTCGACTGCTACCCTTCACACAACCTTACACTTATGTGAAGTCACAGAAGCAACTGGATCCCTATCAAAGGATTATTTTTAGACAACTCAATCACTAGGAAGGACTTAGTCTCAGCTTAATTGTACCTTTCACACAACCATTTATATGGAACGTTTTAAGTGTGAAATCACAGAGATAACTGGCATCCCCGGGAATTTAGTACCTCTGGTCAATTTCAGTGATTCTCCCCCACCTAATGATGGGTCAAATCTTATCCACTCATACGTCAAAACACATCCCCCACACAACCTATCTAAAAATAGGACCTTTTAAATGTGAAAACGTAATACGTGTGACAACACACTTCCCACACAACCTATCTAAAAATAGGACCTTTTAAATGTGAAAACCCCACACAACCTATCTAAAATAGGACCTTTTAAATGTGAAAACTTAATACGTGTGACAACACACTTTCCACACAACCTATCTAAAATAGGACCTTTTAAATGTGAAAACCCCACACAACCTATCTAAAATAGGACCTTTTAAATGTGAAAACTTAATACGTGTGACAACACACTTTCCACACAACCTATCTAAAATAGGACCTTTTAAATGTGAAAACCCCACACAACCTATCTAAAATAGGACCTTTTAAATGTGAAAACTTAATACGTGTGACAACACACTTTCCACACAACCTATCTAAAATAGGACCTTTTAAATGTGAAAACCCCACACAACCTATCTAAAATAGGACCTTTTAAATGTGAAAACTTAATACGTGTGACAACACACTTTCCACACAACCTATCTAAAATAGGACCTTTTAAATGTGAAAACCCCACACAACCTATCTAAAATAGGACCTTTTAAATGTGAAAACTTAATACGTGTGACAACACACTTTCCACACAACCTATCTAAAATAGGACCTTTTAAATGTGAAAACCCCACACAACCTATCTAAAATAGGACCTTTTAAATGTGAAAAACCCCACACAACCTATCTAAAATAGGACCTTTTAAATGTGAAAACCCCACACAACCTATCTAAAATAGGACCTTTTAAATGTGAAAAACCCCACACAACCTATCTAAAATAGGACCTTTTAAATGTGAAAACTTATAGAACAACTAGATAATGTAGGAAATTTTACAGTATAAATCACAGTACCAGATATCTCACTTATGCCTTAATTCATTAGGATGGAAATTATTTTAACAAGTATTCATACTCACGCTCAGTACTTCTGATCAAAATTTGGTATTGGTCTATAATACAATATGCAAGATTTCGTTTTAACAGGCTCTGCATACCTTTTTAGAAGAGCGCTCTGATCAGGTTCCTGAGGCAAGACGAATAGTTGATGTCTCCTGGATTTCAGGTCACTCTTCCGTCTGTTTTTAGATCGATGATTTGCCTTTTCCTCTCGCACCAACTCTTTAGATCGAATTAAGAAACCATCCTCTGCTACCAATTTGTTGGTGAACCCATAATTAGGAGAGGAAGTACAAAACTAACGATGCTAGACAGAGAGGAATTTGCTTAAGCAAAAGGCAGTTTATTAAAACAGAGATAGCTGGTACTGCTCAAGCTACATGCATGGACCCATTCAATTGCCTCTTATGGAGACAGTTGAGAAGGGATGGATAAACAGAGTTTACAGCATTATTTTATACAATGTAACATAAAGGAAGGGGTCCTTCTTCTAGTCCCTTGATTGGTTCCCGAGGCGTAGGAGGCGGGTCTGCTCTGTCCAGAGCAGATGCCCCATTGGTGCACGGCAGAGTCCTCTGCCCTTGGCACCCGACCAGTAGACAGGGGAGTTGAGAATGAGTGTGCGTCCACAGTGAAATGTTTGTGTGTGTCCAAGAACTGGTGAGGAGTAGAGAATGAGTGTGCGTGAAAGTAAAATATTGGTGTGTGTCAAGGGAAAGTGGTGGGGAGTATCTGGTGGTTTATGGCCGGAGAGGGGGTGTTGTCCTATTATCGCATTCCTAGGCCATCTGGTGAGAAGATAAGGTGTTCTCCTCTGTCCTTTGTTCTCTGACCTGGAACAGCATTTATTAAAAACAGGCTCCAAATGGGTCTTACAGAACATTTTAGTCAGACCAATCTATAACAAATTATATTTACTACGACAGGGCTCATATATATTTAACTATTATTAACGTTCTCACCAACGGAGACTCATAAGATTTTTTAACCTTAACTTACATATTTCCTTACAAAAAACAAAAACCCCTGTTCTCAACCAAAACATATATATGTATATATCTCTAACATAAATCTTATCCTAACATGAGTCGACACACAGTTTAAACACAACAGAGACGTCTTTATTTTATAATTTTTTCTCCCCCCCACACACACACATACACAGTTTAAGAGGCTTATATCCATTCCTACGGACCTCTAAGGCAGCATTCTACCCCCATCGCGCCGTTTTTTCATTGTTCCTAAATTTATGCTACCACGAGTTTGCAGATATCCAATGAGCGGTTACATCGAACATATACCTCGTCAACTATAAGTTGAGCGGTAACTTGCAACCGAATGTATCTACCACAAACTCCAGTCCCCGGGACTGACCTAAAAACAACCTAATGAGTTTTCAGGATTTTCGGCCCATCCTAATGATCGCCTCGTTTGAGGGCTTGCCATAGATTTGCGATGTCCTCATTTGTATACATTTTCCTTGGCCTTATTCCTTCATTCTATTATTTTTCAATTTTCCTCAAGCAAAATATCCCTGTGTCCAGTATTATCAATACCTATAGACACTCCCCCCTGTTTGCGTTGCTTCCAACGCAAACAAATTTAGAAATTTAGAACGGACTCTTATCCCACAGCAAATAACAGCAAAATGCACACATAAGTCTTTCAAACGGTACATCTCCCCAGCGCACACACCCACATAAGCAAACGAACCGACCAGCGCACAAAATTGTGAGAAATCTCACCTTATGTGCCGGCGTCTTGAGCGGGAGTCACTTCGTAGCTCATGAATGGAACGCTGGAGAGACGCAACACGTCCCAAAGGTCCTCGTCGCCATTCTGTAGTAACTAAATAATGATGCTAATTATGCTGTGAGAACAAGGAATCCGCTGACACTGTACTTTGATTATAAAGGTTTATTATATCAAAAGATTTCAGCGTCAATTTACAGACTTCTGCAGGCATCTGGAGAACAACCGACCCGATCTAATATGTTGTTACTCTCCATCCTTTGTTTCAATCATGGTATTTATATCCTATGCCCTATGTAACATAATATGGGTGTTTTCCCATAAACCAATCCAATAAACCAATCCCACACCATTTGCAAACATCAACAGTCATACACTGTTTAGACACTACATTATCATCACAACTTGTCCAGAGAGTCGGCACTTTTTGCAGTACACGTCCTTGAGCGCGGTTTAACAAAGAGGTAGTGTTCGTGTATGTGAGACACAAGTTCTTATCTCGCCCTACTCCCTAACAGCTCCTCACATGAATCACAGCTTGTTATGTTAAACAACCCACATCAGTACAGTACAAACCCACTATGTTTAATCATCAATGCATTCCTTCTAAGCTAGGCATCACATCCAGTTATAAGAAAATAGATCCCCACACCATCCATATTGGATTTCTATTTGCCATATATTTTTCAACTGCATTGCTGTAATTGAAGTAATAATCTCCTCTAACTGCAAAGGTGGATCAATTTCCTCTCTCTTCTCTGTACTAATGGTAGGAGTTTCCAAATTGTCAATAAAATCATTCATAATTGAATTGTCTTCAAGTGATTCTGATGTGTAAAGATCTGAATAAAATGTTTTGAAAGTATTATTGAGTTCAGTGGGACTAACTGTTAAAACACCCGAGGTGTTGTGAATTTGAGGGAAAAGCTGTGAGGCAGATTTGCACTTGAGTTGATGAGCTAGAAGTCGACCAGCCTTTTCTCCATGCTCGTAAACAAAACTGCGTGCACAGAGTAACTGCTGCTCAGTCTTATCTGTGGATAGTAAATTGTACTGAGCTTGAAGACTCAGCCTTTCTTTGTTAAGTTCTGGTGATGGCGAGGCGGAGTATTGTTGGTTTAATTCCAGAATGGCGTCGATCAGCTGTTGGTTATTTTTCTGTTGTTTATTGAGTAGAGAGGAATAGGAAATCATTTCACCTCTAAGAACAACTTTTAGTGTTTCCCAAAGTGTAGATGGAGAGATCGAATCTGTTTTAATTGTCTCAATAAAGACATCAATTACATTCGATAGAACGGTGCAGAATGAATTGTTTGAAAGTAAAGATTAGTTAAGTCTCCGTGGGGGGCGATCTGTATAATTCAATGAGAATGAGAGGTCAAGCAACAGAGGAGCATGGTCACTAACAACAATGGCAGAGTATTCTACTTTCTTAACAGAGGGGAGAAGGGCTTGATCTACGAAAAAGTATTATATTCTAGAATAGGAGTGGTGCACGTGAAAAGAAAGGAAATTCTTTGTTACTGTGAAAAAGGAATCTCCATGGATCTACACATCCTGCCTGGCTCATAAATGCAGACAAAGCTCTGGACATTTTTGAGGGAGATAATGATCTAGAATTTGAACGGTCCAAGACTGGATGGATCACACAATTCAAGTCGCCTCCAAAAATTAAATAGTGTGAGTTGAGATTGGGCAGCAAATAAATACGTTTGTTAATAAAATCAACATCATCCCAATTGGGAGCATAAACATTTACAAGCAAAACAGAGGTGCAAAAGAGAGAACCAGATACCATAACAAAACGCCCCTGTGGATCCGAGATTATGTCAGCAGCGGTAAATTGTACATTCTTATGAATAAGTATTGCTGTTCCCCTTGCCTTAGCATTGAATTTTGAATTGAATATTTGTCCTACCCAAGCTTTACGGAGTCTACCATGATCTGCTGTACACAAATGTGTTTCTTGTAAGAATACTATATATCGGTTTTTAAATTCTTAAGATGAGCAAATACTCTAGCCCGTTTAACCGGGCCGTTCATTGCCTTGACGTTCCAGCTTGTAAACCTAATAGCTGACCCCCCAACTCCCACCCCAATATCTGTAGTGTCAGTCATAAAAAATTGAGATTACTAAATTAAGACTAGAATAGAGATGAAAACCCTGTATAAGACCACCGGTCATATTTTGTGACAAAAGAAAAAGCATGTACTGAAAAGTTAGGCAAAATACTGTTGAAGTACAATGTGTAACAATCAAAAGGGTTAATTAAGGCAAACAACGTCCCCCGAACATAAAACCCTCAAAATAACACAACAAAATAAACACAGTACAAAATAACACTGTCCTATGTTCGCCTGTAAGGCGGACTGCAGGCTTCCCCAAATAGGGTCAAACTCCCGGTTAACCATCTGTCACTTAACTCACCCTACACAAGAGGGCTCCCAATTATTAACAGAATGATTTACAACGGCAGTTTTAAATAGTTTAAACTAAGATGAACTAAAATATTAACAGTGTCACTCAATAGTCGAGCAGCCAAATCCTCCATTGGCTTTTACAAACGCAAATAGCAAAATAAAATGCTTCTGTTGGTCAAGACTTCAACCCATGGGTTGTGTTAAGGACGTGCTCCATGCCACGCTCCCGCAGCCTCACCGCGCAACTGTGCTCACAACTACAGGGAGTGAAATATGATACTCAGGCGCAGCGAGACCACAAAGACTACAGCAGGGAACGCACCCCATAAACACTGAGGCCAAAATATTCCAACATCAGTGAATCTCGGTAGAGGCGAAAGCTAAATATATCCAAACACCCACTCAATCAAACAAATGCATTACAATCACAATGAAAGCAAATGCAAACCCTGAGATTGTAGCATTATTAAATTGTCTTTAGAGGTAAATGACTTGCCAACGCCAACTTAGTTCAAACAAAAACATAACAACCCCACGTTAGCTATTTAACATGTGTTACTAGTGCCAGCCAAAGTTACTTACATGGATAAAGGTCTACGTTCAGTCGATTCTAGGTGTCGCTAGCTAGGTAGTTGTCCATATGTCAAGCTATATCTCAGTTAGCTAGCCGCTAGAAATGGTGGAGAAGTGCTTAGCTAAATCCACTGCCACATTCAAATAGCCCAGTCAGTGCTTGAGCACTCTGGTTTTTGTTGTGCATTGCTAGCAATGCTAGCAAGTCAGCCTATATGTCCCTGTTGTCTGAAATCTTCTCAGCCAAGTATAGACATAATAAAGATATCCCTGGGTGCTCCTGGAGTTAAGCATTCATCTGGTTGTCATGTTGAAATATATTTGCCTAAGCATGCCTGATAGACATGGCTGTAGGTAGACACATTTGTACAGTCTTTTGCAAAGGTTGAGGGTTATGCCATATTTCTTTCTATTAGGCTAGATATTGTTGTAAATGTAATCTCTGTGCCTGTGCACATGTATGCATGTTCAACTAGTCTAGCCTAATGTTGATGTTATGCTGGCACAGTTCTACTGTCGTTCAAACTGTACAATAGAGTATACCTTTTTTGGGGGGGGTCTTACAGACAATACCGTGTGTGGAGTGGATTCTAGATACAGAAACATAATTTCTTTGCCTGCGTGTGTCATTGTAGCAGAACTGTATCCCGTGAACTGTATCCCTCTCGGGGGTTTAGACATTATGCTGGATTTCAAGCATATCACTCATGAGTCGCTGAATGGCAGTTTGATCATGGCAACACTCCTCCCACAGCTTTACAAGTATTCCCTGAACTTTAGTACACTGATCATACTGTATTTTCTTACTGTATGTTTCTTTGTGAATGGCAATTTCATCATGCCCACCAATTATCTTAGCTACAGATTGTTACACCAGATAATGTGATTTAACCAAATACTTTTTGGTATCCATTACTGGGAGTTACAGTATAGGTACTGTTTGGTGTAGCACAGAGAATTTTCGACCAACCTTAGCGATGCCGTCTTTGTCCTCGAGTCGGGGAAACAGGAGTCACATAAAATGTCTGTGTCCAGTTGCAGGGGGTCAGTTTGAATCTAGAAAATACTCTGTTATTAAAATTAATGTTTTTTTTGCTCCATGAAGTAATCCAACAATGTGTACGCCGCCATCTTTCAAGTCTTCTGTCATTGATCGAGACATGTCTCTGTCATCATGACATGCAGCCCTTTGGGGTGGACACCCACCTGTCTCGATCAATGAGAAGACTTGAAATAGACAATATGTCAGCAAAAATCTTTGGGTAAATCACATTATCTGGTGTAACAATCTGTAGCTACAGTTCTCTGCACTTGTGTGTCTCTACACCTGAGACACACTTGGACACACTGAACTGTACTACATTTTTCATTAAAAAAAAGGTGTATGTTACTTTTACCATAAAACAGAGGTTCCCAAACTTTTTTGGCCCACGACCCCATTTTGATATCAGAAAATTATTGCGACCCCAACCAAGTGATTTTTTATTTATTTTTATTAACAGCCAATGTTTACTTTTCTTATTTGGGGCTATGGCAGTCAATTTGTAAACATTCTAACAGTATTTCTGATTGTCTTCTCAACTCACCATGACATACTTTTAATGTGGGACTATGACAGTCAATTGCAAATTAGTCTGACTAATGTCTCTTATCTCACCACCACTAATGAGAGGGATGTGCTTGATGCATGTCGCATCAGAGCTTCTCAAAGTCAGGGGGCGTGGTCGACAGTATGCACCTCATCTCTGCTGTCACATCCAACCTGGACCGATATTTGGTTCCTCCGTAGTGACCCATGAATGTGTTGTCTGCAGAATTCACACACATGACAGCTCGATCAGCTGTTCGATTTCACTTACCGGCATGTCAACTGAGCCAGGATCACAGTCAAACGGATTGGGAAGTAGGTCCCAAAGTGCTCTTCCAAGCGTTGGAGGTGACCAGTCATCACTCGTGTGGGACACTTACTGATGATGTTTTCTGTTAGAAACATGCACAGCCGAGGGAAGGGACTCTCTCTAATAAGAAAGACTCTCTCTAATAAGAACTCTTTCCTCTGAATACACTGATTCGGTCACTAATCTGTAGAATGTTTTTGTATTTCCCCTACATGCTTGAGTTCAGTTCGTTCAATTTCCCAAATATGTCTGTTACATAGGCAAGGAGACACATAGATTAGGGCCTAATGAATTTCTTTCAATGGACTGATTTCCTTATTTGAACTGTAACTCAGTAAGATCTTTGAAATTGTTGCATGTTGCATTTATATTTTTGTTCATTATACAAAAGGTGCTGTAATTCGGTTCACACGATATGGATGAAAATACCCTCAAATGAAAGCTGACAGCCTGCACTTTATAGTGATTGTTTGACTTCAAATCCAAAAGAAGAACAAATACTTTACTGCCCAATAATTACAAAGGGCACTGTAATTCACATTATAGGCCTAATAGTACAGTAGAGCTCTTTTTACTTGCACACAATATAGCTGAATCGCCCCGTCCTGTCCCTAGGGGTCCACCGCCCTGCAGCGCCCCAACCAAACACATCCCACTCAGCTTTAGGATTTTAGTGAAACATTCATTATTGGTTTCAGGTGTGTTAGGCCAAGGCCAGAGTGACAACCAACAGTACGGCAGACCCTACGGTAGAAAATTACGAGATTATGTTTTAATACTGTTTATGCATCCTATATGGTTTGATAAATACCTTCTCACTTTGTGTCTATGTGAACTGAGTTGCCTCTGGAGCTTGGGCTGGCAATTAATTTATGATGGCTAGGTGATAAAACTTACAGCCTACATTCCATAGATTGAATTGGTGTTTGTGTACGAGGTACCAGGGAGGAGATGGCTCTGGTATGGATAGCTGATAATAACCTTGTCTTAGGGGCCAAACCCTGGTTTCTATACAATTAGAATAGTCTTCACAGCAAATGCTATCTGGCTGGGGGATACGCCTTTCTCTCATACCAAACCTCACCTTTTGACCCATTCCAGCATATCGTTTCTTTGTCACGTACTCAGGAGGATGTTCTTGGTCTATAAAGGTTGTAAACCCTACTTTGCTCATTGGGCTCTCAACGATCACCTACAGGTGGTCGTTGACCAGCTCCATTATTGTAATAATTAATTGATATTAAAGTATGATTGCTTGAAGAAACTACTGTGTCTCTCCCACTTCATTAGAATTTCCACGACAACCCCCAGGGTCAAGACTGAGCAGGCCAGCAGCTAGGGATTGCCTAAATAGGTATCTCCCCTGACATGGGCATGTTTTCAATACAGACTCCTTTTGTCGTACAGTATTCCATTTAAGGCATCCAGACCTTATGAAAGTTGCACATTATATCCTTAATCTTGTAATAAATCAAATCTAGTGATACATAACTTGACATTTCTGCCATCCATTGTGGCATTGTGGGAGGATAACCAACCTTCCAGCTAATGGCAATGCAATTCTTAGCCGCTATAAATGCTTGGTTACACAGTTTCTTCTGATAACAGTCTCCAGTATCAACATTTCCAAGCAAACAAAAACAGGGAGAAGGGAGAATCTGTAGACATGCTGAGATAAAGGAAAATACTCTTTGCCAGAATTCAGCCAGCCTTCACAAGAGTATAACATATGCAAATATGTCCCCTTTTGTGTTTTACACCTCCAGCAGAGGAATTACATTTCTGAGCGCATCATATTCAGTTTCACTGGCATATAGTACATTCTATGGATGGTCTTAAACTGCAGTAATTTATGTCTGAGATTATATGAACATGACTGGTGTCGTGACGTGAATTTCATTATTGTGATGACTATTATTTATTGAATAATTACCTACTATGTTTAATTGTGACTAGATTAAATTAATCATGTAACAATTAACGCATTAGGAATTTGGGGCACCACGGGAAAAGTTAACGAGTTACCGTTTCCCGAATTAACTCTAAAGATATCTAGATATCTCTTATCGTTTAACAGTCATTTATTAATCATTTACCTCATCAGTCTCATTCTGAAAGTCGTAGACTCTTTAAGTCTGCACAAACCTGGGTCTTACTGACCATTCCGTAACACACAAATTGATTTAATTATTTATTTACTAACTAATTAAAAATGATAACACAAGATACAAACACGTACATGGTATAGGTAGGGATTAGAAACTTAATACAATGAAAACGGGTCCCTAGCGGACTAACACAATATGACACTTGTTACAAAAGATGGCGAGTTAAAGAGAAAGAGAGAAAACACTTGGATACACATGGACCTACGCTCACAGTAATCCTAATACTTTGCCCCGAACTGCTGCCCGTTTTGGAAGACAAGTAATGCATGTATTTACGTGTTGGAGGTCTTCATCGTGTATCTCTGTTGGACCCAGGCCTTCGTGGAAAGGGGTCGATTGGGCCTTCTCTTTTGGATGGCCTTTTAGATGTAAGGCTCAGATTGTCAACAAGAGGTCACAATGTCCTTCTTCTTAGTTGTCTGTTGACTTTCACTCGTTCTGGAAGTGGTCTTCTGAGGACGGCTAATCAGCCGTGTCGATGATCCCCTGTGGGGTGATGAGCGCAGTGTAGTAGACGATGGCTTGAAGAGAGAAACAGGATGGTCCCACTTAAATTCACCTTCTTAGATGTTCCTCTGTAGCTCAGCTGGTAGAGCATGGCGCTTGTAACGCAAGGGTAGTGGGTTCAATCCCCGGGACCACCCATACGTAAAAGATTTATGCACACATGACTGTAAGTCGCTTTGGATAAAAGCGTCTGCTAAATGGCATATTAAATTAAATATTAGATACAGTACTTAGAACAGCTACTCAGCCGTAACATTGATTGTTAGTGGAGGCAAGTTTCTCGTCTTCACCTCGTGTTGATTTTCAGGGTCGGGACCAATATGGACAAAAGCTGCAGCTTGAGGTCCGTCTAGTCTGATCTGATCATTCTTATCTCAATATTTTATGCACACTGGTAAAGAGGGGTGTTTCCGTCATACTGACACGCTCTCTGAGCTCCCTCGGGCGTGGCTAGTTACAAGGCAAAAGTATTATCATCACTATGATTTTGTTAGAAAGCTAAAATCACATTCCTATCTTCACAAAAACATTGTCTTCCTCCTTGATATTTTCTACACAAGGTAAAGGATGTAAACCTGATATCCACAGTGTAAAATATCTTCAAGTCACAATGTTTTCATTATAACGCCTTTATACCATTTTTAATCACAAAATATATATGAATTTTCCATATTCCATTTCTCATCATTCCCAACATTTGGATGTTGAAATATATTGTCCCAATGTTCATTGTTGGATGATTAAGTTTTTGGGCGGCAAAAAGTATCTGAAACAAAGGCATTCCTTTCCCCATACTAGAATGCCAGAGATAGATTATCCTCCTCTCTAGTATTAAGGTGTCAAGACCGGCACAACCCCCCTGTGGGTAAGAGGGTCTGGTTGTTGTCGGCCATTTGCCAAGCTGATGTGAGGCCTTTGATCCTCACCCAGGGAGAGTCATGACATTGGGTATTCAAACATATCAGTATCCATTCATCATCATCAATAGTGTATCCCAGGTCTTCCACACATTTTTGTTTTACATGTTTTGTGTCATCGGGAAGAGCCTCTATCAACCCTTGATATAGTTTGTCAGACTGCCTTAAAATACTATAGTTTCAATATTTGAAGCTTCTGGCTTGTCCAGTGTTTACTGCACAGAGAGAATAACGTGTTGCATCTGTGCATCATGCTTATTTTATTTCACAATGTACACCATTTAAAATGGCCAAACTCCATTCACAACAGTATTCAGTTGGTAAGAGACCGACAGTCAGTTAATACTAGGAATAGATTGTCCACCATCTATGTGTTATCCCGCCAGAAAAGAGAAATAGGCAAAATAACATTTAGATTCAGAGTCATAAAGAAATTGAATAATTCATCTGAGCAAACCAGAAACCTTTCAATATACAAATTCAAACAATACGTTAGAACCATTTCAATATAATAAATTGGAAGGTTGTGCAGGACTATGGTAGATGAAGGAATCATTCTATCTTTTCAGACTGTTAGAGTATTTATCCGGTCAATATGTCAGTGTATTATGTCTGTTGTGAAAATGTGATTGTATTATACATTGTATTTTAATGTTTAAGGACTCTTGAAAGATTAGTCCAAATGAGGACTAAAAGAGATCCTAATAAAAAAAAACCTCGTCACAGACTGGTCTTCCCTGGTTGCCTGACCCTGCTGAGACCCCTGTCACCATCTGGTCCTGCTCAGATGAGGCATGACAAAGAATTACCTTGGTGTACATTTATAAATTATATTATCCAAGAATAGAATCAATGGTTCAATAATTGAAATAACCATTATTCCCAGACTGTAGCCTACCCATCAAATCAAGATGTAACTTTGTATCCATTCACTGATTGTTATAATATACTGCAAAATTCACCTGAGCTCCATAGACTGGTCTTCCTTGGCTGTCTGACCCTGCTGGGACACCTGTCACCATCTGATCCTGCTAAGACATGATGAGCATAGTGTTGTGTACTGACTGTCCACCATTACAGTGAAGCCTGTAGAGCCTGTCAGTGTGAAAAGTAGGGAATTAGCTAGGGAAACTGACAGATCAATAACATTACATTGCTATACTGACTCTAATAGAAACTCACATTGCGCTGTCAAAGAACATCAGAATATCGGTCTTCAATCGTTTGGCCGCTGGTTTCATCATTTGATTCAGGTCTAGTGTGATTGAGGGAAAAATAATAGCTAACGTTAGCCAACTTTTGCCTAGCTCTAATGGTACATCAACAGGCGAAAATGAGCCAAGTTAATTTACTTTTGTTGAAACGGGACAAAAGAAAGGCTACAAAGCATTTCCAAACACACAACAGCTATTAAATACTGCTACCTGACAGATAGCTAGAGCTGAACTGGCTGTGGTAGCTACTAGCTAGCTCGCTAGCTACAGTAGTTCATTGACTTCAGACAGATCTTCAGGTCGAGAGGGGATTAAACATTAGCTAACGTTACATGTCAGTTACATTACTAGCTCAGCACTGGGAATAAATAATTTTTGTCTGTTATGTCAAACAGAAGTTACCTTGCATCAGTCAAATATAGTAGCCAGTTTCTGCTCTGCTTGCTTTTACAACTCAGAGAAAAAGTACAACACACACAGGCAACAACTGCCTCTGTTCGCCTAAATCCAGCCAGCTAAAACCACCAAACAGCCTACCCGACCGCTCTGAGGCGTCCGCATGGTCCTAAAGCACACAAGGCCACTTTTTGCATCACAGTGTGATGATAAAACTGGGGGAACAAAAATGGGGGGGGGGGGGGGGGGTCATGTCCCCCCCATCCCCAGTGAAAGTTGCATCCCTGGGTTTGATGTAGTTTACAATTGAAGTTACCTGCTGCAGTATATCTCAGAGTTCTAAAAGGACACTTACCTAAGCTGTTCCTCTATGTCAAGTTTCAAGTTTTAATGTCACATGCACAAGTACAGTGAAATGCCTTTCTTGCAAACTCAAAACCCATCAATGCAATAATCAATTACAATGTAATACTAGAAGAAACATGATAAATAAGAAGAAATATGAATAACACAATAAGTAAGTAAGCATACTATATATAGGGTCAGTTTCAACACCATATTTACAATGTGCAGGGATACTGGAGTGATGTATAGGGGTAAGGTGACTAGGCAACAGGATATAAGATAAACAGAGTAGCAGCAGCTTGTATGTGAGTGAGTGTGCGTGTGTGTAGAGTCAGTATAAATGTATGTGCATATTATGTGTGAGTGAGCAGATGATGGTGTGTGTGTGATTGTGTAGGGCCCTGTGAGTGTGCATAGATAGAGGGCAAAAATAAAAGGTAAATAAAGATACCATGTTAACTCAGTCCGTGTAGCTACAGTATTTTGTTAGCTATTTATCAGTCTTGTTGCTTGGGGATAGAAGCTGTTCAAGAATTCATGCACCAGTACCGCTTGCCGTGCAGAAGCAGAGAGAATAGTCTATGGCTTGGGTGGTTAGAGTCTTTAACAATTTTCCGGGCCTTTCCGGGCCTGGATGGCAGGTAGCTCGGCCCCAGTGATGTACTGGGCTGTCCGCACCACCCTGTGTAGCGCCATGCGATCGAGGGCGGTGCTATTGCCATACCAGGCAGTAATGCAGCCAGTCAATATGCTCTCAATGGTCCACCTGTAGAACTTTTTGAGGATTTGAAGGCCCATGCCAAACTATTTCAGCTTTCTGAGGGGGAAGAGGCACTGTCACGCCTTCTTCACGACTGTGTGTGTGTGTTTGGACCATTTTAGGTGATTTAGACACCGAGGAACTTGAAGCTATCAACCTGCTCCACTCCAGCCCCGTCGATGTGGATGGGGGCGTGCTCGCCCCCGTTTCCTGTAGTCCATGATCAGCTCCTTGGTCTTATTGACGTTGAAGGAGAGTGTTGAGGGTCAGCGTGGCGGAGGTGATGTTGCCTACCCTCACCACCTGGGGTCGGCCGTCAGGAAGTCCAGGATCCAGTTACAGAGGGAGGTGTTCAGACCCAGAGTCCTAAGCTTGGTGACGAGCTTGGAGGCGACAATGGTGTTGAACGCTGAGCTGTAGTCAATGAACAGTACTCTCACATACACTACCAGTCAAAAGTTTGGACACACCTACTTATTCAAGGGTTTTTCTTTATTTTTACTATTTTCTACATTGTAGAATAATAGTGGAGCCATCAAAACTATGAAATAACACATATGGAATCATGTAGTAACCAAACAAAGTGTTAAACAAATCAAAATATGTTATATTTTAGATTCTTCAAATAGCCACCTTTTCCCTTGATGACAGCTTTGCACACTCTTGGCATTCTCTCAACCAGCTTCAAGAGGTAGTCACCTGGAATGCATTTTAATTAACAGGTGTGCCTTCTTAAAGTTAAAATGTATTTCCTTCTTAATGTGTTTGAGCCAATCAGTTGTGTTGTGACAAGGTAGGGTTGGTATACAGAAGATATCCCTATTTGGTAAAAGACCAAGTCCATATTATGGCAAGAACAGCTCAAATAAGCAAAGAGAAATGACAGTCCATCATTACTTTAAGACATGAAGGTCAGTCAATGCGGAACATTTCAAGAACTTTGAATGTTTCTTCAAGTGCGGTCGCAAAAAACATCAAGTGCTATGATGAAACTGGCTCTCACGAGGACCGCCACAGGAATGGAAGACCCAGTTACCTCTGCTGCAGAGCATAAGTTCATTAGAGTTACCAGCCTCAGAAATTGCAGCCCAAATAAATGCTTCACAGAGTTCAAGTCACAGACACATCTCAACATCAACTGTTCAGAGTACCCTAGAACAGGGGTAGGCAATTCTGTTTCTGGAGTGCCGCAGGTAATGCAGGATTTTGTTCCAACTAGGAACCACACGAGACTTTGAGATACGTTTGCTCTGTTTGGTTCGTGTGCCGGGGTGTGGCTTGAAGCAATGAGTGATGTATTTAAAGGGCAGTGGTGCATTTTTAACCCACAACCCAACCCCTCCCCATTTTTTACTAGTCGTTCAGTACAGCACCGTTTCCAGTCAATTTAATGTTCTATTATGTTTTTATGTACTGAATGCAGCCCTGACCAACCAAACTAATTGATCAGTTCAGTGATTGCCTAAATTCAACACACCTGGTCTTCCAGTTTGGTTAAATCAAAAACATGAAGTGCTTGTGGCACTCCAGGACCAGGAATGTGCGGTGTCAGAGGAAGGGCCAAAAAATTGTCAAAGACTCCAGTCACCCAAGTCATAGACTGTTCTCTCTGCTACCACACGGCAAGCGGTACCGGAGCGCCAAGTCTACCTTCATGTACAAATTACCTTGACTAACCTGTACACCCACACATTGACGCGGTACCGGTACCCCTGTATATAGCCTCATTATTGTTATTTTATTGTGTTACTTTTTATGTATATTTTTTATTTTATTTTTTACTTTAGTTTATTTAGTAAATATTTTCTTAACTCTATTTTCTTAAAACTGCATTGTTGGTTAAGGGCTTGTAAGTAAGCATTTCACAGTAAGGTCTACACCGGTTGTATTCGGCGCATGTGACAAATAAGATGTGATTTGATTTGATTTGAGGGTTGCCTACCCCTGCCCTAGAGGTATATCAGTCAATGTTTATGAACTGAATAGTGTATGTGCATTTCCTTATTAATGACACTAAAGGGTTTAATTGTTCAGCAACATGCAGTAAATGCTAACATGGCTTTGGTGATGAAAGGTACATAATGCTGTGACATGGGCCTGGATGGTGACATCTTCTTCAAGCTACCTGACTGAACACTGTGGCCTTCAGTGGTTGTTGTCCAGTTGGAAGGTGAACCGTCGCCCCCAGTCTGAGGTCCTGAGCGCTCTGGAGCAGGTTTTCATCAAGGACCTCTCTGTACTTTGCTCCGTTCATCTTTGCCTCGATCCTGACTAGTCTCTTAGTCCCTGCCGCTGAAAAACATCCCCACAGCATGATGCTGCCACCACCATGCTTCACCGTAGGGATGGTCCCAGGTTTCCTCCAGACGTAACGCTTGGCATTCTGGCCAAAGAGTTCAATCTTGGTTTCATCAGACCAGAGAATCTTGTTTCTCATGGTCTGAGAGTCTTTAGGTGCCTTTTGGCAAACTCCAAGCAGGCTGTCATGTGCCTTTTACTGAGGAGTGGCTTCCGTCTGGCCACTCTACCATAAAGGCCTGATTGGTGCAGTGCTGCAGAGATGGTTGTCCTTTTGGAAGGTTCTCCCATCTCCACAGTGGAACTCTAGAGCTCGGTCAGAGTGATCATCGGGTTCTTGGTCACCTCCCTGACCAAGGTCCTTCTCCCCCAATTGCTCAGTTTGGCCGGGCGGCCAGCTCTAGGAAGAGTCTTGGTGGTTCCAAACTTCTTCCATTTAAGAATGATGGAGGCCACTGTGTTCTTGAACCTTCAATGCTGCAGAATTGTTTTGCTACCCTCCCCCAGATCTGTTTCTCGACACAATCCTGTCTTGGAGCTCTATGGTCAATTCCTTCGACCTCATGGCTTGGTATTTTCTCTGACATGCACTGTTAACTGTGGTACCTTATATAGACAGGTGTGTGCCTTTCAAAATCATGTCCAATCAATTGAATTTACCACAGGTGGACTCAATCAAGTTGTAGAAACATCTGAAGGATGATCAATGGAAACATGAATGCACCTGAGCTCAACTTCGAATCTCATAGCAAAGGGTCTGAATACTTATGTAAATAAGGTATTTCTGTTTTTAATTTGTTATGAATTTTTTTCATGTGCTGCTCTAAAGTTCCATAGCCCAGCAGACTCACCAGGGGGATAGGGGGATGGGATACTTTTACAGGGAGGAGAGAGAATGAGTTTTGGAGTGAGTACAGCAGTGGAGGCTGCTGAGAGGAGGAAGGAAACCATGTATTTGATACCATTCCACCTATTCCGCTCCAGCCATTACCACGAGCCCGTCCTCCCCAATTAAGGTGCCACCAACCTCCTGTGGAGTACAGCAAATCCAATCCAACCAATGGCCCTGGATAATATGTTATGTTGTCACAGGCAGACTGCCATGGTGAAGTAGGTTTACATAATACAGTAGTATACTTGATGCACTATGATTGTAGCTTACTTCTCTGTGCTCTGGAGAGATCGCAGGTAGTTGGTCAGAAGGCTCTGGAGGTCCTTGGACCATTCTGTTTCTGTAGCACCTGGAGAGAGACGGATAGAGGTAGTGAGTGTGCTAGAAAGAGAGAGAGCCCTCACCCGTGACCTCCCACTGGCCCAGGGCCTCCTGCATAGTATCATGCAATGTAAAGGAAAACAATAATTCCATGACTTACTGACAGAGTGCTCCATGTTCCTGCTGGTAGCAAGCCTCAACCTGGATGCAGAGAAATGTCCTGCCTTGTAGTATGGTTGCATATGTCTCCACGAGGCTCCAACAAATCAGATGACAAACCTGCAGAGATTAACAAAAGAAAATGGTACCTGTAATTCGGATTCATGTATCAGTTTGCCTACTTCACATTCATGTCTGTAAATGGCAACAATAGAGCTGATCAAAAGTATGCATGCCATTTTGTGATAACGGCTACGACAAATTACATGGAATACATGTGAGTTTATAGCTAGCTAAGCTATTATTTATATTATGGCACCATGTCACATCTAACTAACAATTGCTAATGGCTAATCCTTATAGTGGCTAGCTTCACGTTTACATTTACATTTAAGTCATTTAGCAGACGCTCTTATCCAGAGCGACTTACAAATTGGTGCATTCAACTTAGGATAGCCAGTGGGACAACCACATCTTGATCACAGTATGTACACTTCTTCAAACAAGCAGCTGTGAGCAAAGTCAGTGCAAAGTCACATACACTATACAGTACCAGTCAAAAGTTTGGACACAACCTACTCATTCCAGGATGTTTTTTTATTTTTACTATTTTCTACATTGTAGAATAATAGTGAAGACATCAAAACTATGAAATCGTGCGTTTGAGCCAATCAGTTGTGTTGTGACAAGGTAGGGGTGGTATACAGAAGATATCCCTATTTGGTAAAAGACCAAGTCCATATTATGGCAAGAACAGCTCAAATAAGCAAAGAGAAACGACAGTCCATCATTACTTTAAGACATGAAGGTCAGTCAATGCGGAACATTTCAAGAACTTTGAATGTTTCTTCAAGTGCGGTCGCAAAAAACATCAAGTGCTATGATGAAACTGGCTCTCATGAGGACCGCCACAGGAAAGGAAGACCCAGAGTTACCTCTGCAGCAGAAGATCATTTCATTAGAGTTACCAGCCTCAGAAATTGCAGCCCAAATAAATGCTTCACAGAGTTCAAGTAACAGACACATCTCAACATCAACTGTTCAGAGGAGACTGCGTGAATCAGGCCTTCATGGTCGAATTGCTGCAAAGAAACCACTACTAAAGGACACCAATATTAAGAAGAGACTTGCTTGGGCCAAGAAACATGAGCAATGGACTTTAGAACGGTGGAAATGTGTCCTTTGTTCTGATGAGTCCAAATTTGAGATTTTTGGTTCCAACCGCCATGTCTTTGTGAGACGCAGAGTGGGTGAACGGATAATCTTTGCATATGTGGCTCCCACCGTGAAGCATGGAGGAGGAGGTGTGATGGTGTGGGGGTACTTTGCTGGTGACATGTGTCAGTGATTTATTTAGAATTGAAGGCACACTTAACCAGCATGGCTACCACAGCATTCTGCAGCGATACGCCATCCCATCTGGTTTGCGCTTAGTGGGACTATCATTTGTTTTTCAACAGGACAATGACCCAACACACCTCCAGGCTGTGTAAGGGCTATTTGACCAAGAAGGAGAGTGATGGAGTGCTGCATCAGATGACCTGGCCTCCACAATCACCCGACCTCAACCAAATTGAGAAGGTTTGGGATGAGTTGGACCGCAGAGTGAAGGAAAAGCAGCCAACAAGTGCTCAGCATATGTGGGAACTCGTTCAAGACTTTTGGAAAAGCATTCCAGGTGAAGCTGGTTGAGAGAATGCCAAGAGTGTGCAAAGCTGTCATCAAGGCAAAGGGTGGCTACTTTGAAGAATCTCAAATATTAAATATATTTTGATGTGTTTAACACTTTTTTGGTTACTACATGATTCCATATGTGTTATTTCATAGTTTTGATGTATTCACTATTATTCTACAATGTAGAAAATAGTAAAACAATTCAGAAAAACCCTTGAATGAGTAGGTGTGTCCAAACTTTTGACTGGTACTGTATATACAAAAGTATGTGGACACCCCTTCAAATTAGTGGATTTGGCTATTTCAGCCACACCCGTTGCTGACAGGTGTATAAAATCGAGCACACAGCCATGCAATCTGCATAGACAAACATTGGCAGTAGAATGGCTTTACTGAAGAGCTCAGTGACTTTCAACGTGGCACCGTCATAGAATGCCACCTTTCCAACAAGTCAGTTCCTAAATGTTCTGCCCTGCTAGAGCTGCCTGTTATTGTGAAGTGGAAACGTCTAGGAGCAACAATGGCTCAGCTGCGAAGTGGTAGGCCACACAAACTCACATAACGGGACCACTGAGTACTGAAGCGCGTATTGCGTAAAAACCGTCAGTCCTCGTTTGCAACACTCACTACCAAGTTCCAAACTGCCTCTGGAAGCAACGTCAGCACAAGAATTGTTCGTCGGGAGCTTTATGAAAAGGGTTTCCATGGGCGTGCAGTTGCACACAAGCCTAAGATCACCATGCGCAATGCCAAGCGTCAGCTGGAGTGGTGTAAAGCTCGCCGCCATTGGACTCTGGAGCAGTGGAAACAACTTCTCTGGAGTGATGAATCACGCTTCACCATCTGGCAGTCCGACGGACTAATCTGGGTTTGGCGGATGACAGGAGAACGCTATCTGCCCCAATGCATAGTGCCAACTGTAAAGTTTGGTGGAGGAGGAATAATGGTCTGGAGCTGTTTTTCATGGTTTCATCTAGGCCCCTTAGTCCCAGTGAAGGGAAATCGTAACGCTATAGCATACAATGACATTCTAGACGATTCTGTGCTTCCAACTTTGTGGAAACAGTTTGGGGAAGGCCCTTTCCTGTTTCAGCATAATGCCTCCATGCACAAAGCGAGGTCCATACAGAAATGGTTTGTGGAGATCGGTGTGGAAGAACTTGACTGGCCTGCACAGAACCCTCACCTCAACCTCATCGAACACCTTTGGGATGAATTGGAACACAGACTGCGAGCCAGGCCTAATTGCCCAACATCAGTGCCCGACCTCACTAATGCTCTTGTGGCTGAATGGAAGCTGCAGCAATGTTCCAACCTCTAGTGGAAATCAATTGACAGTAGTTAGCTGCTAGCTTAGATGCCTGTGATTGTTGAGACCTAATTTTGCAGCCAAACTGCTTCAAAGATGAATGATGTTTAGCTAGCTACTTAAATCACAACCCAATTAATGAAGTATCCACTCTATTGCCATTTATCTTTTGCCAAGATAATCCATCCACCTGACAGGTGTGGCATATCAAGATGCTGATTAGACAGCATGATCATTACATAGGTGCACCTTGTGCTGGGGACAATAAAAGGCCACTAAAATGTGCAATTTTGTCACACAACACAATGCCACAGATGTCTCAAGTTTTGAGGGTGCATGTAATTGGCATGCTGACTGCAGGAATGTCCACCAGAGCTGTTGCCAGATAATTGAATGTTAATTTCTCTACCATAAGCCGCCTCCAAAGTAATTTTGAGAATTTGGCCTTACAACTGCAAACCACGTGTATGGCATTGTGTGCTGATGTCAATGGTGGATGTGGGGTCATGGTTTGCGCAGGCATAAGCTATGCACAATGAACACAATTGCATTTTATTGATGGCAATTTGAATGCACAGAGATACTGTGAGGAGATCCTGAGGTCCACGCTGCATGAGGCAAATGGTGGTCACACCAGATACTGACTGTTTTCTCATCCACCCCCATATCTTTTTTTAAGGTATCTGTGACCGACAGATGCATATCTGTATTCCCAGTCAATTAAATCCATAGATTAGTGCCTAATGAATATATTTCAATTGACTGATTTCCTTATATGAACTGTAACTCAGTAAAATCTTTGAAATTGTTGCATGTTGCGATAATATTTTGGTTCAGTATTGCTAACATCAGCTAACCAACATGCATTGCTTCTGACACATGCTGCAGCCTGCTTTACATTTACATTTTACATTTTAGTAATTTAGCAGACGCTTTTATCCAGAGCGATTTACAGTTAGTGAGTGCATACATTTTCCATTACATCTGACAAATATTTAGCTATCGTAGTTGCAGTTTAGTTCATTATCTAGCTATATGTGTAAAACTGAGAGTCTGGCTGTAAAACACAGCTAGATATTCACTCAGTAACGTTAGCTTACCATGCTTTTCTGGCAAACTGGACATTAATCTCGCCAATCCCGGTCAACTCCTTCTTGCCTACTCCCGTCTCTCAGTCTTCTTCTAGGTTCAAAACTATATGGCTGTAGTCCGGTGCCTTAGTGTCAAAAGCAACCCATTAGTAACACACCTGGTGCAGTCAATGGCTGTGTTCCAAAACTGTTCACTTTTCTACTTCAAGCAAGGACAATGTTCCATTTGTTCTTTTTGTGTGGTTTTATGGTGTGTGTGCGGAACAGCAGAAATATTAACGATTTTATCTCCAATTTCCAATGTCGAATAAAAATATGGACATATCATGTTGATACATATATGCGCTACATGGCTTTTAAACGTTGAATACCATTCTGTCATACTGAATCCAACCCAGGCAAATGCAGTTGAGCAACGCGCCGTGGCATTGATCAACCAATGGTGTGTTAGATACCACCCACATATGTTTGACACCCCTTCATTATCATATTGGAGGAAATATACAATAAATACATTAATAAATAATATAAATGAATAATATTAAAGAAAGTGGGATTATTTTAATAACTTTTTATCTATTTATGTGCTCATTCATTTTCCATTAATTTATTTATCTATTTATGTGTGCATTTATTTATTTATATATTTCTAATTATGGCAAGTTTGGTACTCCATATTCGCCCTCACCCATACACTGTGTTCAACAGCTGCCCAGTAGAAAGCAGTTACCCATGATGACTCAGGAGCCAATTCAAAGAGAGTGCAGGCTTTCCCTGGGCAGTTCCTGCCTGTGTGGTTCCTGCCTGGCCCAAGACGCGGGTCACAGTGATGCTGTGTTCATAACCAAGTGGGAAGGTGAACTTTACCACATATGACTGGGGGAAAAAACAGATGAATGGCCCTCGAACTGGTAATTAGGCCTACTAGTGGGAAACTCGTCTATCATCACTGAACGCAGACTTCTCCCTCATGCTGAACTCTTACATCACCTACTAAGGAAAGGACCTCTATTACAGCATTTTCGGCAGTTAAATGCAACAACAAAACAGTATTTACAAAAAACAATCTATTCATATGGAGTTTGAACACTATAACAAAGTCATTACAGTATGAAGATAGGCAGAAACTGCTTCTCCAATAGAAATCCCAGATCAAGCTTGTAGGCGATGTCATGGTGACATTGGCTAGCTAAACTCATGAGCAGAAACACTTAATCAGATCTAACGGTCGTCTCGCGCCAAACTGCACAAACCAAGCCGTCAAATCAAAGGCACTCCTAAGAAAAAAACTTTGTTTTTGATTAAAATTAAAACGCGTCAGTTTGTCACTTTCATGAGGTTGGAGTAATAACATGTTCAACTACTTAAGACAACTAAGAAAGAATCTGTCCCTTCTCTCATTGACTTTTCAAACCCGAGCCTGGTCTGCTATGTCTGTTTTGCAAAAGTTCCCGGAAGTCTTGTGATGTTGCACCTATGTGACTATAATTAGTTTACAAGCATGATAGCTGTACTTTTAGTTTGTGGTTTACGCAGCTTGTTGGCCATTAGTCAATCAATGTTTCAACAAGTCAAAGCACATTAATGTCCCCTGTAGCTCAGTTGGTAGAGCATGGCCCTTGCAACGCCAGGGTTGTGGGTTCGTTTCCCACGGGGGACCAGTATGAAAATGTATGCACTCACTAACTGTAAGTCGCTCTGGATAAGAGCGTCTGCTAAATGACTAAAATGTAAAATGCATCCAACTCCTATTTACGACTTTATAACTGGTAATTACCACCGTCCCACTTGGTTATGAACGCAGCATGAGACCCACTAGGGACAAGGTCAAGTTGTCTGTTGGTTCAACCCGCAGAGAGCTGTCAGCGGCGCTTAGTTGAGCTTCGAAAGGTGTATGCCTCGTCATACGGCCATGGGAACGATTTGGTTTGTAACCGAAAAATAAGAGAAATAATAGAAGATTGATTATCCTTTTTATTGTGCCATTTGCTCAATTGATTGCAATCAGTTACAAACCGTCGCAAGTTGAGCAGCGAGTGCTTGCTTTCACGTGGGTGGGACGGGTGAGGAGTTGTGATTGTGGTGGGTGAGGAGTTGTGATTGTGGTGGGGGGGATTGGATTGTCATGAGTTTGGAGCAGTGTCCGGAGCAGCAGCAGAAGGAGGTCAACCCGGGATCGGACGAACGTGAACAAGGGGGTATAATATCGAAAAACGACAAGGATCAAGGCGGCATGGTAAGTTTGGGCCCTGTGTTAACTCGGCACCATCCACCCCCACATCGTTCAAGTCCCCCATTGATTACTGCATTGTTAAGTTTAGAGCTTGCAAGAAAAACATTTCACTGTACTTGTCGTGACATTGAAACTTGAAGCTAATCGTCATGTTGCGCTAACATTACTGCAATTCAATAAAACAGTTGCCGTTGACTGACACTTGCCTTGGCAGGTTCTGCCGCGTGTTTTTTCGTTGCCAGTCAGGCGTGTAACCTCTAACGGTACGGTAACTAACGTTAGATAACTAGTTAATTGTTTTATTGTGTCGACAAACTAACGTTAGCAAGCCTAGTAGGTCGACTGGTTCACCAATTTAAACTAACGCGTTAGCTCCATGTAACTCGCTTAGCCGCGTTACCTACTTTTGCAGCTAGCAAACACCTGACTGGCGTTAACGTCAGCCATCGTCTTTCCATTTAACGTTAGCTACATTTCATCCAATAAAACGCTGGTGTAACGTCGTTGTAACCAAAGACCGAGTGTAACGTCTTTGGTTAAGGTTTAACCCATCTAACGTTAGTTAACTAGCTACTGTACCTAGCTAAGTTTAGGTGATTGTTGCTAGCTAACATGGCTAGCAAACGTTAGCTAATACATGCTAGCTAGTTGGTGGTGCCCGGCTAGGAGGCTGTAGGATAGGTCTTCAACTAGGCAGTAGGAAAGGCCAAAGGTAGCTTGCGGCTGTTGGCTAACGTTAATTTACAACATGTTGCATGCAAACGGTAACGTCAGATAGTTAGACATGCAACTGGGTTGTTTCTTACCATTTGCAGAATCGTTTCATGATGATAGTATCTTGTTACTCTAGCTAATGCAACGTTACATGTTTGGTGGTGGAGGTTGCAAGAGCTGAGGGTCCAAGGATACCCCCACCCATTGGGGAAGGTGAAAAACTGATCCTTGGCTTGATTGGTGAAATGTTTACTTTCCTAAACCTACTAGAAAGTGGCCAGAAGAAACTCTGGGCCTTGGGATTGTTGGGGAGGAAGAAACCTTAGAAGGAACAAGCTCTACGTAGCAAATAATGTAAATTACAGTATAGGCTGAGATGTTCCTCTACCCTGTAAATCTTTATTGCCTATACTGTTTGGCATTTCACATCTATTTGCCAAGCCTCATTGAGGTGTGTTGTAGATACATGATTGATAGTCGTGCATTCAATAGTTAGCCCCTAGGCTAATCGTCCACTTTTCTGTTATTGCTTATTCCTAAGGCCAGACAGTTTTTCCTCCGGCCGTTAAATAACTACGGCCAAATAGTCATACTTATTCCAAGCAACCCGGTAGGTTGAAGTTTATCCACTATGGCACTGAGATATTTCACTTCTCTGTAAAAAGAGATTTGACAATCTATCATGGACCAGGAGTGACAGCAATTACAATTTCAGTACTTTGCAGGCTTACTTATCACCTTCCCAAAACAAAGGGGTTCAATGTCACCCATTGTCTGAATTGCTTGCAAAAATCTACTCTCATTGTATCTTGAATTTGTCTTCGGCAGGTCGAGTAGTGGTTAGAGGTGAGTTTGAATCCCAGGTCTGACAGGAAAAGTCTGGCGGAAATGAGCTGGCAACCAGAGGGTTGCTGATATCAAATCCTAGATGCCCTTGCCTGTCGTTGTGCCCTTGAGCAAGGCACTTAACTCCCCGGGTGTCCAGTGTGGCAGCCCCCCACACATCTCCAAAACCTGTATGTGTATGTCTTTCGGAGGGGTTGGGTTAACAGTGGAAGTAACATTTCAGTTGGACCTTGTGTTGGACCAATTGATCTTAAAACGGAAGTGGTTCGGTGAACCGCACTCGTGTGATGAGTAACTTTGCCTGAGACCTAAAGAGTTGTTGGCTCCATGAGCTAAACGTCTTGTGACATGCAGGAGACCCAGGTTCAAAAACCCAGTTGTCTCATTGGTACCGCGACTCTGCGAGAAGGTCATATGGGGGTGTAGTGTGACTGAGGTGGTTCAGTGAACCACATTCCTGTGTTGAGTAATCTTGTCTGAGACCTGAAGACTTGTTGGCTCTCCGCAGGCTAAGAATTGTGGCTCACAGTCAGACGACGGCCTACCCTCTCAGACCAGGATTCTGTTTAACCCAATGGTGTATAAATCATTGGTTCAACCCTGTCCCTCAATCATGTTTTGATGCCCTCTGACATAACTGATGCTATTTATGTGGCACCTTTGCTTTCCTGACCTCCACCACAGCCTGGTCTCAGAGCAAAACATATTATGTTACTAAAATCCGTGCCACTCCATTTAGTATGTTAGGTTATATTGTTTGACCTGTTTAGTATTATATATTATGTTCGATAAGACTGGTTACTTACAGTGCCTTGCAAAAGTATTCATCCCCCTTGCCGTTTTTCCTATTTTGTTGCATTACAACCTGTATTTTAAATGGATTTTTATTTGGATTTCATGTAATGGACATACACAAAATAGTCCAAATTGGCGAAGTGAAATGAAGAAAAAAAAAATAACAGAAAAGTGCTGCGTGCCCATGTATTCACCCCCTTTGCTATGAAGCCCCTAAATAAGATCTGGTGCAACCAATTACCTTCAGAAGTCTCATAATTAGTTAGATTGCACACAGGTGGACTTTATTTAAGTGTCACACAGAGCATATGAGCGGAGTGGAGCGGTGAGAATCTCAGCTCCTCACTCACGGAGCTGTTCACCCCTCCGCTCCCCCTGCTCAAAGCCACATCAGGCCAGCCCGCTCATTATCGTTCAGCGCTCAACGCAGTTTGCATCGCGCTCCACTCAAATCGCCCCCCGCTCACTCCAAAAAAGGAACAAAATCTGCATGTATTTCACTTTTAGCTTAAACCACAGCCTTTATCTCCCCGAATTTGTTCCATACAGACTCATCTCGGATTATCCATTCTGTCTTGAAACGGGGATCTAACACTGACGCTAAAATGAGATGTTAATCAGTATAGTATATTCCATAGCGAATTGACACGTTGTTTGCCAATGTTTCTGCAAAAGCAGCGATGCCCATTGGAAGTGCAGCGTGAGTGTAATCGGTGAGCAGGGATTTGATTTCTGTGACAGCAGGGAGGATCATCCCCAGGTTCCCCAGCTCCTTCTGCATTTTGTCTGAGAGGTCTGCTAGTGGTGTCAGCACACTGACAAGGTGCGTCAGCTGCCGTACTTGATTCAGGGTGATGTTAGCAACATTAGACTTGAGTTTGTTTTGCCATAACGGGTCTTTTTGGAACAACCGGATGAACGACTGAATCATCCGCAGCTGGCTGCTCCATCGAATGGCGCAGGCATTTGTGGGGCGGACACCTAATTGGTCGGTTTCCTCTGTGCTCTTGCATACACTTTTCACCAGGTGCCCGACTTGCACTAACAGCCTATTAATGTTGTCGTGCTCGTTAACAGCGTTTTTGATCGCCAGCTGAAGCATGTGAATGGGGCATCTCAGATGTAAATTTGATAAAGTAAAGTACTGATTTATCATAGTTTCTTGGGGGGGTGTAGCCCGGTTGAGCTGCGCTGGCGAAGTGTTGCATCCCTTCGCGTTCTCCTTTACTCAGCGGTTCATAGTCCATGAAAATCATTTCAAAAAATGCTACATCCAGCTCTCTTTTTCTCTCCCTTGTTATGGTTGGGCCTTTGCGTGCAGTGAATACACTTTTGAATTCCTCAACCCTTTTATCTTGTTGCTGCTGCTGCTCCTCTTGCTCTATAAAATACAAATTCATGGACGACACAAATTAAATTAAACAGATGGATTCTGGGTCAGGCTTGAGCATGCTTCAGACTCGTGGTGTGAGCGAGCGAAATTGGAGCGGGACATAGGGCGACGCTCCGTCCTTTTAAAAATGCCGCTCTGCGCTCTGTTCAAAATCCGTCCGCTCACGCTCGCTCCCGCTCCACTCCGCTCATATGCTCTGGTGTCACATTATCTCAGTATATACACCTGTTCTGAAAGGGCATTAATTGGAGAGGCAACAAAGAGACCAAAGATAATCCTGAAGGTGCTGCAAAGCTCCACAGCGGAGATTGGAGTATCTGTCCATAGGACCACTTTAAGCCGTACACTCTTCAGAGCTGGTCTTTACGAAGAGTGGCCATTGCTTAAAGAAAGAAATAAGCAAACACGCTTGGTGTTCGCCAAAAGGCATGTAGGAGACTCCCCAAACATATGGAAGAAGGTTCTCTGGTCAGATGAGACTAAAATTGAGCTTTTTGGCCATCAAGGAAAACGCTATGTCTGGCGCAAACCCAACACCTCTCATCACCCCGAGAACACCATCCCCACAGTGAAGCATGGTGGTGGCAGCATCATGCTGTGGGGATGTTTTTCATCGGCAGGGACTGGGAAACTGGTCAGAATTGAAGGAATGATGGATGGCGCTAAATACAGGGAAATTATTGAGGGAAACCCGTTTCAGTCTTCCAGAGATTTGAGACTGGGACGTAGGTTCACCTTCCAGCAGGACAATGACCCTAAGCATACTGCTAAAGCAACACTCGAGTGGTTTAAGGGGAAACATTTAAATGTCTTGGAATGGGCTAGTCAAAGCCCAGACCTCAATCCAATTGAGAAACTGTGGTATGACTTAAAGATTGCTGTACACCAGCGGAACCCACCCAACTTGAAGGAGCTGGAGCAGCTTTGCCTTGAAGAATGGGCAAAAATCCCAGTGGCTAGATTCCAGGTTGTAATTACCTCGACTAACCGGTACCCCCGCACATTGACTCGGTACCAGTACCCTCTGTATATAGCCTCGCTATTTGTATTTTTGACTTCATATTATTTTAGGTAGGATTTTTGTGGGTTATTATTATTACTTTTTTGGTATTCTTTCTTAAAACTGCATTGTTGGTTAAGGGCTTGTAAGCATTTCACTGTAAGGTCTACACCTGTTGTATTCGGCGCATGTGACAAATAAAATTTGATTTTAACAAAATAGGAAAAATGCCAAGCGGTGTGAATACTTTCGCAAGCCACTGTAAGGCAAAAATGAAAGTAGGGTGGGTGGGTGTATAACGCTAACGTCTAACAACCCAAAGGTTGCTTGTTCGAGTCTTATTATGGACAACTTCAGCATTTTAGCTAATTTGCAACTTTGCAAGTACTTGCAACTTTTTAGCTACTTTGTAACTACTTAGTATGTTTGCTAACCCTTCCCCAACCCTAAACTTAACCTAACCCAGCTAACGTTAGCAACCTAGCTAACGTTAGCATTAGCCACCTAGCTAACGCTAGCAACAACAAATTGGAATTCATATATGTATTGCAAATTCGTAACATATTGTATGAATTTGAATTCGTAACATACTATGTTCTACAATTCATATTATATTGTACGACCGCAATAGAGAGCAATAGTATAGGCATATTTTTGTAGGCACTAACTCCGCCATTGTTCATTGGACAAAGCCTATGGGAAAATAGTTTTGTAGGGTTTTTGGATAAACACCGAAAATAAGGCAACCACAGCCTTAGGAGATCTTGTGTTTTGTTCTATGAATTTTATCAGCTAATGTCACTTTTGGTGAATTTGAAGCATTTTTGTAATAAATAAAAAGCACAAGGCTTCATAATTCATAAACGTTAACTGACTGATATTATCTCATAGAACAAAACATATAAGATCTCCTAAGTCTGTGGTATTTCGCTGTTTATCCCCAACCCTATTCTTTCCCCATGAATGAACCAGAGGTAACATATTTCACGGTTTTATGACTACAAGCTGGCGAGCTCTTTTTAAATTAGTAGGCAAATGAAATGTAACCGAACATATCATACTAAATGGAGTGGCACGGATCTTAGTAACATATAAAACACGTTTTGCTCTGAGACCATGTTGTCCACCAAGGCCAATGCTGTAAAATAGGTACTGATGTTATTTCTGGTTGATCTATAATGATTGCTATTTTATTTTCTTCGGATTATAAGTGTGCAGTGGACACATGTTGCAGGAGCGGCCTGTGTGCCGGTCACCATGTGCTCTTTCGTCGTACTATCCGCAGAGGGTAGGTTTCGGTAGCGGAAGTGTTGAAAGAGCGTTTTGATTTAAGGGATGCTTTGACCAATTGCGAGACTACTATCTTTGACGTAGGTTCGGTGGAGACGAACGTGTGAATGAGAGGCGATGCACAAAGTCAAAGATGGTGGATAAATGAAGAGTTCCCTCAGGCCGTTGACCATTGGGGTGGGAGGAAAATGGGCAGTTCATGTCGGGTTAAGGGACTAGACACCAATGCGATAGCAGCTGGGTCTGGTCTGCTTAGTTTATAAACAATATTTTTAAAAAACTGCGAGTGGGGTGTCTCGCTTCCTTTTCCGTCTCTGACAAAGTATGTAGGTACATGTGACTTGTGGAGAGGCGGAGTCTAACGGAGTACGATAACCAATGAAAAATCCATTGAGGCCTCATGAAAGCTCCTTCACGGTAGCATGCTCTCACAGTTTGCCTTTTTTGTTTCTGTCCTCTTGTGAATTGTACGGTGTTATCGACTTCCACCCATTGTACATTTTTCTGCTTAAGTGAGGAAAATCTTGGATTAGCTGGCTACATCAATTTAATCGGGTAGCTTGCGAGTCAGTACAACATTGGGAGGAAAACAATGCTGTTATTTGTTGAGGTATGTTTGGTCTGTATAGTGATCCATTATAGTCCAAAGTTCGTCTGGAACGACATTTTATGGCGCTGTAGGAAGCAACCGTTGGCAACAGCGTTGCATTCCCGTCAATACACACTAATAATAACGTTAATCAATAGTTGCAATCGGGGAATAACGTTATGCTTTAGATCATTGGTGAGCATGCAAAGTATCAAACTCGTTAAGAAATGGAGTTGTAGCTAGTAGGCTACATGTCGCATTTGTTTTCACAATCTTAGTGGAATTAAAGGGCAGTTCTGGCTTGCATGACATATCACGCCCCCTTAAACTTCAGTCACTGGGATCAAGAGTCTTCATTAGTTGGACAATTGCTCAATTTCTTTAATTTATAGATGTTTTTTTTTTTCAATTAATTCCCTGTTCTAATAGTAAAATGATGACCCTATAAACCCTAACAAAACCCTGGAATGCATTTGTTTATGTGAAACATTGAACATTTGAAAATGAAGCATTCATAATATATAACTCCAAATAGACTTGAGTAGCCTACGGTTGGTTATGATTGTTAATGGTATGAGAATGTGTTTGACAGACAGCATTGGATGTTTAGGAAATTATGCAACATTGGAATCAATGTATGTGCTCTAAATAGATGTTTTGACTTTGCAAGAAACCTACAGCAGCCTTAAGGTATTTTTGTATATCTTCACACAGGTAACCACAAAGGGAGTAGGTCTGAACCCCAATGCCAAAGTCTGGCAGGAGATCTCTACGCCCCAGAGCCAAGTCCCAGAGGAGGGCACAGAGGGTCCCTACTTGCTCCAGACGACCCCCGCCTCTGCTGATGTCACCGAGGGTGAGGGCCAATTGAAATGCACCCTGGAGTTTTTATATCACCACTACATGCATACACAGGCCTGCATAGATTTGTCACAGACGAGCAATAGCTTCAACAGATTTTTTTCTCTCTCAAATATATAGTTCAGAGGGCACAATGGACCTTTTGGAAGGACTATTAATCAAGGCCTGAGATAATCCTAACATTACTCTGTGGAGGCACTGAAAACAAAGCACTGTTATGAGTCTGTGGATTACATAGCCTCCCTGGTTCAACCTTGACAGTGTCTCTTTCTCCAGTCAGACTCTTATCAACCACATGACACTCCCCTCTTCCTCCCAGGTTACTCAGAGGTACCCCCTGCTGGGGGTAAGGGGTATGGCACGGGATACTCAGACCCCTCCTTGGACAGCAGTGCCCCTGCACCTACAGAGGGTGTAGTGAACGGCATGGACCCCCCTGAGCTGGGGTATCCCCTCTATGACTCTGTGACTGGGTCAGCAGGTCAGTAGCAGTCCTCTGGTCAGCTCCCTCTGGGTCAGACGCTTTTGAGATGCCATGCTCGGATCTGGCGTTGGAGGGAATTGGATACATTCCGTTTCCCTGTTTTGCCTTTCAGTATTGTCATTGAGTGTTGCGTCAATTAATGTCATAACGATTACCAATAGTAACGGTCAGAGATGTATGGCTTTGGTAACATTTGCTGTGCACAAGGGCTAAAGCTTGTAGCTTTGCAGCCTATAGTCAAACATACATTTTGATCTGAAATTGTGTGTGCAGTGGAGGGGGAGGCAGTGAAGGAAAAGCAGCCCCTCGCAGAGGTGAGCATGAGAGAATCTCTGAAGAAACAGCTGGAGTTCTGCTTCTCCAGGTAAGTAGTTAACTGCTTTATTTCAGATGGTTGTTATAACTTAAATACTTAAATACAGTCAGAAGTGAAATGTCTCTCATTGATCTAAGACATTCTAGACAGTGTGTGATAATTTTAGGTAATGTATCGTGTAGACCTTGGATTTGTACCCCCGGTGATGATCAGTATCGCGCTTGGAAGGACCCAGGAGCGCTGTGACTGTGGAAGGCTATCTTCTTCATATCTCTCTAAATCTATTCTCCCTCTCTAACTTTCCTACTCCTTCTACACCTCTTCCTCCTCTCCCTCTTTCTTTCCTTCGCTCCGTCAGCGCAGTGTGACTGACCTAATGACCGTGAGATTATGAGATCTGAGGGGAACAAGGAAAAGAAACATGGGGACATATGAATGTATAAATGTGTGATTTTGATATCTTCGCACACCGTAGGATGTAACAGACATGGCTTGTTGGTTTTTCATGCCCTGTTGCTGTCTGTGTCTTCAGAGAGAATCTGTCCAAGGACTTGTACCTGATGTCCCAGATGGACAGTGACCAGTTTGTCCCCATCTGGACCATCGCCAGCATGGAGGGCATCAAGGTCCTCACCACTGACATGGACCTGATCCTGGAGGTGCTACGAGGTACAAACACAAACCCACCTCATCTTTACCCTGTGGGAGTGGGGAGAACTGAGGAAATAGCCTCCCTGGGCAGGCTTATAGCTGTAGCCTGCTACAAGACTGGTCTGAAACAAGCTCAGATTGCAGTTGTAAAGACTCTTACCAGATGTTGTGTTGACATTGCTGGGAACGAGATTAGTAGTAGAAGTAACAATGTGGTGGCTGTAACACCACCAGTAGATTAATATGTAATTGTATAGAAAGGGATAATAATGGCAGTTGTGGTAGTCAAAACTTAAACAACAAGGTAGTTATGTCATAGTAGTAATGGGAGCAGCAGTAAGTAGGTGAGGAAATTACCTGATCAATTTGAAAGTTAAACTTGAGTGAGGGTTTTTCAAGCACTTCGGGTAGGTATGCATGAACCTGGCTTCAGGAGCAAACTCACTCAAAGGAGAGAAAATAATCATCAGTGTCATTATTTAAAAAGGCTCTAGTAAATCTTAGTGGATGATATTTCTGTTGACATGTTGATCAGGGGTCGCATTAGCTTTCAGAAATCTGCAGCCAAATTGAAAAAGCAAAGTATTTTTTTTGCAAAAACTGCATGGCAATCATATTTCTAATGTTTGTCATAGAATGTAGCCAGCTACATTTCCTAATGTTTTGCTTGAAGTTAATCTTGCATTTTAGCTGGCTACCTGAGGAAAAACTACACCGCAGGAAAGTACCGGAGAAAAGTAGCCTACACATCAGTCAGAGCGCTGTCTGGTGATCCAATGACGAGAACAAAGATATTTCATCCGGGTGGAGAAGTGCAACTCAATGAAGCATGAAATTAGTCCCTTTACATTCATGATTTAGGACGAACCCTGACTGAAGCCGAGCAGAATTTACAATAAGAAGTGTTGTTTTTATCTTTCCTTTCCTGTGTGAAAAACACAATCCTGCATTAATGTGACCCCTGCTTGATGTATTTCTGGATGTGCGTGTGGTTTCAGCCTCGCCCATGGTACAAGTTGACGAGAGTGGTGAAAAGGTTCGGCCCAACCACAAGCGCTGCATCATCATTCTGAGGGAGGTGCCTGAGACCACACCGGTAGAGGTAACCAAATGGGAGAATTCACGTTTTCGTGTTTGAACAGTTTTTCCAGTTTTACAATTTACCTTTGTGTAGCCATTGGCTCATTACATGTGATGAATAGAACTGTTGTAGAACTGTAAAAGAAAGGTTCTTACACCCTCATCTTCCCTCGATTTACTTCTTTCCTTTTCCCTCAGGAAGTAGAGGCCCTCTTTAAGAATGAAAACTGCCCCAAAGTGATAAGTGTTGAATTTGCAGCCAACAACAACTGGTACATCACGTTCCAGTCGGACACTGATGCACAGCAGGTAGCGTTTCACGTTCATAACTAGTGATGGGGAAAAATCGATAGTTACATATCCCAATATTATTGTGGATGATATAATATCGATACTTTGACTCGAGTATCGTTTTTGTTGTTGTTGCTAGGTAGCGCTAGCTAGTGCTAGTCAGCTCTACCTGCACCAAAATGCTGGTATTTTTCATCCTATAGCTTGTTCTCCATCTTCTTTTTAAATAGTGAGCCAACATGTTTTCATCGCTATTATTTCCATGAGTGATCAAAACTAATTTTCTCATGCTCTCGCTTGTCTCCCTGCAGCAGACAGTGAGCAATATTTTTGGAACATCGAATCGCAATGCATATAGAATCGATACATAGCGTATTGACACCTAAGTATCGTGATAATATCGTATTGTGAGGTCCCTGGCAATTCCCAGCCCTATTCCTAACTCTCCGTAGTCAGTGAAAATGACTTGCAAATTCCAGGTCCTAATTCAAAGTTCACAGCGCATGTTTTTTGCAGTTTGTGTCTACTAATATTGTACACATTTAATTTCCTGCTTGTTGGGCCATTCAACCCATAACAGTTCTGTTTATTGATCTAGTTCACCAGTACAGTCTAACTTGTTAATTGTTTTAATGTGGAATGAGTGATGCAATTAAGTTGGCCAGTGTGTTAATTAGCTGATTGTTGTCACCTGTTACAAATGAACAGACATGCTTCAGTTTGTTACAGGGAGGCTCTTTTCTGTTTGTGGGGTTGATGCTGCTGATATGTCTGTGCAAGTTGTAGATAAAATAAACCAATTTAAACATATAGTCATATCGCCTACTACATGTGAAGGGGGATTGTCCAGCTGTCTCACAGGTCCTGTGTGGCTCAGTTGGTAGAGCATGGATCTTGCAACGCCAGGGTTGTGGGTTCGATTCCCACGGGGGAACAGTATGGGAAAAAAGTATGAAAATGTATGCACTCACTAGTGTAAGTCGCTCTGGAGAAGTGCGTCTGCTAAATAACCAAAATGTAAATGTACTTTATTTGTTCTCGCTTCTCCTTCCTCAGGCCCACAGATATCTAAGGGAAGAAGTGAAAACATTTCAGGGAAAACCCATCATGGTTAGTACATTTTACTTTTCTTTTCTCACGTAAGACGTGCTTTTCTTTGCTCATATTTCATTTGGTCAAGGGAAGGCAATGCGTAACATAAGTCAACTGTACAGCTCTGAGATCTTGTGCTGTACCTCCCTCACTGTTCTGCAGTCAGCTTTTACGAGGTGAAGTCAGTGAGTTTTAAAAGGGGATGCTGTCTGGTTGCTGGGAGCAGGCTACACTACAGCAAGGTCACCTTGAGTTTGTGCCTGCATAAGGGTCTGATAAGGAAGGAGAGGCTAGCCAGCCAGACTGCAAGCAATTTCTCTCTCCTTCTGTTCTACTGGTCTCCATCTCCCACATTCAAGAAGTTATGGCATTGTCCACATTTCATTCAACCACTCTTCTTTAGCAGTAGTTATTTTTGGTTATCTGTGTTATTGGTAAATGTACCTGGCAACACATTCCGACTTAATTTAAGAGTGACTGACAATGTGAATTTAATTTGATTGGTGTGCTAAATCAAGTAGCTTAATGCATTAAACTCCAGAACTCTGATTTGATTTTCCTGATTTTTAAGGCCGACAAAAGCGAAGCCCCCAGTGTTGATCAGTATCGCACTTGCAAGGACCCAGGAGCACTGTGACTGTGGAGGACTCTCCTCCAGCTCTCTAAATCTCTGTCTCCTCCTCTGACCTTTCCTCCCTTTTTTCATCCCCCTCTACACCTCTTCCTCCTCTCCCTCCTTCAGCACAGTGTGACTGACCTAATGACTGTGAGATTATGGGATCTGAGGGGAACAAGGAGCATAGCCTCCATTTCCTTCTCTCTGTGAATGGCAGTGTAGGGAGTGGGGACACACTCATATGAAACCTCTTTTAATATGTTGAAATTGTTTATTCAATGGGCTGCATGTTGTACTGTGTATTAATGTGTGCTAACATGTCATGTGTTCATACTCTCTTAATTTCTACCCCTCTTTGCATTCCTCTACACACAAATCTCCATGCCCCACCTGTCTGTCTCTCTCGCTCTCTTTTCCTCTGTCCAGGCTCGTATCAAGGCCATCAACACATTCTTTGCAAAGAATGGCTACCGTAGCGTACCAGACTCCAGTGTGTACAGCCAGCAGGGCCAGTCTCAGTCCCAGTACAGCTCTACACACCTCTACATGCAGCAGGTGTTCAGCCCCCAGCAGCAGTACCCACTCTACCCCCTGGTGCCCCCCACCTGGAACCCATCGCCTGCCCCTTATTTCGAGACCCCACTGGTAAGGCCCGGATGATTGTGGTTCCCTGTTGTAACTCGTATTACACTTGGTTATAAGTACTGTTGTTCATTCCTAGGATGACCAGCCCCTCCAGAGTATGTAATGGAGAGTGTGGCAGTTGCTTATAAAGGGAACAATATTGTTGGGTGTACCTGTAGTTACTCAATTCTGAACAAAGGAGATGTCAAAAAATAAGAATCAAATTGAGTCCAGTTTTCAACAAATGGCTCCTTTTTGAAGTAAAAACATGTGACCCAGTGATGACAGAACAATGCGCATGGAGGGGTTTCAGGCTGGGAGACAAGCCACTCTGGGTTCATCTATTCCCCCAAATCCTCTTCCTCTCACTCCTTTCTCTTACCCCCCCAAAGTGGTACATCTCCACAGCCGACCCCAGTGAGCGGTAAGATTATGAGATCTGAGGGTCTGGATAGGTGATTTAGGAACACGCATGGTAAACGTCATCCTCAACATGTTCAGACTCTAATGAATATACCATGTGTCAGCTGTAACACACCCTTCACCTTGCACTCTGGGGTCAGAGTGGTCATGACATTTAGTAATGTAGCACTGTCAGGATCAGCTGGTCCTGTAAGAGCTGTGGCATAGAACTGAGGTGATAAACCTTTGTCATTGACTGTCACTGAGTGATCATGGGCAGCAATTTAGTTTTCTTCCCTCTTTCATCCAGGCCCCGTTCCCCAACAGTGGTTTTGTGAACAGCTTCAGCACCCCTGGGAACTACAAGACTGGCACCAGTCCCCTGGGCCTCGGACGATTGCCCTTCAACAGCAACCGGTAGGTGTTTTCTCTCAGGGCAAGAACCCCCATCTGGCTTGAACTTGAGGCTTTATCAAATGGCTTTGACCCAATGATGACAAATCGATGCGCATAGAGGTGCTTCAAGCTGTGGGATGAAGGCTTTTGGGTTTCTTTCTCCTCCCTCCCTCCTACTTTTCTTTCCAACTCTCTCTCGCGCCCCAAAGTCACTAGTCTCTACACTTGACCCGATGAGCGTTAAGATTATGAGATCTGAGGGTTCAAACTGGTGTTATTTGGCCATCAAAAGTGGACCTGTGAATTCCTCCACAGCCTTGTTCTGACATTCTGTAAAAAAAAAGCTGGTTTAACTAGCACCGGGGTGGTTGTAATTGATCAGACAATGTGAACAAAATAAGACAAATTGTATTTGGTTGTAGTTTTTTGGGCTCTGCTGTTATAAATAACTTGTTGCCTTTTACTCCCCCCTGTCCCACAGTGTCCCCCTCTATTCCAGAAAGAATGTAATCAATGCCTTCAGGTATAAACGAACAGATATCAATCATGTCATCAGTCGATGCTCCCCCACACCTCCATTTCATCCAGTCTCATTCTAAAACATACGTTAGCAAGCTAGATGTTAATGCAGATTTAAACTATCCATGTAATGCTACAGTGTAGTGTCCTTGAACTGTGGTGAATGGCAACCCTCAACTGATATTTGAGAAAGCTAGCGTAACTCTCACAAATGACAGTATTTCGAATGGAGAGCTCAGGGATTAAATTCAAGTTTGCACTTTGACTACAAGATGCAGCAAGTTCAATACCATCAGCTTGTGCTTAGCAAACGAAAACCCTTCCCTTAGTATTCTATACAGTAGCATAGTTACCATCCCCTCATCCACCATCTTAATGTTTTAATGTCCTCATCCTCTCCATATCTGCATGAGTCGTACTGGAACAGCTCTAGCTGTTTTGTGATCAAGTTAGACTGAATGATAGCTAGCAGTTATGCCTGTGAGAATGAGATCCAGTTATGACTAACTGACTGATTTTCCTCCTCAGGAACCATGTGAAGAGCCAGCCCCGGCCATGTGACGAGGCCCTACCTCCCTCTGTGACCCCCGTACCCCCCCTGGTGGATGGCCTGTCTGGCCCCTCCAGCCCTCAGCCACCCCGGATGGCAGGGGCTCCCCTGGTTTGCACCCCCGAACATGGCCCTGCTCTTACCTCCTACGCCCTCAGGGACACCCTTCCACTGCCTGCAGAGGAGATGTCTAACGGAGACCTGGGCATTGCTGGCAGAGGCAGGTCAGTCTCCACAGAGCACGCACGGACACACACACACACACACACCCACAACCTGCTCATACATGAAATGCCATCATATCACAATTGGGCTTTACCAGATGGCTTTGACCCTATGATGACAAATCGATGCACATAGAGGTGCTTCAAGTTGTAGGATGAAGGCTTTTGGGTTTCACTCTCCTCCCTTTCTTTCACTCAAACTCTTTCTCTTCTATCCCCCCCAAGTCACTAGTCTCTACACTTGACCCGATGAGCGGTAAGATTATGAGATCTGAGGGTTCAAACATGTCTTATTTGGCCATACAAAGCCTTCCCAGAACAGAAACAATGCCTTTTACACTTTGGCTTCTTATGCTCATCTTGGTGATAATGTTTGTGTGTAGGAGAGGCAGCTATCGAGGGATGCGCAGAAGGAGAGAGGACGAGCGGATCACGGTCAGTTATGTTTTTCTTATTTAATTTCCATTTCTGTCCCATGTTTATTGTGTTTTCTACACCCTATTCGACCCAAGCGCAGTTGGATTGGAGCTAAAAATGTGATTCTTGTGTGTGGGTTTAGAGGCCCATCCCTCAGAGCGGGGTTAAGGTTCCACAGCCCAAGTTTGACTTGGCGACCTCTAACTTCCCGCCGTTGCCTGGGAATGCGGTCAGCGCGCAGGGAGAAGAGCCCGTGCTGGAGACGCGCATGTCTGACGTGGTGCGGGGCCTCAAGGGGGTGACCAGTGACAAGGTAAGGAGAAACTCTAACGATATTACACTTCATTTTTTCCTCTTGACCCAACCAAATAGGCTAACTAGGGCGGATATTATACACTGCTCAAAAAAATAAAGGGAACACTAAAATAACACATCCTAGATCTGAATGAATGAAATAATCTTAAATACTTTTTTCTTTACATAGTTGAATGTGCTGACAACAAAATCGCACAAATTATCAATGGAAATCAAATTTATCAACCCATGGAGGTCTGGATTTGGAGTCACCCTCAAAATTAAAGTGGAAAACCACACTACAGGCTCATCCAACTTTGATGTAATGTCCTTAAAACAAGTCAAAATGAGGCTCAGTAGTGTGTGTGTGGCCTCCACGTGCCTGTATGACCTCCCTACAACGCCTGGGCATGCTCCTGATGAGGTGGCGGATGGTCTCTGAGGGATCTCCTCCCAGACCTGGACTAATGCATCCGCCAACTCCTGGACAGTCTGTGGTGCAACGTGGCGTTGGTGGATGGAGCGAGACATGATGTCCCAGATGTGCTCAATTGGATTCAGGTCTGGGGAACGGGCGGGCCAGTCCATAGCATCAATGCCTTCCTCTTGCAGGAACTGCTGACACACTCCAGCCACATGAGGTCTAGCATTGTCTTGCATTAGGAGGAACCCAGGGCCAACCGCACCAGCATATGGTCTCACAAAGGGTCTGAGGATCTCATCTCAGTACCTAATGGCAGTCAGGCTACCTCTGGCGAGCACATGGAGGGCTGTGCGGCCCCCCAAAGAAATGCCACCCCACACCATGACTGACCCACCGCCAAACCGGTCATGCTGGAGGATGTTGCAGGCAGCAGAACGTTCTCCACGGCGTCTCCAGACTCTGTCACGTCTGTCACGTGCTCGGTGTGAACCTGCGAAGAGCACAGGGCGCCAGTGGCGAATTTGCCAATCTTGGTGTTCTCTGGCAAATGCCAAACGTCCTGCACGGTGTTGGGCTGTAAGCACAACCCCCACCTGTGGACATCGGGCCCTCATACCACCCTCATGGAGTCTGTTTCTGACCGTTTGAGCAGACACATGCACATTTGTGGCCTGCTGGAGGTCGTTTTGCAGGGCTCTGGCAGTGCTCCTCCTGCTCCTCCTTACACAAAGGCGGAGGTAGCAGTCCTGCTGCTGGGTTGTTGCCCTCCTACGGCCTCCTCCACGTCTCCTGATGTACTGGCCTGTCTCCTGGTAGCGCCTCCATGCTCTGGACACTATGCTGCCAGACACAGCAAACCTTCTTGCCACAGCTCGCATTGATGTGCCATCCTGGATGAGCTGCACTACCTGAGCCACTTGTGTGGGTTGTAGACTCCGTCTCATGCTACCACTAGAGTGAAAGCACCGCCAGCATTCAAAAGTGACCAAAACATCAGCCAGGAAGCATAGGAACTGAGAAGTGGTCTGTGGTCACCACCTGCAAAACCAGTCCTTTATTGGGGGGTGTCTTGCTAATTGCCTATAATTTCCACCTGTTGTCTATTCCATTTGCACAACAGCATGTGAAATGTATTGTCAATCAGTGTTGCTTCCTAAGTGGACAGTTTGATTTCACAGAAGTGTGATTGACTTGGAGTTACATTGTGTTGTTTAAGTGTTCCCTTTATTTTTTTGAGCAGTGTACTTTTTTTGCCTGGTCAGGTCACTTAACCCCAACTCTTACATCCGGCAGGTAGCCTTGTGGTTAAGAGCGTTGGGCCAGTAACCGAAATGTTGCTGGTTTTAATCTTGAGCCGACTAGGTGAAAAAACTGTCTATGCTCTTGAGCAAGGCGCTTAACCCTAATATGCTCCTGTAAGACGCTCTGTTTAAGCACGTCTGCTAAATGACTAAAATGTAATCTCTCTCTCATTTTGGTCTCTCAACCAAATGCCATGTTTTGTCCTCCTCCAAGTCAACTGTGTCCTATCGCGCTCTCTCTCTCATTTCCAGCCTGAGGTGAGTAAGGAGTCTGTGGCCCCTCCAGTTAGTGCCCAGGAGGAAACTGTGAGCGCGCCCAGTCCTGTCATGCCGGCCCTCAAACCCCCCACCCCTCTGGTTGTGGAGCCCCCTGGTCGAAGGTATGGTCTACCTCTGGTTAACAGCCACAAAGATGTGCTGTAGGGATTTTGAAGAGATTTAACTGTCGGAAATAAACCTTATTGGTAATATTTTCTTCTCCTGTCTGTGCAGTGTTGCTCACCCGGTGAAGAAAGTGGAGAAGCCTGAGCCTCATGTCCAAAGGGAGCCTGCTCCAACCCCCACACCACCCTCTTCTCTGCCAACCCCCTCACAGCCCGCTGCTGCTACCAAACCCACCCCTACCCCCACCAGCAGTCAGTCCATCTCCATGACAACACCAGTCCCCGCTGCCCCCACTACCACACCTGCACCGGTAAGACTTCACTCACTACCTGGCTGATTTCACTGGATAGATAATGCATTGGATAGAATGTTGTCAGTTAACATATCTAGTTAAAAAAATGTAAACTAAAAGCTATTCTACCTATTCTCTCTCCTCCCTCTATTCTATTTCCTGTCTGTATTTCACCATCCAACCAGGAGCCAAGGAAGCTGAGCTATGCTGAGATGTGCAAGCGGCCAGCCACCCTGCCCCCAGCCCCCAGCACCTGCCCCAACCCTCCCACCACCTCAGCCAGCCAACCCCTGCGGGAGCTTCTCGTCAACAAGGCCGACGAGCCCGCCTCCTCCAGCAGCAATGGCGATATGCCGGAGAAACCCGAGAGGTCTGGAGAAGGCCGGCCCCCCCGTGACCCCCTGGGCTCATACCGTGGGGGCAACGGCCCTGCCCGATCCGGAGGGATGGGCCTAAAGTACCGGGATCAGCAGAGAGGTGCCTCCATGAGCAGACGGATCTCCCCCCACGGCTGGGCTAGACGGAGTGGGAAGGAACAGAACATTCCGCCCCGGTCGCCAAAGTAGTTTAAACCACAACCAACAGACTAACAGGAAAACAAACAGATCTATATATGTAAAGACAGAAATATATGAAAATATATTATTGGATGAAAGAACATGTGCGTTCTTAATCTAAAAGACCCTCCTGCAGCTCGGTCGGACACAGACTGAACTTTGTTTGGGAAACACTGCAAGCGGTAATCATTTTAAGAGGAGGGGGCGGACATGAGTGTCACTAATCACAAACTGAAGGACTTGTTTGAAAGAACAGTGAGACGCTGACATGCGGTCTCCCCTTGGTTAGCTTGAAGGATGGGCCCTCCACCGCTAAATCTATGAATTTTATTTTTATGTGAAAGTGGGGTTTGAGGGAGGGGGGACAAATGTACGGTAAAGCTTTGTATCTCCAAAATACCAGTAGTTGCAAAGTAAGAAACAACAGTTGAGCTGTTAGCAACTCTAGTTAATATGCAACAAAGCAAAAGATGTGGATATCTACCGATATGACGGAACTGAGTTGATATTACTTCCTTATTAATTTTTTTGTTGAGGGAGGGGTTAGTAAGGGATTGTTCATGAACTGTGTGGAAGTGGGTTTTTATGAAGGTTCGAAGCAAGAAGGGGCCAAATGGATTTAGAAGTGTCTGTTTTTAACTGTTCTGTGAGATGGAGAGAGTTGGGAAGCCTGTCAAGTCAAGCTGCACAATTTTAGGTGAAGAAACTGCCATAGACGTGTCTGCTTTGAAAGTCTGGAATTTTTAACCAGTGTGGAAATGTGAATTTATTAAAATCGTTGCATTTCTTTTCATGGTTGATGGAAACGTTTGGTACACCCTTGCATAAGTAGGACATTCAAACCTTTACAATAATGGTGCATGAATACTTGAGCTGTGCAAATTTGGGGACACTTTTGTATAGTCAGACTAATGTAACTGAATTGTTATATTTGTCCTTTTCTCTTCATTTACTATCACTTCCATACAGATGGTTAAATGTTTGGCTTTGTATGTCATGGGTAAATGCTCATCTAGGGAGGAGTCTTCCCTTAGCTTAGGTGTTTAGTTATTGTGAGGCACTGTCACCACTCTCATCCTAGACACTTAATGGTGCACGTATCTGGCATTTCATGAATTATACAGTGTTGTACATAGCCATTTAAGAAGAGCAGTTTTTATTTGTGGCTTGCACCGAAGCTGAACATATTGTATTAATATTTACATTTGTATTCTCCTACCTACACGGTCAAATGCAGGTTACCGGCGTTGATTATATACCTTCCTTTTTATGTCTTAATGGAATAGGCAGTCTTGAACATCAAATAGAAACCCTTCCACCCCATATATCTGGTCATTTCAACATGCTCTGTTACCATATCTGTGCAACAGGCTCCCGGGTAGTCTTTCATGCATTTTGGTAGCTCTTGTATAGGCTAGATGGTATCTCATAGAGTAGTAATGGCAGATTTAGTGCAATGGTATCCCAAGCATGAAACTGGTCTCTGGTACTCTATGTATTCCAACTTGCTCATTTAAAATGGCAAAAATAGGCCTGAATTCTGAAGCAAGTAAACAGACTCAATTATCATGTTCTCTTAAGGCCGTGTCTACACTTAATAGTTCATTCAGCTTTTGTATTCGGATCATGGAATTCCGAATGCGTCATGCATCTACACCTACATTTTAAATGTCTACCGTGTCCGGAATCCCCTTTCCCGCGCTATATTCGAATGCTAGTTCGCATTCTACAAACGGTTGAATAGGCAAAGTATGACTCAAACAACTGATGGCAGTAGCTACTACTGTAGCTAGCAAGCAACGCCAAAGGGATTGCAAACGCGTTAGCATAACACTAGCCAAACAAATTGTTTGACTCAAAAAGTATGACTCAAACAAAATATTAGCTAGCTGGCTAACGTTTGAGTCCAGAAAACACGTTCCTAGCGTGTGAGGAATGCATTTCCTTCAACGTTATAATGACACTGCTTCTCGGTCCCAAAACAAGTTTTCTGGAGACTTATGGGTTGAGTGCTGATGACGTCGCCCACTGTATGCGCTTTCTGTAGCCTGATGCGTCATAGGATTAGATTGCAATTTCTTTCCTCGTACATTTCACTTTTTGATTTTCTCTTCATCTTAGATTTGTTTTGATTGAAGATTTTAATGCTTATCATGATTTTTGAATTCTGTACATGTCCATTGATTGCAAAAAGGAAACTTTAGAGCGTTTGTCGTGCACATGTTAATGATGGGTCGCATATGTCAGAGTAAAAACATGTTTTTTTTAGGAACTCAGTTGGGGTCTCAATTTACTGTTTAGAGTTAGAATAGTAGAATACACTAGGTACAACTTTAGAAATTTAATGGTGCATAAGCAGTTTTACTCTTGTCAGTCACTCTTTTAGCCATGTCAGCAAACACGTTTTTGATTGGTAAATTAGTCTAGCCAGCTATCTAAACTTGTATCATCAAGGCCGAAACCCACCGGGCACGCCCAGGGGCCCTGACCTCCAGGGGGCCCCCATTGAGTTGGTTAGTCACTCTCACTTAGATATCATGTTAACATGGCATAAGTCATGGCACAATGTTTAGAATTGCAGGAAATTTGCTATAAAACTGCAAAGATTTATCTCCATCCCATGGCAGTATATCTTTTATAAAGTTGCAAAATTCTCTCTGCCCCATGGCAAAATGTGTAGAATTTAGGAAATGTACTTTAAAACTAAAATGTTTCTCTCTGCCATCAAGAGGGGGGGGGCATTCTCACCTAACCAAATCATGCTTAGGGCCCCCAAAAGGGTGCATCATTTCATGAGCTTGGGTCCCAGGCTGAAAAAGTGTAAGAACCCCTGCTTTAGAGTGATATCTTAAATGTAAATGATGTTAGAGTTGACTAGATGTGGGGGAGCATCAACCTTAATATCTGTTCTCTCGATGCTCTTACAAACTCATAATTTAGCCTTTGTGTATGAATGGATTGAACACCATCCAGACAAGTCAAGCAAGCAAAAATACAATTTTGGGAGCTTGCGCAAATCTGGGCAGGAAGTGGATATCAACTGTTGCTGAAACAGGATTGGACAGTCATGGCTTAATGAATGTAGTCCTGTTTGAGTGAAGGGCACTTTCATAAGTGGTGTGAATGTTCTTGTACTGATGATTTTGCGCCTAGCAGGCTTGTCTTTAACTGGATTGTGTTAAAGATGACAATGTGTTGCGATTTTAATTTTTTCTCATTCTGTTCTGCTGTATTAGTGAGCACATTTGAGATAATGTTTTGAAAGAGTTCTGCAGTTTGACTTTATAAAATGTATTGTAACTAATGTACTTTTTTTTTTTCAATGCATTTTTAGTATGGCTTTTATTGTTCCCCAAAATGTATGTAATAGTTGAGTATACAATATCTGATTTGAGAATTTGCTAAATTGAGAATTCAGTGCATTGCCTGGGTGCTAGCAGTGCAGTAACATGTTATCTATGTAATCACTGGGCCTGTTTTTCTGATTTTATATTTTTACATCCATTAATGGCTAAACTACGAGCAGGTAGTGGTGTTTTGGAATGAAATGCGCTAACTTTTGTTTTAAAATCTCCCTTATTCTGTAAGGTGTAGAATCATCATTTTAGATGTCTACCTTGAAGAAAAGCGGTTTTACTGTTTCGATTGTTCTAGCATTTCTCTACTGGGACAAAGGGGTTGCAGGTGGGACATAGTAACATAAGTGGGGTGTGAGACACTGAATTACTGATTTTAGTAGATGTCTGAACAAAAAAAGAGTTAAAGAAAATAATAAAGTACATGTTTTGGCCTTAGTGATTCTGGGTCCTGTGCTTGCAATGATTTTGCCGTCTGTGCTCAGTAGTTCTGTGGTCTTGTACCGGACCTCTGTGTTAAGATGTTCGTTGAGCGTGTTTGTGTGTCAGGGTGCGTCTATGCCTCTCCACCAGTCCTACTTTGACAGTCCCCTGTCATCATGTCTAAATAAATAAAAATTCAGGCCTAACTAAAATTCCAGTGCCTTCTCAGTGTTGAGGTTTTCCTTCTCTGCAAAGTAAGAGTAACATGAACACATTAATTCGGAACAAGGCAGGTTTGTTGGTTTAGTGGAAAGACAAAAATACATGGCTCATACTCCCAAAGTGATCATTTATACATTGTCATTGAACTTGAGCGAGAGTGTGTGTGTGTGCTGTGTCACATAGAAATGTAAGCGCCTCGCATGACTGCTGAAATTGTAATGTGCTGCTTCAATAACAACAGCTCCTTTGAAAACCAGTGAAAAGGTGAAGCAAGTCGGATGGTGTGAGCAGGAACGTATACACACTGGTTTACTGTGTTGTGAATGTATCATTGCAAACATGAACATGTACGAGAATAAACATTTTAAACACTGCATTGTATTTATTGAATCAAACGGTGGCAATATTGTTTTGCATGAGTGAAGTCCAAAAATATAAATTTTGCTTGGTGTTTGTCCCAAATGTCATACTGTATACTGTGTCATCAGGTTGCAGACTCCGGTCTTAACCTTTCAAAACCAGAGACGATACGTTTTGTACTGGCATCAGTGCGGTTTTTAAATACATTAAATGTTTTACATGTTTGTCTTCTACAGTGGGGAAAAAAAGTATTTAGTCAGCCACCAACTGTGCAAGTTCTCCCACTTAAAAAGATGAGAGAGGCCTGTAATTTTCATCAACGGTACACGTCAACTATGACAGACAAATTTAGGGAAGAAAATCACATTGTAGGATTTTTAATGAATTTATTTGCAAATTATGGTGGAAAATAAGTATTTGGTCACCTACAAACAAGCAAGATTTCTGGCTCTCACAGACCTGTAACAACTTCTTTAAGAGGCTCCTCTGTCCTCCACTCGTTACCTGTATTAATGGCACCTGTTTGAACTTGTTATCAGTATAAAAGACACCTGTCCACAACCTCAAACAGTCACACTCCAAACTCCACTATGGCCAAGACCAAAGAGCTGTCAAAGGACACCAGAAACAAAATTGTAGACCTGCACCAGGCTGGGAAGACTGAATCTGCAATAGGTAAGCGGCTTGGTTTGAAGAAATCAACTGTGGGAGCAATTATTAGGAAATGGAAGACATACAAGACCACTGATAATCTCCCTCGATCTGGGGCTCCACGCAAGATCTCACCCCGTGGGGTCAAAATGATCACAAGAACGGTGAGCAAAAATCCCAGAACCACACGGGGGGACCTAGTGAATGACCTGCAGAGAGCTGGGACCAAATTAACAAAGCCTACCATCAGTAACACACTACGCCGCCAGGGATTCAAATCCTGCAGTGCCAGACGTGTCCAGGCCCGTCTGAAGTTTGCTAGAGTGCATTTGGATGATCCAGAAGAGGATTGGGAGAATGTCATATGGTCAGATGAAACCAAAATATAACTTTTTGGTAAAAACTCAACTCGTCGTGTTTGGAGGACAAAGAATGCTGAGTTGCATCCAAAGAACACCATACCTACTGTGAAGCATGCTTTGGGGTTGTTTTTCTGCAAAGGGACCAGGACGACTGATCCGTGTAAAGGAAAGAATGAATGGGGCCATGTATCGTGAGATTTTGAGTGAAAACCTCCTTCCATCAGCAAGGGCATTGAAGATGAAACGTGGCTGGGTCTTTCAGCATGACAATGATGCCAAACACACCGCCCGGGCAACGAAGGAGTGGCTTCGTAAGAAGCATTTCAAGGTCCTGGAGTGGCCTAGCCAGTCTCCAGATCTCAACTCCATAGAAAATCTTTGGAGGGAGTTGAAAGTCCGTGTTGCCCAGCGACAGCCCCAAAACATCACTGCTCTAGAGGAGATCTGCATGGAGGAATGGGCCAAAATACCAGCAACAGTGTGTGAAAACCTTGTGAAGACTTACAGAAAACGTTTGACCTGTGTCATTGCCAACAAAGGGTATATAACAAAGTATTGAGAAACTTTTGTTATTGACCAAATACTTATTTTCCACCATAATTTGCAAATAAATTCATTAAAAATCCTACAATGTGATTTTCTGGATTTTTTTTCCTCATTTTGTCTGTCATAGTTGACGTGTACCTATGATGAAAATTACAGGCCTCTCTCATCTTTTTAAGTGGGAGAACTTGCACAATTGGTGGCTGACTAAATACTTTTTTTCCCCCACTGTATATACATTACCTTGTATAGGATATGTATCTGTCGCGTGAATGTTGCTCTTATGTCTTTACTATATACGGTATCTTTCTCATCTGACTTGCCACCACTGAATATTCATCTGGGAAGAATTAAGTAATTATATTCTATAGGGTGCCATTTGGGATGCATCCTTGGACTCCTTTAGCACTGAGACCTAGGGCTGAAGTTCAAACTGGTTCAATCACCAATAAATGCCAAGGCAGTGAGTTGCCCTCCCAGTCTTGTCATTCTTTGGATCTGGAATTCCATATAAGTGAGACAGACAGGCTTGTTCTCACATTATGCTCTTGAATGGCTGCTGTGGAAATAAAAGATTGGAGTGTACAAATACAGCAGAGAAAATAGAGGATTTTGTGACAGATTTGATGCCATCTGTTGTTGGATAGATAAAGGTTCAGCTCCAGGCATAAGCGACACAAGTGGTTGCTTAGGGGGCCCCGGACCAATTCATAAAAAATTAAATAATTGTAACTCAGGGTCTCAACTTACTGTTGAGCGTTAGAGTAGTAGAATACACAAGGTGGAACTTCGTAATTTGGTTGTGCATCAGCAGTTTTTTATCTTATGTCAGTCACTGATAGTGCGGAGTGATTTGTGCTTTTTGAGGTTGGTTCAATTCTTAAAAATTAATCATGGTTTTTGATGTAGATTTTTATTTTTTAACAAATGCATTATGAACTAATGACATTACAATGATTTAAGAGCTTTTTAATGGAAATTCCAAAGCCCAAAATAGTGAACATTCAACTGCCAAAACATTGAAAATATTCCATTGTCTCTGCAGGTCCACATTGGGTAAACATCAATAGAAAATAACTATGAAATAAAATAATTAAGTTGTGTATATTACTTAGTTTTTATTTGATTACTTTCTTTTTTTAATTCCCTTAAGACATAATCTCATCACTACTCAGGCAGTCGCAGCCAGCCAGACCATCCAATGTTATCTACACTGAACAAAAATATAAACCATGCCAGCCAAGGACCTCTACATCCGGCTTCTTCACCTGCGGGATCGTTGATGAAACTGAGGAGTATTTCAGTCTGTAATAAAGCCCTTTTGTGGGGAAAACTCATTCTGGTTGGCTGGGCCTGGCTCCCCAGTGGGTGGGCCTATGCCTTCCCAGGCCCACACATGGCTGTGCCCCTGCCCAGTCATGTGAAATCCATAGATTAGGACCTAACAAATTCATTTTTCATTGACTGATTTCATTTACATTTTACATTTTAGTCATTTAGCAGACGCTCTTATCCAGAGCGACTTACAGTTAGTGAATACATATATTTTTTTTTATATACTGGCCCCCCGTGGGAAACGAACCCACAACCCTGGCGTTGCAAACGCCATGCTCTATCAACTGAGCTACATCCCTGCCGGCCATTCCCTCCCCTACCCTGGACAAATTGTGCGCCGCCCATGAGTCTCCCGGTCGCGGCCGGCTGCGACAGAGCCTGGATTCGAACCAGGATCTCTAGTGGCACAGTTAGCACTGCGATGCAGTGCCTTAGACCACTGCGCCACTCAAGACGACAGATTTCCTTATATGAACTGTAACTCAGTAAAATTGTTGAAATTATTGCATGTTG